>NC_045704.1:58174681-58806025 GCF_009834535.1 Camelus ferus
TACTTCTTGGTTAATGTCACTGTCTCTTGTTGGAAAAACCGTTCTTTCCATTCTAATTGGTCTGTATTCCATCATTCTTTAAAATAACAAATAGCAACAACAACAAAACTCATTTATAGGTTCCAGAAAACTTTGCTCTTAAGCTGGAAATGATTGCTCCCATTTTGAGATTTCATAAGACTTTGTACCTTTCTTACGGAAACTGACAAATCCTTCTTTATATTCTCTGTTTATAGGATAGATGCTTTAGGACAGATGGAAAGCTTGCTATTTTTTATTTAGACCTTTTATGAGAACTCCAGCAGGAGGCAGTTTATAAGAAATACATTGTTCCACAGATGCAGTCTTAGGCTGTCATTTAGCAGACCGACACCACCAGGAGTATGTTCTTAGAGGCCACCCCTCATTGTGAAAGACAGGGCAAGAAGGATTCTTCCTGTTGAGCCCTGGATATGATAATTAAATGTGTGAGAAAATGAGTTATTACTCAAACCTTTGATATAATAATTCCTGAAGCAGAAAGAGCTCAGTAAATATTTATTGAGTGAATGAATTCAGCAAAAAATAAATATAAGACATGAGAAGGTGCACACCATTGGCGTTTAGCATATTGTTGAATCTAAACCATGCACTATTTGTGTATATTTTTATGTTTTTAATTACAAAGGATACTCAGTTATTGCTGCAGTTAATAAGTGATCTTATTATTGCCCTAAGCATCCAGATGTTTAAAAGTGATTGGGAGATAATACTGGTTTCATTTCAATGATTTTCCAAGTAGGCTCTGACTTTCTAACTTGTTACTATAACTGACTTTTATTGCCACTCTAGCTCTTATTTTATTTTTCATAGTTACCTTTTCATAGCTAATTATACTGGAGTTTGCAACCTTTATATTTTATACTGAAGTTTGTTACCTCTGTATATAGAAAAGTGTAGACTCAGGATTAAGATGAGTAGATTTTATTTCGAGCAGTTTTGCCTCAAGAGACTGCCTGGTTCAATAAATGTGCGTATTAGCTATACAGGCACTGACATCGTGGTTTTCACTGCTATATCAAGAGAATGCTCTCTTCAATTCATAAAGGAAATAAAAGGCTCATCCTATCAACATTGCCTTTTTTCTTAATTGTTCATTTTAAGTCAGCCTTTAAAACAGCCTTTGAAGGTGTGCCTAGGAACTTTGCTGTATAGATCTAGTTATGCTCTGCAGAGATACAGAAAACAGCCCTAAGTTTCCCTGCACTGTTATGCTATGTAGACAGTGAGGCCACTTGTAAGCTTCCCATCCAATGCTATTTGATTTTTCTTTGCACTATGAAAACATAGTATGATTCAAGAAGAATTTATATATTCATTACAATTAACTTAAATTTTCTTCTTTTAAAGTGGCCTAGTGATGTTTTAGTGGTTGATTAGGAAAGTTTTATTGTTATACTTGCTTACCAACTTATCATTTACATGTTCAATACAACCTGAAATCAACCTAGTATAATCGCAGAACGGTTACAGAATGTCATGTCTGTTCAGGAGGGGTTTGATTGCAGCATCTTTCTGATAAGTCTGTGACTACAGTGGCCAAACATCTTGTTAAACCCAGGACCGGTTGTATCCATCAATTTTTAAAATTCTTGGAAATTCCAGTGTTTCCACATCCACACGACATCTCCCGCATTGTTTTTCAAATTCTAAAGTGAAACAGAAATGCTTTAGTAGACCATGTGTCCTTAATTTTGATTAGGAATATATTAACATATCTGTAACTCAAATAGAGACACAGCTCATCCCCTCGTCTTATTTTTCTGTCTAACTAGCAGACTACTTTTGTCAGTCTTCCATGATTCCTGTCTTCCCGAAAGTCAAATGCCCACCTTTACACTGACTCTGTGGAGACAGGGTCATCCAGCTTCCATGTGGACCACATGTTAGAAGGGTTGGGGGTAGAGAGCAGTGTCTCTTCAAAAAAAAGTTAACAGAGCCAAGACCACAGATGGGATTACTGTGATCTGAGTGACACTTAAATTTGTGTCTTTTTTAGAGAGATCATCAAGAAAAGCATGTAAAGTGGGAAAAATAATTTCCAAAACCAGGGTTTTTTCTTTTTTAGTCCTTTTTAGGCTCAGACTTTGGGAGAGAGAGATCAGAACTGAGACATCCAAAAAAAGAGAGAGATGGGAGAAGAATCATTAGAGTGTGGATCTAAGGATTCCAAGAGGTTAGAGAATTTCAAAGAAAAAATGAAGAGCAAGACAGTACTATAGTATGATAAAGACTAAAAGTTATCCATTAGAGTTTATAATTGGTATATCACTAATGATATGAGCAACCACAATGGCTTTAGAGGAGTTACTGGTGCAGACTAGTGACAGTGAGATGAGGGGTGAGGAAGTGGGGATTGCTCTTGTGAGGAGCCCGAGTGAGAAAGAAGCATCAGAGAGGGAGAAGGGCGCTTTGAAGAATGGCCTGACCCAGCGAATTCTTTGAAGGTAGGATCTTTTAGGATGGAAGAGCCTTGAGCACGATTAGAAGAGCCAATAAAGATGGACAGATTGAAGATACAGAAAAGAGATGGAAAGAAATGCAATTCAGAGCAAACGCTTGAACATTAGGAGAGACAGACCAAGCAAGTCTGGGACTGGGAGAAAGGTATAGAGATGGCTGTGGGTCTAGAGTTTGCTGGGAATGGGGTGGGAAATTCAGGAACTCTAAAACCTCATGGGTATAATTCTGTCAAGGGGTTAATAGAATAAGTCAGTGATTTAGTGGACAGGCTCTAAAGTCAGACTGCCTGGGTTCAAAATAAGGTTCTTCTACTTGGTAACTGGAAGTCCTTGGGCAAGTTACTGAACCTCTCTCTACTTCATTTTCTTCATCTATAAGAGGAGTTAAAAACTTGAACTCTGTAGCCAAACCGCCAGAGTTTGGAGCTCATAAGCTCCACCACTAACTAACAGTATGTCCTTGGCAAGTCACTTAACCTTTCTGTGCCTTAATTTCTTCTTCTGTAAAAAGGAGACAATGATACTATCTACCCCACCAAATCACTGTGAGGATTAAATGAGTTAATATTTATAAGGGTCTAAAACAGTACCGGGCATATTGTGAGCACTATATGTGTTTGAAAAAATGGTTCAATAAGCGGTGTTGAGAGTTGAGAGTCCAAGAGACTATAATTTAGATTTATAGATAGTATCTGTGTTGTTTTAAGGTTTTTCACCAGAAGTGCTCAGCTATTCAGGTATGTAAGTGAAGAATGAGCCCTCTAGTCTTGAACCAGGATTGGAGTTTTTGTGTGGCTATGGGGAATCTACTGGCAAGGGTTACTGAAGTTGCTAATGAGAGCAAAGTCCAAGTGATTTACCTTGAGACCAGGCTGGGTAGGGAAGAGGAGAGGTCAGATAGGGACCGCTGCACTAGTTAAAAATGGAAAAATCAGAGACTCCAATTTCTAAGTGAGTTTGGAGAGGAAGTATAGTGGGAATAAAAGCATGAACAAGTTGAAAGGTGGAAGGTTGTAGACTGAATAGAATATTGACACTTAAGATTTCAAAAACAGGAATTCTGGGTGATGACAAAGTCCAGGGTATGGCCATGGGACAAGGTAGTTGAGGTTGAGGATTTCAAACAAATGTATTGAATGCTAGACTATTGGATGAGTAATATTCCTGATAATTGAACTCTTTTGGATAATGGAAGTTAGGGTTGAAAGAGAGCCAGCTTCCTAAGCCTTTAATCAGTTTGGGAGAGTTATTCATGAGACAGGAAGAATACAACAAAGTGCTGAGCAAGTGTAAACGTCTATCCTCCCATTTATGTAGTCACGTGAGACGTTTTGGACCATTTGTACCCAGTGTCTCCTGAACTATTAAAAGATTCTGTTCAGTGGAATATTATTTGGATATGTCACCTGGTAAACTGGGTCCTCATCTCAAATTCAGAGGATTAGTAAGATCATGAATATTTTCTGTGTATTGATATATTAGCAAATATTGAGCACCTACTACACCAATGAAGAACACAGATAAAATCTTATATCCCAGAGGGAAAGACAAATAATAAACAAGTAATTAAAATATGTTAAAATATGTATGTTAGGTGATAATAAGTGACACATTGAAAAATAAAGCAGAGACAAGCGATGGTAACTGCCACAGGATATTGCAGTTTTAAATTGGATGGTCAGCAAAGGCCTCTAAGAAGGTGAGATTTCAGAAGAGACCTGAAGGTGGTGAAAACACATGCAGGGTGGATATCTGGGGGAAGATGGTGCCAGGCAGAGAAAGCAGGAATGGGACAGCCTTGAGGTAGGGGGGGTGGCTAACCTGGCATGTTTGAAGACCAGCAAGGAGGCCAGTATGGCTTAAGAAGAGTGAGAATTTCTGCATTTTACAAATACTATATAGTACTTTCTGTGTGTTGGACACTTTTCTAAATACTTTATAAATATTCATTTAATGCTCATAACAACCCTATAATGCAGTGCTATTATTAGCCCCATTTTACAGATGAGGATCTGTAAAACAGGTGTTAAGTAACTTGTCACACTGGCAACAAAATGCACATAGTTTAAGAGGGGAAGGAGCCAGGGTTCTAACCTTAGGTTTGTTTTGCATTATGCTGCCCATTATAGCAGTAGGACATGAACTCAGATGGCTAATTGGAAGGTGGGAGTGGGAAAGTCAATTGTATAGAATCTTGGAAGCAACTGTAAAGACTTTGTCTTTTGCTAGGATTGAGTTGCAAAGCCATTGGAAGGCTTGTTTGGAGGAATGACATGGGCTGACACAGGTCTTTAAGCTGCACTCTGGCCATTAGGTTGAAAATAGAATAGAGGAGCAAGGATAGAAGCAAGGAGACCAGTTAGAGGCTAGTATAAAGTCCGGGCGAGGGATGATAGTGGCTTGGATGAGGATGAGTAGTGAAGATGGTTTCATGAGAAGTGGTCTGATTCTTGATATTTATTTTAAAGAATGTAGAGCCAACAAGATATTTTTACTGACTAGATGTAGGATGAAAGAATGGAGTCAAGATTGATTCCAAGGTTTTAGGGTAGAGCAACTGGAGGAATGAATTTGCCACTTACTGAGATGGTAAAGATGGCAAGAGGAATAAGATATTTTTTGGAAGTGGAGGGGAAGGTCAGGAGTTGAGTTTTAGTCATGTGGAGTTTAGATGCCCAGTGAACATTTAAATGGAGATGACAGGTAGACAATTAGATATATGAGATCAAAGCTCAAGAGAGACATCCAGATAGATATATTTGCGAGTCTTCAGTTGAGACTCTTCTTAAAGCTATGAGATTGTGTGTGATCATCTTAGCAGTGTTTTTGGAAAGAGTTGAGAAGTGGTCCAAGTACTGAACCTGTGAGCATTTCAACATTAAGAGATTGGGATGATGAGAATAACCAGCCAAGACAGTAGTAGCCAGATAGATAGGAGGAAAAGTAGGAGAAGGTGACATCCTGGAAGCCAAGGGAAGATAATGTTTTCTAGACCAATTCACATGCATCTGTGCACATGTGCGCATGCGCGCGCACACACCCACACACACACACAAGTGCTTGCACATGTACACCACGTATCATATATGAAGACAGAATAATCAAGGGTACCAGCCACTTTTCTTCACTGATTACCATAGTCTCTACTTGCAGGAAAATTTAATTGGGAAGCCTCAGTATTAAATAAGGTCACTTGATGGGTGTGGAATCAGAACAAGGGAGGTTCAGTGGGTCACTTTATTGGCTGGTGTAATTAAGCTATGATAACCCGAAGCTCCATCCCCATCGTGGGGTGTACTTGCTCCTTAGGCAACATGTGGTACTGTGACATATGACTTGTGTCACAGAACCATTTCCTTTGGACACATGGCCAAAGTTTTCCCAAGGGAGCTGCTTTTTCTAAGCTTCCACCCCTCCAGGAGGCAGAGTCTTTCTTTAGATATGTTAATGTACCTCATCTTGTTTCCATTAAGTCTTATCCTCAGAGTTCTTAAACTTTTTTGGGAAGGGGTCATTATTTCCTTTGATTAAAATGTAGACTTTCTGCCTAGAAAAATATATATATATAAATTCTCAAAATTTTGTGTACGGTTTCACAAGTCCATGAACCCAGCTTAAGAACTCCTACTTTAGGCTGACCTGTCTCTGATTTGTTGACTCACTCATTGAAGGTTAACTTATTCCCTTCTTTCAAAGCCCTCTTCCTTATACACTGGAATAGTACTGCCACTTACCAATTACAAAGCTGGTCTTAGGATCTACACCATAGAACTTCTATGTGAAATTGTTTAATAACGAAATATTTCTGTTACTTTAATAAGTGAAACGTCTTGTCTAGAAGGGTGGTAGACTGTCATGCCATATGCCTCCCTGTACACATTGCTTCATAGTGAAGTTCTAGCATATTCATATACAATAACACAAATGTGTAAAGCTCATGCTAGCCAGTTCTGAAATTCAGCCTTTAGTAGGGGTGGGTGAGTCTTACTATAAGATGCTGCTGCTTAAACAATTAAGTATATATATATATATATATATATATATATATATATATATATATATATATATATATATATATATATTATATATATATAATTAAAGTTTGGCAGAAATAGAGGAAGATTCAAAATATTTGCTTGAAGGGTGAAAAGAAAAGCTGCCCAGAATATTAAGAGCAATACCCATCTGAACTTCACAGAAAGTGTCATGAGAGTGTCAGTGATTAGAACTGATCAGATATTTGGCTGTCCTTTTCAACCAGAAGATGGATTTGAACCAGATTACCACATCCACTGTTTAGTTTTGAAGAGAAAGAAAGAAAAAAAAAAAGCCAATTATTTGTCTCTTTGTTCAAAGGCTTTTTTTGTATTGTAGATCCCTGAAAGGCTGATAGAGAAGCCAGCCTTTCACATCCATTAAGGTTAGCCCTGAAACTGTTGAATTTGATCTCTTCCATTTGCCATCTGGATACAGTAGAGAAAAAGCTATTCTGCGTTGGGTTGCTGGACACCATCCAGAAAATAATATGTCAGGGGCATCAAAGGCTTGAGGCACTTGGTCCAGTCTGTCTAACGATCACAGGCAGGGCCTGCTCTCCAGTTTTGTAGTATGTTTTATTTTTGCAGTGACAATATATATCCCAGTAAAATAGATCACAAGGGTTACTGCCAACTTGTCAAAGCTGCAATTCTTCCATCATACACTTCAAAAAAGGGCCAGATTTTAATTGGGCAAGGCTTGATTTCCAAACGGAGGAAGCTCCATCTCATCACAGTCTATACCCTTTCTTAGGGAGACTACTTAATGCAAAGGGGATTCTAACTCCTAGATTGTTTCATCCTACACCCAAATGCCAAATTTAAAGTCTCCTTAAAGTTGACCTCATTTAAAGCTGTGTTCCTTACCCTCTTTAGAAGTAGGCCCAGTATCTGGCCAGCTAATGACCATGCTGGCAGCTTTCCAGGAATCTGACAACCACATCTCATTATTCACACCAACTGGAGCCAATTGTGGCTGAACTTTTTTCTTCTTCTTTTTCTTCTGTTATTTAAAAATGTGGATAGGAAGCAACAGCAAGCAATGGCATGGGTTCCTCTGGGATTGGAGAGGAGCCTAGCAAAATAGAACCTGTGTGTCAGGGAGCGTATGGCTATGTTTTAAGGTAGCTGCAGGCCGTCTAACTCTAAGCTCTGATAAAGCAAGCTTTAGTTTAGGTCTTTGCAGGATGTGCTTAGAGATGAATTTATAGCTTCTGCAGTAGGTAAAATTGTAGGGCAATTGCCATTTTGTCTCTTACACTGAGAAGGGGTGGCAAGAAGAGTTGCCAAGCCCTAACCGTGGACCGCACTTTTCTTTGTGGACAAGACTGGGCGCCAAGCTGACACTAAATACTGGGTCAACTCCCAAGTCTCCCATGCTGCCCTCAGGAGCTAGAGAGGCCCTGGCTGGTTTCTGTCCAGTTTGCTAAGTGGGGTGTTGTGGGCAGCAGCACTCTGGTTTTTGTTCCTTGTTCAAGTTATCTGGTAGATACAAAGTTATTACTTCTAATGCTCCCAACTGGTACTGTCCATGTTTCTTTCCATCCTGTCATTCAGGGACTTTACTCTCAGAATCTTTCTGTTCTTCTTTTCTCCCTTCAGATCTGGTATTGAGAGCAGCAAGCAGTTCTCCTACATTAAGTGAAACAAAATCTCCACACTATAATCAAGGAAAGCAGTGTTGATGACTCTGAGCAGCATTATCCCTGCTAAGATTTGGGCGCATGCTCCCAGCATCTGTTTGGCCCCTCCCAGGCTGGCCTGTCCCTTCCTGTAGTTGGTGACTTGTTTTTCCTGTAGTGTTTACCTGCTCTCAGATCCCCTCCCTGGCTTAAAAACAAACAAACAAACAAACAAAAAACTGGAAAGGCTGTGATGTCAAGTCACTATTAGAGCCAGACTTCCTGGCCTCGCCAACCCTACCCAGTTACTTAACCCGTCTGTGCCTTAGTCACCTTACCTGTATAATGGGGCTAGTCAGAGCGCCTGCCATGGTGGTGTTATAGGTTTGGTGTGACAGTTAAGAGAGGAATATGAAGGAAAGAGGCTGGCACAGCAGAGTGCTCAATATATATTTCCTACTGTTGTTATTGTTATCATTATTTGATGTAGGTTAGTATGAATGGATTTCATCATTTTTTACCTCAATCAAGTTATTTAGCATGTTGAGGCCTTTATTATTCATTGTCAACGACAAGATTTTGAGTTCTGCTAAAAGAACTTCTGGGATTAGCAACCAGGAAAGATTGGCGCCAGGGAGATCCTTCAGCTCCCATTGCTGCCCTGCTGGCTTTACAGCTGCACCAGAGCATAGGGTGTTGGAGGAGCTGAGAGGCCCCATCCCCTCCTGGAAGACAAGCTCCAGGAGTGCAGGGATTCCGTCTTTTTGTTCACCCTCATCTTCCCGGCATCTAGGACGGTGCCTGGCTTCTCAAGATGGCGACTCCTCATCTCCAGTCATCAACTTGATCTTGGCTCAGCCTCCACAGACTCCCATGATTTTTTTTTTTTTAAAGACATTTATTGTGTCCTTTAAAAAGAATTATTATCTGTCTAGATCCCTTCTTAGTTTTAAAGAATACCCTCTGTGTAAACTTTGGTGGGCACAGTGGCAGTGAGAATTAAAATACTGTTTTATTTTCAACTTAGCATGGGCCTAATGCCCCAATGTGTAGCTCTGGTAAACTTGATTAGGCCCAAGACTCTACCTAAATCCGAACCCAAAATTTGGGATGTGAATTACCAGCTGCCTGAGATAGAGGGTGCAAGAGATCAACTTGAAAGTTTGGGATCCAGACCTGACTCCAAGGCAGGCTTGTGGGGATGACAGAAAGGGCAAGATTCATCTGGTAACAAATCTGACCCAGTCACGATTCTTGAAGCTGGTCATTTCAACGAGCAATTTTCTGATCCAAGTGGGGAACAAGAATAGGGAAAGAACGGAGGCTCCCCTTCCAGTGAGCACTACCTGTCATGGCAGAAAAAAGTTGGAAACTGCCGCTATGGGGTAAGACCCCATTTAGCCGGTAAGATTAGAAAAGCTGGACCCCAAACTGGAGAAAGCAGATAGGTTAAAATACAAACAATACAGTGTAGTTTTGTGGAAATCAAAGGAGAATATTTTAAAGGATGATAATGAGGAGTGTCAGTTGGTAGATTCAGAGAGACCGTTGGAGAACAAGACAGAAGAGGCTGTTGGATTGAAGGAGTAAGAGACCATTATTAGTTTTAGAAAAGCTTTAGTAACTTGGTGGATGAGAAACCAGATTATAGGGAGTTAAAGTGGTGGTGGTGATATAGGGTTCTCCTGGCAATATTTAGGAAGAGTACGAAAGGGAGAAATAACTCAGGTAGGACTAGACTTCTTTATATTCCTACACAATCTGAAAGAATGTGTAAAGAGATGACGATTTAAAATGGAAGAAAGTAAAAGATAACTTGATGGAGAAATAGTCCTAAGAACACGAGAGGATAAATAGCACTGTGGGAAAGGGTTAGTCTCAAGGGATTTTTCTCTCTAAAACAAAAGAGGAGAGAAGATGGTTATCTACATGGAAGTACTTGGTGGTGCAGACTAGCGAAGGTGATACTAAATACTGAGCTCAGTAAAGAAGAACTGGGGTGATCTGATAAGAGGAGGAAAGCTCCTGGGGCTTAAGTAGACTAGAGAATTAAAATTAGCTCTAAATAAAATGAATCAGTGAATTAGCTGGGCACCGCATAATAGTCACTGCACTGCAGAGTTCTCAAGGGCAGGGATTCTGTTTTATTACTCTTGTATCCCTACTGCTTAACAGTGTTTGGTCCATGGTTAGTGCTCAATAAATATTTGAATGGATGGATGGATGGATGGATGGATGGATGGATGGATGATCTGTTATCTGGATGTGCTTATGAAAGTTTATTTTACTTGAATTAAACTACTCTTGACCCCTAATAAGGGCCTAGGTGAAATCAAATATAATCATTAAACTAAGCTCATAACTGTCTGCAATTTAGAAACAGGACTTAATAGATGGAACCTTTTCTGCAAGTCCCCATTTTTTTGTGTTGCGTTTTCCTAGGGTAAGGGAATGGTAGTGGTGATTTTGTTTTGCAATACTGGATGAAAGGGTGAGTTGTTAGATCTAGCACACACTATTCTGCTGCTTGTAGCTCTGGGATTTGGCCCAAATTCAGAAACGGTCATATTTGGGACCATATTTGCAGCTTCAGTGGCCCCCAAAGAACCTGCACCTTCCTGATTTTGCCTCCTCATTTGATTATTCCAGTAACTTAGGTGGTTCAGATATCCCTACTTAAAACTAGCATGTGTGTTAGAGACGCTTGGAACCCATGTTAGGAATCCTGTACCAGATGTAATAAGTGAAGATCAAGATATCTCAGATTTAATGGCTTGTGCCATTAAAGTAAAAGACTGAAGAGAAAGGAAGACACGGACAGACACTGCTTGAAAAAGAAAAGAAGAAAGACTTACAGTCTTTTATTTTTCTATGAGAATAAGGAAGAAACTGGTGATGACACTCAATTATTCAATAATTAGATATGGGGCACCTGTGGTAGGCAGAGGCCTCCTTAAGATGAGACTAAAATGTGAAATGTAACTTATTCACTGGGAAAATTGTTTCAGTAACCTTTATAAAAAATTACATGGGCTTGTTTTGATTTTACCTTTATGAACTAATATTCCAAATTGATTATTTCCTGATAGAGGGAAGTTGGAATGATTCTGATACTAAAACCTACATTTCTCCTCAACATTGCCAGTTAACATTAGGAGTTTGCTGTTTCATTACAACCGGGGACACTAGTAGGACCAAAGCATTTTCCTCCATGTTGCTTTCGGTTGTTAGGAACTGCAACAGTGGAAGCCCTGGCCCCTTGAACCATAGCAGCAGCAGGTGAGCAGAGGAGGAACTAGATTTCAAAATATTTTGTTTTAAGAGGCCACTTGATGGGTTGAAGTCATCACACAACATCTGAGGTTGATTCTGAGATTCTTAATTTATCCTTTTTAAAGATTCAGATTAAAAAACATAAACAAATTTCCACTCAGTTTTCCCATAAACCCCATCCCTTAACTCAACTCAAAACATCCTGATCCTGCAGTGTTCTGCTGTATTCCTGCCCCAGCCGAATTAGGCAGGCCCCTGGGTGCCTGGTGGGGGGCATGCAGTGCTTGTCTTCCAGAAGAAGGAAGTAGCACTATATTGTAGGTTAGGCACACTCTTCCTAAGGGGAGAACTGGTCAAAAATCAAATTGAATTCATACATGAGCTCCCTGTATACTTGTGAATGCCTTTTAACATCACCTTGTTAAAATAAAATGTCAGGAAATTAACACACAAAAGCCACTCTGAACCTTGAGGTATGATTGCTTTTATTCTAAGGAGAATTGAACAATTTTATAAGGGGTTCATAGAAATAATTTTTCCATACATTTTATTCTAAGAGTATTTTATTGTAGATTCTACTAAAATTATGATACTTTAAGAATTTGGAAAAGTGTTCTAATTGTAGATATTGTTGACTAAAAGATGCCTGGCATTTATATAGGTAACCTGGGAAGGGATCATTTGAAAATGTCCTGCTAGTCTTAAAAATATCCTTTCTTATTCTCTTCTCTGGGGTTACTGAGTGCCTGGAAACCTACAACCAGGCTTCCAGCTCTTGCATTCTATAAGTTGCATATAATTAGTATTCATTTCTACTTTGTTAATGTACGTGTATTGAACCTCCACCCTGTTGATGTTAGGAATGGGAGGAAACATGGATCTTGCCCGTGAGGATTTCACTGGCTGGTGAGGCAGAAGAGGGAGAACAAAGCAATGTAGGTACTTCCAGGAGCAAATAACTCAAGTTACCTTGGGAGGGTGGAGAAGACTTCATAAATGTGGTGATGTCCGAACTGGGTCTTAAAATATAAATTGAAATCTGTCAGGTGAAGACAGGCACACCAGGCAGAGAGAAGTGAATGTGCAAAGGGTTAGAATTTAGAAAGAATATGGCTTCTTCAGGTAACTAAAAGGAATATACAATTCATGGAGTAGAGTGGTAGGAGAAAAAGGCTGAAAAAAGTACACTTGAGTCTTGTTAACTCTGCAGTGCTGATGAGGTATGGATCAGCAAAAATGTAAAACTGCCAGAAACATGAGAGAACTTGCAAAATGTAATGTAAATCATCTGATAGATCATTGGGCTATAGTTTTCTTCAGCAGTGCTTTAAAAAATGTCATCAAGATGGAAGATTTAAAAACTATGTATATGTATGTATTATACTTTAATATAACTCAAGTGCTGCCATTTCAGCTGCATCATTTTTACCCAGTTGGTGTTCTGCCTGTCCACACAAAACAGCTCTGTTTCACTTGGTGCGTACATTTCTCCCTCTTCACTGTTTGATGGTTATGGCACAAGCATTTGCAATTACTTTCTCAGTAACTATGATTATTTGATTGTAATATAAAAAAGAGTCAGTGTTATTTTTCAGAAAAATGTCCAAGAGTTTACCAATTGAGGCAAACAGTAGTGTCACCTGTGGTACCATGTATTTTATCATTAATAATTAGTCAGTGTATAGTAATTTGTCATCTAAGTAGATGAAAAATCATGTTCTACTTTCAAGATGTACTTTCAAACCATCTGATTGAAATTGTTGAATATAAGAGCAATATTCTATTATTTACACTAATTATTTTACCCTACTAATGGTTAGTCATAGAGGAGAATTATGTACAATATAAAAAATTTCCAAATGGAGCAGAGTTAAAGTGCATTTAAAATCATTACAATTTGAGTGTGAGTGCTAATTTTGCGGTAAAGTTGAGGAAAGTTAATCATTTTTGACTCAAGGTATGTTTACAAAAATAGAATACACCCATGTAAGCACATAAAATAAATAAAAATAAAATTAGAGTTGAAAGTTTATTGAAAAACAGTGTTACTGCAAAAGGGACATGATAAATATTCATTGGTGAATAAAGGCAGGGTTTTGGAGTTGGGAATCAAACTAAAATCTAGAAGAGAATAATTATTTTGGTTTATAAATTCACAACTTGGTTAGCACAAAAATGCACAAATTCCAAGTGAAATAACTGGAATTAGAGAAATAAAATTATGATGCCGCATTACCTTATAAATGAGATAAATGTTTTTTCCATTTATTCAGCAGTAAATGATGATACAACTTAAAGCGAAATGAAAAAGTGTCATCAATTTGTGTAAACAATTAGAAAAGGCCAGGCCCTCTTAATTAAAGAAATATTCTTGAATTTTATTAGGTATAATGAGACAACTGCCTAAGGAATGTAGAGTTATTTTACACACACACACACACACACACACACAGAGTGAGTGCAAATCAGAATTATGTTTCCATTAAACATAAATAGGAAATTAAATGTAGGGTGGGGAAATTTTAGAGGAAAAGCTAAGTACTCAATTGAGCAAAATTCTAGGGTTTGTTAACAAGTGTGAGGAATTGAAAACCCTGAAACGTCCTCAATCCTGACACTTCTTTGACAACGCTGTCTCTGCATCTACATGTAGATTACCAGCTTTTTCAGAATTGTGTAAGAGGCCCAAAGATGTGACGTGCAGGAAACTAATGTGGCATGTCAAAACTGTTTTGGACTGTTTGTTCTCCAACATTATGGGCTATCATCGAGCGCTTTCAGAGATTACTCAAATAACCTTTCAAATATAAAGTGGGATAGTAAGGGGGAGGGTATAGCTCAGTGGCAGAGTGCATGCTTAGCATGCACTTGGTCCTGGGTTCAATCCCCAGTGCCTCCATCAAAAAAACAAATAAACCTAATTACCTCCCCCTGCAGGAAAAAAAAAAAGTTGGGGGATAGTAAATTAATGATCAGCTGACACTAGTTTCCAAATGTGAATTTTTCCCTTTTCTTCCCCAAGTTTATTACAAACCATTATAAGAATTCTTTCTAAAGAGCCTCAAAGAAAAATTATAGGCATATTTTCTTAGTTTATAAAAGTAAAAGAAATAGTTCACTGTTTATTAGCTAAGAAAACCTATATCTCAGAACTATTTGGGCTGGGATAACTATGCCCAAAAATAATCTCTTAAGGTTTCAAAGGAAAAAAAAGAACTTTCAGAGGAGAACACTAGGTCGTGGCAGTTCAAATAGTGCACGTCATACTATTTCATCAGAAAAATGGTACCCAGTCAATATTTTTTTTACCAAAGGAAGCCGTATTTGCTAAGTGTAAATTTACATTTTTCTGAGTGATTACAGCATAGTGAAAACTGTAAAGCTACTCCTTAAACAGAAGGAATAAATGGAGCAAAGCCAACTATGTACAGTAATTTTATGGAATCAGTGCAAATGTGATCCTAGAACTCTGATTTTCCCAGAACAAAGTAACAGCAACTTGATCTATGGGTACATCCCTGCAGTTGATGCTAGCTGTTTATTGGACATGATCTACCCAGTAATGCTTCCCACACCTCAGCACCACTGTCTATGTATGTGTGGTCATGGTTCGGCCAGTCGCGACAGTCAGTGCAGAATGCTTATATTCCACTTAGCCTTGCCCCAGCATGGGCCTGTGCAGCTCTGGAGAAGCTCAGTTGCCTGGCAGATTACAGGTCCTGAAGGCTCACCGTATCAGCGTACGACATTAGCCGAGTGTGTCCCCTAAGGCTGCCGTAACTAAGTGCCACAAACCAGATGGCTTAAAACAGCAGGAATTTATTCTCTTGCATTTCTGGTGGCTAGGAGTCTAAAATCAAAATGTCAGCAGGGCCATGCTCTTCTGCAGGGACTCTAGTGGAGACTCCTTCCTTGACTCTTTCTAGATTCTGGTGACTCCTTGCAAAGTTTGGCATTTGCTGACTTGTAGCTGCACCTCTCTGGTCTCTGCCGCTATCTTCACACGGCCTTTTGCCCTCCGTGTCTCTGTGTGTCTTCTCCTCTCCTTGTAGAGACACCAGTCATTGGATTTACAGCCCACTCTGATCCAGCGTGAGCTCATCCTCACTGATTACATCTGCAAGGACCCTGTTTCCAAGGAAGGTCAAAGTCACAGTCTGAGGGTCTAGGTAGACAGGAGTTTTGGGGGGACACAGTCAAGCCACTACACCCAGCAATGGAAATGCTGTTAATTTAATCTGACCCAGAATACTGTCATTTGAGATACCAATATTTTTTATGTGTTGGGCTTTAAATTATAGAACATACTAAAGATTACTCTTGCGGTTTGAGTTGAGTATGATATTGGCCCTAGTGCTAGGATGAAGAATGAAAAGTGGCATGTTATAAAATATTAAATATAAAACACTAATCTGAAATTTCTTATAGGACTTCTCAGTTGTTTCTCGTTCATGGAGAAACTTGCCCCTCCCAGGTCTCAGTAATCTGTATGTGTGTGAAGTCAGATTATGAAGGATTTTCTACACAAACCTGAGGGGTTTGGACTTGACTGTAGGAAAGGAAGAACCAGTGGAGATTCATTACTTTAAGAAGACAGTTCAGGTGGTGGTATGGAAGATAAAAAAGTCAGAAACTATTGAAACGGCACAGGTGAGATGACTGGGGATTAGACTATATTGATGGAGAGGGAGAAGTGAAATTTTATTGGATAATATCCCTGAAGATTTAGCAATTAATTACATGTTAATAATCATAGCTACTTTTTTCCATCTTACTTAAGATACAGTTGACATATTATAAGTGTAAGATGTACAACATAGTGACTTGTTACCCGTATATATTGTGAAATGGTTACCACAGTGAATTAGTTAATACATCCACCACCTCATATAATTATATATATATATATTTTTTTTGGTGGTGAGAACATTTAAAATCAATCATAGCTGATATTTAATGAGTGCTTTCTATGTGCCAGGAGCTATTCTAAGCACTTTTTATGTACTAATATATTTAATTCTTACAATGATCCTAATGAAGTTAATACTATTAAAATTTTGATTTCAGATGAAGCAACTGAGGCACAAATACTTGCCAGAGATTTAGTAATTGGAGGAGCCAGGATTTTAACCCACAGAATCCGGTGAGGGAAAGGAAGGAATCAGGGATGACTCCTGTGGTTGGGAGACTGAGTGAATGGTTCTGTCATTAGCCAGGATTGAAAATACAGAACAGTAGGTTTGGGGAGAATTGACTGGAAGGTCACAAGTCAGTAGACTCCACTTTGGATGTGTCACTAAGTGTGAAGAGCTGCTGGTGGGACGTCCGAATGGCTATGTCCCACAGATAGTTAATAGTAAGTACTAGAAATAATATTTGGTGTTCAAGTTTGTCTTTTCTCAAAAAGGCAATACTGTTTTACTGTATACAATATGTAGCTGCAGTAAAATGCGAAAAATTGATGATATTGTCTTCGAGCTTTAAAAAACTCAATGGGTGCTTTCATCAGAGTGAAAAGTCTTTGTGATAGTTTATTCTCATGTCCTCTTCATATTGTTAGGTAAATAACTATCTTGCCTGGAACTCTGTGACAGTTTTTGGCCAAGCAGATAGAGGAGAGGAATTCATTCATTGTGATTTGTGCTCACCGGTCATAAGTGAATTTACTTCATTACAGACTCCCCTTACACTCTCACCCTTTGCGCCACACATTCCTCCAAATACACCCCTGCCTTGCTCTAACCACGGGGCATTCCAGTTCAAACCCAGCAGTTTATGGGAACTGCTTTTGTTGAAATCATTAAAGAAAGAAAGGCCTGTGAATTCTCCTTCCTAAGCCCTGCCTGTTTTCTGTGTCATTTCAGTCTCATTAATCAGCATTGCAACAAAGTAGACATGGTGCTGTGTATTTTACTGTCCCCAGCACAGCAGCTTCTGCGTCTCTGCCCCCAGGCCGACGCATTGGGGAAAAAGAGAGAGGGAAACCATCAATCTTCCCAGTTGCACATGTCAGCGGTGATTCCTTCGCGCTTCCTGTTGGCTGTCTCTCTCACCACCTGTGTTTAGAATTAGCACTGAAGCTGCTGCCCAGATGAATAAGAACCACTGTCCCTGTCACCTGCCCTGGTACGGGCCACCACTTCTAAATGAAAACAAGACATACATAGGGCAGTTATCATTACTGTGAGCGGTGCAAAAGAGAGGGTCACACGTCCCCCTAGAAGTTCATCATGACATAAAATTAAAGCAGATTTTAGGTCATTCATTTCAGGAGGTAGCATCATTTATTGAATCAGAGGGGTAAAAGCAATTAATTTCTTGAGCGCCTTGCTGTATCTCAGTCTCCCTCTGAAGTGTATACAGCTGAATTTGATCTACTTGTGTTCAAATCCCGACTCCACTATTTACTAGCTATGCAGTACTCACCGAACCCCTCAACACCTCAGCCTCCTCATCTGTAAAACAGAGATGATGGTACTACCTACCTCATGAGGCTTTTTGTGAGGATTAAATGAGATAATGCATTCATAGCCCTTGCTAGAGTAGTTTGCACACAGTGAGCACTCAATAAATGTTAGCCATTATTATTGTTAACCTCATTGTTCGCATAATAAAACTGAGGTTCAGAGAGATTAAATAATTTGTGCAAGCTACCAAGAGATGTAGAGGGAACTTGAACCTAGCACTCTCTGATTCCCAAAACTCATTTCTGTTCTGTTAACCTATATTGTTTCCATTCTCATTCCAGCTTACAAATAACTTAGTATGTAAGCTTAATAAATCACTTGACTTTATTCACATCTTTATTTCCCATTATGTAAAATGAAAATAATGTTAACTGAGGTTCCTGTTAGAATGAGACCCTTGTAATTACATGTCAACTAGTATAATCAGGCCATATAGAAAAACTAGGCATATTTTAAAAATTTGGCCACTGAAAATGTTCATGCCCTTAAAAAAAAAAAGTTAAATAGTACAAAAGTGTCAAAAGGTAGTCATTGTGCATTCCCATTTATTATTATTATTATTATTTATTATTATTACTCCCATTTTATAGATGAGATTCTGTGACTTGTACAAGGAAACACAGCTAGTGTGTGCAGAGCTGGCATTGGAGTTGTTGTTCTGACACCAGATTTGGGCCTCTTCACCTCTTCTCTGTGTGCTCAGTACTTAACATTCTTCTTAGCTGTTGCATAGTATTCCTTCATATAATAATAAAACAACTATTTAATTAATATGTTCCCTACTAGTGGACGTTTAGTTGCTTTTGTTATGAAATAATCATGTGGGGAATGCCTTGTATCCTTACATTCTCGTGTTTCTGTAGGACCAATTTCTGTATGTTGGATGTTTGGGTCAAAATATTTAAACACTTAAAATTTTGACCTCCATAAATGGTCAGATAACTTACTCCATGCCAGGCACTAAGCACTTTACACTAGTAAACTCGTCACAGCCCCTCCACCCCGTCTACCCTGTGAGGTTGGTATATCATTATCTTCATTTCGTAGATGCTCAAGGCTGTACAAGGAATAGAACCAGGACTTCAACCCAGGCAACCTACCCCTAGAGCCTGCTTCTTAACCATGGTCAATAACCAAACAAGTTATCCTAGTCATATTTGACTGCTTGACTTTGTGAATTTTCTAATTTATTCTAAAGTTGACTTAACAGTATGAGCTGACAAGAAGGTTCTGAACAAATATTGTTAAAACAACCACAGCCCTGGGGATTATATCTGTCTACAGGTCAGATAATGAGAAAGGGAGCCGTGGGTCGCTGGAAAATGAGACTTCTTCCTCCTAGCTGTGGTCAGGACAGCCAAAGAGATTCTTTATTTTGAGTGAACTATCTGTATTCCAGGAAAATAACTTTAGAATTTTTTTTTTCTCTGTTAGCATTGTGAGTACCTTGTAAAAAAATTCACACTTTATCACTCTCAAAGGTTTAGAACACTTGTAGTCATGGAGTTATTTCGTATGTCATGCAGAAGAATTTCTGGCATCTTGGCCTCGATTAGCCAAGGCCACCTGTCGTTAGTCCGGGTCTTAGTCAGCCAACCAAGCTGACCATGAGACCTGCCTATGGCTGCTTGAGTGTTGAATTCAGACTCTCTGATAGGGATTGGAGGGTGCTGGAGAGTTTGCCACCCAGGGAAATAGGGTAGAAAAGAACATTCTATGCAAAGATAATTTTGTTTCCTTCCTATTACAATTCTTATGTCAAAACCTTCTTAGTGGGATTATTTTCTTGGCAAAGTCTGGGATACGTGTGCTTCCTGAATCTCTGAGCCTTAAGGATTTATGGAACCGGGCATTGCCAAGTAAGTTTACTAACTTGGAAGATGGTGTGCTTACTTGTCCCAGGTGTCTTTTCTCACCAATGTAGAGGCTCTAACCACACCTTCATAATCTCTTTACCTTCTTAATCTGCTGACCTTCATGTCATATTAGAACTGCCTGAAGCCAGAGGGGCCTCTGACCATGTATAAATAAATGTTCAGGGATTTTATTACCTTGAAATGTAAATTATAAGCAACTGAACCTTTCATATTTTTACAGTCTATTTGTGTGTTCGTGTGTGTATATGCATATTTCCATGTTTCTGACCCAGTTGGCAGTTTTGGAGAATAATTATGTAGTAGTTGGCTTAGAACAGTGGTTTTTCAAGCGTGACCACACATTAGAATCACCTGGGGAGACTTTAAGACATCCTGATGCTCACACCAAACCCGAAACTGATTAAATCAGAAGCTCTAAGAATGGGACCCAAACTCCCAGATAATCACTGTGCAGCCAAGATTGAGAACTGTTGGCTTAGAAGGTATCTTCTATCTTTTATTCATGGTGTTTTCATCTGTACCTCATTATGTGTGGTTGAAGTGAATTTTAAGAATAAGTGTTGGTGCCCCCAAAACCCCTGTCAAACTTGAGCAGGCATCAGAATCACCTGGAAGGCTTGTTGGAGCACAGATTACATAAATCTTCTCATTTCTTCTCCTGGGATAAAACCTACCCTTAGAATTTCTGAGTCAGTAGGTCTGAGTTGGGGCCCAGGAATCTGCATTCCTAACAAGGTCCTGTTACGGTGATGTTGCTGGTGGAGGGACACCCTGTGAGAACCTCTGCTCCCACCTTCCTTCCTCCTTCCTTCTCTGCTCTTTCTTCCCATAGTAGTGGCCAAGGCGACTGCCTCCAGGACAGTCCTCATACTCACAATATCAGTGTTAGGAAAGCTAGTGTTGCAAGAGGGAGCTTCCATGTGTTGCCCCGCCTCCAAATAATCATAAATCTAATTTTCAAAGTCTGTGTGCAAATACAACCTGCCCTTCTTACCAGATTGCTCCCCGTAAGCCCTTTCTGCTTGAAAATCAGAGCCACCACTGGGTAGGTGGTTTTCTAGTGTCCCCAAATGTAACTTGGACTTCACTTTCCCACAGAAACAATTTTATGAATGGGGTTTAGGTGCAGCTGAAATGGTGCTGTTAGAACCATTTCTTCAGAAACACTGTGGGTTCAGTGAGGCTTCGGTGGGCTGCCTTCCAGGAGCTTAACTGCCTACTAAAGAACTGAGTTTCTGAGTTTCAGAAAACCAATTTCAAACGAACTCTTAGGCCATAACTTATTTAGGAACTCCCTATAACTGGAACATTTGGTTCATTTTGTATAGTTATTTTGCCCTTTACATGGAGCCAGAGAACGTGGGGTTGGGGTGGGAGGTTTGTCATTTGTTCCACTAACATTTATTAGATGCTCACAATGTACCTGGCAGTGCCATGTACTGGGGATATAAAGATGAAAAAGACATCCCCTGCCCTGGAGAGCTCGTATTCTGGGTGGGAAAATATTTACTAAGCAAATAAGAAAATATTTACCAAGTTACCAACGTGATATGTGCAATAATGAAGAACTGATGAAAGAGGGATCTGTTCTGCTTGGAGAGAGAGACTGTGTGTGTGTGTGTGCGTGTGTGTATACGTGTGTGTGTGTACGTGGGTGTGTGTTTGGTAGGGAGAAGGTATGTTTAAGAGCTTTAGAATCAGGGAGAGATTGTTAGGCCTTGAAGACCTTGAAGGCCATGGGGAGTTCTCCAGGCAGGGAAAGGGCTGAGGAACTTCCAGGATGAGGGAACAGTCTGAGTGCTGAGGGGATGAGTTGTATGAAAAAAGGCAAATAACAAGGTCAGCTCCTCATGGAGGATGATGGAGGACCACTGGGAAGGGAAATGAGTGTCACATAAAATTTGAGTGAGAAACGAGAAGAGTTATGCTTAGAGCTAAGTCTCTATGTGTGGTATTTGCATTTTTATCCTAGGCTTTTTTTTTTTTTTGAGAACTTTCTTCTGTGTATTTCCCACTACTCTGAAAAAGAACATTTTTTCAACAAAATATTAATATTTTGAAAAGGTACTGAATCAAGTTGTTTGCAAAGCTCTGCTCTAGGAAGCTCGCAGGGGGCCGCCTCCTGGGGATCCCTCCCCACCTCTCCCGTTACCCCTACACCAAGCTTTTCTTGGACTCTTTTCTGTATTAGGCTTGTCTGGTAAGAATATTGCATTGGAAAAAGGGCACATAACTAAAAAAGAGAAGTTTAAATACCAGTCTAATCTACTTCTCACACATTTAGTAACAGCCAGAGGGATTAGGTGTGAAGAGTCAAATCTCTCAGCTGCTGTAAAAGGACAGCTGTTCTCAGACAATCGCCCAAGGGTGGGCCATCAGGCGGGCATTGATGTGGCTGTGTGATTGGTGATCATGGGTAGGATGAGCCTTCGGCCACAAAAGGGCATGATGAAATCCTACCTTCCCAGTATGATCTAACACTTTAAGATCAATGTTCAAATTTTCTTATGAGGAAAAACTAATATTTTCTTAAGCATTTCAGATCATTCTTTATACTTTAAAATTTTTAGTACTTCTTGAGCTCTTGCCTGTATTTACTATTCCATTCAATATAAAAATAAATTATGTAATGGTGGTTAAGATATTTATGTCAAGAATTTGCTCTTGGCTGATTTAGTTTAGCAAGCAGTATTACATTAGAAACTAAAAGTATTTCTCACTACGTATATGTTATAATTACTGACGTTGTGTTTAGATAATATATTAATCTAGTTTTAGTCACTTTTTCAATAAAAACTAAAAGGACTTGCCAGTTTATTCTGTACCTACATATAACCTTTGCATTTAAACATAGCTTAGCTGCCCCAAGGTGACAGTGCAATCTTTCCTGGGAGCCACAGTCCCCAGATTTTATATTTCATCACCTCTGTCTGTTGGTGAGATATTCACTGAAGTACTGTTGGATATGTAAGCAAGAAGACAGAAAAGAAAGACCTGAAGAAAACAAACCCAAAGAGATGTTGAGGTATTAAAGAAGAAGAAAAAAACGTGATAAACACACAAAAGTGTCATGGTTTGGTGGGCGGAGCTGTGGAGGTCTGGATTCTGGTCCCAGCTGTACCACCAGCTGTGTGCCTTGGCCTTTCAGGAAACATCTCTGTGGCACACCTTCCCCTTTGAGGAGCGTGTGTGTGGAGGGGAGACCTGATGCAGCCCAGTGTGAAGGAAGGAGACAGAACTCGGAGTCCAGTGGTGAGACTGCTATCCAGATCTGACCACCTGCCTGTCATCTTGTGCAGGTTGCTGAACCTCGCAGTGTCCTTCTCTGGAAAGTAAGGCCAGTAATTCCTGCCTCCATCACATGAGATGAGGTACATGCAAGTGCCCAGGAATGTTTCAGATAGCTGAAGTTCAGCCCCAGAAGGAAAATACATCTGCAGAAACATTCAGTCACATGGTGGAAGGACAGCACAGTGCACGGAGGGAAAAGACATGCATGGCTCTTAAAATGTGGTGGTGGCTTAAATAAGTCTGTAGAAAACTTTTTTTAAAAAAATTAAGTTTATTCTTTTTAAACTATTTCCCTGGCCTAGCAATACATATTAAGTGCCCTTATGGAACTCACAGTCTGATGGGTTAGTCACACCTTTCTCTTTTTTTCTTTTTAAAAAATGATTTTTTCTTGCAGTTTTAATTGTTGGCCTACATATTACTTCTTGTTTGAGGGTGACATAAGACCTGCCTTCTCTTACATTGAATTAATATTCACTCTATGGATTCCCAGGTCTGAGCATCTGGTTTCATTTCTACTTAGGTTTTTTTTTTTTTCATTTCTACCGGGTTTTTTTTTTTTTTCTTGGTGCTGAGTCAGCATTTTCTCACCGACCCAGGACTCTCTGTTCTTTCTGGAAGAAGGAGCTGACTGGCAGAACAATGCTGAGCTGTGGCCAAAGAAAGCTTCAGAGAAGCACCTGGATCCTCCCAGCCAGGGCCAAAGTGCTGTTTTTCTATGCCGGGTCTCCTACGTTTCAGTTCTTAAATCACTAATGAGTGATAGAGACATTTTCAAGAAAATGTTGAAGATATATGTGAGGTGACTAGGGTTGAAATAGTAGGGTGACATACGTGATAGAATTGAGAAACACAGAGAGCTAAGCAGTGAGAGTCTTAAGTTGAAATTTTTATTTATATACAATTAGAAGAATAAATTAGACATGCAGAAAGAGATTTTCAACCCAATTAGTTGATAATGTTGTCGATTACTTTTTTATCACAATCTGTGATAACATGCCTTTCATTGAACCAATTAGACATAGTGGTTGTTCAGCCAAGTTTTTGGTTCACCGTTGACTACAGTTAAAACAGGTGTGATGAATGCACAGTGGATGTTACAGCTGGACACAAGCAGGACTTAGTAAAAAGAATCTTGAAATCTTTAGTTGGTGTCTTTGGTTCCCATCACTGTACCAAAGCTGAAAGTGTTTCAAAGACAGCCTTCTTTTGATGTATTTTATTCTCTTGAGATTAAAATCAGAAGCTTCCTTTGGTTAATCACAAAAATTATCTTTTACCATAATTAGCCACTTGGGATTTTTCAGTGTTTTTTGGGTGCAGTAATTGAAATTACTGTGATTATGAATTTTGGATAGGCTCAGTACCTTACGTCAGGAATGCTTTTAGCTACGTTTTTCAGATTGATAAGTTTGTTCTCCCTTTGATTCCAACACCTACCGTCTCCTCTGGAATATATCAAATCCCAGGGCTGACGCTGCCCATTGGTAATGCTGATTCTGTTACAAACAAGCCAATTCATGTATTGATTGGAAGTGGCATTTGTTAAAGAAATACACCTGAAATAAAAATGAAGACCTACTTCATAAAATGCTCCTTTTTTAGCCCCTGTGCACTGCGATGGGATTGAAGGTTGATGCTCCAGACTTCCCCATGAGTGAATGCCTGTGGGCTAGTCTTGAAGCTGTTTTCTTTGTGGTTTGCCTCCTGTCCACTGGGAAGCCCGTGCTCCTTTCACTTTCATTCTTTTCCAACTCCAGTGCTTTTGAACACAGAACCCCCATCCTCCCACCACCCAAACTCCACATTCCAGCCCCATGATTTCATGGTACCAGGCGTATCTCCCCTGCCATGCCGTCAGGCTGCCTGCTGACTCTTGCAGGGGAACAGACGGGAACATAAACTCACCACAGAAGAGCAAGCCACTCTCTGTATATTTTTAAGACCAGGAATCCAGTTCTCATTTAGAGCCTGTATTTTTTTAATAGCTCCTTGAAAATTGAACAAAACATTTCTTGTTGCTCTTATTTCTTGATAACATCATTCCCTCTGCCTGGATGTATAGAATCACAGAAACTAGAGAATGAAAAAGACGTATTAGATCATGTCTAGTTCATTCCCACTGGTCACAATTCTTTTTTCCCACAGTCTGTCCTCTAGTGCTTTCCTCTTCTAGTTTTCTCAAGAATTTGTTTCTCCATTTCTCCTGGGGAATAATTCCTTAGTTTGAACATGGAGGAATTTATGTGGAAATATTCATATTCTAGTCCTTATAATCCTTTACATGACCATAAACAATTCCCTTTCATCCTAGGTCAAGCATTTCTGGATTTTTTTTTTTTTTTCCTCTCTTCCATTTATTAAGTTCAGAGCTTGTTTTTCTGCTTTGCTTTCTCTCTTCATCAATCAGGCCCTAAAGCCCATTAATCATTTTTTTTTAACCTCAGTGAAAGCTCCTTTGCTTATTCCCATATCAGGAACCCAGGGCTGGTTTAGGTCCTAAGGTCCTAGAGGAAGCCTCATTGATATGTACTTATTCTATGCTAACTTTTCTCTCTCCCTCTCTCTACCCCCTCCACCCCCAACTCCCTGCCTCAGTTCTCAATTACAAACTGTTTTTAGAATAGTGTCTCTAAATTGTGATTTGGGGAGTTAGTCATTTGAAAGCCTCTTGTGTGTGTACGTGTGTATGGTTTTAAGTGGTAAGATTGTATTTGTTCTCAGTTACTTAGAGGATATTTTTCATATTGTCAGAGCCACAAATCTTTTCGGTCTCCTGAGTGGTTGGATCAAATACAATTCTGGGTCATGGAATTATGATGTAGCATTCTATTTTATGGCTGTCATCTCAGGAGCAGAGAGGACAACAAGCAGATATGGGGAAAATAGACTGTATTTGTAGGATTTGAAATTCTTGGGGAAAGGGAAGGGCAAAGTAAGTAGCCTTGGCAGTCACGTACCTAAAGTAGATTAGCTCTTAGGAGATAATGTTAGATATAATGTTAGATATAAATATATAAAATATAATATTAGGTTAAGACTTTAAAATGTCATTCTTTTCTTAATTTTAGCTTTATTGATGTATACTTGACAAAGAAAGTTAGAAGATATTTAAAGTGTACATAGACCATGATGATTTGATATACACTGTGAAAAGGTCCTCCTCCCACCTACTTAATTATTAACACAACCAACACTTCATGTGTTTATCTTTTTGTGTGTATCTATGAGCATTTGAGTTCTACTCTCAGCAATTTTCAATTATACAATACAATGTTATCAACTATAGTCATCATGTTTTACATTAAATCCTCATTGGTATGTGGTTTTCTAGATTGGAGGACCCAATATTATAAACATGTTGGTTTTCCCCAAAGCAATCTATGGACTCAGTATAATCCCAGTCACAAACCCCAAACAAGTTTTTTTTTTCCTCTTGCAACTTAAAAAGATGACTGTAAAACGGAATGAAAAGGACCAAGGATGGGTTAGATACTCTTGAAGAAGAAGAAGGTAGAAAGACTTGCTCTACCAGGTCCCAGGACTTAATAAGAAGGCAGCTGCACTTGATACTGGTCCAGACATAGACAAATAGACCAGTGGACCAATGAGGCAATAAAAAGACCCAGACATGTAGAGATACTTGATTTATGCTGAAGTGGCATTCCAGAGCAGTGGGGAAAGACAGTCTTTTCAATAAACGATTTTGGAGCAATTATGTAGCTATATAAGGGGGAAAAAGGGGAGAGAAAATAAAGTGGATGCCTACCTCACACCATATGCAAAAGAGGACACAGACAAATGTAAAAACTAAAACTTTAAAGCATGCACATACATATGCTTTATATTTATGTACATGTATACATGAACTCAGGGTATTGAAAGATGTCTTCGATGGCAAAATCTGTAGTCAAAAATTATATATTTGGTAAAATTAAGAACATCTCTTCATCAAAAGATAACATAAAGGCAAATAGCTACACAATGAGAGAACATATTGGCCACACACGTAATTGACAAAAATATTAGGATCCAGAATATACAAAAATTCTTAAATCAATAAAAAGACAATCCAATCTGAGAAAAGCAGGCAAAGTAACTTGAATAGGCTCTCCACAGTTGAAGAAATAAAAATAGCTAATAACCATAAGAGTTCTCAACTTCTCTAATAAGTAATCAAAGAGATGCAACTAAACCATAAGGCAGTTCTACCTTCTATAACCAGTTAACTAAAAATAAAACTACTGGCAAAGTGTTGGTGAGGATGTAAAACAACAAGAATTTGTGGTATAAATTGTGAATTGCTACATACTTAGGAATAATTTAGCACACTGTAGTACAATTAGAGACACGTATGCATACCTTATGACCCAGCAATTCTACTCCTAGCTATGTACAGTACAGAAACTTGGCATTTAATACACAAGTATACATGTAAAAGAATTTTTTCTTTTTTTTTTCTTTTTTTTTTGCAAATTTTCAGACCTATAGAAAAGTAGCAGGATAGTACACTGAAGTTTTAATAGATGGTGGCCAGTCAAAACACGGTAGCTAGTGGAAGGAGTGTGCATGAGCTTTGAAGTCAGTGATACCTGGCTTGAAGTTTCAATTCTACATACTAGTTGTGTGACCCAGGGCAATCTATTAAATCTGTGAGCCTCAGTTCTCTCATCTGCAAATGGAGGTAATCACATGCCTACCACACTGAGTTCTATGAGGATTAAATACATTAATATGTATAAAACACTGAGCATAAATGCCTACAACATTGTAGTTGTGCAATAAATTATGGCTGTTACTAGTAATATTTTTATTGTTGCTGTTAAAAATGATAATGATTCATTTAATTTTTTCAGAACCTTTTATTTAGAGCCCAGTTACTGATAGACATTCATTTTTGGCTTTTCACTATAGAATGCAAAATCATTCAAAGGAAAAGTAGCATTTTTCACCCTATATTAGGGACAGAAAATATTAAAAAAATTCTTTTTTGAACTCAGAGGCTTACAAATACAGAGGCGTATTTCTTCTTCCCATTTCCTATTACAACTTTAATCATAGAAAGTGTAAACCAGTGGGAAAACATGACCATGACAAAAATGATTTTATACTTTAAAAAATAATGCAGAATTTAAAATGTCTTTTAAAGAAATTAAAAAAAAAAACTAAGTATGATTTTTATCAAAAGTATAAGAAAACTGAAGCATGAAAAAGTTAAATAACTTTATCAAGAAGTAATATTAGAAATAGAGTATAGGTTTCCTAATTTTTCGCCCAAGATCCTGCACATTAAATTATAATATTAGCAATTATTTTTAAAGGAAACTGAATTAACAGTAGACTTTAGCCCTAATGCTATGGCCTTTATTTCCTTAACTACAGAATGAATGGAATTATGTGAGAAACCCTTGGGCCCCTTTAATCTCCAGTGAAATGTGATCCTACGTCTGAAGTCTTTGTAACTGACCACCAGAACCATAGTCATCTTTTCCTCTTGGGAACTTCTGTCTTTACCCCACTATTTATCTTTCCAAACTGGTCACGATCATATTGTCACATTGTACTGTAACTTAACATTTTTGTAAGCATATCCTCTGTCTCCAATTAGATTGCATTTTCTTGGAGATACAGACATTTTCTTATGTGCCTTTGTATTTGTAAGCTTTCAAGTGCAAAAAAAAATTTTTTAATATCATTTTCTGTCTCCTCATAGCACCTAACATAGTCCTTTGCATAGAGTAGGAACAATATAAATGCATAGGGATGAAGATTGTCAGATAGGAGTTCAAAAAAATAAGACAACAACCATAGCTATGGTAACACTGGCATAGGATTCATGGATTCTGCTTCAAAAGCATTATGTTTGTTTTCCTTTGTTCCAGAAAGATGCCACCAAGCGAATATTCTCTGGCATTCAGCCTACAGGAATTCCCCACCTTGGCAATTACCTGGGAGCTATTGAGAGCTGGGTGAGATTACAGGACGAGCATGGCTCTGTGCTGTACAGCATCGTTGACCTACACTCCATCACTGTCCCCCAAGACCCAGCCTTCCTCCGGCAGAGCATCTTGGACATGACTGCTGCTCTTCTTGCCTGCGGCATAAACCCAGAGAAGTGCATCCTTTTCCAACAATCTCAGGTCAGCTTCTCAGATTAGAACTGAGAAAACTTCCATTTTCAGATTATTTGAGGAATAATTTGAATAGTTTATATAGCTCCTGTTTGTGATTTTTAAGAAATCGTTCAAGGGTGATTTCATCAAATGTGAATGTTTCATTTTAATGTTTTCCCTGTATTCATATCACCGAGTATCATTATAATGCAATAGTATTTTTCAACTGTTCCTCCACTATATGTGGTAAATTTATAATGATTCATATACCAAAAAGTTGTATCTCATTAGTACTTCTAATCCTGGAATTGTTTTTCTCTGCTGGGTTGCATTCAAACTGATGAATTCATGCTGTTGACTAGTCTCCTGGTGATCAGGGATAGAATTTAACGACCTATGGTTTTGTGTAACTTCAATGTTACTTTGTTGGGTATTGCTTTTGGAAGGTCTACTGGATAATTCCCATTATTCATTCTTTGTATAATAGCTTTTGAGAAGATTTGAAAGAACTAGCTAGGAAATTGGAAGACAATGTCCAGTGTCTTGAGTCCAAGCCAAGAAAGTCTTCAGAACAAAGCCAGAATATTTGACTCATATCTTTACTATGGATGAATCAGTTTACTCTTGGACAGGCAGAGAGCCTGGACCAGAGACAGGGCACTTAAGAGACTCCCTAGGAAAGAAGATGAAAATTTTAACTGGATTGTGCCCTCATTACATGTCTACTTTAACCCTGTGACTAAGTCCCAGCCACGGAATGATATGCAGTACATGTTCTGGCACATGTTAACGTGTATAGATGTGTG
The DNA here is from genome assembly GCF_009834535.1 of Camelus ferus. Classification (NCBI taxonomy): domain Eukaryota; kingdom Metazoa; phylum Chordata; class Mammalia; order Artiodactyla; family Camelidae; genus Camelus; species Camelus ferus. The sequence goes on from NC_045704.1 coordinate 58,204,669, forward strand.
GTACATGTTATACATGTATATAACTCCTTCCTTGATCATAAACTTCTGACAATCATTATTTTATGTATATCTAATTACCCATAGAACTTAATGTAATTCACACAGAACAACTATATTTTTAAAATATGTCATAAATGAAAAGACTGTCTTCAAAACATAAATGCATTTATCAACTTAAAGTTGTTGCCAGCTTAGAGATGATTTGATAAAATAATAGAATCTAATCATTAAAATGACCATAAAGGCAATTTATCTCAATTTCCTTCCTTTCAGTTGGTCAGGAAGTCTTTCCCTGCATATGACTTTTTTTTTTTAATACATATGACTTTTCAAATTCAATCTTGGACAGATCTAATTGTTATAAAGTACTTGCTTATACTGAGCAAACACCTGCCTCGCTATAACTTCAATCCACTCATTTGACTTCTCTCTAAAATTCATAGTAAGCCAACTCTGTCTTCTACATGACCGCTCTTCAAATACTTGGAGACATTTATTGTGCACCAGCCCTACCCTTCAGGTCCTTATCTCATAGGCCCTACTGTCTTCAAACTAGTCCCTAGATTTCTCACCCTCTTGGTTTTCCTACCTCAGAAGCACTCCTACCTTCTCTCTGAAAGGAATGTGTGCCTCATATTTCATGAAACAATGTGTATTCAAACTCTTCACATCCATCCCTGATATTATAATGCTGGTCATCATTAGAGCCAGTTTTTGAGTCACCTAATGCATTTTCCAAAGCCTACCATCTTCACTCCATCTTACTGTTTTTGATATAAGCTCTCTTTTGATCTTTATGTGATACTTTTTTAAATTGTATTCTCAGTACCTATTTCCATACTTCTTAATATGTGAAAATGTCTAATCTCCACAAAGTAACCACTTGTCAGATTGCTTTTTTAAGAGACCTTTAAAATTCAAGGCTTATTCACAACCATATCCAATACTTACACTTTGAGCTATACCCCTAGAATGATCACCATGTTATAAAAATTTTCTCCATTGTAAAGGATTTTTGGCAGTAACCTCCATAAACAACTAAAATTTGCAAAAATTGAGGTATCTTCTTCCACATGGTACGTTGTTGTTCAAAATAACAATTGAAAGAGGAACCCACAGTATGGGAGCCTTTGTAAGAAATCTCTTATAAATGAGCGATAATGAAATTTACCTTCCTTTTGGTTTTTCTGTGTTACATAATGAGCTCACTGGTTCCCAAAGTGGTTATGGATCTAGATCAGAGAGTGGAGGCAACTGGGGTTGCCTGTTTCCTCAGTGGCCTCTAAACTACCAATCCCCCTCCTTCCATCCCTGACTTAAACTCCCTTAGGGCAATTTCAATCCTTTGCTGGTAAAATTTGAGGAAAGTACTCATCAGCCCACATTGCACAATTTGTCCCACAAAGACAGTATGAAGGACTTCCTCAGGGGTCCTTCTGTCCTCAAGACATGCTTGGCTGAGGCCATTTCCTTCTTTAACTCGGGCCACCAGCCTTATTACAACTCAGTAGATGAGCTAGATATTTTATCAGGTTTTCTTTCCTTTTAAAATATTTAATAAAGAAACTTAAATATACACAGAAGAGTTAGAGTGAGGAGTATACTGTATCTCCACTGTCTCATCAATTTTTGTTGTTGTTGCTGAAGTATTTGAAAGCAGATACCACACATCATGACATTTTATGCCCAAAATATTTCAGCATGCCTCTGTATAAACTAAGGAAGTTTTCTTACATAACCACAATACTGTCATCACACCTAACAAAGTTAATGATAATTCCATATTATCATGTTATTTATATATTAGTTATATGATAACATGGAATTATAATAATATTGTTATCTTATCATGGTCAAATTGTGCTGATTCTCCCAAAATATCTTTGATATTGGCTTGTTTGAATGATGGTGATCTAACCAAGTTCTACATATCACAGTTGATTATGGAGCTTAAGTCTCTTTTTTTACCATACCTTTTGATTTGTTGATCAAATTTTGTTTCCTGTAAAGTTAATCCTTCTGCACTTAAAAAAAAATTAAAACTTTGGTTTCTCTGCTCCCACTCTTTTCATGCTTTTGATGTGTTAATTGGGTTTTCTTTTATTTGCTATAAAATTAGCTCTTTTGAACATAAAAATAAACCTTAAGATTTTGTTGCTTTCTCTTTGCACTCATCTGTGTCAGCTGATGTTTAATGGCCATAACCTGCTATCCCACATAATTGCTCATCATCATTTGTAATAGTTTGAATAGAAACTATGTTTGCGTAGCACCTATGGAGAGCCTGGGAAGAAGTGCCTGGACATCAGAATGGCCATAAAGCCTCAAGCCGTTCATGGAGGCTGGCAGGAAGTTCTTCTCTGTGCTTATCTTGAAACTGTGAAGGCATGTATTGGCTTTTGCTTGTTAGAATCATTTTCAAGTAGAAGTATAATTAAATAAGCTAATTGTCTCCCTGAAACAATTATTATTTTGAACACCTGGCCCCATATTTGCAGTGTTCTAGTAGGCAAAAGAATCATCATGGTGTTGGTATTTTATGTCTTGCAATACAAAAATCAATTAATAACTGCTTTATCAACCTATGGAGTCTCCAGGAGACGGGGATTGAAAAGAAAATATAACATCTCTAAATGTGCAATGTATCAGCCTTTTCATATATGTGACCTCTCTTTTAATCTTCAAAATGACGTATGAGTTAAGCATTACTGTTTCTTCAAGATGAATAAATTAAGGTATGAAAAGATTAAGTAAATTAGAAAATATACTTAAAACCATCTCTAAGAGGTGCATGGTACTCAGTAGAGACTAAACAAATATATCTTTTTTTTAAATTGAAGTATAGTCAGTTACAGTGTGTCAATTTCTGGTATACAGCATAATGTCCCAGTCATCCATATATATTCATTTTCATATTCTTTTTCATTAAAGATTATTATAAGATGTTGAATATAGTTCCCTGTGCTATACAGAAGAAATTTGTTTTTTATCTATTTTTATAACGAATACTGAGATCATGCAGGTTTCAGGGGGCAAATCTAGGACTCTCTTTTTCTTCCTAAGGCACCACTTTTGGAAGGTATACAGACAGTTTCTGACTTACAATGGTTTGACCTACAATTTTGATCTTTTTTCCAAGCTGGCAATATGCAGTATGGTACTCTCTTGTGATGCCTTTCACCTTCAGTATAGTATTCAATAAATTACACGAGATATTTAACACTTTATTATAATAAAGGCTTTGTGTTAGATGATTTTGCCCACCTGTAGGCTAATGGAAGTGTTCTGAGCACGTTTAAGGTAGGCTAGACTAAGCTATGTTGTTTGGTAGATTGGTATGTTAGATGCATTTTCGACTTAGAAAATTTTCAACTTAACGATGAGTATATCAGGATGCCCCATCATAAGTTGAAGAAGCTCTGTACTCACAGGGCAAGAACCTTTTTCTGTCTTCCACCATGCCTTTGACTCTGGAGCTGATGGCAGAAGGGCAGTGCAGAGCCAGAGCTGACCTCAGGGTCCTGGACGATTAAATTACCCTTTCACCCTGACCTGAGTCTCACAGATAGACAGTCTCTTCCCTACATTGTAGCCCTGGTCATCTTTCTACTTGAAACAGATCAGCACCTCTCTCCTACCCTCAGGGTAAAAATCTAAGCTGAGTTTCTGGAAAGCCCTTCAAGCATGAGGCCCTTGAGAACATGAGGTCAGTGTTTCTTCCACTCCACTACTGTTTATCACAGGTTATTTTGTGTTCAAACAATCTGATTCACTTTTACCAACAATTCTTCAAAGCAGAAGTTGAAGTATTTTCTTCTGGTTTTATTTTGAGAAAATTTGATAAAGCAATTCTTATAAAACATAACCTTAGTGATTGGTTGTGCAATTTTAACAAGGTTTTTTGTTAGTTCCTTAATATTGGGAATTTTGTAGTGCATTTAGTCATTTAGTTGATCATTAAATATGACTGGAATTTAGAAAACAATTATAGTTAAAGTGTTGGGAGTCAATGCCAGTTAAAATGAGTCATGCTTGCATCTCCCCATACACAATTTTTCACAAGTAAAATTAAGAATTTTTAAGAATTGTGCTGTACACCAGAAATTGACACAACATTGTAAACTGGCTATACCTCAATAAAAAAGGGGTGGGGAATGGAGAAAAAAAGGATTTTTGAAATTGTGAAATAGAGGAAAAAAAAATTTTTTTTATATTATATAAGTACTCTTTTCATGTCTGTCCATTGTGTCAAGCACAGTAGTTAGAGATAAATATAAAGCCTCGTTCCCCAAGTGCCATTGTTGTACATTGGAGTAAGTTCTAGTAATCATCTGAAATAGGGAAAGAATTTAGCTAGCTATGTTATAATGCTGATTTTTACCAATAATTTTTGTCTCTAGTCCTTTGCATTCTTTCTCAGCAGTCTGACTGGAACAATTTAGCCTTATTGAAGATTTTTCTCATTATTTTCTTTTTCTTTCTTTCCCACTGGCCTCTAGTCATGGGTCTTCCCTAAAATATGTTTGCCATATGTGGGAAATTTTACAGAGCCTCTCCTCTGAAAGGTGTGTGTGTGTGTGTGTGTGTGCGTGGAATAGAGAGAGAGGGGCTCTGCCTGTGTGTGTGTGTGTCTGGCAGAGGTTTCCATCCCGATGCCAAAGTCAATGGTCTTTTATTTCTAGCAGGCCTGAGTGCAGATCCAATCTGATTCCCACAGCTGTCTCTGAGGTGCATGTCTCCACATCTTTAGTTGTTACTTTGCTTGCGATTGAATCACCCTGCAGATGGAAGATAAAAGCTGGAGTTCATAGCTTTAGGCACTGGCTTCCTGCCAAGGCTGGGCGAAAAGGACAGTTTTGACCATCAGACATCACATTACAGAGGGGCTAAAACAGTCCAGGGAAGAGTCGAGGGAGACGAATGGAATCTCCAGCTTCGGAATGTGGCCTTATTCTCTAGTTAGAGTTAGATTTTGTTTCCCAGGAAACTAAAATCAATAATAATAATAATAAAGGAAAGAGGGCTTTGGGAGGAACCAATTTCTGATCGAAGGCCAAAGGAACTGACTACATGAATCTTGGCTCAAACAAAACAAAAGTTGTCCCATATCTTAGAGGTATATAAAACCAAAGCCTAAACTAGGACAGAGAATCTCTCGTGTTTTCACTTATCCTAGTCATTTTGGAAGCATATTTGAGTACATACTTATATTTGTCAAATTCTCAAAGTTGTCAGGCTACCGACAGCAGGTATACATTCGACTCATAACAGAAAGGGAGCAACAAACTTTTGTATAGGTTAATGGTCTTGAGGAATCTATTTGTAAAATAGGCATCATCTCCAAAGTTTCCAGGGAGAGACAAAGGACTTAAATGGCCCATGACATAACTAATAAAGAGAAGTTAGGAATGTTACTATATACCCAAATTCCTCATGCAATTCCCTGCTCTAAAGAGTTTCCACCAGCACCATTTCCTTGCCTAGATCTATATCCGTGTGTGATTTGATGAGAAGTTGTAGTATGTGTGCTGTTTCCATCCCGGACCACAGGGTTAGGTCCCATCTCAATTATATCTCCAAGAAGAGTTCTTTTTTACTATCAGGGCAATAGTGGAAAGAGTATGGGCTTTGAAGCCAGATATAGTTTGCTTGCATTTTGTTGTTGTTGTTGTTGTTAATGGAGGCACTGGGGACTGAACCCAGGACCTCGGGCATTCTAAGCAGGCACTCTCCCACTGAGGTATACCCCCAAACCCAAAGCCAGATATAGTTTGAATCTCACTGTGATCTCTTCTTGTGGTGACACACTGGGCAAGTTACTAAAGCTCTCTGAACCCCTTTTTATTGTCTATAATAGGGATATTTAAATAATATGATGTATAATACCTGGCAGATGTTAACTTTCTCTCTCACCCTGCCCCACCACACACATCCTGCCCCCACCCCAGGCTCCTTGACTTGTTTAAAGGTGGGGTGGATTTGGAATTTGGAGAACAAATTAATGACAGTGTCCCTTTTTATACTCAATAATAAAATATTTTCAGAAGAGTTTGTTATCAAAGGTTTGGGAGGACTTTTAAAGAAATATTTCAAACATTCAGAAAAGTATGAAGACGAATGGCTGCTTTTTGAAATGCTGACCTTTTGGCATACTTGCTTCGTGTCGCTTTTGTTTTTTAAGAAATAAAGCATTATAAGTATAGTTGAAACTTTGTGTTAGCTGTCTCTAATTCCATTCCGCTTTCTGCCTCCCCAGAGGTAACCGCCGTACTGAATATAATATTGATCATTCCCATGTGTGTTTATATTTTCATTGCATACAATTTGGCCATAACAATCCATGCTATTTATTTTGTTTGTTTTAAAACTTCATATAAATAACATCATGATGCACATATCTTTCTACATCTGTATTTTTGTATGTAACATTAATTACATGGTTGAAATTTATTCATTTTGACTGCTCTACAATGTTCCATTGTCTGGCTCTATCACAATATATTTAGCCATTTTCTTGGCATAGGATGTTTAGATTTTTCCAACTTTTTATTACTGCAAGTAATACTACCCTGGGCATACCTATATATGCTTTTTGTGCACGTGTGAAAGGCTTTTCTAGGTATACGTACCTAAGAGTGGAATCCTGAGCACATATGACATATGTATCATCGTTAGTGGATATTGCCAGATTGCTCTCCAGATTGGTATTCCAATTCACAGTCACACCAAAAGAAGAGTTCCTTTTGGTCTATGGCAATATTTGGCATTTTATTTTTGCCGTTGTAAAGGATGGAATATGCTACCTCATGTTGTTCCAATTTGCACTTCCCTGATTACTGGTAAGGTTAAGCATTTTTTTAATGTTTTAAGCCTTTTGTTTTCTTCTGTGAATTATTTGTTCATCCCTTTTGCCCATATGAAAAATTTGTTTGTATTTTCTTATTGATTGAAGAAGTTCTTTACATATCCTGAACACTAATCCTTTGTCTGTTATACATTACCTTTTTTCAGTCGGTGGCTTGTCTTTTAAAATTTTTAAACACTGTCTTTTGTTGCACAGAAGTTTTCACTTTAATGAAGCCAACGCAATCTTTGCCTATATGATTTTGTGCTTCTGGGTGTGTTTTTAAGAAATTGTTCTCAGGCTGAATGTGATAAAGCTATTCTGCATGATTATCTCCTAAATGGTTCAAAGTTTTGCTTTTCACATTTTTTTAAATTGAAGTATAGTCAGTTACAGTATGTCAGTTTCTGGTGTACAGCACAATATCCCAGTCATGCATATGTATATATATATATTTGTTTTCATATTCTTTTTCATTAAAGGTTATTACAAGGTATTGAATATAGTTCCCTGTGCTTTACAGAAGAAATTTGTTTTTTAAATCTATTTTTATATATAGTAGCTAACATTTGCTAATCTCAAACTCCCAAATTTATCCCTCCCCAGCCCCATTCCCCCAGTAACCATAAGATTGTTAACTATGTCTGAGTCTATTTCTGTTTTGTAGATGAGTTCATTAGTATCCTCTTTTTTCTTTTTCTTTTTTTTTTTTAATTCCACATATGAGTAATATCATATGGTATTTTTCTTTATCTTTCTGGCTTACTTCACTTAGTATGACAGTCTCCAGGTCCACCCATGTTGCTGCCAATGGCATTATTTTATTCTTTTTTATAGTTAAGTAGTATTCCATTGTATAAATATACCACAACTTCTTTATCCACTCATCTGTCAATGGACATTAAAATTGCTTCCATGTCTTGTCTATTGTATATATTGCTGCTATGAACATTGGGGTGCATGTATCTTTTTGAATTAGAGTTCCCTCTGGATATATGCCCAGGAGTGGGGTTGCTAGGTCATATGGTAAGTCTATTTTTGGTTTTTTGAGGAATTGCCATACTATTTTCCATAATGGCTGCACCAAACTACATTCCCACCAGCCGTGAGGAGGATTCCCTTTTCTCCATACCCTCTCCAACATTTATTGTTTATAGACTTTTGAATCATGGCCATTCTGACTGGTGTGAGGTGATACCTCATTGTAGTTTTGATTTACATTTCACTGATAATTAGCGATATTGAGCATTTTTTCACGTGCTTGTTGGCCAGTTGTAATGTCTTCATTGGAGAATTGTTTGTTTAGGTCTTCTGCCCATTTTTGGATTGGGTTTTTTTTTCTTATTAAGTTGTATGAACTGTATGTATCTTCTGGAAATTAAGCCCTTGTCAATCTCATCTTTTGCAAACATTTTCTTCCATTTCATAAGTTGTTATTTTGTTTTACTTATGGTTTCCTTTGCTGTGCAAAAGCTTATACGTTTAATTAGGTTCCATCTGTTTATTTTTGCTTTTATTTCTATTGCTTGGGTAGACTGCCCTAGGAGAACATTGCTAATATTTATGTCAGAGAATGTTTTACCTATGTTTTCTTCTAGGAGGTTTATTGTGTCTTATCTTCTGTTTAAGTCTTTAAGCCATTTTGAGTTTACTTTTATGTATGGTGTGAGGGAATGTTCTAACTTCATTGATTTACATGCAACTGTCTAATTTCCTAACACCCACTTGCTGAAGAGGCTATCTTCCCCATTGTATATTCTTGCCTCCTTTGTCAAAGAGTAATTGACTGTAGATATGTGGGTTTATTTCTGGTCTCTCTATTCTGTTCCATTGATCTTTATGTCTGATTTTATGCTAATACCATACTGTTTTGACTACTGTAGCTCTGAAGTCTTGTCTGAAGTCTGGAAGGGTTATTCCTCCAGCTTCATTCTTTTTCTTTAGTATTGCTTTGGCAATTCTGGATCTTTTGAGATTCTATATAAATTTTAGGTTTTTTGTTCTAGTTCTGTGAAAAATATCATGGGTAATTTGATAGGGATTGCATTAAATCTGTACATTGCCTTGGGCATTATGGCCATTTTAGCAATATTGAGTCTCCCAATCCAAGACCATGGGATATTTTTCCATTTCTTTAAGTCATCTTTAATTTCCTTAATCAGTGTTTTGTAGTTCTCCATTTATAAGTCTTTTATCTCCTTGGTCAGATTTATTCCAAAGTATTTTATTGTTTTGGATGTGATCTTAAAAGGGATCGTTTCTTTACTTTCCTTTCCTGCTATTTCATTGTTAGTTTAAAGAAATGCAACTGATTTCTGTATGTTAATCTTGTATCCTGCTACCTTGCCAAATTCTTTTATCAGCTCTAGTAGTTTCTGTGTGAATTTGTAGGGTTTTCTGTATACAATATTATGTCATCCATATATAGTGACAGTTTTACCTCTTCTCTTCCAATTTGGATCCCTTTTGTTTCTTTTTCTTGCCTGATTGCTGTGGCAAGGACTTCCAAAACTATGTTGAATAGAAGTGGTGAGAGTGGGCAGTCCTTGTTCCAGATTTTAGTGGGAATGCTTTCAGTTTTTCACCATTGAGTATTACGCTGGCTGTGGTTTGTCATAAATAGTTTTTATTAAGTTGAGATATGTTCCCTCTATACCCACTTTGGTAAGAGTTTTTATCATAAATGGGTGTTGAATTTTATCAAATACTTTTTTCTGCATCTATTGAGATGATCATGTGATTTTTGTCTTTTCTTTTGTGGATGTGGTGTATCACACTGATTGCTTTGCATATGTTGAACAGTCCTTGTGTCACTGGGATGAATCCAACTTGATTATGGTGTATGATCTTTTTTATATGCTGTTGGATTCTGTTTGCTAATATTTTGTTGAGGATTTTTGCATCTATGTTCATCAATGATATTGGCCTGTAATTTTCCTTTTTGGTAGTGTCTTTGTCTGGTTTTGGTATCAGGGTGATGATGGTTTCATAAAATGAGTTTGGGAGTACTCCCTCCTTTTCAATCTTTTGGAAGAGTTTGAGAAGGATCCGTATGAGATCTTCTTTGTATGTTTGGTAGAATTCCCCAGTGAAGCCATCTGGTCCTGGACTTTTGTTTGTAGGGAGATTTTTTATCACTTATTCTATTTCATTTCTAGTAATATGTCTGTTCAAGTGGTCTGCTTCTTCTTGATTCAGTCTTGGTGGACTGTATGTTTCCAGAAACTTGTCCATTTCTTCTGGATTGTCCAATTTGTTTCCATATAGTTGTTCATAGTATTCTCATATGGGTTTTTTTTGTATTTCTGTGGTATTGGTTGTAATTTCTCCATTTTCCTTTCTTATTTTGTTTGGTTCTCTCTCTCTTCTTCTTGGTGAGCCTGGCCAGAGGTCTGTCAATGTTGTTTACTCTTTCAGAAAACCAACTCTTGGTTTGATTGTTTATTTTCTATTTTTTTATCTCTCTTTTATTTATTTCCTCTCTGATACTTTTCACATTTAAGACTTAGTTATCTACAAATAGATCTTACCATCTTACACATTTTGACAGATATTTATGTTATTAAAAAAGCATTTCTTATTATCAACACAGATCATTTCAGGAATGTCTTTAAGTTTGGGAAGATGTCTAGCACATAGTAATGGATAAGTGTTTTCCAAAATGCTAATTTTTGATTGATAACTGACATTTTATCATTAGCAACACGTTCTGTGAGTTGTTTTCCTTGAATTCCCTTGAATTCTGTTTTCCCTTAATGAGTTTTGCTAGAGACTACACTCTTAATCTTTCCGGAGCACAAATTTGGTTTCATATCTTTGTTTTCTATTTCATTACTTTCATTGTTTCCTCTCTTGCTTCTATTTTCTTTGAAATTACTTTGTTGTTATTTTTCTAACTTCTTGAGTGGACCTCATTAATTTTCAACCATTCTTCTTTTCTAATATAAATATAATATATTTATTTCCTTCTAAGTACTGATTTATCAGCATCCACAAAGTTGTGATTTAGTATACTCACTATAGCTTATTTGTAAATGATTTCTGCTCCACTATTATTTTTTATTTGATCTGTGATTTATTTAGAAATATGTGTTTTATTTTCCAAATACATGATTCTTTTTTAAAAACCTTTTTACCCACTCAAATGACTAAAATTAAAAATACTGATAATGCTAAGTTTTGGTAAGAATGTGAAGCAATGTAAACTCACACATTGCTAGTAAGAATATGAAATGGCAATTAAACAACTTCCCTTCTTCTTCTTCCCACTGCTCCCTCACCTTCTTCAGACCCTGGAAACCACTGTTTTACTTTCTATCTCTATGAACCAGACTATTCTAGATAATTCATGTAAGTAAAATTATACAGTATTTGTCTTTTTGTGACTGGCTCATTTCACTTATCATACTGTCCTCAAGGTTCATTTGTGCTGTAGCATATGTCAGAATTGCCTTCCTTTGTAAGGCTGAATAATATTGCATAGTGTGCTTATATCACATTTTGTTTATCCATTTATGTGTCAGTGAACATTTGGGTTGCTTCCAACTTTTGGCTTTTGTGAATAATGCTGTCATGAATATGGGTATACAAATACCTATTCAAGAGCCTGCTTTGAATTCTTTTGTATGTATACCCAGAAGTGATATTGCTAGACCACATGGTAATTTTATTTTTAATTTTTCAGGGAATCACCATACTGTTTTCCATAGCAGTTGGACAGTTTTATACTCCAACCAATACTGGACAAGGGTTCCAATTTCTCCATCCTCACCAACACTTGCTATTTTCTGGGGTTTTTGTGAGTTTTCTTGTTTTTATGGGGTGTTTTTTATAGCTGCCTTTCTACTGGATGTGAGGTGATATCTCATTTTGTAGTTTTAATTTGCATTTCCCTAATGATTAGTGATATTGAGCATCTTTTCATATGCTTTTTGACTGTTTATATATCTTCCTTAGGAAAAAAACTATTCAAGTCCTTTGCCCATTTTTTAATCAGGCTGTTTTTGTTGTTGTTGTTGAGTTGTAGGGGTTCTTTATTTTCTCCCATTTCATAAGTTACCTTTTCACTTTGTCAATTGTGTCCTTTAATGAACAAAAGTTTTTTAATTTAATGTAGTTCCCCCAAACTTTCATTATTTTCTCAGACCTAAATTATAGGGGCTATCAGATATAACCACATGAATATTTAACATAAAAAATTACTGAAGAGATAGATTTTATTTAAAAAATAATAAACTCTTTGCCATCATGTCCTCTAAGGGATAGACATCTTACTCTTCCTCAAGATAGGAATTTGGCCATTGTTATCATTTCTTATTATTCATGTTCATTTCCTGTAAGAACAATGATCATCTAACTTTTCCTGCAAAAGTATGGATAGTAAATATTTTAGGGTTTCCAGGCCTCATGTGTTCTCTGTCACCACCACCATCACCACCTCTCTTCCTCCTCCTCTTTTTCTTTCTCCTTCTTCTCTTTTTTAATATCTGACTACCCTTTAAAAATGTGAAAACCATTCTTAACCCAAAGGCTGAATAAAAACAACCCACAGGTCAGATCTGGCCTGTGAGCAGCAATGTGCTAACCCCTGCGTATGAGGATTATATGTCCTCATCCATTGTCTTGTGACTGACATTGCATCCTATAGGAGCAGCATCTATTCCTACAGGTGCTGTTGGGCTTGTCCACGTAACTTCTTCAGCCGTTGGAAAGTGAGCGATCATGATACACACCATGCTCAAACAGAATCTTTAAATCCATTCCGTGTTTGTTTTCAGTTTCTTGCTCTTTTTCCTTCCTTCTAACTCCTTCATTTTGGGTCCTGGAATGAGAAAGTATATAAAACAGAGTTGTAGCCAGCATACAGCTACCAATATGTCATGTGAGTGAGAAAGAAAACATTGCTGTGAGCTACTTGTATTTAGGATTGTTACCCAGCATAGCCTAGAAAAAGCTGACTAATATAATGCTGAAGATAAATACATATGTGTACACAGACACACACATATACAGGACAAACAGTAGATTTTAGATGGAGGTGACTTTTAATTCAGGAACAGACTTATAGAGGCTAATTATTTAGCTCTGGAAGTATTAACAAAGAAAAAGTATAGAAACATCCAAATGTGTACAGACAGATACTCATTGGCAAACATAAATACTGACATGAGACAGACCAGTTGAAAAGAGTGAGTGAGAGTTTATCATTGATAACAGCTCTTTTCATTAAAATCAGGTCCCCAAACAAGGATCCTGTTAAGGGGATTTGTGATGGGGATGACAAGAGCCTAATGAAAATAACTAAGCATGAAATTGCTAGTTTCCGAGAGGAAACGATAAATGGGAGTTTGTGAGTCTGGTAAGTTTTCCAAGTGTCCTAACCAAAACTGGTAGTACCTGATTTCTGGGAAAATAACATTTATACGGGAAATAATGAAATCTTAAGGGACACTTAAGACATTTTATCCAAGATTTACCAAATCAGCTAATTGCTTGAATGGCTTTGATAGATACATAGCAGCTGTATTTTTTGGAATCGCGCTATCCTATACTCTCCTTATTAATTAAATATTTTTGAGATAATTTCAAATGCAGTAAAATACAGAGAATAATGTAACATTCATGTCCCCAACACCAAGGATAAATATTGACGTTTTTGTCATACTTGCTTGACTTCCTGTATTAAACAAATAATTATAAATTTGAAAGGCCCCTTAATTCATTCCTTGCCTACTCCTTTCACTCCTCCTCCCTGCATCCCTTTTCTCTCTCCCCAGGCAGCCAAAATCTTGGATTTTGTCTATACCAATCTAGTCAATTTTTCATACCTGTTTTCATATGTAATTCCAGGAGCAACATGTAATATTTTTAATTGTGCAGCTTAAAAAAATAAGTGTTGCCATATTGTAGAACCTTTCTGCAGTTTTCATTTTGCACAGAGCAGTCTGTTTTTGTGATCTCATGTTTAAATGTATGAATCTAGCTCATGTCTTCTATTTGTTGTATAGAATGCCATTATATAAATATGCCACATTTTATTTATGTGTCACCCTATTAGTAAACCTTTAATATCATTTATGCATTCATTTAACAAATATTTATTGAGCACTTATGTGTCCTAGGTTCTGTGTTAGGTACTCATGTTATATCAGTGAAGAAAACACACAAACACCTTTGCCTCCATGGTTCTTACATTCTGTTGGGGAACACAACATAAATGATAGCTATAATAAATAAGCCAAACCTAAAGTATATTAGAATGTGATAGGTTATGTAGAAAAAGATTAAGGAGAATTGGGAGTGGTGTTGAGGGAGATAGATTGCTATTTTAAACAGCTTAGCTAGGGGAATAATGTTAGATATTGAGAAGACAATATTAGATAACTAACAAGATAATATTAAAGCAAAGACTTAATATGAGGGAGTTAGTGAGGTGAATATCTAGGGGAAGAGAATTCCTAAGTGCAAAGCCCCTAAGGTGGGAACGTGCCCAGTGTATTCAGGGAACACAAGGAGGTCAGCGGCTGAAGAAGGGGGAACAGAGGGGAGAGGAAGAGGATTCGAATCCAGACGTTATCCCGGGTTGAATGGGATGAAATTGTCATTAGGCCATTGTAAGGACTTTGAGAAGATGGGAAGTCCAGGATTTGGAGCAGAGAGGCAACACAATCTGTGTTTTAAAAGGATCACTTTGGCTGCTGTTAAGAATAGACTGTGTGGGAGCAAGGTTGGAAGCAGGGAGATCAGCTGGCAAGTTGTTACAGTAATCCAGGTGAGAGGTGATGGTGCCTCAGACTAGAGCAAAAGAGGTGAAAGTAAGATTCCGAACATATTCTGAAGGTTGAAGCAACAAGATTTGCAGATGGATAAGATGTGAAAGAAATAGAGATGTGTGAGAGAAATAGAGGAGTGAAGAATGACTCCAAGGTTTTTGCTTAAGTAACTGCAAGGGTGGAGTTGCAACAGAAAGGACAGCAGTGGTAGAGCAGGTTTGGAATGGAGGACCAGGATCTCAGTTCTGAATAGACTGAGTTTGAGATGTCCATTAGATAGCCACACAAATATGCTGAGTGGATAGCTGGCTACGTGAATCTGGAGTTCAGTAAAGGGGTCTGGCTAGAATTGTACATTCAGAAGCCAACAGTTATATAGATTGTAGTTAAAGCCACGAGGTGAGATGAAGTTGCAAAAAGACCGAGTGTCAAAAAAGAATATAAGAAACAAGGACTAAAACTTGAGTGTCTGCCATATTAAGAGATTAAGGAGGAGAGAAGGGACACACACAGAGACTGAGAAGAGACACTATGGAAATAGGGAGGTAAACTATAATAATGCAGTGTCTGGGGAGCCAAGGGAAGAAAGTCAATCAGGGTGGAAGAAGTAATTAGTTGTGTCAAATGCTGCTAAATATGCAAGCAAGGTGACAACTTGATCCTAACCATTAGCATTGCTGGTGGTGATGAGTGGCCGTAGTGGCGTGGTAGAGGCGAAACCTGAGTTGAGTGGGTTGAAGTGAGAAGGGGAGGCTCCTCAAACACAGTGGCAGCTCTGGTCTGGCATCTTTCTCTTTCTTCAGGATGAGAACCCATTCTCCCAACTCACCTTTTGAAAGGATCTGGAGGTAGCTTTAATATAAAGGCCACCTTTTCCTATGGGGAGAAAATTCCTATGTGGAGGAAAGTGGAGATTGTGGCAAAGATCAGAAAATCAGGATTCCGCAAACTATGTTATCTTTATTGCCTCGGAATAATTAATGTGTGATGTCCCAAAGAACGGTCATGATGAACTCCGCTTGTATAGTTTTTAAAACAGCCTTACTGAGATGTAATTCACCTACCATACAATTTACTCAATTAAAGTGTACGGTTTAATATACACCTTGCACTTTACAATGTACTCTTTTAGTGTATTCACAGAGTTGGGCATCCATCACCACAGTCAAGTTTAGAACACTTTCATCACCCCAAAAAGAAACCCTGTACCCATTAGCAGTCACTCTCGTCGCCCCTCTAACCCTCTCCATGGCAACCTCAGTTCCACTTTGTCTTCTATAGGTTTGCCTTTTCTGAACATTTCATATGAATGGAATCATACTTTGTGTCCTTTTGTGATTGGCTTCTTTCTCTTAGCATAATATTCTCAAGGTTTGTCTACTGTAATATTTATCATTACTTCATTTGTTGTTATTGTTGAATAATATCCCATTGTTGAATACTACATTTTGTTCATCCGTTCTTGAGCCAGTGAACATTTGGGTTGCTTCCACTTTTCCACATGTTTATACGTGAAAAATGCTATCATAAACATTGGTGTCAAGTTTTTGTATAGTTATATGTTTTCAGTTACCCTGGTTTATACCTAGGAGTGGGATTGCTGGATCATATGGTAACTTTATATTTAACATTCTGAGGAACTGTTAAACTTTGAAAGGGGCTACATCGCTTTACATGAGAGTTCCGCCACCAGTGGACAGAGGGTCCCTGACTTGGAATGGTTCAACTTAACAATTTTTCGACTTTACAGTGGTACCAAAGCCATAAGCATTCAGTAGAAACCATACTTCAGGTTTTGAATTTTGATTTTTTTTCCCTAGGCTAGCAATATGTGGCTTAATACTCTCTATGATGTTGGGTATCAGTGGGGAGCTGCAGCTTCCAGTCAGCCATGCCGTCAGGATGGTAGACAATGGATGGACACACAACAATTCTGTGCCTAGACAACTAACTGTTCTGTTTCTCCCTTTCAGTACAGTACTTGATAAGTTACATGAGCTATTCAGCACTTTATCATAAAACAGATTTTATGTTAGATAATTTTGCCCAACTGTAGCTAATGTTAAGTGTTCTGAGCACGTTTAAGGTAGGCTAGGCTAAGATATGATGTTCAGTAGGTTAGAAGTATTAAATGAGTTTTCAACTTAGGATATTTTCAACTTCACGAAGTAACCCCATTGTAAGTTGGGGAAGATCTGTATAGGGATTCCAAATTCTTCATTTCTCTCCTAAACTTTTTATTGTTTGTCTTTTTTTAACAATCCTAGTGAGTGTAAAGTTGTATCTCAATGTGTTGGGTTTTTTCAATGTGGTTTTGACATGCATTTTCCTAATGACTAATGATGTTGAGCATATTTTCATGTGCTTATTAGCCATTTGTATATCTTCTTTGGAGAAGTGTCTTTTTCAAATCCTTTGCCCATTTTAAATTGAATTTATCTGTCTTTTCATTGTTAAATTATGAGTTTTTTATGTAGTCTGGATACAATGACCTTATCAGATATAATTTGCAAATAACTTCTCCCATTTTGTGAATTGTCTTTCACTTTCTTGATGATATCCTTTGAAACACAACATTTTTAAGTTTTGATGAAGACCAATTTATCAGTTTTTTTCTTTTGTTGCTTGTGCTATTGGTGTCATACGGTCTAACAAGTCATTGCTTAACATAGGTCATGAAAATTTACTCCTTTTATTTTCTAAGCATTTTATAGTTTTTGCTGTTACACTGAAGTCTGTGATCCATCTTCAGTTATTTTTTATGTATGGTGAGAGGTGGAGGTCCAGCTTCAGTCTTTTGCACGTAGCTATGCCTATAGAAATTCAGTTGCCCTAGCATCATGTGTTGAAAAGACTATTCTTTCCCCCATAGAACTGTCTTAGCACCTTTACTGAAAACCAATCAACCATGGATGTATGGATTTATTTTTGGATTCTCACTTCTTTTCCATTGATCTACATATTCTATCCTGATACCAGTACTAAATTTTCTAAATTACTATAGTATTACAGGGATTGATTTTGAAACCAAGCTTGCATATTGGAATAAATCCCACTTGATTGTATTGTGTTACTCTTAATATATGTTGCTGGATTCAGTTTGCTAGTGTTTTGTTGGGTTTTTGCATCTATATGCATGTTATTGGTCTGTAGTTTTCTTTCATTATATCTTTGCCACGTTTTGGTTTCAGAGTAATACTGGCCTCCTAGAATGAGAAAGGAAGTGTGCCCTCTTTTTTTTTTTTTTTTTTTTTGAAACAGATTCTGAAGAATTGTTAATTTTTTTAAATGTTCATTAGAATTCAGTAGTGAAATCTTCCTTCTCCTCCCTACTCCACTAGGGTTCATTTTTGTTGTTGCTATGTTTGTGTAGTTAACTTTTCTGCAGCAGTTCTGTAAAGTCTGTCTCCACAGTCAGGCATGGCCACTGCAATCTCTGCTGAGTTAGCTTAGTGCTCAGGAAATGACTGAGCAGAAATCTGCAAATGCTTTGATCTGAGATTTTCAACCCTTTACTGAGGGGCTTACACCGGGCCTCAAGGTGAGCCAGAGGTAAGAGATCAGGATCTTCTCAGGTCTTTTCTGGATGTGTGCACAGCCCTGCACAGACATGTGGCCTTCCGGATGCCCAGGAATATGTCAGGTCTTTTCAAAGTGCTCTATAAGCATTCTCTTTCCCAGCTTTTCTCCTTAAGCTTTTTAGCCAGCCTCCTATTTTCTCCTATTGGTATCAGCACCTCAGGCAGCTGTAATATTAAATCACTGCTGATAAATTTTTCTGGAAGAATGTCCAAGGGATAGGCTTTTCCCCACTGAGTGAGCTCTGAGTCAGGTCATAACAGCAAGCCCTACAAACGGGGCTTTTCCAGGGGGCTGTTGCACAGGTGAAGTAGTGATGATTCTCTGAGCTTGGGTCTGTAAGAGGAGCTCCAAAGCCAGACGTTCCCTTCCAGGGGCTGCTGGCTGCTGTTTCCATGACTACCACAGATACAGGGAGAGGCTGATGGCAACTGGGCAAGTTAAAATGCCACGGAGCTCTCTGTTCTTACTGAGATTTGGATGTTTTTCTTAAATAAATACTCTTCAACTAATGGCAAGCCTCTGGTTAATTTTCCAGAGTTTTATAAAAGTGACTTTGACAACTTTTGCTTATGTTCTCATTGCTTTTATGGAGGAACAGATTTTCAGAGGTTGTTATTCTGCTATTCCAGAAGTCCCTTCACCTTATTTTAAAAACCGAAAAAGTTTTGATTGTATTTTATTCAAGGCCAAATGTGGTTAGATTTACAAGCCTCTTACCTATTTTCACAAACTGAACGTACCTGTGCACAAGTTACATGAGTAACTTGCAGTGCTCTTCATGCCCCTTTTCTTTTTGTAGCTTTATTTATATATGTATTTATTTTACAATATCATATTTTAAATTGAAGTATAGTTGATGTACAATATTATATGTTAAATTTATACAATATAAGTGATTCACAATTTTTAAAGGTTCTACTCCATTTATAGTTATTATAAAATATTGGCTATGTTCCCCATGGTGTACAATACATCCCTGTAGCTTATTTTATACCTGATAGTTTTTGTACCTCTTCATCCTCCACCTCCATCTTGCCCGTCCCCCTTTCCATCTTCCACTGGGTAACCACTAGTTCCTTCTCTACATCTGTGAGTCTGTTTCTTTTCTGATATATTCACTAGTTTGTTGTATTTTTTTGGATTCCACATGTAAGTGTTCATTGCCCCTTTTCAATTGCTAACCATCCCTTCCCCCAAGATAACCTTTTTTTAAATTGAATATAATTTAAATTATTTAGTACATACTCTTTTATGTCTGGTTTCTTTCATTCAACATTATGTTTAAGAGATTCATTCATGTCGTTGAATGCAATTGTTCAGTCTTCCTCATTGCTGTAATATTCCATTGAGTGAATATGCCAAATTTATGCATTCTATGTAGGTGGACATTCAGATTACTTACAATACAGGCTGTTACAGTATATTCTTGCACATATATTTTTGTGAACATATATAAACATTTCTTTAGGTATATACCTAGAAATGGAATATCTAGGTCATATGTTATATGAATGATGAGTGTTAGTGGATAGTCAGTTTTCAAAGTTGGTATACCAATTTACATTCCCACAGCACTGTATAAGAGTTCTGTTTTACTCGATATCCTTGCCATCATATTTGGCTTTTCACTTTAATCATTCTGAGTGTATAATGGTATCACCCATTATGACTTCAATTTGCATTTAGTCCATTTGGCCAATTTTCATAGGGTTATCTGCTTTTTTCTTATCAACTTGTAGGCATTCTTTGCATATTTTGCATGCAAATTTATATTCTGTATAGGCTTGCAAATATCTCCTCCCACTCTGTGACTTGCCTTTTCCCTCTTTAAATGGTGGTATTTGATAAAGAGAAGTTATTAATTTTATGATAGTTTAAGTTATCAAGTTTTTTTGCTTTACGTTTAGTACATTTTAGATCCTATGAAAAATCCATACTGACCAAAGGAAATTAAAGATGCAACCAATTGATTTAATTTTTCTACAGGTTTTTAAAAGACCCATTATTTAGGCAGGGCGTTTTAGTCTGCCATGAAGAATACTAGTGTTTCCCCACAGGCGTGTTGTACAAATGATTGTCCTCTTTCCTTCACAGAAATATTTATAAAACATCAAGCCTTACATAACTCTATTCCAGGATTTCTTTTGTTTCTTCCTATCAAACCCAGCAGTTCCACTGAGTATATTTCTTACCCTCTTTGTTTCTAATCACCCTGTCTTCTGTTTTCAGAGATAACAGAGCCCATTAGAGTTGAAGTTCTCTAACTTTCTGTTCTCCACTCCTATCCCACTAGCTCCTCATCTATGTTTATTTCCCCTCTTCCTTTTACAGTGAAAGATATTTCACAGAAAGTAGATCTATCCCACCTTAAAAAACAAAACAAAAACTTTATTCTCTAACCCCCACTAGTTATCTTCATTTCCATCCTTCCTTAAAAAGGAAATGTCTTACACACATGATAAATTACATAGAATGTAATATACCCACACGATGAATGCATGTAAAATTGGTGAAATCTAAATATGGTGGATGGATTGTATCAAACTTGATTTCCTGTAAGTGTAATGTAAAATAAATTATATTATAGTTATGCAAGATGTTGCCATTGGGGGAAACTGGGTGAAGCGTAATACTTGATCTCTTAGTATTATTTCTTACAACTATATTCGAATCTATAATTATCTCAGAATAAAATGTTAAAACCAGAGTCTTTCTAAAAAGTTATCTGTCATAATAATAACTACCATTTGCAGAGTGCTTACTGTGTGCTAGGTACTGTTCTAAGCACTGTCAGGTGGATACTAGTGTTAGTCTCATTTTGTAGATGATGAAACTGAGGTTAAATTACACAGGGTTACCCAGCTAGTAAGTGGCAGAACTGATGTTTAGATCTGGTAGCCTAAGTCTTCCACTCTGCTTGCTATACTTCTTGTACATCTGTCTTCATATCCTACCTCCTGGTCACATGTCAACTCACCCCTCCAAAATTCAGCTTCCATCCCAACCAGCCCCCTGAAACTGCTTTTGCCTGGATTACCAACAAGTTGCTAAATCTAGTGGATTCTTTTTGGTTGTAACCATTCTTTCTGCAGCCTTTGTTCATACAGTCAACAAATATTTGCTGAGCACTTACAGTGTGCCAGATTCTTGTTTTACAGCAGGGGACAAGTTAGGCAAAACTGCTGTCGCCGAAGACTACACGTCTTTACTTGTTACATTAGGAGGTCAGAAGTCTTAAGTCACTGCTAACTTGTTTGTGGATGGTCAACAGACCACTATATTATTCCATACTTTTGTTTTTCTGGAGGTAAAACAGATTGTTTTTGTTATAACAGATATTGTTATTTTATTTGTGGTTTCATAAGTAAATCAGAATGTACTATGTTTAATGCCATTTTCACTTTTCTCCAAATAGAAATCTGAACCTTTCCAAGCAGTTGTCATGAATATGAATAAATTAAGAGAGCCAACAATATTGCTAATTATCAGAAATGCAAATCAAAACTACAATGAGGTATTGCCTCACACCAGTCACAATGGCCATCATTCAAAAGTCCACGAACAATAAGTGCTAGAGAGGAGGCAGAGAAGAGGGAACCCTACTACACTGTTGGAGGGAATGTAGTTTGGTGCAGCCATTAGGGAAAAGAGTATGGAGAGTCCTCAAAAAGCTAAAAATGGACTTACCATATGATCCAGCAACCCACTTCTAGGCATATATCTGGAAGAAACTCTAATTTGAAAAGATACATGCACCCCAGTGTTCATAGCAGCACTGTTTACAGTAGCCAAGACATGAAAGCAACCTAAATGTCCATGACTGGATAAAGAAGATGTTGGGTGTGTGTGTGTGTGTATGTGTGTGTATATGTGTGTGTGTATATATTCAATTATATATACACATATATACATACATATATGTATATAATATATATGTATATTATATACACATGTATACATACACACACACATAATGGAATACTACTCAGCCATAAAAAAGAATGAAATAATGCCATCTGCAGCAACATGGATGGATCTGGAGATCGTCATACTAAGTGAAATAAGCTAGAAAAAGAAAGAAAATATCATATGATGTCACTTACATGTGGGATCTAAAAAAATGAGATAGATAAACTTACTTACAAAACAGAAACAGACTTACTGACATAGAAAACAAATTTATGGTTACCAGGTGAGAAAGGGGCAGGTGGAAGGATAAATTGGGAGTTTGGGATTTTCAGACACTAACTACTATATATATAAAGTAGATAAACAAGTTTCTTCTGTATAGCACAGGGAACTATATTCAGTAGCTTGTAATAATCTATAATGAAAAAGAATATGAAAGGAATAATTTCTGAATCACTATCCTGTACCCCAGAAATTAACACAACATTCTAAACCGACTATACTTCAATAAAAAAAAAATTTAGAGCCAAATTCTGAAGTATACTACCCTTCTTATGTAATTTTTAATGATAAATTATGAAAATTAATTGCCTTTGACCTTTTACTTACTTTTTTCTATATAAGGATCATTGAATTGATTTTATGCCCCATTATTTGGAAACACCAGGAAGATCTCTGCCAAATATTAAATAAGTTTCATTCCACATATCCAAATAAAAAGCTACTCCAAGGAGAATACTTAACTTCGTGGAGACATCATGGTAACTGTTTGCATATCACCAAAGCTGAACCCTTGAGCTCGAGTTGAGGGAAAGAAGTCATCTTGTCTCTTTCCACATGTCTGTGGTTATTTTCTCTGTTTTTATTCCTTTCTCCAGTTCAGTGAAGAAGAAAAAAAAATTTCTCCTACATTTCGTGCCAAAAAACAGCTCTTGTTTTATTAGTTCTAATGGGAATGTGTTTTGCTTGGTGATTGGAAACAACCATAATCCTCTTGCTTCCATCCAGGGTTACTGTTTCTGTCTGATCGCTCTTTGTTTACAGCAGCAGTTAGCAATTTGCATGGACAGTGCTGTCAAAGTCACTGCTCTCAATGAAACCCAAATGCCTCTTGGAAGAAAGATGACAGAGTCAGCCTAGTGACTTGCAAAACTTTAAAAGTGATTCCTTGTCAAACATGTGAAAAACAACTCTTCCCTCTCCATGACTGGGGGAAAAAAATGAGAAACTATCTTACACCAGATGACGATTCCTTGCTAGTAAACAGGCCTGGGCTGGTTCAGCTTCACTCCTTTATGTTCCTTTTGCAAAACCCACAAAGAACACATTTGGGGCCACTTTTCAGAGCTGGCAACAGTCTCTGCTTTTTAAAGAAATCAGATGGGCGCACACACACAAAAATCCACACTGGATGAAGGGCTCCGAATCCCCAGGGTCCAAAAACAGGCCTTAAATTCTAGATCACCAGTCAGGACCTGGCCTGGACCCAAGAATCATCCCAGTTGTTGCCAGATTTGGTTGTTTGATTAAATTTGGGTAAAACAAAAACGAATTGGGAAAAGTTTCTATTTTCTTGTTGACTAGACCTCTTCTTTAAAAAAAAAAAAAGGAAGGAAGAAATAAGAACTACAAAAACATGCTTTGGGATGATAAAGTGATTTCTAAATTTCAAATTATTCTGGGTCTAAAGGATTCAGTCTTTTAATTTTTTAAGTTCAGTACCTTTCTCTACTATTTACATGTAAGGTATTACAGCTGCTTTCATATATTGAGTTTGTTTAGAGAGGATTTGATACAGTGTATGTGTGTGTTTGTGTGTGGGTGTTTTTAATTACTTTGGCTTTTTTAAAATTTGATGTATAGTTGGCTTATAATATTATATTAGTTTCAGGTGTACAACATAGTGATTGAATATTTTTATAAATTACACACCATACAAAGTTATAAAATGTTGACTATATTCCTATGCTGAAATAGATACCTCAGGATAAAATGAAACCCTCTCACTGAAGATGTTAAAGCAGTGTCTGGTCAGCTGCTTGCTAAGGATGTTGTGACGAGGATTTAAATACTAGACTAGTAATTGGGTTTTATTGTTTAGTTTTGAAGATGTCTTCTTCATCTAAAATTCTGTGCATTATGAATTAGCTTCCTTCACCTGTCATTTTTTTAATTACTCAAATCTGGAATATTTTCAGCCATTTAAGATAATACTTGTCTGTTTAGTTTTACCTTCTATGCAAGAAAATATTGACCACCTTTGTTAATGTTCTGTATTATTTCTTCAGGTGTCTGAACACACACAGTTAAGTTGGATCCTTACCTGCATGGTCAGACTACCTCGATTACAACATTTACACCAGTGGAAGGTAAATGCCAGTGATCTGATTAATAAACAGAAAGAAGTTCAGTCTCCATTGCAGCTGTTTTTTCCCCTCTGTTTGTTTTTGCATTGGGCTCTGGAAATCCTGAGTTTACTGTCCTCCCTGACCCGCTACTCTCCATTGGCTAGACCAGGATCTTTAACCTTGCAGCCTCAGGGTATGAAACCGAAAGTAAAAGGGTTTTCCAAGATCCCTTCCAACTGAAAAAACTGGATAAAAATATCCAGCTTTTTAATTATTTGATTTTATCTGTGTATGGTTCACTTAGAGTGACCTTTGAGTAGACTTGGTAATAATGACTTTGAATGTACCGCATTCTAATGAACAATCACCATTTCTGGATTACTGGACTCTGGAGTTGCCTCCACTACAAGTAACTGGCAGTAAGGCAGGAATGTTTCCATTGTGGGGAGACAAGACAACATGTTTTGTTTAACATTTAACCAAGTTGAGTCCAGGCAACAGTTCAAACCCACAGAAAAATTAAGCCTGTTCTTTTTCTAAGGTCAACTGAGAAATATAAATTGGATAATTCATAGTACTTTACTTCCATATATTTTTGCAACTGGATAACTTGAGGGTAAGTAGCCTTCAGCTGTATCAACTCTAATTTCAGCATTAAGCTTCTTTCCAGCGTATATTCTGGGCCATTGATTTCCTCAAAAGCTGGTTCAGAAGCCTTCAAGTATGCTGCAGGAAGAAACAGCTTTAAAGTGGCAGTGCCCAAATAAGAGGTACTGGTGATGGGGCAGAATCATTACCTGCCAGGAGTTGGAAACAAAATTTTGTAATGTAATCTACCATAGTTTGGGTAAGACTTTCCCATTCTATCATAATATTATAACGCTAGGTTGAATGCTGAAATCCTTTTATAAGAACTGATTTAATGGGAAATGCTGCCCTTTAAAATAATTTCTGAGGGCCTCCTGATAACACATGACTAGTGAATACACTAATATTCTGGGGAATCCTTCCCACGGGTCTGTTGATTTCCTATTTGTGGGTAAAACATGGATTTCAAAGCCAGCCTTATCCTAGAGTATGTTATACTGCCTTCTGTGGTTCTTCCTTCATTAACAAATACTGGTGATGCCTTCTGCTAGTCTCACCATGCCGGGTGCTGGAGGTACAGCAGTCACCAAGAAGGATGGACGCAGCCCCTTTCATGAGGCTTGTAGTCTGTATGGGAACAGACAATTAAACAAGCCATCAAAGTGTGAAAAGTTTTAGGAGGGAAAGGCTCCAGTTCTATGGGAAGATCTAAGAACCCCTAGCTGGGTTTTGATTGGGACAGTGAGGGGCAGAACAGTGGGGTGGAAGGGTGGGGTCAGGGCTGCTGGGGTCAGGGTTATTTGGAGGATCGGTGAGATCACACAGATGGGAGGCATCTGGGGCACATAATAGGCACCCAATAAATGTTAGTGCTCCCTAAATCTCTCCCCTTCCTTTGTAGCTTCAAGATCCAGTATTCTAATATTAAAAGACTATAAATCCAATGCATTAGCACTTTTTAAAAATTGGATTCACTCATTCCCAAATTAACCTTTAATTATAATTACCCAGTGATCATTGCAAACTGGCCTTTATCATGGACACTGTAATGAGGAGAGATTCTGAAGGAACTGTATATTCAGACTTTGAAATTTCCTATAAGTGGTCTATATAGCATTAGTAGTGCTGTGAGCTAGAAACTACTTGAAGTAACCAGAAGCTTGTAACTAAATTATGGAACATTAAGATGGTTAAAGAGAGAAGCTGTTGTTTTCAGCCCCAGCCCCAGAGGGTGTGTCTGCATTTTGGTTGGGGAAGCCCGAGTGGTGAGCACACGCGCTTGGTCCTTGAAAGGGTGCAAGTTTATAAATTCAGTTGTTCGGTTCATTCAGAAATCCTTGGATTTCAGGGAAGTGATTCATATTAACTAAGCAAATAAAACTTACCTATACATCAAAATGTCCATTTATCATTTCATACATAAGAGACAATATACCTGGGTCTTAGCAGTTACCAGTCTGCACATAACAGTCCCTGCTAATAAGTAGCTCTACTCAAAAAGCCAGACTGTCTGCAGCAAGGGGGTCAGAGTCACACAGGCTCGTACTCAGCCTGTGCGGACTGTTAGTTCACAGTCAGCACCCACTGCTCACCGGCTATCAGGTATTTCCAATAACCACCTCTAGGGTTCCCACCAGCTTCCCTGTTAAGGAGCTATTCTAGTCTGTTGTTTACTGAAATCTCTTTACTCCCACTGCTTTAACACCCGAAGATCAAGACAGATCATTAGGATTGGTCTGATGACAATATCTCTTAGTTTCACTTTTTAATGACATGATTTGGGGATTTTTGTTGTTACTGTTTTTTGTTTAATGCAATTTTAAAGGAATATTATAGTTTTGTCAATAGCACAGTGTGAGACTTTTCAGGACGTTTCCACAGGCAAACAGTAGGACATTTGATGTTAGCTAATGTTAATTTATAGAAATTTAATTTCATGGTATTTTCTGACCTCCCCTGTGAAATCTGGAATTTATTTGATTCGGAGCCTAGAAGACCTTATGCTCTTACTTTAATAAAATGAAAAAGAAATAGTGACAGTGCAGGATCGTTTCCAGGGGAAGTAGGTTCACCTTATTCCCACCAAAACCTGGAGCATAAGGACAAACCAGCTGGAAGATGGCTGGAGCTGCTAAAAGGAACTGAGATAGAATGTTGTTACAGGTGGCTTCAGATCACCCTTTGCTTTAAAGGTTTCTTAATTTCACATTAGAATTAGGTTCATGTTGGATTTGTTTCCCTCCTCTCTTTTCACCCACACAGGCAAAGACTGCCACGGAGAAGCACAGCGGAACAGTGGGCCTGCTCACATACCCAGTGCTCCAGGCAGCCGACATTCTGCTGTACAAGTAAGGGGCAGGGCTCACCCTGGTCGTAGATGTGCTTCGTGCTGACAAGAGAATGTTTCACCTAGCTCAAGAAGATTTGGTTCACGGGGAATGAGGGGTGTAGAAAGGATCAGGCATCTATTCCCCAGTTAATAATACCAAATGATAGAGTATGTTTCAGTGTTTAAACTAATAGTGTTAGGAGCTAACACTTAAATAGCACTGGCTATGTGTTGGAAAAAGTTGTAAGTGCTTTACATACATTAACCCATTTAATCTTCACAACCACCTTATAAAACTTATACCGTTATCATCCCCATTTTACAGATGTGGAAACTAAGGCACCGAGTGGTCAGTAACTTGCCCAAGGTCATGTGCTAGCAAGGCTTGGACCCAAGATTTGAGTCTAGAAAGTTTGGGTACAGAGTCTGTGTTCTTAACCACTATGGAAGATATCCTCCCCCAGTAATAATTACACTTCAAGGGTTTTAGCGGGGAGGGTATAACTCAGTGGTAGAGTGTATGCCTAGCATGGATGAGGTCCTGGGTTCAATCCCCTGTACCTCCATTTAAAAAAAATGTGTTTAAAAAATTATTTTTGTGTTTATTTCTCATATAATCTAGACTTTCAAGCAATGCTATCCAACAGAACTTGCTGCGACTATGGAAATGTTCTGTATCTGCATTTATTAAGACCGTAGCCACTAGCCACATGAGGCTATTGAACACTTGAAATGTTAACAGAGGAACTGAATTTTAACTTTTATTTAATTTTAATGAATTTAAATTTAAATAGCTGCCTGTGGCGAGTAGCTACTGTATTGGGACCTGCAGGTTGAGAGCAAGTCTTTCAACATGATACAAGGTACCCTCACTTTTCTTGGCCACGTAATCAATATGTCAACTACTACTGCCACTTACAGGTCTCAAAACTACAATCAGAGGATGCCAATGCCTGTCCTCTCTGCAGTGCTGGCCAGGGCTTCTGACCCCACTGCTTTCCCAGCTCTTCCCTGCTATCCCCGCATCACCCTCCTCGGGCCCCACTTGGCCTTCTAGAAGATAAAGCCTCCTCATTAGTGTGCACTCATAGCCAAGCCTCGCCACTGTGAAAGCTTCTGAGGAAAGAGAGAAACTCTGTGAGTCTTCTTACCCCTTACCCTTAAGGTCTTGACCTCATTAAAGTGATTCTTCCATGGGAAATGTAGAATTCTCTGCATGTAAATATGATAATAGCATGGAGATGACAGTATACATACCCCGTGACACGACCCCAGAGCCCTTGTGCCGTTATGATGGAAACAACCAGAGCAGCTGCTGAACTTTCCACATAATGAATTTCCATGAGTACATGCAGGCTGTCTTTAATTCTGATCCAAACTTGTATGTTGGGAGTATGTGTCTGTTTGTTGTGTTAACTTGAATGCTGGACTCTTGATAGCATTTATTATGTACAGTGAGTAACTTTTGACTTAGCCTGGGAACTCTAGAATACTTTTCTCCAGGAGTAGCAAATGAAAGTTTAATAAGGGTCTAAAGACATATATCCTAGTGAGGTAACATGTTTACTTAGAAAGATTCCATAAACAACCTTGATTTTGTCACCCGTAAAGATGAGAAAAATCCTTGTTAAAGGATTAAAACGATGTCTGTCACTTGACTATGATCGATGATGATGATGTCTTTGACGATCTCAATCTTACGTCTAATTTCGTTTTCAATGGCTACTTCTTCATAAAGCCAAAGGCTGCGATTTTTCAGCATCAGGGTTTGGAAGCACACGAGCACAGTAGATTTCTTTAACAGTTCAAGAGCTCAAGGCTGTGTAAAAGAGTAAACTTGAACAAGAATGATTGCCCTCTTGGTGAGCCATGGGGCACAGAGTGGGAAGAAACTTTAAAGGGCCTCTTCTTCAATTCCCTTGCTTTACAAATACGTCCTAGTGAGGTTAAGCAATTTGCCCAAAGCAGTGCAGTCAGACCGTGGACAGGGGAGCCTCAGAGCATGATTATGGTCTCCTGAGGCCAGTGCTCACCTTCCTGAAGGAGCCAGTTGTTCTGTTAGGAGGCAAGATCATCACATGAGCAACCAGAGCGATACATGATCGTATATGCTAAAGTGATGATGAATTTGTTTTTATCGATTGCCCAAAATACAACTGGCAGAATGATAAAATACTACAGTTTCTTTCATCTGTAAAGTGGGTTAATGGGACATAGCTCAGGGGGTTATTAAACGAATTATGTATGAATTGATATTACCTAGTATATACTTAATACAAGTACAGTACAAGCAACATCTTACAAGACTGACAATGGCAAAAATAGTTCCTTAAGATCCTCCAATCTGTCATACAGTCCACCTTTTCTCCAGCCAAGCCTGAGATTGTCAGTGTCCTCTTTCCTTACGTGAAACACTTGTTATCTCACAGGTGGCAAGTAAACACCAAGAGCTTCCTGATGGCTTCCTGTCTGCCTCGTGCTGTCCCACACCAGTGGGTTCTCACAGTTAGTTCAGGCTTCCAAGGATAAGCAGTTCTTTTTCACCTCAGTTACCCCCAGCCCAGTCCTGGTAGCAAAAAAATTCCCAAACTATAAATATTCCTTCTTTGACTCTTACTGATCTACTTGGTGGTTAGAATATTCTTAGTAAAGAATGCCATTAGATGCTTTTCTTTTCCTATTTTCCGAAAGGAGGATTTTGGTGGCAGATTTTTATCTGTCTCCATCAGGAGTCTTGCATTTTGCATATAACTTGGTAAAACAAACAGATAAAAGTCTTTTTCTATCAAACTAGGTAATTATCTATATTCAAGATGACTGTCTCCTACCCTAGCCCAGAAACTATCTACCTCTAACGCCATAATTAGACCATAGATGTGGAGCTGGTACCTGCAAGCTCCTTTTCTTAGGAGGAATGCCCTGAATTTCCCTCCTATCTAGTCTTAGGCCAGACCTCCTGCTGCCAGCCACAGATGCTCCAGCTCATAGACTCTGTTCCTTTGGGCTCTTTTCTCCTGCCATCTTCCTTTGAGGGTACCCAGGGGTGCCATGGCCACATCACATATATCCCACATTTCCTGGGCATGTGTGTCATTTGGACCACTGCAAAGCCTGCAGACAAGTACAGTAAAACCAGCTCTGTTTATGACAGCATTTATTCTGCTAACATACATTTCTCTTCTGTCTTATCATGCTTCCTTCCAAGTTTAGAGATTCCTAATTGCTCCATAATAAGTAGCAGAAGCAGAACTGAAACCCAGGTCTGGTTTTTAGCCGGCACCACTGTTTTCCCTATAACAGAGCTCAAGCACTTGGGGGTATTTTTTGTTTGGTTTTGTTTCAGATATTTCTGGATTTTGAAGAAGTTCATCTTTAGAATGTCTGTGAATATATACATTATAAGTATAAATAAATACACAAACGAAAAGTAGATAGATGGATACAAAAAAATTTACATTTTCTCCCACCAGCAAATCTATGTGAGTTCTTCACAAAATGTTGATGTGCAGGGCAAGTATAGATTTCATGTTTGCTTTTGTCAAAATCAGCATTAGAATGAGTGGTACCTGGTGGGCTGGAGAACAAACATGAGGGAAGGGAATGGAAGAGGAGCCTTCCAGATAAGTGTGTGAACGATTTATGTAATTGTTCGGGCAGAACTTGGTAAGGAACCCAGGAATGGCCAGCTGAAACCATCCTAAGCTTGAGAGTATAATAAAATAGCAAGTATTTGAAGAGAGACAAAATACCCCCAAATAACTAGTGTTTATAGTTTTTATTTTGCATCTGTGTTATTTTTCTAAATATCTAATTTCAAATAGCTTGATATATATTAAATAAATATTTCTCTCTCTCTGTATATATATAGATATATACAGAAACATGCACATAGCTTTTATTAATATGTAGCAAATACTTGTTAAATACCTATAATGCCACTAATCCAGAAAAAGGCACTATGCATGGACTTGAGGGAACGGGAAGAAGGAATTCACATGTGGTGAGCCTTGTTTGTTAGGTGTCATACTAGCTGCTACATACACGGTATCTATTCAGATTCTCACAACAGCTCTATAAGATAGTTAAGTGGCATTACTCCCATTTTACAGATAAATGAAGTTTTAGAGAGGTACCACTAAGTCTGCTCAAACAGAGATGAGAGTGCTTTTCTGGGCTAATTGGTTTCTCTTTCTCAAGAACCTGAAGAGGGAAACATGGGAAGAGGATAAGAAGGTAGTGAAAGCAAAAGCTGAAATGACATAGGAAAACGTGGAAACAGAGTCCTCAAGGAGCTATGAGCAAGCAGAGCCAAAACCAACCAAAGTGAAGAGTATGGAGAGGAAGATGCCTGGTCAGAAACTTAAGACTTGGTAATTCCAGAGAGGAGCTGAGTCGCCATAATGTTTGAGGATCAGGCCACTGCCATTGAGGACAGCTGAGATAATGGTTCCCAAAGCTGCTTTGGAGACTTCCAGTTCTTGAATTACATTTTTTCTCTGTGAGGCCAGACTGTCCTAAATTTTTATGAGATCCTGAGAGCTGCTGGCCAATCCTCATTTCAGTGCTGATGTCCACATACTTACTTGCAACTGCCAAAGCAATAATTTCTTCTTTGTCTTTCACTTGTGAGCTACTGGGCAAGTGCCTACGCTAAACCAGAACCCTACTGGAAGGTAGTCTTAGAAATGTAGCTTAAGGCTGCTAGCCCCTGAAGATCAAGGAACAGCGTAGAAGGGAGAGAACGGTGCTGAGGGGTCAACAGACAGTCCAGTACACACTCCAAAAAGCAAGAGGAAGCATTTTGTACACTTTTAAGGACAGAGTGAAATGATTCGATTTGTACTTTTAAAAAAGGGCTGATTA
Source organism: Camelus ferus (assembly GCF_009834535.1). Classification (NCBI taxonomy): domain Eukaryota; kingdom Metazoa; phylum Chordata; class Mammalia; order Artiodactyla; family Camelidae; genus Camelus; species Camelus ferus. Next base: position 58,236,904 of record NC_045704.1, read on the forward strand.
AAAGACAGAATGAGTTGTTGAGGGACAAGAGCAGTGGAGGCAGTCTATTAAAAGGCTCTTCCACTAATCTACTTAGACCATGATGGTGGCAGTGAAGATGAAGAGAATGGAGAAATCTTTTTTTTTTTTTTTTTGGATTATGGTCTTCTTATATATTTTTTGTCTACTTGCACATCAAATTTGAAAAGATCTCTCATAATTTTAAGCTTTTTTTGTTTTTCTAGAAGCTTTCCCGTTGATATTTCATTATAGTTTTAGTGTATACATCTTTTTTTCCTAAAGTATAGTCAGTTACAGTGTGTCCATTTCTGGCATACAGCATAATGTCCCAGTCATGCCTATATATACATATATTCATTTTCATAATCTTTTTCGAGAATGGAGAGATTTAAGAGATGTTGGGGGTTAACATGGATAAGACTTTATAATGGATTGGATGTGTCTGAGAAAGAGCTGTCAGGGACGACCCCAGGTTTCTGACTTGTGCGACTGGATAGATGGTGTTGCCATTCACCGAGATAGGGAATACTCTTAAGAGGACCAGCCAGAAGAATTTATAACTTCAATTGGTGTTCTCTCCTCCTGGAAGACTTAACTCCCTAGAAGACAAAGTCTTGTTTATATCTCTCACAGTACTGGCACGAGGCCTTGCACATCATAGGTCTTCATAAATAATTGCTAAGTTGAGGAATCATTACAGTATACCCAACAAGCAACCAGTGGTGGTTAAGTAATCCTTTACAAAAGGAAAAACAGCACCGAACTCCTTTCCCAGTCAGGATGGTTAAAGGCAGCAGCACTGAAAATGCACAAACACAGCCAAAAAAGTAGGGGGGAAAAGTAAGAGAATAGATCTCTGTGAGCAGATATATGTAGGCAATAATTATTCATCTGGACACTAATCCTGCCAGAGGGGAGGAGTGGATCCTAAGGAAACGTAGATGTAACTAGGAACTAAGCAAAAGAAAAACGGTTTAGTCACCAAAGAAGATCAGACGCATTATTATGTGACAGAAGTTATAACAATCAGAATTATGAAAGACTTGTTTTATGTTGTGTCTAAGAAAGTGCTGTCAGGATAAGTGAAAAAGAAAAAAAAAATGGGGGGAGAGAGAAGAATATTAATATGGATATCATTATGGAGAGTATAAATTTTAAAAGAAAAGCACTAAATTATTTGAAGTGAAAGGAAGACTATGAGGAGGGAGGTTGAAAATATGAAGAGAATAAGCCCCATAAGTGAGCAGAATCAAAGACAGGCTGAATTAATGTGAAGTGTAAACTTAATGGATGAGAAGTAAGGGCCAAGATAAATTATAGGAGGTGAAAGGAGCAGCAGGAGCAGAGCGAGGAAAGGCTAGAAACAAACAAACTGAAATCAGATGAAAAAGCCAAGTGGAACAATAGGTCCAGGTGAAAAAAATTAAAATTTTTTAATCCTTTTTTTTTTTTTTTTGAAAGCCAAACCTCACAGAATTGTAAGAAAAGAGGCAAGGCTCCGACATAAGGCAGAGACACATGCAGAGTCATTATGAAAACTAAATGTGTTTTCTGTTTAGTTTGGTTGCTTTGTGAATCTGGAACCATTTTGACATGTGGAAATATTCATTTTGATGTGCTTAAAGTGTATTGATTATGGTAATTGTTTTTTCTGTGTTGGTTGCAGTCCATTGTGATTTCCTATGGGCTACTGTAGTTGCTTTTTAACCTGCCCTGTTGGCTAATTTGGTTTAGGGGAGTCAAGCTGACCTCTGCAGGTCAGCCTCACTGTAATTACAAGATGGGAGTGCAAAGTCCAGTCAAAGAAGAGGAATTTAGAAGGATGGGACATGTGCATGTACACCTCCAAGAGGAACGTGTACAGGGTTGTGGACACTGATGGGAAACATAAAAAGGAACATTCTTGTTTTCACCACTCACTGAGCCAGTGACTTTCGGCTCCAGGCTGCAGTGGAAGAAAGCACTATACGTGGCCTAACAACCGTGTTGTAGAATTTCCTAGTCATTCACTGACCTTAGAAGAGAAACTACATCCTGATCCTTTGTCATGGTCTCTGGATTTTTGTCTTTTTCTTCATTATTCTCTCTGCTTTCCTTAAATTAAAAGAATCCTCAGAATTCCTATAGCATACCATTTATATTTGGGGATTACCCAATCAGATATGTGACCTGTCAGTCTGAAATATGTATTCTACCCAAATCAGGATTGCTGCCCAGATCTGTGACTGTCCCTGGGATTATATGTTGATATTTATGTTTGTGGTGTGAATCAGCTGTCAGAAAGTGAAAATGGTCCTGGTTTGAAAAAAGTCACAATGTACCTCACACCAAGGGGTCCCTAATAGTATCTTTTACCATTTTGTCCTTTATGGTGTCAGATAGTAATGAATACATATTATGTGACTAGCCAGTGCTTGCTGAGTTCTTGCTGTCGAGTACTATGCTGGTTTGCTCATTTAATCTTGGAAACAAGAGTATGAGGTAAGCACCATCGTTATCCTCACTTTAAAGAGGAAATGGAGGCTCAGAAACTGGAAGAAAGTTGGCTAGTAACTCAATAGTAGCTGGTGGAGCTGTGATTTAAACAGTCTGATCATGAGCTGATTTTATTATCATTTTTCTCCTGGTATAAACCTGTATAGACTAAAGTTACTCCCTCTTAAGATCATTTTGTTTATTGAATAAATATTTATTGAGCGCCTCCTACCTACCAGGCAGCTCTACCAGGTGTTGGAAATAGATTGAAAAACAAGACAGGCTTTCAAAAAGCCTGTTTGCTAGCAGGAGAGAAAACAACATACAATTAAACAAACAAGTGAAATAAAATAATTAGACTTGGATTAATACTATAAAGAAAATAAATAAGATACTGGGGAAAAAGAATAAGAGGGCAGAGCCAACTTTGGAGAGTATAGTTAGGGAAGGCTTCTCCGAAGAGGTGACATTTAAGCTTAGACCTGAAATAAAGGCACTATTGGGCAGGAGTTAAGGAAGGAACATTCTGGTAGAACAGAGGAGCAGTCTGTTCAGTAGATCCAGCTCCCTGCCCTAAACATTTGAATTACAGTACTTTCCCAGATACACGATTGCTTTTTCTGTCTTGATAGGATCTAGTAGTGGGAGAGTCAGTGGTCTCTTACAGTTTTGTTTCAGTGTATTGTTAGCTATTAACTATTATTAACTATTAGCTACTGTTTCCATTCTTACTAACATATTGGTGCACTTCCTCCAAACCAGTTTCTGAGGCTAACACTCTTTGTTTGCATACTTTCTTCCAGGCCCCAAACTGCAAGTGTTGCATGCATTATTATACTCACTCCTAAAGAAACCCCCTAAGTATGGACTATTATTAATCAAAAAAAAAAAAAAAAAACAGATTTAGGTTAAATAACTTGCCCAGGAGCACCAACGGATGAGTGACATAGCAGGACTCTGGCCCTAGAACTACCTGACACCAGAGCCCCTCACTCAAACCACTGTGGCCCCTCCTATATATGAATACACATTATACGTATTTTCGAAAAAATTTACATCCTGGGGTTTTTTTGGTCATATTTTTCCACATCATTATGTGTTTTCTGCCTTTTGCTATATAGATGGTGTTTTCTTTGCTTTTATCTCTTCCATCGACTTGGAAGATGTGCTTTCTGTTTTTAATTCTGATAGTGATCATCTTTAAACAAATACCTCCCACCTGAGAACAAACAGGCTATTTATTCAGAGTTTGCCAGAGCAGGAGAGCCAGCCACTGTCACTCTGTGTTCTGCAGACTCGAAGGCAGGCAGGGTCGTGGAGAGGCTTGACTAGAGGTGGGGCATCATATGTGGTTGGTTTGGGAAGCATATTTGACTCTCTCTGGTTGCACAGAGCTTGGACGCAGAATTGGGATGTTGGCAGTCATTGACCAAGTCTTGACTGTGCTGGGCCCCTTGCTGTAGAGACGGTGCTCCAGAGATTCTGGGTGAGAGTTTTCTGGTCATGTAATGTCTGGACATTGTCCACTTGTATATGTTTCTCACTCTTCAAAATTATATTTTTGAGTCTTTTTTTAATCATTCCAAGTAAAAAATGATATGGTATCATGTAAGATGGATTATTAATCATACTTTCAGGTTCTCAGTCTATATTCACACTTCCTTTTGATTTTGTAAACTAACCTGGGATTTTTCAACAAAAATTGTTGTTATAAATGGCTTGATTTTAGATTATTTTCTATTTCGAATTGTTACCAAAACTTAGACGTAATGTTTTTATTCTTTACAGCCAATCTTTATACCTTGGCATCTCCGTTTCCAAGTTCTTGAGTCCATAGATTTGAATCAAAAATTTTTCTAGTCCTTTACATGCCTGAGAATTTCTTTCTGTTCAGCTTGCCTCATCTGTAAAATGGGATGAAGTACAATAATAATACATTAAAAATTCTTAGTAAAGTGTACAGCATATAGGAAGTATTCAATAGCTATTAGCTACTTTATTATCATCATAATAATGATCATTATAGTTCACATCTAAAAGACAGCATGGCTAGATTTTTAATACTTTTTTCTCACAATCCCATAAACATTGTTCCATTTTGTGTTATTAACCTGATTTCTCTTATTTTTGTCGTTATTTTTTGACTGTGATGTATAGGATTTTTTCCATTAACTTTGTGATTTACAAATTTTTCTGGGTTGTGTTTTGTTGTGAGTCTCTAGGGTTTTTTTCCCTGAAACCTGCCTAGTTCCTTGAAAATGCATACTCAGTTTTGTCTACCTGTTATTTGCCTGTCATACTTCTTTCTTTTTCCTCTTGCTCTGAGGTCCTACAGAGCTTCATGTTTCTCTTCCAAGTTCACTGATATGACCTGTCCTTAGGATTCTGCACCTACTGCTCCTGATTCTTCTATTGTGTGTTTGATTTTCTTTAATTCATCATTTCACTTTCTCTTCATTTTATTATTTTCTATCACCACCTGTTTTTCTCCTTTTCTGATTTCTTGCTCATACCTTATAATAGCCATGGCTTTTTGAATCCTATTGAGGTTACCAAGTAATTTTCTTTAAGAAACAAAATAGAACAGGGGGAAGGTATAGTTCAGTGGTAGAGTATGTGCTCAGCATGCATGAGTTCCTGGGTTCAATTCCCAGCACCTCCATTAAAAACACAAAAACAAAACAACTATAAAATTAACTTTCAAATGTTTGACCTTCCTCAGGATCTACAGGGTAAAATTCCCTTTCCTTTGTTCCACGATATTTTTCATAGGCTCTGTTTTGGGGTCTTTTACTTGTTTGTTTGATTGATTGATTGATTGATTTTTTATGTAACGGGCTTTTTTTTTTTAACATTTTTTATTGATTTATAATCATTTTACAATGTTGTGTCAAATTCCAGTGTAGAGCACAATTTTTCAGTTATACATGAACATATATATATTCATTGTCACATTTTTTTCTCTGTGAACTACCATAAGATCTTGTATATATTTCCCTGTGCTATACAGTATAATCTTGTTTATCTATTCTACAATTTTGAAATCCCAGTCTACCTCTTCCCACCCCCTGCCTCCTTGGCAACCACAAGTTTGTATTCTATGTCTGTGAGTCTATTTCTGTTTTGTATTTATGCCTTGTTTGTTTGTTTTTTAGATTCCACATATGAGCGATCTCATATGGTATTTTTCTTTCTCTTTCTGGCTTACTTCACTTAGAATGACATTCTCCAGGAGCATCCATGTTGCTGCAAATGGCATTATGTTGTCGGTTTTTATGGCTGAATAGTATTCCATTGTATAAATATACCACATCTTCTTTATCCAGTCATCTGTTGATGGACATTTAGGCTGTTTCCATGTTTTGGCTATTGTAAATAGTGCTGCTATGAACATTGGGATCCAGGTGTCATCCTGAAGTAGGGTTCCTTCTGGATATATGCCCAGGAGCGGGATTCCTGGGTCATATGGTAAGTCTATTCCTAGTCTTTTGAGGAAACTCCATACTGTTTTCCACAGTGGCTGCACCAAACTGCATTCCCACCAGCAGTGAAGGAGAGTTCCCTTTTCTCCACAGCCTCTCCAGCATTTGTCATTTGTGGATTTTTGAATGATGGCCATTCTAACTGGTGTGAGGTGATACCTTATTGTAGTTTTGATCTGCATTTCTCTGATAATTAGTGATATTGAGCATTTTTTCATGTGTCTATTGATCATTTGTATGTTTTCCTTGGAGAATTGCTTGTTTAGGTCTTCTGCCCATTTTTGGATTGGGTTGTTTATTTTTTTCTTATTGAGTCGTATGAGCTGCTTATATATTCTGGAGATCAAGCCTTTGTTGGTTTCATTTGCAAAAATTTTTTCCCATTCCATAGGTTGTCTATTTGTTTTACTTACAGTTTCCTTATGTATTCGGCTTTTAAAATCCATATCAGAACAAGAAAACTATATTCAAATAGTGCCTGTCAGTAGACAAAATCTATGAAAGGCCCTCATGTCCACTGTCTGCGTACCTGGATGCTCACTGAAGTCCCTGCTCAGAATCCAACAGGAGGACAGAATAGTGTGCTGTGCTCCTAACCCAGGTGCTTGTGTTGCTCAACTTCGTTAGTATTTCTGGTCTGAGATAGATTTCCTCCTACTGCCTGCCTAGCTCTTGCATTCTCTGAGCAGATGTATCATGTGAAAAAGAACAGCCTCACCAGGATACTCTGCTTCCAGGTCTCATCCTGCCTCAGTCTCTCACCTTAAGCACTTTACTTTTTCATTCATTCATTCAACAGGTATTCCTTGAGTGGAGCCCATCCCCAGTCAGAAAACATTCTGTGTCCTGGGGTACAGTAATGGACAAGGCAAACAAGTCTGTACTGTCATAGAATTCCATTCTCATTCTTATGAGGAAGCAGTGTACCGTGACCACTTCCTGCTGCCTCCACTGCTTGTAATGTTTCCTGAGAGCAGAATGTAGAAAGAGTCAGGCTGATGAAGAGAAAGGGATCCATATCAGAATATGAGTCTAGCTGTGACAGAGGGATGTCTGTCCTCATCTCCCGTTGGGATAGGTTTCCAACAATGGGGCATTTGCTCTGACTTTGAAGGAAGCTCAGTCAGTTGCTCTTTTCAGTTCAATTCTGTTGATTTCACAGTTAATGAAAAGTCTTCTCAAATTCTGTTTTAGGTTTGACTCCTTTTTTTTAACACCTTTATCATGGTATGATTCCTGTACAGTAAACTACACATAGTTCGGATGTACAATTTGATGAATTTTGGTAGACGCATATACCAATGAAACCACCACCACAATCAAGATAGCTAACATTTCCATCACTCCCCAAGAGGTGCAAATTTCAAATTCCCAATTTATCCCTTCCCACCCCCTTAAGACTCCTAGTTATATGTTTGACTCTTGATGCTAATTTTCAGTTATTTTTTTTCCTCTGTCCTCCAGAGTATTTTAGTAAGAAATTGAGACAGGTTATCTTGGACTACAATGCTGACATCATTTCAAAACTGGAATGTTGATTCTTTAGTGTTGAGTTTGGAAGTAAACATGGGATATGTAATACCAATGTCCAGTCCTAACCCTTCAGAGAGATGGCAGAGCTAGGGACAGAGCCCTAAAATCATCAGAAGAGAAGGGACTTGTGGATCCTCAGGTGAAAGTTAATAAGCTCTCCAATGATGGGAGAGAACTACAGAGCCATGACCATGTTTTTAGAAATGTCAACATCTAGGGAACAAAAGGAGACTAAGCCAACACATTGCCCTCTGTTGATTTGATTTTCTTTTTACTCTCCTGAGAAAATTTATATATAAATGAATAAATATTCATTAGGGCTTGGTTATCCACTTTGCTAAATATGCATGATGACCCTGGACTTTTTTTTTCCGCTTCATAAACTGTCCCTCTTTTCAGCCAAGCTAGAGAGAAGTTGGAATCAGAGTTAGGTAATGAGTGAACCTCTAGTTATTTGAGATATATGTCTTGAGCAGTTTTCTGAAATACAGTCTACCATTTCAGAATTCTCTTTCCTACATAGCTACCATTATTTTAAGGCTTAGCAAATTCCAGGCACTGTGGTAAGCACTTTACATGCATTATCTCATTTAATCTCCACAACAATAGTATGGGGTAAATATTAATACTCCCATTTTATAGTAAGAAAGTTTTCTATGATAGAAATTCTATGATTTACCCAAAGTCACATACACAAAAAATGAGAGTAGCAAATGCATAGGTATTTGAGAGGCTATATGAAAACACAGCTAATGTTCAGGGATTTTTTTTTCAATAAATAAAATATATTGCTTCTGTGCAAAAGATGTCAAAGAGTTGCTTTGACACCTACTGCTTATTCTAACATTCAAGACATTTATCAACGTTTCCTTTGGAGATATATTCAGAATTATTTTGTGATATAAATATTAGTTTCATTAACTGACAATCATGCCTTGTTTTTGGCTGGAAAGTATTGAACACTTATTCAGCATATTTATCTCCACAGGACTTTTGGGTTATTATAAAAAAATAATTTTTTTCACTTGAATCAAAATTTCTCCCTATGTAAATATTCAAAAGAATCTGCTGCAAAATAATGTACATTCCTTATAGTTCTGCAACTATAGTAAGAAACACTTTTATGCATCTATTAAAATTCTGTTAATGAAGAACACATAGAATCATGGGAACTACCTATTATGCTAACATAAAAGATAGTATGCGTATTACAACTGCAGTTATGTAAAAATATGCATCCATAGAGACAAAAACAAAGACTAGAGTAATTTCCAGAAATTAAGAATGATTGCAAAATTATGAGGAATATTTCAGAATTTTTCAAAATCTTCTCAAGTCTAGTTACTGTAGTAAAGTAGCTAGTCTTTTTTTTTAAATTGATTAACATATGCTATTATGTTAGTTTCAGGTATACAACATAGTGATTTAATGTCTACATAAATCTCGAAATGATCACCGTGGAAAGTCTAGTTACTGTCACCATACAAAGTTAATACAGTATTATTGACTATATTTCCTATGGTGTACATTACATCTCCATGACTTAATCACTTTATAACTAGTAGTTTGTACCTCTCTATCCTACCCCTATCCATTTTGCCCACCCTCCAACTCCCATCCCCTCTAGGAACTACCAGTCTGTTCTCTGTATTGTGAGTCTTGTTTTATTTTGTTTTGTTTGTTCATTTGTTTTGTTTTTCGGGTTCCACATATAAGTGAAAACATACAGCATTTGTCTTTCTTTGCCTGACTTACTTCACTAAGCATAATACCTTCCAGTTTCATCCATGTTGTTGCAAATGGCAGGATTTCATTCTTTTTTTTTATGGCTGAGTAATATTTTATTATGGTGTGTGTATACACACACACACACACCCCACAGCTGCTTTATCCATTCATCTGTTAATGGGCATTTAGGTTGCTTCCATATTGTGGCTATTGTAAATAATGAACATAGGGGTGACTAAATCTTTTCAAATTCATGTTTTTATTTTCTTTGGATAAATAACCAGAAGTGGAATTGATGATTCTTATGGTAGTTCTATTTTTAATTTTTTGAAGAACCTTCATACTGTTCTCCATAGTGGCTGCACGAATTTATATTCCCACCAGCAGTGCACAGGGGTCCCCTTTTCTCTGCATCATCACCAACACCTGTTATTTCTTTGTCTTTTTGATTATAGCTATTCTGAAGGGTATAAGGTGATATCTCATTGTGGTTTTGATTTGCATTTCCCTGATAATTAGTGATGTGAAACATCTTTTCATGAGTCTATTGGCCATCTGTGTGTCTTCTTTGGAAAAATGTCTATTCAGGTCCTCTGTCCACTTTTTCATCAGATTTTTTTTTACATTGAGTTGTATGAATTCTTTGTATATTTTGGATATTAACCCCTTACTTGGTATACCATTTGCAAACATCTCCTATTTGGTAGTTTGCCTTTTCGTTTTGCTGATGGTTTCCTTCACTGTACCTGTTTAGTTTGATGTGGTCCCATTTGTTTAATTTTGCTTTTTTATTGTCCTTGTCTGTGGAGTCAGATCCAAAAAAATCCTTAAGACTGGTATCAAAGAGATTACTCCCTATGTTTTCTTCTAGGAATTTTATGGTTTCAGCTTTTACATTCAAGTGTTTTATCCTTTTGAGTTATTTTTTGAATATAGTATAAGATACTGGTCCAGTTTGATTCTTTTGCATGTAGCTGTCCATTTTTCTTAGCACCATTTATTGAAAAGTGTCTTTCCCCCACTGTCTATTCTTGCCTCCTTTGTCATAGATTGACAATACCTGCATTTATTTATTTCTAGGCTCTCTATTCTGTTCCATTGATCTATGTGTCTGTTTTTGTACCAGTACCATACTGTTTTGATTACTGTGTAGTTTGAAAATCAAGGCTAAAGTAGCTAGTATATATCAAATCAAGTCAGACAGAGTATACTTTGAAATCAAGGCTAAAGTAGCTAGTCTTTATGGGTAATCAAAGCTGCCTTCACTTCCTTATGCTCTGAACAACTATGTTAAATAAACCAGTAGCTGTGGACAGTCATTCGCAAGGAAAATAGTATCTCTGACAGTTTTTCAAGGACGACTAATTAACCATGGGGCTAGGAGATACTCTCTATAACGAAGTACCGTAGTTTTCTAGCAGTTTTTCTTTCCTGGGGTTGTTTTTAAAAGTTGTTATTGTTCCACTCGTATGTACAATTATCATTTAAATATTCAAGTTGACTTTAAGGCTGCTGCTCTCATGGGAAGAATGTTAAGCATTCTTGATCAAGAAACTACAGCATTTTATTAACTGTATTATCAAATGTAAATTCCTAGCCAGACATTAAAGACTTAAAACTACGTGTCTCCTTCCCCAGTAATATTTTAGTATAATTTTCCCCCTCAAGACTTCTCTATAGTGATTAATTCTTCCCTTGTTTGATGTACCTCCTCATGATCCAACACTGCAAACTTTATATATGGGATTAAAATAATTAAAGTCCCTATATTTTGATAATTTTTGTTTCACATCTTCATTTTTTGATAAAATAAAATATTGCAGATAAAACTCAGGTCCTTTGTTCCTTTCCCCAGACCCATTCTCTTTCCTTCTTTAGAGGCAGCTATGATCATGCATTTGTGGAGGAATCTCCAATATGTTTTTGTACTTTTATATATGGACCTATAAACAATATATAATGTTATCGTATATACTTTTAAGATTTACAAGTGAGCAGCTACATGCAAAAGACATGTAGAGAAGACTCTACATGTCTTCTATGACTTGCTTTTTTTCATTCAACATTGTTTTGAGATCCATCTACATTGTACTAATAGATTTTGTTTATTTATTTTAAGTTCCCTGGAGCATATTAATGGTCTCGTGATTGCAGTTTACTTGAAAACAAAGGAGCATATTCCAAAAAGATCTTAGGTTACCCCCTGTGTGACAAGGAGGGAAAACTCTTGCCCAAAGAGCTTTCTGCCATCTTTGATTTGGAGAGTCGGGTGGAGTGTCTTTCAAGTGTAAACACCACCTCTGAAGTAAAAAGCATCTGGTCAAGGCTAGGATAATATGTGCCGACTGGGTGAGGGAATGGGGAGTAGTTTAAAATACAATTATGCTTAGAGCATATGCTGTTTAAGATACCATTCCTCCCTCCCAGCAAGAGCCTGTCACACTGGTGTTGATGGCTGTGTTCTTCTGCTATGGAAGAAACAGAACTAGAGTAGACAAACGTCTCTTTGGCATTTGTCTGATACACAGATAAAGACTTGGGTCTCAACATTCCCTCTGTAGCTGGTGAACATTTGTTGAACACCAACAGTGAAATAGGCACAGGAATTGCAGCTGCTTGCAATATCATTTCAGTGTAAGCAGGAGCCTTGCTGAGTTTTCCTGCCTGTCTTTTATTAAAGGTCCACACACGTTCCTGTTGGAGAGGACCAAGTCCAGCACATGGAGCTGGTTCAGGATCTAGCGCACGGGTTTAACAAGAAGTTTGGGGAGTTCTTCCCGGTGCCCAAGTCCATTCTGAGTAAGTAACAAATGTGAAATTGTTAAATCAGGGTGCATTTGGAAGAGAGGATTGATTGGATGACGGACCAAGGCTTGGAACTTTCTTGGGACTAAACTTGGCTTTGTCATGGATAGGCTTCAGGATTTGTAATGAGAATTCTATCCTTTCCTGTAATGTAATGTAGGACTCTTCAGATTATTGAAAAAAAATAACGAAGAAAGTTTGAAAAATATGGGAGAGACTAGAAACTAAAAATAATCATTTTTGTTATAAAATATTACATTATATATATAAAAACACATCTCATTTAGTAGAGCAGGTATTTTTCCCTATTCTGTGGTTGAGGAAAGAAATTAAGGCTTGGCAAGGCTGACTCTGTGTCCAAGTCATGTATCTAGTTGGTGGCAAAACCTGGGCCCTACATTGAGGCCTCTGGTTCCAAAGCCAGTTGACCTTGTGTTCCCTATTCACAAAGTCAAAAGTGTAAGAACTGCTGGATCATAATCTAGATATAACAAGAGGGCATTCATAATCCTCGCATTCTGCCTTCTTAAATGCACGACCCAGACGGAATGTGCAACCTACCTACTGAATCCAAAACCTCGCCTGCAGCTTGCAAGGCTGTGCTGCGCTGGAATCTTCTCGAGGGAAGAAGCTGTAAATCTCTATCAGCATTTTGGTAGCAATGTAAACTTGTGGCAAGGGCAGAAATCACTGAATCTAAGCTCTGTCCATCGTTATTAAGCTGACAGCATTTTAGAGAGTGTAACTCATGCCTAGTATCAATTTAGAAGCATAAGGCGGCTGTAAATTTCTAAGTTATTCCGACAGTTCACACAAAGCCCATGCATTGAAATCACCTTCTTTTAGCAATAAGGACTATTTTAATGCTTTGACCAATTATTATTTTACCTATTTTAACTTTATATGTTTCTGTAAAAGCCATAAATTGGGCAGTTATTAATACATTGGTTTATGAAGCACGCCTTAACATCTTGATTCTATCAGAGCAATAAACAAGTCACTTGTTTCATTCTCACACGTGTACATGTGTGTGTTAGCAATTGCTTACATAATCATGGGTAAAGAAATGGAAAGATGCCACAGGTTGTGTAAACCAGCACAAGGGCAGGAGGGGCAGTGGTTGTTGGCAGGGGTGATTAACCAGTAGGGAAGACCAGAGGGGAAAGAAATAGACAATATTTGTTAACAGGTATTCACAGCAAAAACAGTATGATTGATACAATTTCATTTGTGTAAGATTGTACATTTTTATGTATATATGTACATTAAAAGATGCATCAGAGGGAGGGAGGAATGAATAGATGGAGCATAAGGGATTTTTAGGGCAATGAAATTATTCTGCACAATACTATAGTGGTGGCTACACGTCATTATGCATTTGTCAAAACGCATAGAATGCACAACATCAAGAGTGAACCCTAATGTAAACTATGGACTTTGGTTGATAATAATGTGTCCTGCCATATTGGTTCATTGATTGTACCAAATATGCCACACTGATGAGGGATGTTGAGGGTAGGGGAGAATATATGTGTGAGTGGGGAGGGCTGTGTGCAAACTCTCTGTATTTTCTACTCAATTCTGCTGTGAACCTGAAACTACTCTTAAAAAATAGTCCATTAATAAAAAAAAGATGCATGAAAATATCAACAAAATACTGACAGAATTAACTAACATTTCCAACATCTTCACTTTCATGCTTATATAAATTGCTTGATTTTTTTTATAATGAGCATTTGATATTAATTGGGTAAAAATAATAAAGTTACTTGGTGTTCTTGGCACTTAAGATCTAGACACTGACATTCCTATTGGTGTTTTTTTTTTGTTTTGTTTTTGTCTTTATTTTTTTGGTCTGGGTTTTGTCTTTCGTGCCTCTGTGTTGGTGTTTCCACCTAGCATCGATGAAGAAGGTGAAATCCCTGCGTGATCCTTCTGCCAAAATGTCGAAATCAGACCCCGATAAACTGGCCACTGTCCGAATAACAGACAGCCCTGAGGAGATAGTGCAGAAGTTCCGCAAGGCTGTGACGGACTTCACCTCGGAGGTCACCTATGACCCGGCCCAGCGAGGGGGCGTCTCCAACCTGGTCGCCATCCACGCGGCAGTGACCGGACTCCCAGTGGAGGATGTGGTCCGCCGCAGTGCTGGCTTCGACACTGCTCGCTACAAGCTGGTGGTGGCAGATGCTGTGATCGAGAAATTTGCTCCCATTAAGAGTGAAATTGAAAAACTGAAGATGGACAAGGGCTACTTAGACAAGGTTTTACGAGATGGGTCGGCGAAAGCCAAAGAATTAGCATATCCCGTGTGCCAGGAGGTGAAGAAATTGGTGGGGTTTCTATAGGAAGTTTCAACTAATCACAAAAAGGCTTTTATATCTTGCCGTCTGCTCACTCCAATAAAGGCAGCTTTCCTTGCCAGGGAACAATTAAAGTTTGGGGAACGCTTTATTTGGGACACCTGATTATTGGCTTCATTTGATGAATAATGATTTGTAGCCTTCAAATAGAGCAGTGTTCTAAATCACATCAGCAACATTCTGTGGCAAAAACAAATCAAACAAACAAAACCCACAGAAGAAGGCATAGCTATCTGAATCCTCAGTTATTTGAGACACACTCTTTGGCCTTAATTTATTCACACAAATGTGATTGAGGTGAGTAGTAATTTGGCAAACAGGGGTATTATTGTGTCTGTCTGGAGTACTTATTGTCACAGGTGCTCACTTACCTATCCCAACCCTTTAAAAAGTAATATAATAGACATAGTCCTTGGGATGCAATTGGACCAATTTGTATTCAGACCCCATAAAAATAAGTTGATGATTATCATTCATTCGTCACTGAGATGGTACCTGCTTTAATGTATTTAATCAGCTTAACTTATTTCCTGAGAAACCACACTGACTATTCTAGCAAGGATTATTTGCTGTTGTTTTAATTCAGAAATGCATAATATAACCTTCTGAGAAGGTTGCATTATTTCAACTCGATTGATTTACTGTACAAAAGCCCAGATCCCTGGATTATGTTCTTTATAAGCCTTTCCTTGCATTTGTCTCTCAGTTTAATCTCGCCAACCCCCTGTGAAATATATAGGAGAGGGACTGCCGTTTTACACCTGAGGAACATGAGGCTCAGAGAGGACAATTAACTTGTACAATATCACCCTGCAAGTAAGAAGCAAATCCAAGATCAAAACCTTTACTCCATATTCCTAAGAATAGTGCTTTTGTCATCAACACAGAGCCCTGAGAGGCAGCATGTTTGAGACTCCAAGCATTTTTATTTATGAAGGTGAGTACTGGAAAGACCTGAACTACAGATACTGTTTATATCAGCAGATCATCCCATAGCTACCAGCTTTAAATCTGGATTCAGCCAGCCTTGGTCACATTTGCTTCTCAGGACCCCCAAAGCAGGTCCCAAGTTCTGTCTCCTCTTATTTCGAGGACACTTCAAAGTATATTCTGCCCTATTACAAGACTAGTGAGGTCTGCCGAGTCAGATTTTCCCAGTGATTGGAAGCTTTGCACCTCACCTCCACCTCCATCTAAGTAGCAGCAAGTCACTCGAAAACCTAGCTTCCCTGCACTTCCCTTTCCCACACCTGAAAGTGGAAATGACCATCCTGAGTCACCCCACCAGGACCATTTAGAAAGACTGATTTTGTAACAGAAATTGCTTAAAGGTTTTTGCCAGTGGCTACCATGATCACCATTTATACATAGGAGACAAGTATACTGGGCAATGAATTTTTACTCATGTTTCTTAAGAGAAAGAAGTAAAGTGATCCTTTTATCAGAACAGATAGAAATATACCAAACACTGCATCCTAGAGTCCAAATTTAAAGACCCTTTTTGGATCTTTTCTTGGAATAGGGTGTCTAGAATCTTAGAACCTCTTTGGCATATCTCCTCCAAGGCTCTTTTTTTTTTTTTTCCTTCCAAGGAAACCCTAATATGAATACTAGAAAATGACTAAATTAAAGAATTAAAGGTGGACCTATCCAACTGTTTATTTTTTTACCCCCTTACAACACCTTCCATTCCAAAGAACAAAAGGCACCTTGGAAAAAAATCTTAGAGGAGAGAAACAAGATGACATGTGATAACTTTTAGGGGGCAAAGTCCTATAGAGATGAGGTTGGGCTTGTGAGAATCCTGTTGTTGCTCTTCTTTGAAAGTGACCATAGGACTCAAGTCCATAGTCATTGAGAGATGTGCCCAAGGGAGCTCAGGAAGTTTATAAAAGAGCCAAGGCCAGAACCTAGATTTATGTTCACATACCTTCCAATTATCATTTACAGGCCTCAGCACAGTCTTTTCATTGGGATGAAAAACTGGAGAGAAATCCAACTTGTGGCTTACCTGAGAAGGTGATTTTCATTGTTATTTTCCAGTTGTTTTGTGGAGAGTTGAAATGACGAAAAATACTTAGATGGTGGTAATAATGGTCAAATAACTTGGTGCTCTGTAGCTCCATCTACTGACAAACCCTACTTCAAACTCACCTTGACAGACTGTCACTCGGAATACTGTGAGGGTATCTTGCCTTTTGTAGATGCTTCATAAACATTTATCAAAATAATGTCAGAATGTGGGCTAGAGAGTCCTAATAAATTGTGGGTTTTTTCCCCCAGAAACCTTCCTGATGCAGACCATAAAAATGCACATCATAAAACAATAACGCCATTGCGTCCTCATTGTGTATCAGGCTCCGTTGCTAAATGTCTTATCACAGTGTTTTTCCAGACCAGCAACATGAGCATCACCTGGGAGCTCATTAAAAACGCAAGCTCTCTGGCTCTACCCAAGACCAATTGCGGAAAAACTTTGAGGATGAACCCAGCAATCTGTTTTAACAGCCTTCCAGGTGATTCTGATGCCTGCTCAATTTTAAGACCCACTGCTTTTATATGTAGTCTCTCATTTGGTCCTCATAACCCAAGAAAGTGATACTGTTACCAATCTCATATTTCCTCAGGATGGAACCGAGGCATAGGAGGTTGAGTAATTTGCCTAAGATAATTCAGCTTCTAACAGGTAGGATCCAGAGTCCCACGAGGCCACAGTGGCTCCTGCACAATGTTTTCTGGTGTGTTTGGGGTAATGTGCTCTGAGGCTGCACTGTCCAATATGTACCTGTTTAGATTTAAATTAATTTTAACTAAATTTAACTTTAACCACCACCCCATTTCCTCAGCAGCACTTAAAAGTGCCAGATAGCCTCAATGGCTAGTGGCTAGTGTACTAGACAGTACAGGTGAGAATATTTCAGTTATCACTGGAATGTCTATTGGACACTGCTGCTTTAAGGCATTCAGCTGATTTTGCTTGTCATAGGTCAAGCCCATATAGCTGAGGCCGCTTCCCGGAGAGCTCTTCAACTGGGGAATTCATGAAGATAGTAAAAGGATTAGTTGAGAAAGACAGACCATATAGTTTCCCAAACTTATTACCTAGTAGTCTCTTAGATAACAAAAGCTGGCATGTATTGTGTACTTGCTATATGCTGGGCACTTTGTGTGCTTATGTGCAATGTCTCATTTAATATTTATATCAGTCCTAGGAACTGTTAGTGCTACTTTTTCAAATAAGAAGTAAGATTCATCAGCTCGTCTGAAGTCACACATTTATTATTAGTCTATAGTTTCTCCTAGTTAGAACCCAGTGGTACCTCTTAACTGAAAGTGCCAAGGAAGTGGTGTGCCCCTTCTTGACTAGTCTAGATTCTAATCCTCTCCTGTGTATCCCATTTTCTTAACCCTCACAGCTCCCTCCCTGCCTCCTTTCTTCAGTGCTCTTATAATTATTCCCCCAAGTTCCCCATTTGTGCACACAGCAGCATCTTTAGGTTGCCTTCTCCCAGACTGTTCCTTCCAGTTTCCTCTGTCAAGTGCTGTGTGCCTGTGTTATGGGAGTGACTGCGTGCGGTGGGGCAGCTCTTGGTCTCTCTCGCTTTAACATGATGACTCTGTTCTCATCGACTGTGTGTTCTCCCTGTGGGATCAACATTCTCTTTTTACTCTGTCGACTGGAGGGGGTCTTTTGAAATCTTTTTGGCTGGGAAGAGTCTCTTCCTCCCTGAAATTGAGCTGAAAACAGATTGCCTATCACTAGCATGTAACATTTTCAAACACTCTCATAGACAGTCGTTCTGGAGGTTTTACTGTTGTTTAAAACCTCATATGTTAACTTTCAACAATTCTGTTATATTGGCTAGGCTGGGATTATCTTATTTCTCTAGGAAGGGGTTCAGAGCGTAGATGACCTATCCTCAGATATGTAATCCAGCATTATGACAAGTTTATGTAGGGCCTGCTTTGTGAAAGGTACAGAGGAAATGCAATATGCCTATAATTTAGAGAACACAGAAACACTAGCTAGCTAATGCTGCGTGAGCACAGGAATGAGCAATTAACCAAGATGTTTAGGGAAGGAAGAAGACATAAGAGAGGAGAAAGGGCTTTCCAATCAAAATCTAGAACACAGAAACACGAAATTTGCTTTTAGGGAAAAACAAATCATACAGTATATGGGCAAAATGAGAATGGAAATATTAGAGTGAACCACATGAAATTCTCAATATTTGATTATTACTTTTTACCAGCAAAGCTGGTAGTTCCATGGGGATCCATCTTAACATAACCAGTGAGCAAGCATTTTGTAGAGTGCCTGTTTTGCAGGCACCATCTAAGCATCAAGAATTCGAAATGAAAAAAAAAAAAAAAGAATTCGAAATGAGACCCAGTTCCCACCCTCAGGCTCCTCCTTGCCTGTGTGGAGTTGAGCATGGAGGCCAGTGAGAGGCAGAACAGCAACTAGAGCCAAAGTCTTCCAAGTCTGGTACCTCTCCAGGGTCCATCAACTATGGCATTAGCTCTTCATTATTGGAAATACGGCTTCTGGATGTCACAGCCAGTGGCTCTCAGATAAATAGAGTATTTAGTATTTGATACAACTGTACTGTCTCCAAGTATGTGCTTTTGCTCTTGGGTGCCTACTCCCCACTCCCCATCTCTAAATGGATGCTCGATCCAGCTACTGCTGTTACTTCTCTTACCTGTTGCTGCTTCTACTTTTTTCTAGAGAAACAAAACACGCCTCCTCCTGAGACCTTTCAACTCTGGCATTCTTCCAGCTCAGTGCTTCGCAACTCCCACTCCTACTGTTTCAAGATCTCGCCTGATACTTGTGTAGGTTTCATTTCTCTATCAGCCCTCCTTGATGTCTCACACTCCTACAGCCAATGTAAGCTTCTAACACCAGCTCATATGTGTCTGGGCACCTGTGTACTCCTTGTTTCCTTCTCACTTTTCTGCAGTAACTACCACTGTGCACACCACTCCTATCTACTCTCTGCCCCGTTGTCCTTTCTGCACCAGCACCATCATGACTTTAGTGCCATTCTCACACCTTCTACAACTTCATATTCATCAAACAACCTGTCCCTCCTTAGTCATCTTTTGAGGAGAGAACACCCTGATGTCCCTTTAATGGACTGGCATATTGACCTGTCAAGGTAAATGGAAGAGTTGTTGCCTTTTGATCCATCTTAATTCTGAAGTAACAACCTCTGTGTTAGGCATAAATGCCTCTCTACCCCCCCCCATTTAACCCCCCTCCCCCAGAAAACAATATGCACAGATACACAAAGAACCTTAATTGTATTTATGGTCCAGATATTTGTCACTTTATACATGGATTTGCCATAAAGTTGTTGTGACCAAGACTGCTAACTAACACCCCAATATCCAGTCTCTTCTTCCCTTTTGGAATGGAACGCTCACCTTAATTTTAGGAAAGTACATAGTCTCAGGTAGGAACTGCA
This sequence comes from Camelus ferus, assembly GCF_009834535.1. Lineage (NCBI taxonomy): Eukaryota > Metazoa > Chordata > Mammalia > Artiodactyla > Camelidae > Camelus > Camelus ferus. The sequence continues at coordinate 58,256,764 of NC_045704.1, forward strand.
TCTCCCAGCCTACCCTGCAGCAAGGTATAAATTTGTTCTAGCCAGTGGGATATGAACAAAAGTGATATGTGCAATTTCCAAGTCACATCTTTTTTAAAGGAAATTGCTTCCCCCTCCTTATTTCCCGGTACAGCAAGTTGGACCCATGGATGAAAGCCACAAGAGAAAGATGGGGAGCATTAGCCCCCAGCTTGGGACCCTGGACTTGGGAAGCAGTGCTGGCTTTTTGTCGTGGATTGCCCACTACCTCTAGACTCTTACATGAGAAATAAAATTTTATCATATTTAAGCCCCTTTATTTTGGGATCTCTTCGTTATAATGCCTTAGCTATTATCCCAACTAATAACTAATCTTACTAGCCTCTCTGTCTAGTGTCTTCCTTCCAACTGGATTACTTCAATTCAATTAAACTAACATTTTGTGAGAGCCTTCTATGTGGCGGGGCAGTAGTTTTCAAGGTGTTGCTCCCAGACCAGCAGCCTCATCTTCACCTGGGACCTTGTTAGATATGCAAGTCCACAGACTCCATTCCAGACCTACTGAATGAGAAACTCCGGGGGTGGGACTCAGCAATCGGGTTATCAAGCCCTCCAGGTGACCTGAATGTACACTGTCTGAGAAGCACTGTACTGGAGGGGGAAGGGGTTTTAAAAAAAAAAGGAATAAAACCCAGCCTCTCTCAAGGAATTTACGTTGGAGTGAAAGAGGTGCAAATAGATAACCAGTCATGAAAACAATTATTGTCTTCACTTTCTGCCATTTCCTGTCTGCTCTCCTTTTTCATCAGATTAACTCAGGATAGCTTAGATTATTTTTGTTTATATTGGTGATTATTTATAGACAGCCTAAAAATTTAAGTCATTTGGGTCTATGCAAATCTTGAAAGGGGAAATTACTGACATTACGATTGTAGACAGGTCGTCAATATTAGAACCAATGAGAATCTCCTGAAGCCAAGAGAGACAAATAAGAAGAGGAAGGTATTTTACACTGTGGGTAGTAAAATTACAGTACTTATTACCCTATAAAGGGTTATATGGCCTAGAAATAAAAACAGTTGAGTGTGGATTAAATTTATGAGTGAGAAAGTCATAAAATTACATTAAGTGCAAGTTAGGAATGTTTACATTATTTCTGAAAGTATCTAACATCAGTATCATAAAAGAAAACTACCATCTTTGCTGTCACCACCCTTATTATCATATCTTCAGTGTTCAGAACTCTAGGCTAAGCCCAGGCTAGCCCAGTGAGGTATTGGTGGTGGGCTGGAAAGGAAAATGCCTGAGAATAATGACTCTTGTACTTGGTGTATTTTGTGTAAAACTTGTACACACTTCAGAGTTAATGAATGCTAAAGGGAGAAGAAATAAGGGAGACAATGGATGCAACTGGTAAAAGAATTTGTTATGATTTAAGATTAAAGCCAGTTTGACATTATTCTTATTAACAAGAGACAATCAGATAACTGAAATCTGTAGATAATCCACAAGTTAAATATTATTACCGCTGTACACAGCAAACTGATCTTATGCTTTTGGCGCAGGAGCAATTGCAGAGAAGAAGTGTTAGCACATCCCCAAACCAGCCAATCTTGAGACTCAGGAACTCTAGGCTCTTTATGATAATGAAGAGGTGGCTGTTAGTGTTGCCCAGTTTCCCCAAAGTTATGTGAGTCTTTAGAAGAAAGGGTTTAATTTCCCCACACACTATTAAACACAGCGTCATTTGTTGCTAGAAATTATGTTAGCTCTGACTTATACATTTTCAAAGTCTTGCAGTCTATTTTAACTACCATCCAATTTGGTAAAATACAACCACTTTTATTTCCTTCTTTCCCTTCTTTTTCCCTTTAAGGATATTTCAGCCATCTTCTTCCCCAAAATACTGTCAGTCAGGATTTCTATTCCAAAAAATTTGGAGTCAAAAGCATTCAACAGTCTGAAGGCAAGTAAGCTTTTTATTACATTTTTATTGAGAGTAAATTGAACTGTGTGGGCAAGCAGGCGAGGGGCTCCTCTGTGAGGCCCCAGCATGCCCCACCGTTACGCCCCAGCAAGGATTCATGTTACAAGAATTACATCACAGTAATCTGCTTATACTGGCTGACCAGACCCACCAGGCCCCTGTGTGCTGCCAGGCAGGTTAACTCCTTCTTGATCCTCATGAACCTTCCACAAGAGAGTTTATGTGACCCCCTCAGAAGTTTCTTTCTTTTTCTTTTTCTTTTTTTGTTACAAAGCCATTTAGTTTATTCTCATCAGTAATGCTGATATTCTCATGGTTAACACAGAAGTCTCTTTCTTATGAGTTTATAATCTTTTTCTAATTTAACATATGAAGAAGTATTTGGGAAATTATAACTATATTTTATCTTCACAAACCAGTATCAAGCATAAGAATTGTTATCCCCATTTTACAGATAGGTTTTCCCTGTGTAATTTGGCACCAACTGATCTATTAATTGCATTTGAAGTTTGCACCATAAATTACTATTATTTTTTATCTGAAATGTACTTGTTTGTAAGTGCCTTTGAGCACATACTGTTGCAAAAAGATTGGAGCTTGTATTATTATTTTTGTCTTGTTGATTACTCATAGTCTGGAGCACACTCCTGGGCACAGAGTAGATGATAAATAAATGCTTACTGGCTGAAAACAATGCTGGGATGAGAGAGAGTTTAGGGGCTGCCAAGTTCAATAGCTTCATGATACACATAACTACATAAATTTGTTAACTAATTTAACAAATACGTAGTCACTACTTGCTATGTGCCAGGCACTGCTCTAGACACTGGGGGTACAATGGTGAACAGAATGGACAAAAATCCCTGCCCTTTTTGAATTGACATTGCAGCAGAGAGAGACAACGAACCAACAAGGAAATTAAACGGTGGGTCATAAGGTGATGAGTGTCATGTAGAAATATAAAGAAAATGGAGGTGGAGTGTGTTACGGACTGAATTGTGTCTCTTCCCTCACCCCCATAAATTCATATATTGAAGTCCTAACCCTCAGCACCTGCGAATGTGATTTTATTGAGAGAGAGGGCCTTTATAAAGAGGTAAGTAAGTTAAAATGAGGCCATTAGAGTGGGTCCTAATCCAGTCTGAAGGGTGTCTTTATAAGAAGAGGAGATTAGGACACTTAGAAAGACCTCAGGGCTGCTCGTGCACAGAGAAAACACCGTGTGAGGACACAAGGGAGGTGGCCACCTGCAGGCCAAGGAGAGACGCCTCGAAAGAAGCCAGATCTGCCAATACTTTGATCTTGGACGTCCCGCCTCCACAGTATCAGATAAATTTCTGTTGTTTAATCTGTGGTATCTTGTTACGGCAGCCCTAGAAAACTCATCCAGAGCCCTGGTTTTAAATAGGGTTATGAAAGATGGTTTCGTTGGAGTTCAGTTTAAGCAGAAAACTGCATGGGGGAGGAAGACAGTGATGTAACATCTGGGGAAGACCAGTGCAGACAGAGGGAACATCATACACAAACACCTTGATGCAGGAGCGTGCTTGACTTGTTAAAGAACAGCAGGGACATTAGTGTGGCTAGAAAATATTTACTTATTTATTTTTAATTTTGTTTTAATTGAAGTATAGTCAGTTACAATTTGTCAATTTCTGGTATACAGCATAATGTCCCAGTCATGTGTATACATACATATATTTATTTTCATATTCTTTTTTGTTAAAGGTTATTAAGAGATATGAATACAGTTCCCTGTGCTATACAGAAGAAATTTGTTTTTTAAAATCTATTCTTATATATAGTGGTTATCATTTGCAAATCTCAAACTCCCAAATTTATCCCTTCCCACCCCCAGTAACCATGAGGTTGTTTACCACGTCTGAGAGTCTGTTTCTGTTTCATAAGTTCATTTGTGTCTTTTTTTTTAGATTCCACATATGAATGATATCATATGGTATTTTTCTTTCTGTTTCTGGCTTACTTCACTTAGAATGACAATCTCCAGGTCCATCCAGGTTGTTGCAAATGGCATGATTTGGTTCTTTTTTAGTCACTGAGTAGTATTCCATTGTATAAATATACCACAACTTCTAGAGCGGAGTGAATGAGAGGGAGAGGGAGGATGGTAGATAAGGTTGGAACTGGAGCACAGTCAAGCCCTTACAGCCATTGTAAGGATTTTGGCTTCTACTTTAGGTCAGTGGAATGGGGAAGCCATTTGTTCTTTTTAAGTGTTCAAGGTTTAAGTTATAAAAGGTTCATGCTGTAATGTTGGGAAATCAACTTTAGGGGTCAGAGATGGAAGTGAGGAGCCCAGTTAGGAGTGTATCTTAATCATCCATATAAGAGGGAAGGTTTGGAGTAGGGTAACAGGGTTGGAGGTTGTAAGATATGGTCACACTTGTCATACATTTGTGAAAGTAGAGCTGACAGGATTTGCTGATAGAATGGTGGTGATATTTGAGAGAGAAAAAAAGAGTCAAGGATAACTACAGGATTTTTGACCTGAGAAGTTAGAAGGATAGAGTCTCTGTTTACTGAGATGGGAAAGACTGTAGAAGGAGAAAATTTGGAAAGACCAGGAATTCACTTTTGGACATGTGGAGATGTTTAGTGGGCAGCTAGATATTTAAAACTAGAGGTCAGGGAGAGGTCCGGGTAAGAGATATTAATTTGGGAGTCATCAATATAGAGAGAGCATTTAAAGCCAAGAGTCTTGATGAAATCTCTAAACAAATGAGCACGGACAGAGAAGAGGTCCAAGGAATGATCCTGTTTCAAGGTAGAAGGAAATGAGAAAATAAGCAGCAATGGGACTGAGAAAGAAAGGCCAATATGATAGAAGGAAAAACAGGAGACAGTGTTGTCTTGGAAGCAAGCAAAAAAGCTGTTTTCTGGAAAAAGGACTAATCTGTGTCAAGTAAGGTAAGGCCTGGAAAAAGACCATTGGATTTGGCAATGTGGGGGTCATTGGTGACCTTGACCAAAGCAGTTTGGGTGGATGGTGAGGTCAAGAGTTTAAGAGGAAACAAAAAGGAGAAATGAGAGACAGTGATCTTGACAACCCTTGCAAGCAGTGTTCCTGTAACAGGAAAAGAGAAATACGATAGTAGGACAGTGACATGGATTCAGGAAAGGGTTTTGTTCTTTTTAAGTGTGAGTGTTGGGGTAGGGGGGATTAACCGCATGTGTGTATGCTGATGAGAATGATCCAATAAAGAAGGAAAATTTGATGATACAGGAGTGAAAGAGAACAATTACTGAAGCGATCGAAGTCCTTCAGTGAGAAGGGGTGGGATCCAGAGCACATGTGAACGGGTTGGAATTAGATGGGAAAGCAGAGAAAAGAAGGGAGAATATATGGATGCAGATGCAGGTGGATTTTTACACGTGTTAGAAAAGCAAGTAGAGCGTCCCTTGATTGATTCAATTTTCCCAATGAAACAGGAATCAAGATCTGCAGCAGAAAATTAGGATGAGGGAGGACATGTTGGAGGCTTGAGGAGAGAGGAGGAGGAGGTGTAAAATCGTCATACAGGGAAAGGAAAGGGAATGGACCAGAGAAATGTAGTAGAATTGCCAGGCTTCATTTAAGGGTTCTCTTGAGACAAGGGAACATGAATTTATGAGAGCAGCCAACATAGTTGATTGTTCTGCTCCAGCCACATTCTGCTGTGTGAATGTAGACAGAGTGTAGGAAGAGTTGGAATTAACCTAGAACTGGGCTTTGCTAGGTAATTGCAACAAAAGGGCAAAATGGCAAAGGATTTAAGCTTGTATAACAATTAGCCATGGCACCCAAATGGGGCAAAAGGGAAAGTGAGGGTGTGAGGGTTGTGCAGACAGTGCAAAGAGGGCAGGATTAATTGACTGAAGGTCCTAGTGATGTCAAAGAATTGAGGGAGTACACTGAAAAGACAGGAGATGTTGGTCTGAGCTTGAATTCAAGATTATGGGCATGCAATTCTTGATATTGACAAAGTTTGAGGTATGGCTTGAGGAATGATTGTTGATATAGAGTGGAAAATATTATCTCTGGAGAAGAGAAGGTCAAAGAAGCTGGAGTGTTGCAAAGATCACTTACTTCACTGTGCGACCCCAAAGACTATACCCAGAGTAGAATTGGAGATAGTGAATGTAAACCAGGAATTAAATCTTCAAGAAATGAAGGTGAGTGGTCTTGGGAGCCTACAGGCTAATGGTATGAGTTCCAAATCCAGGGGGTTTTAGGGAAGAGAGATAATGATCTGGAAGTACCAGCAAGGAGCAAAGGGGACACTTCCTCCACCTCCAGCTGCCAGTATTGCAGGTAGGCTGCAGCCCAAGATTTCCTACATCTCTAGGACCTCCTAGGTAGCAGGTCTGGACTGGGTAGTGAGCATGCAGCTTTCCCTTTGTCTGGACTTTGGAAGATTATGTTGGGCACATTGAGAAACATGGTTGGCCATTGGGTTGTTATTTCTTAATCCATAGACGATCCATCTTTGTTTAAGCCATCAGCAAACTTTTCTAATCCTGCTGTTTGAGTCCTAGTCTCAGTGATCTGTTTTTGTTGTTTTGTTTTGTTTTTGTTTAGAGGGGTTGGGCAGGTAAAGGGCTTGCCAGTTAATTTAGTCCCATTCCTCTGAGACCTTCTCAGGCTATCTCAGAAACTTCCAAGTAGGAATGCCATCCTGGGACAAGCTGTCTTTCAAATAAAGGGACCCTTAGACTATCTGGGGCTCTCCAGACAGTCACAACCCCCCTAGGAATCTGATTTCCTGGAGCTGCTTTGTTCAGGAGGTCTAGAGACGCTGGATGTAGTTGGGACTGGCCCACAGTTGCTTTATGCCACCACTTTGCTTTCTGTGTGTCTGTCACAGGGGCACCATTGAAGTGACACACTCTCTCCAGGCAAAGATGCTAGTTTGCACCTGACACTCTTAGCTTTTAGAGTTAGTTTCTCAGTGTGGGCAGCTTTGATTTCCAGGAGTGCACTCATATTAGCCAGCAAGGAGGAAAGTAGTATAGAGTAAGTGATGATGCCGTCTTGCATGTGGCTGGTGAGCTATCCCTAAAGACATTTCAAAAAGAGGCATTCCAGAAATGTTTTGAGCAATCATTTGAATAAGGTGTAGAATCCCAGGGTTACTTCTTTGAAGGACAACTCCAATTTTAATGAATAAATTCTGGTACTCAAAAATATATATATCAGCCCCATTGCTTCCTAGCCAGCTTTCAATCCTTTTTTTTTTTTTAACTGATCAAAGGAAAGAGCCCTGCTTTAGTGACAGTCACTCTTCACCATTATGAGATAACAGGCAGGATGTGTGGCAGAGATAGAAAATGCTTCTGATCTGGTAGACTTAGGATCAAACTCAACACTGATTGCCTTGTAATTTAGCTAACATTCAGTTCAAATATTTGAGACTTTTGAACATGCTAAAGCAGAAACATAATGAATCAAAGTCTAAACTATTCAGTGTTAGAAAGGTCAGCATTTTAAATGTTTGTGGATTGTGCTTTACATCTGGGTGCAGGGTGATAATGAGATGGCTCCTCAAGAAAGCAAAAAGTCTCTGTTTGGAAAGCCACAAGAAATGATGAACAACTGATCTTGAGTGCCTTTGCTTGCCATGGAGAAATTTTAAATGAAAAGTATAAAAAGAAGTGGAAAACAGAAAGTTCCTTAAAAGTAGGTTTTATGTCTTTTTTTATTACATAATCTGACACAGGCAGATAAACCTATGTGATGTGTTGGCTCCTATGGGAAAATCCAGTTGACTGGCATACCTTTTCCAAAAACAAAATCTCTCGTAAGACTATATTAAGAGTGGCTCTTCCCTAGTTCCCTTTGGCCAAATAGCATGAATTTATAGGAAAGGCTATCATGGATGTACTTGAAATAGGCCAAACTAGCACCCAAGCGGATGGAAACTTTGTGATGATCTCGTTAGCACTCACACAAACCCACTGAACTTACAACAGAGCAGCTAATAAAGGTATGGGTGGTTGGGCTGAAGTGGGAGGAATGTGGAAGAGTCATCCTTGTGTCAACGCATCCCCTTCTCTGTGCTTTCATAGCCTACTGTGGGAAGGTCCTAGAGGAGAGGATACGGGTTCTGGAGAGAATCTGGGCAGGAGAGTATAGTGCCCAATTGAAGGTGGAGTCTGAACAGAAGTTTCCATGTCCTTGGACCACTGTTGTCCCTCTACCCAGAAACCTGGCATTGCCCAAAGGGATGCCTGCACATTAAATTTCTCTTAACATTTTTCATCTTGAGTCTTCCCCTTCACTATACTTTAAGATGATTGATAATGTACCCAGCAATATGAGAAACACTGTATATCATGAAAATGTTAACACTGAGTTTCTGATCTCAGTATGCTACAGTTTAGTCAGTGAAACAAAACAAACCCATTAAACATGGTCAGTCCCTCAAAATCCAACAAAAATAGTTTTGCTTTATATAATACAAATGTGTCATGGAGGGGTTTTTAATTGAATGATGTTAAGTATCTAATCCCTTTTGTGCTCCTTTGCTTTATATTACTCAATTTCTCCATTCTACAAATATTTATTGATTCCTGTTATGAGCAAGGCATTATGCTGGGCACAGGGAAAACCTTGGTAAACATGATAACATATCAAAGATATTCATATTGATCAATAATACCTTCTGAAAAAACATGATTCAGTGTGATGCCTTCTAAACAAATGATTTTTAAAATTTGGTTATCTTCCTTTCCCCTCCTGATGTGCCTTTTCAGTCCTGCTATAAAAGTACCAAAAGTATTTTGGTGGAATGAGGCACAAAAAACCCCCAAGTTTGTGATGTAAAAGAATAAATGAAATTGGCATTCTCTTCTGCCCCTAAAAACATGAGGACTCTGCCTTTTCTGGGGGTTCCTGTTCTTTTGGAAGCCCCCAGCTGGTCTTTAGCAGCAATGATGATATAAAGGAAAATTGCATTCTGCTGCAGAATTCAGCCCCTTCATCTTTCTCCTGTCTCTACAGCATGAAGCTAGGGGTCCATAGAGGATCTAATATCAAAAGGAAGAGGGTAATACCACTACATGAGAAAAAAAAATAATTACAAATTTCCTGAATAGTAAACAGCTTTAAAAAAAAAAAAGAAGAAGAAGAAGAAGAAGCTGAACCCTTTGATAGCTTGGCCCTTGGTCTGCCCGTGAATGCCTTAAGGATTATATCATCAGACTGACTCCAGCAGCCCGTGCTATTGTTTCAGAAGGAGGAAACAGCGAAGAAGGGGTGAGGGGAAGAATAGGGGATGGGTGAGAGCAGGTCTGCTCTTTGGGGACGGGAGAGTTAGATTTTGAAAGTACAGTTATCAGATGTTAATGGTAGTGAGGCTAGAAAGACAAATTGAGCAATTTCTCAGCATCTGTGAGAAAGAGGTTTCTCCTTTTCTTGGGGGATTAACGTAAACGTTTGGATTCAATAACTTTTCTACCACAGATGACATTAGCTCAGACAGATAAAGCGACGTAAAGTCGCCCAGAAATGTTGTTGCTGAAAACCATCACCTGGGGGCAGTCTTGTGACTTAAATTTCCTCTGCCTCACTGTAGTACGGATTTTACTACTTTTTTCCTTCGATGGGCTGAGTTTTTTCACCCGAGGTGGAGAGGTGAGAAAAAAGGGCAAGCGGGAAGACGGATTAGGAACTGAGCATTACACCCTCCTCAAACAGGAGGTGATACCACGAGAATGTACAGGAGGTCGTGGAGAGCCACAAAAGTTCTCCTTTGGTTCCTTGAAAAGGCTAGAGGCTGAGGACGCGGCGCGGTGGGGGCCGCAGACAGAGGGTCCTGGGATGCTAACGACTCAGCGCGGATGTCGAGGGCGAGGGGCTTGGGATGCCCTGGATTCGGGGAATTTACGAGACCCCCTGTCCCCGCCTGCCGGCCCCACCTCTCCGGACCAGCCGCTCAGCTTCCGAGACCCCCGGCTCACGTCCGTGGCCGCGCTGAGACTCGTTAGCAAAGGGAGGAGGGGGGCGTGGGCCTGAGGGGCGCTAGCCCACTCCCACCGTGGAAAAGCAAGCTCCGGCCCCCAGGCATTCCCTGAAGTCTAACTCCGGCCACACGAGTTAGTTCTCCACTGGCGCTTCTCCGTTTGCTCCGGGGGCGTTTCCCGGCCCGAATCTGGGCATCCCCAGCTGGCCAAAGCCGCCAGCCTCCTGCCATGGCCCAGTGGAGGGCCGCGGGTGGCGGGGTGGGATCTAGGCTCCCTGGTCGCACCCTTCATGGTCGGGGCTCGAGATTGCCTGAAACCTTCGTGCCGTCTGCGACGCAAAGGGGCTAAAGTCTTAGCATTAAGGGCCCGGAGACCTTCCTGTGCCCGAGGATAAAGCCCGGGAAAGGGTAGAGGAGCGCGGGCTCCCCCGGGCCGTGGGCGGGCGCGCTGGGCCTGATGGGCTTCTCCCTGCGTGTGCGGGGCCCGGGCGGCCAAGAGCCGGCGGAGCGCGAGCGCGGTCGGCCGTGCGAGTGTAAAACCCCAGAGCACCGAGCCCCACACAAAGCCAGACCTCGCTCCACAAAACCGCGGCAGGGGATTCAAGGTTTATGAGGGGGGACTTCCTCGAGGCTTTACCTCCTCCGCCCACGGGCCCACCATGCAGAGGAAGGGGTACACTTCCCGGGCAGGAGGGGCAGCGGAAGGTTCCTGAGGGAGAAAAACGTCAGGTCTGGAACTCGGAGCAAATGGGTTCCTCGAGCGCTTGCCCTCGGCTTTCACCACGAGCCGGTGCCGGCGGCCTCCTCGGGCCTAGACCCCAGGCCAGGCCGCGCGGCGCCAACTGGCCGTTCGGAGCCCCGGGGCCCGGCTCCACGGAATTCACGGTGTGGGCCCATTTCTCCGGAAGTTGTGCCCCGCGGGGCAGGCCCTTGTTGGAAAAGGAGAAGCAGTCGCTTTTAAAAAATATGGGAGGAAAAAATGTTAAAGCTCCAAAGGGCATTTTTTTTCCTCCAGAAGTCGGAGAAGAGGGCAGGACCCGGGTTAGGGTGGGTGGAGCGCTGCAGCCCTTCTGCAGCTCTAACCCCTAGAAATAAGGGGGGGGGGCCTCTTTGCCCCCTCGCGGGCTGCTGTACACGCCCTGGCGGCCCGCTCACGTGGGGTGGGGGTGAACGGCGGGGTTGGGTGGGGATGCCCAGGAACTTCGCGAGGGGCCACCGCGCGCCGGGGCGCCCCTGATCCAAGGCTCCTTGGTGTCCCTGGGCGTGTGAAATCCCGGGAAGTGTCAGGTACAGGTAGCCCGCGGGATCGAGAGGCGCGACGGGAAGCAGCGCTGATTTCCTAGAGGGCCCCTGCCAGGAGCTCGGCCCCGCCGCTCCTCCTCCCCCTTTTTTCTTCTCTCTCATTTTTGCAGCCCCACCCGAGCTCCGTGCGGCGGCTTCCCGCCTGGAACAAAGGCCAGCACCGCAGCGTGGTCCGCGTCTGAATATCGCAGACGCGCGAGAGTCTAAGCCGCCGCTACTCTCCTCCGCGACGGGGGGAAAGCGCAGAGCCGCGAAGGGAGTGTTCGGCATCGCCCGCTTCCTGCGCCGGAGCGGCGGGCGGCTAGACTCTTCCTTCCCGCGGAGCTCGGCCGCGGGTGGGCGGCTCGGGCCCGCAGGCAGCCTCGCTGCCTGCCCCACCAGGCCGCATCTCTGCTGCTGAGCCGGTGCGGGGAGGGAAGCTCGTGGCCAGGGCTGTTCCTAGGGGGTTCGCGATCCGACGTCGCAGGGGTGTGAGCGTGTCTCACCTGTACAGGTGCGGTGGAAACGAGTTTGCGCGTTTAAGTCCGAGGCTACGTTTCCAAAATCTAGATGGCAACATAAGAGCGATGTTCAGAAAAGGAAAAGCCGTTTACTTCACTTGTTTAGTGTGAAAGTGAAAATGTTTTCAGCCTGATAGAGCTGGATGTTTTTCTCCGTTGTCTACTTCGCTAGACAAAGCTAAGACGCATAGACATTTAGGGAGGTCGTGTGCGGTTTATACTGTCCTCTGAATCCGTAAAAGGAAGGGCTCAGGCTCACGATACCCTGTCCTCACTGTCTTCGCGTTGGGAGTATCGTGCCGGTCTCCTCATTTGGTGCGGTGAACGCAACCGCATCTGGACGCGTTCTGGTGGGGTTCAATGCCCACCCCCACTTTTGCCTCCAAACCCTCCAGCAGCATTATTCGCCACTGCAGCCTGTGGCCAGCTTTTCTATTTTGGAGTCCTTTTACCTTCCTTTCCACCCCTTTGTCACGCTGTCCTCCAATTGGACCAAAAAAGGCATTCGAGACAGAATCCTTAAATTGGTATCTCTCTACTTGGTTTGGATCCTAGAATTCAGTCATAGCCCAGAAATATGCTTGTACATGCAATTACCTACGCCAAGGCTGCTGAGCCTCACTCATCAGCGGGTCTCGGAGGGTCTGCGCACTGATACCAGGGAGTGTAAATCTGATTTTAACCAATTGTGCCGCCAAGCCGCAGGTCACTGGCTCATTTGCTGCTACATGTCCAGGATAGTGTTTGCTGGGCTGGTCACACACCCGATCAAACAGAGAAAGTGATAAGGGCTTATGAAAATGACTGTTAAAAAGCTAACAGTGGTATTTTGAGCCTACTTGTAGAGTTTCTGAATTCGGGAAGTAGGGAAAACTGAAGACACCCCTCTCCCATTCTGCTTCTTTCTATAAGTAATGATTACACTCTGTATAAATGAATTTGTATAGTAATGTGGGTATTTGTGTGTACATGTGTCTGGGTGTGTGAGCATGCTGTCGAAGTGCGCACCTATGGAAACTGACCAAAATCAGTTTCTCCTTTCTGACATATTCAGTGAAAAGAATTTATTTGGTTGCAGGGTTTGTGATTCCCAAAATCCTTAGGCCACTCATGGAAGGGGAAAGGGCTTTAGGAATGGAAAGCATTATTTAAAAGGGATTTAGCATACTGTGCTTCTCAGCATTTCCCCCAAAGGTAGTTGAACTGGAAGTTGGAGCTCAAAGCTGTGCCTCCCCCACTTCCACAACTGCACCGAAGGAAAAGTGTGAACTCTAAGGGCGCCAGCAAACTCATTACCACCTCTGATATTGACCCAAAGTGTATGTATCCTGGAGTCTGAGTGCCATCACTCTGATTGTTCAGAGCTGGAAATCTCACAAACCTTCTATGAAGCCAAATGCTGGATGAATTTGTACTCAGACACATGCATTTTTACAAAGCAGAGCATAGTAAAATGCCCCGCAGACAATAGACATTTAGTGATTTTTTGTTGTTGTTGAGTGAATGAATGAACTCGTATTTATTCTTTTCAACTTAAGGTTTTCTTAAACTAAGCTTGTATATGTGTATGTGACAAAGAATTGTGTGCCCAGAAAATAGGATAATTTTTTGTGTGGTATCTGCCTCGTTTCCCCTTCCAGTTCTTCTGAGCAGACCCTTCCCCCATGTCCTTGCCAGAGGTGCAGGTCTCTGCAACCAGTTGGTAAACTTATCCGACCCCCCCCCCACCAAAGCCTGTCAGTCAGCCAGTAAAAGCAAATGCATTACTTTGGTCACGTCTGTACTTCCCTCACAGATCACACTCATGTTTCTATAAAAGTTCTTCGGTGGATTTCATCGTGCACAGCCCCACATTCCTTTATACCCTCTCTAGATGGTGTACCCCTTGAGTTTCACAGGCCCTGTTAACCCACCCAGCCTCCGTCAGCATTTTCACAGAATGGCCAAAATTCCTGGAAAAGCTTGGGGTCTTCATTTGGGAGAGGATTGCCATTTCCAGGAAGGATAGAAAAAAGTCACTGTTCCCAATCTGGTTAACACTAGCCTAACGTTCTAGGTTTATTTTCAAAAACATTGAACAGTTTAAAAAACAATTTGAAAACTATTTAATCACAGTAGTGACTGTGTGACTTCAGATATTACAAACCTGGTGCCTCAGAGAAGAGAGCCCAGTGGGTCGAACTCTAGCCATCCAGTAGGGAGCTGGAGGATGCTCTTCTGTGCCCCAGCCAGCCTGCTACCACCAAGAGGGTGCGAATGCCCTCTTCTTCCCACCTCACCGGACCCTCCCGGAGGGATAGCAGGCTGGAAGGAGCAGCCAACCAGTGCCCTAGTCACCACCGAGGAAGAAAGGGGCTAATTTCTACCCCTTCTGAACAGAAACAGCCTGCTCCAGCCAGAAAGACCCAGGAAAACAAGGACAAAGATGATTCCCTTTCTCCTTCCCCTTCCCCATCTCTCACCTCTCCGCTCATCCTCCCCCTAACATTTGGGAGTCTGGGAGGTTCTGGAAAGGAGTACTCTCTAAAGGCTTTGCCTCCAAGGCAGCTGCCTGCTTCTCCGGGGGGCAGGGGCAGGAAAGGAGTATTTTATTTTATTTTAATTTAATTTATTTTATTTTATTTTTTAAACTGAAAATGATTTACAATGTTGTTAGAAGAAAGGAGTATTTTAAAAGCTCTGCTAGAGCCAAAACTGCCACAGAAACTAGCAACTCTTTGGGACAAGCTGGAATGATTCAGACCCCACTGCCAGCCCCTCAGGAGGGACAATATCCCCTGTTCAAATGAGATGAACAGTGACCAGGACTCTGTGGGGTAGAGGGAGAGGAGCTCTGTAGAAATGGAGGGGAGTCTAACTTGTTTCTAGCCTGAACAGCCAGAAAAGTGTCAAACTGAGGTTGAATCTGGAGCATCTCCATGGTGACTAGGTTCCAGGAACAGGTTGACCCAGAGCACAGTTCTCCCAGTGAGACTTTGGATTTAGAGCAGGACACTTGTGATCTTCCGTTTCCTCACCTGTCTGCCCCGCCCACGTCAGAGACTAAGGCCTAGGGGAGTTTGTTATTTGCTAGCGCTTTACAGTTTATAAAGAATGAGAGTGGTGACAACCCAAAGGCTAGTCAGGGACCTCCGCAGCCTGCCGCCTGCCGCCTTCTTGAAGTTCTCCAGGGGCTGCTTTCTGAACTGCCTTTAAAAAATGAAACCAAACCCCAACTCAACTGTGTTGAATCAGCTGCTCACTCTACCTGACCCACCCCGCGATGTGATCTACAGCCGCGCGATTGCTAACGGTCACCTAGGGACAAATTAAGGAATTGAAAATGCTGAGCTTGAGAAGCCAAATTCCTTACACTATCTGGGGTCGTTAATCACCCAGCAGAAACCAACCTGGCAAGCAGGAAAAGTAGCCAGAGGGACAGAAGACAGTGTGGGTTGGAGCACTGGTGTTCAGGGGCTCAGGTGGCGGGATTGACACATAGATGTTCACACATAAGGGATGTGCTTGGAATGCGCAGCACAATTCACGGGTCTCGGGAGCCATAAAGCTCTTTTAAGCTGCCCAATAGCCCCAGTTTACAAATGGGGAATGTGGACTTGGTAATCAAGAGACTTAGGCAAGGGTAGCTCAAGGCGCGTGGGCTCAGTGAGTCGGGTCCGCGCCCACATGCAGCTGTTTCCTGAGAGAAGGCTGACGGGTTTTTATCCAATTTGATGAGTAGGTAGAAGATTTGTGTTCAGAGAGTCCCTGGGCCTCTTAGGAATCCACCTCCAAAGAAGGGATGGGGTTAAGGGTAGTGCACGCTGCAAAATAGTCCAAGAAGAGTGGGACTCTCGATATTTGCAGAGATAGGAAAGCAAGTATCTGGGGGCGACGAGTGTAACTTCTCCGCAGGAAAGGAACGGGAAGCCTCACCACCCGCCACCCTCCAGGGTAGAGGTTGTTACAAGTTAAATATCCAGGAACCCTGGCGCTGGGGCTTGGCTGTGGAGCACTGCATCTTCCAAACATTAGGCACTCTGGCTCTCTCAGAAGCCCGTCGCTGCCTGACTGGCCCCTTGCTCATCCAGAACCCAAGACACCAGGTCTGGATGCCCCTTTTTCCCGGAGCCTCAACGCCAGGTGCTCTGCTTCCTGACTGCAGCGTGGGGGCAGCCCTGAAGTGCTGTGGTCTTCCCTCCTCCCGGTGCCCTGATGGTGGAACACTCTGGTCACACATCCCAGGAGGCAGACTCCGGGGCACTGTGCTCCTCCAGGGCCTGCCCAGGCCAGCTCTTCTCCTTAATCCGTCAGTTCTCTGCTCTTCTATGTGGCTCCATAATTACAGGGACAATCTGTTTAGTGAAGCTCCTCAGACAATGGAAAGTTCCAAGGTTTCCTGGACGTTGTGTAGGGGAGGCGGGGCCAGGACCCGCTGACGGCGGTTTCCCCAGCCCTGTCCCCCCTCCCTCCTCTGCCCCCGCAGCCACCGGGCAGCAGAAAGAGGAGGCCAGCTTACTCGTGCCCTTCGGCCGGCCAGACGACCCACGGCTGCTGCGCCGCCACCTCGACACCTGCCTGGCTGAGATGAGATGCCCGGCGCACGGTCAGGGCACTTCGCACAGGCCCGTGCCCGGCTGCTCAAGCTGCCGGGGCGATGACCTACTTCGAGTGACCGGCCTGAGAAGGGGGTGCGAGGCGGTGGAATCACTCCCAAGGAAGTGGGAAGAACAAGAATTTTTAGGTAACCTGGGTAAAGGGTCCTAACTTTGCCACTCAGAAACCTAGGACAAGTCAACGAAGTTATAGGGACCTTGGTTTTCTTATCTAGAAATGAGAATAACATCATGTTACTCCCCCCACCCGGGGAGGGGGTGACAGTTCTCTTTTCCAAGATGCAGTCCCGCGGGCGGCTGGGGAGACAAGGACCCACTGCAGGAGAGAGCAGGCACACTCTTGGCTGTTTTAACTCTTCCTGCTCTGGCAGGAAAATCTGAAATTTGAAACATCAGAAATGGCCATGCAGGGGCAAGTCAAGTGCAATCGAGGTCATATTGCACCCTTGGTTTTCCCAGGAAAGGAAAGACTTCCTTGGTTTGGGAGAAGTCGAGTCTGCCGGCTTGCCCCCAGGGCCCGCCCCAAAGGGCGCAGAGATCCCAGTGGGTACGTGGCGGTCCCCATGAGCGTCTTGCTGGGGAGGTAGTTTCGCAGACGCGAGAGAGAAAGCCCCCTGCCGCCTGGCTCTACAATAACCTTGCAGCGAAAGCAGAGAGGAGGCTGGTCCCTCCTCAGGATTCAACCCATCCCGGATTCAGCTCCTTCCGCCGCAAAACTCCCAAACCCTGAGCACCCGGGGGGAGGGGTGGGTAGGGGCGCACCTCGCGCATCTTCCGGCGCCGGCATCGGGGCCACACTTCTAGTTCTCCGCAGGGAGGGTGTCAGCTCCGCGCTCCGCTTAAGGGAAATTGTCTGGGAGCCCGAGGGAGTTCCAACCTAATCGACCAGGCCTGCACAGTTGCCCAGTTGGCCTGTCACATAGAAGCAAATCCGCAGTCAGGATGCTCGCTACTCGTAGCCTGGAAAGCCTGGGATTGACCCGGGTACCCCGTATGATCCGAATCCTAACCTAGTTCACTCCAGTCCTTACGGCAGAGCGGAGGCGACCTGCAGCCTGAACGCAAAGGAGGCTGACAAGGAACCTCCGGCAGCTACTAAGGACAAGGCGGTTTAGTGGCATCTCCACCGTTTATTCGGATATTTGATGACCCGACGTCCTGTGGGTGATAAGCCATCTAGCCCTCCTGCTCACCACGCCCCCATGCGCGGTTCGGGAGTCAGTGCCTCCGCCGGAGCCTCAGGGCTCTTAGTCTGTCTCAGGCTTGGAGTTGGTGTCTCCGCGCGCCCAGAACCCGCGCAGCTACGCGCTTCCCCGCTACGCACCCCGCGATGTTGAAGGGGAAGAGAATTTAAAATGCACTGGTCAAAATTCACTGTTGAGAACACTTTGAAGTTGGGTAACTGTGACTGCGCCACGCTCACCCGCTCCCTCCCCCAACTCCCCGCTCGGCCAGATGCACCAGAAAGCGGCACTTTGATCTTGCAAGGCAGCAATTTATATTTCTTTAAATCTTTTTTTCTGTAAAAAGATGATTGGACCGGGGAGAAAATAATACAATTCCGCGGGCGCAGGGCTGAGGAGAGGCTTTCTGGGCCAGGCCAGGGCTGGGCCCGAGGCGCCAGGCACATCTGTTAGCCCGGGTTTGCGGCGCATTCCTCTCCGCCAGAATTTCTTCTTTCCCTCCCCTGGTGGACTGGTCCGTGTGATTCACCCCAGGCAGGAAGCTGGGCTTTATTTGTCTTTGACCTAGAGATGCTGGGAGAGAAGGTGTGGAGAGGTGGGGGTGCAGTCGGAAAAGCTAAGACTGAGGCTCCGCGTTTGGTGAATTGAATTGGAGGGAAGGGGAGAAGCTCAGAGAAAGAGTGCCTCCGGCCTCCTAGAGGGGAAGTCGGTGCCCTTCAACCTCTTCCCCGCCGGGAAAGGAGCGGGGACAGCTGCAGATTCAGTGGGTGGAGAACCAATATCAACCTGTCCCCATTGGTCTTTCCCGCCATGAGGATTTACTGAAATAAAACCGACATGCAACCTTTCCCGGCATCTTGCCTAATAATTTCAAATTGGATTAAGATTTGGGAAAATATTAAACTACCGAAAGCGTCAGTCAAACGTCGCGGGCTTCCCACCAACTCCTCCCACCCTCACACCCAGCCGGAGCGCCCCCCCTCCTCTGCCTAGGCAGGCCTGGCCAAACTCCCACCACTGTGGTCTCAGCTTGGAGTCGCTAATTCCCTAGGGTCCTCAGCCCCTCAGCCCTTTCTCCCCAGAGCTGAGCTCTGTTCACTCTAACTCGAATCTCTTCTCTTTCCTCCCCCTGCTATCCGGGGATTCTGTATTCAGTGCTTGAGGAGGAGGTGGGGGAGGAAGATGTGTTCACCCATCCCTGTGCTTCAATCTGCAGGCTGGCAACTGAGTTCTCTGCGGGAGTCTGCTTTGTGCTAAGAATCCTTACCTGAGGGTTCAAGACCTAGGCCTCCAGGGCTCTGCTGTGCCTGGTGTGCTTGTTGGAAAGACCCATTTCCCAGGCTCCCTCCCTAATTGTCTGACTCTCCCCAAATCCTACCTTGGGAAGATGAGTCAGGGTGCCAGACCCTGACTTTATGCCCAGACCACTGTTGGACTGGGTTTTCAGGAGTTGAAGCAGTCCTGGTCTCTCCTTTTATTTATCTTTCCCTTTGTTTTCTTTTTCCTTTCTTTTCTTTATCTCTTTCCTCCTTACATTAATTTTTTTATTGAAGTATAGTCAGTTTACAATGTTGTGTCAGTTTCTGGTGTGCAGCATAATGTTTCAGTCATGCATATACATACATATAACTCTTCCTTAAGTTTTGTCTTTCCCTTCCATCCTTCTTTTCCCTCTCATGTTTCTCTGGCTTTTACTTCTTCCAGTCTCTCACAGTCTTAAAAGCCCCAATCCATGTTTCTCAGGCTCTGAGGAGGTCACCAGCCGGCCTGCCTACCCCCACTGCTACACCCAGATACAGCCTACAGGGGGCTGGCCTGGGAATCTGCAAGCAAAACAGAAGCTGACCATCAGGAGGGCTCATGGGCCTCCTGGGTCCCAGATCAGGGACTTGGTGTGTCCTTCCTGCACATACCTTTCCTTTCACTTGCTGGACCAACACTCTCACTCACCTTTCTCCCACAGTTTTCCCCACATGTGAGCTTGGCTTCCAGTTATAATGTAAAAATTCAGGAAAAATAGATGGAAAGATGGCTAGTTTTCCCAGGCAGGAAGGAGAGCAGCCAGGCCAACTGGTTGGGTGGAAAAATGCTTCTGTGGCACCGAGGGAAACTCCCTGGTGGGTGGGATACGGGCAAAGGATACCAGTGTGGGCAGGAGGGAGGTTGAGGAGCAAGGGGGAGCTCAAGCCTTGGGTAACACCCACACCAAGGAAACCCGCATAACACTCCATTGCCTGGATAGGAGTTTTAAAAGCGGTGTTTGCTTGGAGCAAGTTCACCAGCAAGACTGGATTTGCCATCAGGGGGAGAGAAAAAATAGCCCAAGAAGAGAAGCTGCCAACATTCCACGGAGAAACCGAAATCGGGAAAAGGGGGAAAGGAGGAGGGAAGGTCTTCTTGCGTTTCACCCACTCCCCAGTTTTTGGATCCCTCAGGAAGTGGCTGGCTGGGGCCATCCTAGGGACTGTTCTCCCCCATAGCTCCCTGCACACCAGCAGCCCCAGTTCTCCCATCCAGCCTTGGCCAGCCTTCGCTGGGGGTGGGACGGAAGACCCAGACCTGCATCTTGGGCAAGGGGAGGAGGCTGAAGCCACCAGGCGCCAAAAAACATTACCCAACTCAATTCATGCTGCCTCAGAGCCCCAAGGTCATGAGGGACTGCCGAGGTGAGCCCATGAGAGGTGGGGACCTTGATGGGGAGTCTTTGTCTCCTGCCCAGGCCAGCTTCCCGGATAGCCCTCCTTGGGCACAGGGACCTCTGCTTTACTCCCCTTTCTCACCAAATTAAGCCAGAAGCTTTCTGTCCCAAGCCATGATTTTTCCTTCAGAACTCCGGAGTTCTGCTTTGCACTCGGCCACAAATCTGATTTCCGAGTCCTTAATTATTCTGAGGAATAATACTAATCAGTACTCAAGCCACAAGACCTGCTCCTTATTTGCATTTTATCTGGGTCTGAACTGTAGAAATAATTACAACATACAGAGGACCTCGATGACCTTGAAGTTGAGCCCAGTGAATGTGTATATGGGAAAGGGGCAGAGGGAAACTCGGTTTGAAAACATTTGAGGGGCCACCACAAGAAGCAGCATTTCTCTAGTGACCATGAAGTTCTGGAGATGGCTCCCAGCCAGATTAACACACCCCATCTCCAAGAGGCTCCCAGGCTGAGGGTGGAGATGGTCTACATGGTACTGGCCTTGGTCCATGGTGGTGTGGACAGGTTCCACTGGAGAAGGACAGAGACAGGTGTTTTGAACTGAGCTGGGGGCTCCAAGGTTGTCTCCTAACTGCTCAGTTACCAGCCCAGACATGTGTGGAGGATCACAGCGTAGAGATTACTTGGGTGGAGGACCAGGGCGCAGGCAGGAAGCCTTTAAGAAATAGGTGCTTTGGGGGTTGAACCAATAAAGAATTGGAGTCACAAAAATCAAGGCTTCTGAAGCGAAGCAGCCCAGACCAATTTGGGAGGCACCGCGAGAGCTGGCCCTGGGCTGGCAAGTCTGCCAGCAGAGGCCAACTTGAGGCAAGTACCTCAGAGTCCCTGGAGCTAACCGGAGCTCGGCGGCTTGATTTTAGTTGACGGAGCCTCGCTAGGGGCAACAGTCTTCAGATTCCCTTCTCGGAAGCAACCAGTGTGGCTTGTGCCATGATATCTGTTCTGCTCAGCACCCAGGCACCCCTCACCTTGCTGGAAAAACCCTTTTATCTCCTTGCTCGAAAGGATGCTATGCTGTAGCTAGGAAGGCCTCCTAATTGTATTTTAAATGATGGTATACTTTTTAATTTTTTTTTGACCGGCAGAAGACAGTTCCATCAAGGTCTCTTTCTTGAATCCACCTCCTGACTCCTCAGTCACTTGCAGGTGGAGCGAACCTAGGTGTGCAATTTGCATGCATGTGCATTTGCATCTAGAGAGGCTTGGGGTCCAGGGATTAAGGTTCTAGCTCTAGAGTGAGATTATCTGCACTCAAAGCTGTGAGACCCCTGCCACGTTACATAACCCCTCCATACCTCAGCTTTCTCATCTGTAAAATGGAGCTGGTAACACTATTCTTGGTTCATAGAATTGGAAATGGGTAGAATGCGTTCGTGCTTGTAATGCACTTAGTGCAGGGCCTGGTACAGAGGAAAAGGCTCAATAGATATTAGTTCTTCATAAGTGGTGCAGACCAGAAAGAGAGGAGATACAGAATGAGACACAAGAGAGAAAGGCTGTGGAGATAAACATTCCTTATCATTCCTCTCTGCTTTTTCTGGAAGAAGGGCCTCGGGATAATACTGCCTTCTGCTGGATTTTGAGCTGGGTCAAAAGTTCTCATTACCAGTGAAGGCAGCCAAGGAGAGCCATACTGGGGGCAAGTGTCCATGGTGCAGTTCCAGCCCACACTCCTGCGCCTGGCCCTTGCCCTTCAGAGACCACTAACCTCCTATGCCCCTGGGGCTGCAGACACCGTTGAGAATTAGGAGAGTGTGCCTCCATGCATTGTTCTGTCTTGGGAATGAATGCTTTCATTTACCTGAATTTGTTGACTGTCCTATGAGGTCCTTGGAAAGTATATGAAGTTAAGTGTGTGTTTTTCCTAACTGGGGATAGGCAACTTTCCTCACCCCTGGGGTAAGTGGCTGTGTGCGAGTGCAATGCCTCTTGCATCTGTATGAATGTGACCAGCAGTGGGACTGCCCTCCACCTCCACCTCTTCCCCGGCCTCAGGCCCTGGAAGTCTGGCAATGTCCAGTTCTCTACAGACACCCATCGTGTGTCTTTGTTCTGAAAGACTGATTGAGTTTTTTTTTAAGAAGAATATAATTTGTTTAGTTATAAAACAATATATACAACTGGTTTTATATTATGTATATGTTATATATGGTTTTATATTACATGGTATATAATACGAGGTATAAAATAAATACCATATAAGTAATATGGCATATATGTATATGAAATAGTTTTTTTAAATATATTAGAAACAATTTTGAGGGCTCATTTGTCCAGACAACAGGGCTCCCTACAACTGGTAGTCTCCCTACTCCTGCTGGTTTTTGGTGTCACCAGGGACGAGAATCGCCCAAGAATTCCGGGATTCTTTTCTACCCTCTGACTGGTTTTGCTGAAGGAGGGTCAAAGAGGTGGCCTATGAATTATGGAACAAAACTAAGGGAAAGCCTCCCAAGACCTAGCTCATGCCTTTCACCAGCTCCTCCTTCCTTTTCCAGTCTGAGGTCAAAGCAAAGCATATGCCCGGCCCCCCCAGCTACCCTGACCTCCACACACTTGAGGATCTAATTCCCAAGGCCCTCCTGGTAGCTTCACGGTCAGAGCTGTTTTCCATTCCCCCATATGATGGACAATTCATTCTCTACTTGTGGAGAGGGAGAGATTGATCCGTAAGGAGGCTGAAAAACCTACTTGTTGGAGTTTGTGGGTGATGGCTCGCTCAGGGCCCAGCTGGCTCTCGTAGTTCCATCGAACAGTTCTGGGACATTTTGCTTCTGGGTGGCCAATTTTTATTAGTGAAGCGTGAATTCCAAACACTTCTGGCAAAAAAAAGCCATCACATCAAGGCCCTAATACTTCAAATTATCTGCCTTTAGCTATTGTTCCTCCTGGGCGGCCCCATTTCGGTTCTCTAGTGCTGTCTCCCCTGCCTCACTGCTGCCAGCCTCAGCAACATCCCCCCTCCCCCACCGCCAAGAACCCCGGGTCACCTCTTTAGGTCCCAAGGTCTCTGTTGACAGTATTAGACTGTGGTGCCTGGCGTTTCTCCCCTCTGCACCCCCACAAGCTTTAGATAATCCTTCCTCTCAGTGGAAAAGCCAAAGAGAACTCTTAATTCTGTTTAGCCAAGCACCTGCAAACCCAGCAGGAAGAGGGAGATGGAGTCACATTTAGGGGGCGGACCTGGAAGACCTGGGAGTCTGCAGGTCAGAAAGAACTAGGAAGTCTCTGGCTACCTGGGTCTGGCTTTCTGGCCCAAAGTTTGCTGGCTGGAGAGTGGAAGGGGCTGCACTCAGTTAAAAACAAGACAAAACCCTGTTACTCCTGCTTGGCTCCACCTTTTCTCTGTGCCCAGTTTCCCAGTCCCTGCTGGGGCTCCTGGGCTTCGGAGAGTGGTCTGGTCTTATCCAGGCAATGTGTGGCCCTCTCAAGGGGTGGGGCTTCAAGACTGGGTACTCCTCATGTTTCCCGTCTTTTTTCACCTGAGCGACCTTGACCTTGACCTGTATTCTGTGCAGATGAAAGAGAAGAGGTGGAGGAGGGGGAGACAGCCACATGGGTTAAGCTTCAGGAGGCCAGGGCAAGCCTGAGGGAGCCATGGAGGGGGGAACTGCTGGGGGGAGAACTGCCAAAGGGCCAAAGGCTTGTGGCTTTCTGCAGCCTTTGGGGCCAGCTGAGTGTGTGGCTAGGATGTTTCCCTCCATGCCTGGGTGTGACGCATGTGTTGTTCCTACACGCGTGTCTGATTCTAGAAAGGCATGTGGTACACGCGTGTAGCTGTACACTGTGTGCATGCATGTATATGTTGTCAGATAGGGATAACCATGGCTTTGTGTAGTCACGCAAATTATGTAATACATGGACCTTGTACTTGCAAGCTTCGTATAAAAGTATATAGGAGTTACTGATGTACCCCATTTATTTCGGGGTGCACGGAGTTTCGCTGGCGGCCTCAAAATCCGCTTTGGTTGGGGTGGCGTAGGGTAGCCAAGTAACCCTGGGCTCTTGAGGGTGCAGAATGGTACCTTCCAGGCCCATCTTAGCAAGGCGAAGGAAAGGGGCCGGAAGGCCTGCCAGGAAGACCCCTCGCCCGCCTGGCCATAGCGCCCTGGTAGCCAGAGGCTGGCTCCTCCCTCGCGCTCAGGGGGCTCAGCGCAGGCTGGAGGTTTCGCTTCTTGCGAAGTCTGGCCGGGCAGGAGCTGGCGCCCGCACCCCGAAGGCGAAGGGCCGGCCTCGGCTCGCACGGGACGCCCAGGGGAGAGAGGAGCCGGGCCTGGGGAACAGGACTTCCTCGCCTCCTGGGCGCGGCTGCTCCGGCCGGCGGCACAAGGCCCCCTTTGTGGCCGGGCCCAGCTCCTGCGCAGACCCAAGTCTGCGAACAATAGCGCAATGTTGCCGCCCGCCGGGCCGGGCTCTCCCGGCTACACCGCGGCCGCCGAAGGCGAGGAAACCGGGTGGCGCATTTTTATAGTCACAAATATAAAATCGGGGCTTTCTCCCCTTACGCTCGCCCCCTACCCCAACGCCGATAGAACGCAGATAAATTTATGAAGGGCGAGCTAAGAGAATAATTACAGGGTGAAGGCCGTTAAATTTTATTTCCAGTCCCAAAGGCAAAACCTGCGATTTTATTGCAAACATCTGGAAGGGCCGAGAGGTGGGCACGCTGCTGGTTTGAAATCAAAACAAAAGATTTTATTTCGCGAAAACAAAAAAACATCATTAAAGACCCTTTCGCCCCTACGGACTTTTCTTTTTAAAAAGCGTGAGGGGGTGGCCGAGTAGTCAAAGACCCAGACCAAGCCGAGCCGAGCCACTGGAGATGCGGGCGACCCGAGTGGGCCTGTGCTGTCTCGCGGGGCTGGCACAGGGCAGACCCGTCCAGAAACCAGTTCCCAACCCAGGCCCACGCGAAGGCTCCAGGCCAGTTATGCCACCCCGTAACTGGGCGCCAATTTGGGAAAAGAAGTGAAAAGTGGGTACGTTGGCCTCACATTCCAGGAAAATTCTATCACAGCAATAATAAAACCTTAGGTCTGTCCAGTTTCCCACCGATTTATTTGCCTGCTTTGCTTAGTTGTAAAGTATTGAGGACCCCTTCACTCTGCCGACAGGGAAACTGAGGCATGGGTTGTTAACTGATTTGCCTACAGTCTCACAGTTTAGTTTGAGTGGGACAAGGTCGCTAGGCTCCACCTGCCTTGGAGTCCTGATGGTTTCCTCGCACCCCATCGTCGCCTCATAATGTTTCATACCTGTCTAGACAAGCCGAATTCATTGTAATTTTCTCACCTCTACAGGGTGTCCTGCCTACGTGTTTAAGGGCAGCCTAACATGTCCTGCTGGCCACCTATTTTTTAACTTGGTTTTCAGTGACTCACTCAGAACTGCAGAATCACAGCATCTGGGGGAGCACCTAGGTACTAAGGTATCAGCAGTGGTAATATTTAGGTATTTGGTATGGAGAAACAGAAGAAAAAGACAGGTATGTGGATGGAGGATGTAGGGGCTCTTGTTCCTCTCCTGCAGAACTCCACTTTTCTTTTGAAAAATCAAAATATCTAGACACAGTCACTATGCTGCCCTTCCCTTGGCTTTCTTCTTGTCAAGGCTGGCCTGGACATCCGCTTCTCACAAGTGAGGTAGTCAGTGAGTTCCTCTTCCCTCTCCCCTATCCCTCTGAACTCGAAGGTGCTTAACAACCTTCTCATCCTTTTGGGGGCCCTATAGGGAGTGAGGTAGGGCTTCCAGCTTGGTCCTTGTCAATCAAGGCCTGAAATAGACCTGAACTGGACTCACCACCTGTAGTTTACACCTAGGGCCCAAGATTGGAGCCTATTGTGGGAAAACCTGGGGGTTGCTTCAGGAGTGGGGTCCTTCATACATTGGGGACCCCACTCTCATTCCTAAAGGCTAAAGGAGAGAGAAACTGAGGTAATGAGAGGAAACTTTGAAAGCCCCTTGATGTAATGAGAAGACTGAAAATGCATACCATACTCCCAGATAACTACATTTAATCCCCCTAACCCTCTTTTTCCTCTTCTCCTCAATTGCATAAAATTATACGCCTTAGTCATGGACATTAACTCATCTTGTTTAATCTTTCTCCAGACTTTCTTCCCCATCAGCACAGGGTCACAGACACCGAGTGCATGCCCCTGGGAAAAACCTGAGATTGACTCCTATAGTCACAGAAAGAAAATGTCCCTGCCCCTCCCATTTACCTAGAGGAAAAATCCTATTTTCATGGCTGTTCCAAACCAGCCTGGCTTATTACCACCTGACTGGTTTTAATGGCCTAATTTACAATTGTAGATTATGTGTGTCTGTAAGGTGGAATTGGAGGCAACCTATGTGCAGCCTGAAAGACAGGGTGGAGGAGCCCCTCTGAGAACTCTGCAGAGCATGTGCTTTGGGGTGGGATGCACATGCAGATGACGAAAGCATTGCTCATTTTTCTACGTATGTCTCTTGGACACGTGTATGGACACATATCGTGCAAGCCTCCTAGACCTGCATCTAGGTTTTGGGTAACCAAAATGTCCTCTTTCTGAGAAACTTTCATGACCTCAGGGAGGATGTGTGGCCTACAGTGCATCTACTTCTCAAATCGAATCAGGTCTGTGAGAGAAAGGAAGGCATGAGGCTACCAGAGGGAGATGGGGCGGTGGGGAGGAGGCAAATGCTAAAAAGGAATAGAGGCCGGCCCCATCACGACCCCGTCCAGCCTGGCCCTGACACGCTCTGGCCACAGGCGGTGACGTCAGAAATGGGAGCTGAAAGGTCTGAACCTCACAGACGGTAACTGCGCACTCCTGACCTGCCTTTTCTCCAACTACTTTGCTGAAGCGCAGTTGTGGCAAATGCGTGCATAGTCACTTTCAGCAAGGGTGCCTAAAAGCAGTGCTGAGTGGTGACTGATGTGGGGAGACCCTGAGCCTTGCCACCCTGGCTTTTGCCTGGCAGCGTGGTAGGAGACTCTGAAGGGCTCAGTGCCTGACTTCTAGATCCCAGGGTTCTTGGAGTGCTGCTCCTGGGTCTCCTAAGCCTGAGATTCACGTTCCTGGAATGCCGGGGAGGCCAAGCCTCTCTGAATCATACTCATCTGGTGTCTTTTCCGTTATTCTTTATGCATTTGCTGCACCGATAGCATCCTCTGGTCCAGGCTGGAGCCCAATTTGAGGAGGCTCCCAAATGGCCATTTTTGCTCTTCTCCCAAGAGGCACAAGGTACACTCAGGACACTCGATCGTTGCCTCCAGCACCGGAGCACATCCAACTATAATAACAAGGACTAGACTTCCCCAGCCCCTCGCAGTTGGGAGGGGAATGTGGCATTTCAGAGGTCCAACAGGCCCTCGCTTCTTGCCCCAAGGTGGAAGGAACGATGGGCGCGCATTTTTAGGAGGCCTATGACACACCGTGGAGCCCCTCTGCCCTAGGCCTTCGGGTTCAGACGCTGCTCAGAGCCTGAGTGTTGGGGAGACTTATCTGCTGGGGCCTCTCAGTCTGTCGTTCGCACCCGAGAGCTGGCTCTTTTCCGCCTCTTCTCGCGGGGATAGAGGCATTTCGACCAGGGCGTTGGGAAGATTGAGCTGTGGCTCTGCCGTCGTCCGCGAAATTCGAGACCTTTTTCCAGCTTGGCAGGATCAACTTCTTGGCCCCTCTGAACTTGCTATGCGCTGGGCTGCTCTCGGGGTCTCCAGTGGGCCGAGACCAGGAGCGTAACCTAGGAGGGCGTGTGGGGGAATCGGAATGGCCAGAAGTGTTGGGTTTAAGTTCCTTAGGAATCCCTGACGACTGCACTGTCCTGAAAGATTTTTTTTAAGGGCGGAGGAAGGATCAGCGGGGAGGGGAGAGCCAGGCTCCTGAGGTGATCGGATTTGAAGGGAATTTTGAAAAAGCTCCTTTTCCGCTGTCAAAGTTCCTGGCTGCCCTCACCCTGCCCGTCTCCGTGGGTTCTCCAGAGCAAGCGCCCCAAGCAGGCGAAGCTCGGCTTAGCATCCACGCCGAACGGAAGGAGAGCAAAGGAGAGCATTTGCTGCGTGCGGGCCCAGTCGGGATCCGCCTGCGGAGCGCGCGGTAAGCCTGGTGCCCCACCGATGGCCTCTCGCTTTGAGGTCACCTATGTCTCCTTCTCTACCAGGTAGAGCTAGAAGGAGAAAGCGATATTTTATATTTTCAATCACAAAACCCTGGATAGTAACGAGGCTTTTTTGCTT
Organism: Camelus ferus; assembly: GCF_009834535.1. Lineage (NCBI taxonomy): Eukaryota > Metazoa > Chordata > Mammalia > Artiodactyla > Camelidae > Camelus > Camelus ferus. The sequence goes on from NC_045704.1 coordinate 58,285,210, forward strand.
CTTTCGTTTTGCCTTAACCAGGGTTGCGTAGAAATCTTTAAGTAGGAAAATAGGAACCTATGTATTGAAATCCAGGCGGCACCAACAGATCTAAAAGCATCCGGGGGCAAGCGAGAAATTATCAGAGTCGCTTCCTGGCATATTGGGACGGGATGACATTCTGTCAAGAGCCCCCAAATTCCAGATCCGTAATTAAAATGACTCTGAGCTTCCAGCGTCCGTGAGATCCAGGAGATTTGTGAGGAAACGGTATGGATTTGGGACTTGCAGGAGTTTGTAACGGCACAGATCCGACCTCGACTTTCCACTCTCTTCCCCATCCGCCTCAAGGAACCGTGGAGGACCGGGAATCCAGGGGTTAAAGTCGGCCCAGGAGCATCCCGGGGACGAACGGCTAGGAGCCTTGGCCCGAGACTCAGTCTCTCCCCTCCTCTCATTGGCCCGCGCTCTTAGGGTTTCTCCTGTTCCTTCTTCGCCATTGGTCGGGGGCTGGCTTTTTTTCCCCCCCTCAGTCTTTCTCTTCCTCCCCCCTCCCTCTCCCTCGCCCCTCGGACTGGAGCGCACGGCCTGCCCCCAGCTCCTCGGGAAGGGAGGAATTTAGAAAAAAAGTTTCCCAGAAGTTTGGATCAGAGGAAGGACGGGAAGACCTAGAGAGGAAGAGGGAGAGAGGGAGGAGAGAAAGGGAGAGGGAGGAGAGAGAGAGAATTAAAAAAAAGATGAAGTCCAGTCTGCACAGCCTGTGAGCGCCTGCCCTGGTGGGTGGGAAGCAGGACTCGGGCGCTCATGCAGCGAGCGGGTGGCGCTCGGGGCGCTCGTTCCTAGCGGTTGGGACAGCTAGGGGCGTCGGTCCGAGCAGAGGGCGGGGGAGGGCGCAGGGGGAGGGTGCCGAGGACCCGCGGAGCCAACGCCTCAGTCTCGGCCTCCTAGCCGCCGCCTCTCCCGGGCCCTGCCCGGCGGGCTCTCGGAGCGTGAGGGCTCGGGCTGCTCCCTCTGTCGCGGGGGCGAGCGGAGGCCGGGGTGCGGGCGGCTAAGATGAGTGAAAGGAGAAGATCTGCAGTCGCCCTGAGCTCGCGAGCACATGCCTTCTCTGTTGAAGCCCTGATCGGCTCAAATAAAAAGCGGAAACTGCGAGACTGGGAGGAGAAGGGGCTGGACCTGTCCATGGAGGCGCTGAGCCCCGCGGGCCCACTCGGAGACACGGAGGACGCGGCCGCACACGGCCTGGAGCCTCACCCGGGTGAGTGCGTAGGGCCAGACCGCGCGAGACGGGCGGAGAGGTTCGCCGGGCGGCTAGCCGGCGCCGGCAGGGAGAGTGGCGAGGAGGGAGGCCCCAGCCGTGACGCTGTCTTGCTCCAACCGGGGTTTCTTTTTCTTCGCGCAAATGCCTTGAGCCTTCCGCACATTCGCCGGAACCAATTTGGGGGAATTGGCCCGAGCCTTGCATTTTCGTCGCCAACCTTAAGCAAGGAGGCCTACGTGCTCGCATCCCCTTCTCTTTCTGGGAGCAGAGTGCTGTGTTTACGGTGCCGTTGAGGGGGCTGCAGGCCCCTGGGGTTACGAGCGGCGCGGATCTAAGGTGACGCGGCGGGAGCGGAGAGGAGCTGGGAGAGAGGCTTCTGAGAGCCCCGAGGACTGGCTCGGAGTTCTCGGTCCGACACCCCTGTGGGAATTGCCCTATTTGTCACATTTAGCCTTCAATCTCGGTCCTGTCCCTTACCCCACGAACTTTTCTGGGACTCAAGATTGTTGTGCTTCTCCTACTCCCGGTGACGAGGGAGCATAATTATATTTATACTTCGTTGGCATTTGTGGAAAGAGAAATGGATGTTGGCCCCCGTTACCCTGCTTCCTGGGCCACTCTTTAGGGCCCACATCTCTGCGTATTTGGGGGAGCGGTGCAGGAACGTGCGTCTTGGATCTCTGCTCATTTTACGCACACAATGCATGAAACACCGGGCGGATGTCGATGTCAGTATTTTAACAGAACTCTCGGACCAGGGGGGAAACAACTTAATGTTTTGTATTAAGTGCCAAGATTTCAACTGTGCAAAACAGCCCAGGGGAACAGCTGTTGTCGGAAGAAATTTGCCCGCGCGCGCACTACACACACTACACACACACACACACACACACACACACACTCCGCTTGGCTTAGCGCGTCAGAAACTTTCCAGCACTTCTAAAACTATTCTGGAGGGGCTCCTGCTGACCAGCTGGGGCTGGGGAGTAGATCTGAGTCCGCCCGCCCGCAAGCCAGAGGAGGCGGCGGCCCGCAAAGGGTTGGGGGCGGCCGCAGGCTCAGGAGCTTGGGGGCTGGAAAGCTGGCCGACCCAAGGAGAGACAGCTGTCGCTTACATTTTCTCTTTCGGCAGTGACAGTTCAATTTCCATGCTCCTGAGGCTAATAATAACGCGATTAGCGGGTGACCTGCAGAGACAGAGTTTTATGAATTCTCCGTGTTCTTGCGGCCGGTTACGGTATTTGGGTTTAGTGCTGGGGAATTATTTTTATTAGTCGGTGAAAAGAAAATTAAAAGGAGATTTATTTCGTCCGCTCAAGCCTTTCCCTGTATTTGGATGCGGGTGCCTGTCCACGCGGACCCCTGTGTGGGCAATCCAGAAAGGAACGTGTGGCTAATGTGTGTTTCCCATCTCTGGCCAGACTGTTTCCTCACCGCACTTATTTCCTGTTAAAATCTCGTTTGGGCTTTCCACAGTTTAGTGAAGTTCTTTCAGGCCTTATGACAACTCACGATTGGGGAGGTTAGTTTATTTTTCCGACGCTGGAAAAGGCAAAAGTTTTTTTAACTGCGCATTGCAGACGCCCTGTCCTGTCCCCAGCTACCTTTCTCTATCGAGGGGGGCGACAGGTCATAGTGAGCCTGTCTAGGGACGGGTGTTCAGAAGGACCGACAGGCGGAATCATAATCAGAAACTCAGCTGGCAGGTTTTTATTTATTTCCGCCGTCCTCCTCAGTCAAAAATTAGGAGATTTGAAAAATGAGGTTTTGCGACAAGGAGAGACAAGTCCAGGGACTTGAACACGAGGACCGGGTGTCTAGAATGCTGTTTGCTCGCTCCCGCGGGAGGGTGTAGGAGGTGAGGACCTAACATAGAACTTTGTATAACAGAGGGTTCAGTTGACCAGTTCCCAATGCCTTTATCACTTTTTTTTAAAGAAAAAAGATGGGCGTTTGGATTAGAGAAAACGAAATATGTTTGTGGGGCAAAGGTCTGGGAGGAGGAAGAAGCTGGAAGCCGAGAGCACTCGCAGGCCTTCTGCGGAGCGGGGCTGCTTGCCGCTGGGCCCGCCCCGTCTTAGGCCGACGGGATCTCCCAGTTGGAGTCCCCGCAGTAGCCACGACTTTCTTACGAACTGGATGAACCGGATGTAGGATGAAAAAAGATCTTTCAGAAAAAGACCGCAGAGCGCGCGGGTGTGGAGACTCCGCCGTGTGTGGGGAGTAGAGGAGGCAGAGCTTCGGGCTGTGAGCCGGGAGGGTAGTGGAAGGCACGCTAGGGCTTGGGGTTCCCTGTAGGCCTTTCTTTCCGTCTCTAATACAGCGCCCTAGCAAACACAAAGGCAGGGCGACATTCAAAGTTGTGTGTATGGTAGTGGAGGTGGGAAAGGGGGGTGAAGGCGACTCCATTGTGCCCAGGGCCGTGTCTCTGCCCTGCTGAGCCTCACATTTATCTTTAAATTTTCTTCTCCTGATGGGAGAAGAAGGGGCTGGACTGCTGCTGGCTCCCCCCCCCCCCCCCAGGCCGATAAGAATTTAAGAACAGGAGAAAAAAAACCCATAACAAAAAAAAATTTTTGCGGGGCTGCGGAAGGATTAAACACACACACACACACACACACACACACACAGACACACACACACACACACACACACACACACACACACGGCACTCGCCTTAGAGCGGCTGCATTTATCATCTTCACCATCCCCTCTCTCAGACCGGTACTATCATTTTCAGGCCTCCCTCAAAATCCCAGGATCCTGGGACAACCCAAGGGACAGATTTTAATGTTTCACTTTTATTCAAAGACGTGGCCTTTTGCTTTTTCACAGCCCGTTTTTCTTTCGGCGTCCGGACAGAGCAGGCTTTAGTGGGCGCTGAGCGCCCGCAGCCTGGGGCGCCAACCTGCAGCAGCGGGGGACCAGCTCGGCCTGCGCGCTGTAGGCCCTCACACGTCAGAAGACACACAGTATGTATTTCAAAATTTCCCACCGACCCAGGTGGTCCCTGAAAACCCCCGAGGCCCTCTGGGCCTTGGAGAAGGGCCTGTGAAATACCCTCATTTTTACACCCAGGCCCGCGCTCCTTGTCTTCTGGAGAAGCCGCAGGGACTCAGCCTCTTGCAGGCTGGGGAGGATCTCAAAACCCGTCTCTGAAAAGCCTGGCTCTCGGGTCGGCTCGTCCCCGCCTCTCACACAGCAACAACGGAGGAAACTTTTGAGCCAGGATCGCCGGGAACAGCTGCTCTGGCTGCAGCATTGGAAGTATATTTCAGGCACGCGGCGGCGCCATCTGCGCTGGGACCGCAGCCCCGGCTCCACCCGCCTTCGCCAGGTCGGGTTTGGGCCTTTCCCGCCCAAATCCGCAGCCAGTGCGGCTGAGGCCCGATCTCCTGCGGAGAAAAGTAATCTAAACCTTCTGCGAAAGGATTTCCCCCTCCGGAGCTCGCGGACCTGAGCCTTGCAGCCCAGGCGCTCCGGAGGCCTAAGGAGGTGGCGACGCACGCAGGTGGGCACACGAAGCAGGCACACCGATGCCCCGAGAATAGATCTGCGCCCCGCACACAGGTGCACACATGTCAGGCTCTCGCAGTCTCCAGGCACCCGTCTGCGCAACCCTTAATGAAACGAGACGAGGAAAGCCCTCTCAGTCAGTGCTCCAGGGCACTTTTCTTCCTTCGAATTATCGAGATCAACTAATCACTCGAATTAATCTGCCAGTTTATGGCTTGTTTGCTCAGAATAGAACTCCAGAAGTTTAATCCTGACATCACCCCCTCAACCACCGCCCCCATAGGGAAACAGGGGGTTAAAACGAAGGAAGTGACTCCACTGATTTTTAAGTAATGGAAAAAAAAAGCGATGAGTTTGAAGCCAGTGAGGAGAATGTGCTTCTGCGAGGCAAGGACCAGCCACGGTGCAGGTCGGGGCTTGGACCGCAGTACAAGGGTATGTGGCGCGCTGGGCGAGACGCCCAAGGGTCTGCCTGGGGTAGGATCCGGTGCCGAGAACTCCGGTTCCTCGGTGGTGTGTGCGTCCCGGACTGGTGCAGGCTTCTAGGTGCCGGGACTGCGCCTGGCGAACGGGCCAAGTGTGGGGCCTACTGAACGTGCCCAAAGCTCCCTGCTGCCAGGTCAAAATGGCCTTACGCGGTGGCTATCTCTTTGATAAGTGACCTTGTGTCACTATTCTGAAAGGGAGTGAAGCGGTAGGCAAGATCTGAATTCGCTGTAGGCCAGTGAGGATGGTGGCTTGCTGGGGCAGGGCTGCCAAATGCCTTTTTCACGCACCACCCCCCGGACGGTAGCAAAATTAGACGACCCCTGGATGGACTGCACTGGGAGAGCGCACCCCTTGTCCCCCGCGCAGTGGGGAAGGTTATAGAGAAGTTCTGTGTATATAACTCCGGTCCTGGCGTGGTGGCAGGATAGAAGGCACTCAAAGAAAGAAATAATTCGAACCCATTCCATCCCAAAGATGGAGCAAACTGCTCGAGGGCAGTGGGGAGGACAGGGAACGGGGAAAACCCTGATGCTGAGTTTGGACTGTGATGGAAGGGAGGTGGAGTGGGCTGTGGTTTGCACCTCCGCATTTGGCTGCCCCCCCCCCCCGCTTTTCGCCCCACATCCCCGTCCCCCGGGATGCGGTTCAGAAACCCATGTGAAGCGAGTGGAAGGCGAAGGGGTAACAGGCAAGCGTGTGGAGGCAGGAGGAGGATGGATGGTCCTCTGGCTTCTTGGTTACGCCATGCAGGACAGTCCCTTGCCCTGCGCCTCGGCCACTTCTGCCCCTCAGAGACTGGTAGGAAGAACACAAACCTAATGGGCGGTGAAGGCTTTCCTGGACAGATCAGCTCACAGCCTAGGGGCGCAGAGATTCTGAATTCACATCTTGCACGCCCCACCCGACGCTCTTTCTCACTGAACACTTTATTTGGGTTCAGAGCTAGCCACTTTAGGTTTCCTGATTTTATAGGTAAAACTCCCAGAAAGAAAAGTTCACGAGGTGACGCTCATGCAGGGGGAAGTGGGAATTAAGTTTCTTACTGTGGCGCTCGGACTAAAATTCTTTTGACACATACCGGTTGCCTGATTCCTGTGTACTCTTCCCCCACCCTCCTCCAATTACTTCAAATGATATCCTGAGCATCTTTTAATTATTAAAGAAAATCAGTTTAAAATATTTAATGAATATACTGGCACGTGAGGAGGGAGCAAAAAATGGCATGAACCTGGGAGCCAAAACGGAAATGATTGGGTATTGGTGGTCTGTGTGCCCCCATTTATTTGTATGCTTTCCTTTGTGTGGACAAGAGTGTAATGGAAGCAAGTCCCTCATCATTAATCCTTCATATTGAGCCACAAGGAGGGAGGTATAAATACACTTTGGTTCAGCAGACCTAAACATTTTGTTCATCTGAGCCTCTCCAAGGGCAACACTAGTATTAAAGAGTGAAATATTCCAGATCTGTCACATTCTCTCTATTGCCAAAAATATAATATTAATAGGATGAGAGCACTTTTTTGAGATTCTGATTATGGACTCTACTGAAAGTTTATTTGTCACACCCAGGAGAAAAATGATTACTTCTTAAACCTGGAAGCTTGTTCTGTAGGTGACTGTAGATTAAAAAAAAAAAAAAAAAAAAGCAAGTCTGAACTGTGCAAATTCCACGGGGATAAAGAGCAGATTGGCATTTCACTTTCCTTTCTGGAAATGCAGAAAGCTATCCAGTGATTATTCTTGGGGGTGTAGCTGGATAATTGCTTTCTTACTCCCAAAAGACAAAGTAGTCAAGCAAGGGAAGAATATTTAAGTGGTTTTCTAGTTTTAACCTTTTGGGATATTTTTCCACAGAGAAAAGCAGGGAGCTGGTAAAATGTGGAATTTGTCCCCCTCCTTTCTCCCATCCATGTGGTTTATTTTTGCTTTGCCTTTGGTTTCTAGTGCACTTTGAATTTTATATGTTCATGACTGAGATACTCAGGGGTCTGCAATGGGAAGAGCAATTAGCAAACTTTTAAATTAGGGTCTGTTTACACTTCTTTGGGCAAGGATAATCATTATTTAATTTAAGTGAGGCCCTTGCTCTAAGTGTCAGGGTGGAAAATGAGACTCAGTAGGGAGGACCGGAGGTGAAGTGGGAAGAGGTGGGGAATTAAAGCAACTGGTGACGACAAATCAACATTTATTCCATGCCATTAATGGCTTCACTTTGAGGCAGGGCAGGACATTTTGCTGACTACAAACTGATGATGAACATTTGATACCAGAAGTGAAAACAGGCCTTTAAATCGCTACTTACTTGTATTTTTATCTGCTAATGTCTAGTTTTGACCTTTATACAAAATAAGTATTATACAGGGTATTAGTATATACACAAGTGTATATGTTTATACACAAATTTATGTGTGAACACCAAGTTCTGAATGGGACACAGATAAAATTCAGAGAAAAGAAGCTGCTATTGGGAGAGGGACAGTTTAACAATTTGGGAACACCTAAAATTTCAGGGGGCGGCAGAAATTTTGTCATCTCTAGGTATCTTTTGACAATTCAAGAGAATCCCAGACTTGAGACTTCTAGTTATTGGCGTTTTTACTTAACTCTTAATTGATGGTTTTGACTAAAGCCTTTGAGAAAACACCAGAAAATGAGATTGTGCAGCTATAATTTAAAAGACCAGGGAGAGTGGAAATTTTTCTAACTAAATTTGGCTTTTACTTTTGTGAATAATGCCATCTTCATTTTGGATGGATAGAATGCCACCTTGTATTCTGAAGAGTGATTTCATGTCCTTCCATGCAGAGAGTTTAACAGAACCATTAAGAGAAATCTGGATGATGATGATGATGATGATGATGATGATGATGATGATGATGATGATGATGATGATGATGATGATAGAAATAATGAGAGAAATGTGATTTGGGGAAAATAATCTAAAAATACAGGGAATATATTCAACATCTTCTCCCTGTTTGTCCTCTTGTATTTTCTACAATATAGTTGCCGAGGCTCAAATGAGCTATTTCCAAATTGCCACACACTTTAGAGGACTAAAACAACAATAAAACACCAACCCATAATTTTGGATTACACAAGTAATATACTAATGTAGCCTTCTTTTAAAAACCAGTGTTACAGTAACAGTAGAGTTCCCTTGATAAGGATCACTGAACGTCGTTATTGCATACATAGCCGGGATCCTTAGTTTTAGCGCCTAGTTGTCGACGGGATAAACCGAAATTCTGATTCCCAGCACCACCACCCCCAGCCGCCCACCCCTCGCCTTCCCTTTACCGTCCCACAGCACAGAATGCGATGTCAAAGCCCCAGACAGGGGCTCGGTAAGCAGTTGGACCCCCTTTCTTTCCCCTCCCCCTCACTTCCCCTCACCCCGACATCCTGTTCTCCTCCAACCTCCTACACACACGTTGAAAACTCAAATCCCTCCCCCACCACCCCCAAAACATTTCAGATGACGTTTCACCGAGGAAGGAACTGGGATCGCATCTCTTACGTGAAACCATCCCTGGGAAAACAGGGCCGCTCGGGCGACTTTCAGGAGTCGGCGAAGTGGGCCGCGGCCGCGTCTGCCCGCCCTCCGGCCTCGCCCGGGTCTGGGCGGCCTCGCGGGGCGGCAGCGGCGCCCGGGCCTCGATGCGCGCGGCCCCCGTTGCTGCTCCCGCGCTCGGGGCTCCGCCCGGGCCCGCCGATCTGCCGGGCCGCTCGGGCCCGGGGTTGCCGCGGAGTCTTTGACGCTGGGAACGGAACCCCGAGGGATGGTGCGTGACTTTCTCCGCTCTACGAGCATCCTGGAGAAGTGCGGGGACTACGGGGTAACCGGGGAGGCCTTGATGTAAGGTCCTCCTTCCCTCCTCCCCAAAAAATCAAGAGAAAAAACCCCCCAAACCAAGCAGGACCCTAGGATCTTACACCTCGCGCCCTGAGGGGAGTTAGAGCTTTTGCTTTCATCAGGCTGAACACGTTTTGGAGAAATCAAACTCAGTTCAAACATTAGCCGTTAGAAAGCAAGAATCCCTTGGCCTGAAGAATTTTTAATCCCTAACCATTTTCAAGCGGGTGATTCTCGGGTCAGTAAATATCATGGCCAGTCCGTTAAAAAGGAAAGTCATTTTGCCGGTTCCAGATGCAGATGATCCCCGGGTGCATAGAATTCCAAACCGCAGAGATGCCCCCCTCCCAGAAACCCGGCACTGCCCACCGAGACAAAGGGACAACAGACAATTGTTCTTCACGCTGTTCTTTGAGACTAAAAACAATGGGGAGTAATTCTTTTCTTTAAAAAAGGAAAGAAAAGAAACTGCCCAACTCTACAAAGTAGTTTGAGAAATGACTACATTCTGTAAGAAGCCTGCCAGGCTACCCTTCAAGAGCTCAGCATCAGTGGAGTGGGAAGCCTTGCCTCGCTGGAGGCATCCTTGTTCCAAAGCGTCCCTCACACCAAGCCCCAGGGCCCAGAGTGGTAACCTAGGGGTTAGCTGACTTGGGTGGTTCGCAGATTCCGTTCTTGCTTCTGAAAAATAATTCCTTTTCACAGTGGGGGTGGCAAGCATTTGGGCCAGTAATTGATTGTGAGTACAGCCTTGCTTTCCTCGAGTTTCCTTGGGTTTTTATTTCCTAATAATTTGATTTCTTTATTATTATTTTTTTTACAGCAAAGCTGGGGAGGGGCTATGCATAGTATAGGAGGGGAAAGTTTTGGTTAGAAAATTAATCGTGTATGCAAGCTTGCAGAGAAATACTGAATTGTAAAGCACTTCAGAAACCTTAATTACTTACATGGCTATCTGTGAGTTTCACTACACTGCAAAGCTTTCAGTACAGGCCCTCATATTCTAGATTATACCCATGTATTAAGGTAGGGGGAAGGCTAGACTAGCTTAAATTAAACCTTGATTCTAGTGCTAACTTTGTCATTAATGCTGGAACCACGGATATTCGTTTCAAAGGCAGACGTATAAATGTTGAAAAAAAAAGTTTTAAAGTTGTCTCAACGTCACTGATGAGGCCTGATTTGTGAAATGTGAGAGAGGCTTAAATGACACCTGAGGCCCCTTTAGCTATAAAATTCTGTGATACCGTTAAAAAATTTTTTTCTCCTAATGCACCTTGACCATCACTTGACTCATCCCTGACTTTGTTGGAAGGAGGGAAGTTTTGCTGCAGTTGTAGAAAGTAACAGTAATAGCAACACAAAACCAAAAAAAAAAGGGGGGAAAAAAAGATTTTTATAGCTAGAATTAAGGGCTTCCATAAAGCTCTTGAAAAGTTTTTAGATTAATATCACATGTTCAGAAGTCCTGGATCAGTGATTTCTACTCCTTTGTGTTTGATGTAATCTATTGCTGCTTGTGTGAACGCCCAGGACCCTCTTGCCAAAAGAATTCTATGGCATTAGAGAATTTACAGGAAATATAAGTTATTTACACTTTGAACATTTTTTTTTGGTGCCATATCCAGAATTAGCTGTAAAAACTCTATGGATTTAAAAAATGAAGATTGAGGAAAAGCAATGTCATCACTGGTAAATTGAATTGGTGGACCACCCCCTTCCACCCCGGGAAAAATCAGTTGCCCCTCATTTCTATTTGAGCCTAATGGAAAGCACTGGTAACTATTTTCCATGTCTCGTCTGCTAAGCCGAGATCTTGATCTGGCAGAGATGTGAGAATGCTAAAAGGATGACTTAGTAACAGGCAAAACGCTTGTCAACAAGATAGATCAGAAGACAGCTTAGCATTCAAGACCTCTATTCATAGCTGCTGAACTTGAGGGCAGGGTCAGACAAAAAAACTGGGCCCAGGACGCACCTAGGAGGGTTTCTCATGTTTCTATCTTGTGGGACTTTATTTCCTTACAGACGTCTACAGCTGGGCTCCAAACTCCAGTGACAGCCACCCACCCTCAGTTGATGCCCCATTCTCTGCAGCCCCAGCCCCGGCACAGACTTCTGTCATCACGGGGCTTGTAGATTTACTGGTCATTGCCCTCACTGCTACCCTATAAACTGCTGTGGGGCATGGACATTGTCCCCAGAGCCTAGCATGAGGGCCCGACATAGAGCAAACACTAGTGAATAATAAAAATGTAATGATGATGATAACATGATGAGAACAAAGATAACATTTATTGAACACTATGTGCCAGCCATTGTGCTAAGTTGTATATATATATAGACACATATTCCAAATATGATCTATAACAATTATATATACATCACAAATAATATATAACAATTATATATATGTGTGTGTGTGTGTGTGTGTGATTTTCCAAAACACTAATGAGATAGTTCCTCTGCTTATCATTTCTATTTGTTACAATGAATGGATTACATAAGGTTTAAAAGCTCAAGTTCCTGGAGTCAGGCTGCATGCATCTGAGCAGTAGTTCCAACACTTGGTAGTTGCACGGCCTTGGGTGAGTTCCTTAATCTCTCTCAACCCTAGTTTTGGCATCTGTGAAATTGCAAGAAGAAATATATTCATCGAAAGGTGGTTTTGAGACATCTCTGCACTGCTGACCTCTTTAAATGGAGGTACAGAGTACTTTTGTTGGCAGAAAAAAATAGAGGTAAAGAAAAATAAAAAAAAAAAGAGGTGGTCACGAGGATTAAATGAGATCGTGCACATCTAGGAACGATGGATTTAGCACAGTGCCTGTTATTCCTGTCAATCGAATTATCTGATAGTGATTACTCACCTCGGTGACCAGTGTAAATAAGAGATTGTGGCCAATTGTCACCTCTGGCAGCCACCGCACCTCTCACCCAGTCTTTTGCTTGAAATGGGATGTTTGGAACTTCGAGTGGGATCTGCCTTTGGTGTATAAACTTACAGTTAGAAACAGAGTATTTTGAGTATGTGTGGTTTGATCAAGTCCCATTGAACTCTGAGAGCCATTGTTATTCGGAGTTCCCCTGAAGCAAAGAGCCAGCACCTGAATGGGCATCTGAGGGAGGGAGAGCCGGCTTCAGGGCTGGGGATCAGCCAGCTGGCATAAGGTAGGAAGAGGGGGTGGGCAGAGGGTGGGGCAGGGAGCCGCAGCGTTCCCAGCTCCTCAGGAACTCAGCTCTGGCCGAGGACAGAGGGGCCTTTCTGGATGCAGGAAAGTGGAATAACACGAACATGTTTCTCTTTGGTTAGTTTCTGGAGCCCAGAAATCCCCCAAAGTTCAGGTTTTATCATATAGGAAATAGAAAACGTTCATTTTCATAAGGCTTTGTTTGTGAAGCCTGTATTCTGATGGACCCCCAGGATTCCGGGCAAAATGAGCCAGTTGCACCAATTAGCTTGAGGCAGCACTGAAGGATTTGTAAGTGTTGCTTGGTCAAGTTAAAAGGAAAGAGAGAGTGAGTAAAGGGATGAAATGAAGGGAAAACCTGTAACTAAGCAAACTGTTGGGGAAGAAGAGACTGGGAAGTCTTTTTTCAGGGAACCAGCAGATGTTAGAACTCACATCTACCTGCACAGTTTTGCCCAATTTTCTTCCTTCCAGAAAGCAGAAGCCTGGGTTTGATCATTTACTTTCTTTTCTTTTTTTTTTAAGAAAATAGTTTTACCCTAGACTGTTTCTGTTGATTCCTGGCGGCAGAGGGAGAAGGTGCATTCCTAGGGGAAGGGGAACGGAGGTGGATGCCTCCCCAGGCCTTCCTCCTTCAAGGAGCCCGGGGCCCTTCACCAGCAGTGCTGGGGTCCTGCCCGACCATCCAGAGGCGGGAGCTGCTTTGCCCTGGCTGGGATTCCGTTCTCAGTCTTCAATGTAGACTCTCTGCTCCATATTTTGTCTTCAAGACCGATGTCAGCATGCTTCCAATCTTACAAGCATCATCTTATCTCAGCGTGCCTGCAGTGCTGACCGTAGAGCTTTCATGGCCGGAGGGGATGCCCTGTACCAGGCACTGTGCTGATGGTTTCCTTCATGTTCTCCCACTGCAGGCACCCAACAGTCCTCCAAGGGGAGGTCGTTGTTTCCCCACTGACAGATGAGGATACTGAGGCTCCAACAGATTAAATAACTTGTCCACACACACAGCTCCAGTTCACTTTAGGTGGCCTGGCCAGAAGTTTTCAACCCAGCTCCATGTGGCTCCAGAGTCAAGGTCTTAACCACTAGACTGTATTGCTCCCCACTGCAATGATTCTTCAGTGCTCTGGGGAGAACTCTGAACTTTTGTAGATGGAAATTGATGCTTGCTGTCTATGCTGTCTCCCTAAAGAGACTGGTAAATCACCCACGAGCGAGAGCTCATTTATAGTGTCTGGGTGTCTCTTCCTTTCCTTTTGTTACAGTCCCTCTGGTCCAAAGGTGCCTTCTTCATACCTGCTGGTAGAAGCCTCTGAGACAGGGTTGAGTTCTTAAGCCATAGTTTTTTGGGGGGGGGGGGGCAAATGCAGGCTTCCCAACGTGACTGGCTTTTCTTTGACTTTAATGCACGGAAATCTCAGTGTCTGCAATGCGGTGGATACGTATTGAATTTGATCTAAAACCTTCTCATCCTAAATCCCCTCATACAGTGAAATTCAGGGGAAACGTTAACTGCTCTGTTTTACCCATTCCCTTCTCCATTCATGACGGGATGGATGGAATCTTATTGATAATTGATTCAAAATGGAACAGCTTAGAAACATATCAGTTGCAGTGACGAGCAATTCGTGCATTTCTAAGTACTGTTGATTTTTTTTTTCAAACTCAGCAATCACAGCTGAAATCCCTTTGCCATGGATTGAATTTACAAAGGAGGAGATTCTGATTTCCACAGTGGCTTCCTTCTAATGCCCAAGGATTAGGAAACTGCCTTGAGGACCCACAGCAATACACTCGCTCTCAGAGTCGCGGCTTTAACTTTAACCTCTGAGTGAATGCTCTGATTCATTTATTTTGGAACAGCTCTATTTAGAGCAGCCTAGTTCAGTATGCGATCAGTTATTTGCAGAAATCTCGCATCCCGATAAACTCGTACACCCTCAACTCCTTCACTCTTCTGACACAATTTAAGTGGATGTGACCCCAGCAGTGAGTTTCAGGAGACTTAACAATGTGTTTCGAGGTTTTGTGATCGACCTGCTCACTGTCCTTCTGTCATCCTTTACTCCCTATACCCCACCTCCCCGTCCCCGAGTAACCTTCCTCTCTTAGGAGGTCTGATGCCTTCAACAGGGATTTGGAGAAAAACTACAATGCTCCCCACCCCTCCAAACCGATTTTGGTGTGTGAACTTCAGCATTAATCTGTTTCTTGGCTATTTAACTGTAAAGTCGATCATCTCCCTGTCTGTCTTGCACAGTGATAGAAGAGTGGCCTTTAGAAGCTAAAAAGAGAAAAATGTCAGGTCAGTCTCTGTTTTAAAGCTTGACTTTCTCCTGGTGCTCACCTCACTCTGTGCTGCGGTGATTGATGAGATTTGATATGCTCTTGCAGCAACAGGAGCTTATGAATCTCTGGGCCCCTTTTCTTCCCCAAGCAACCCACGTGGACCCAAACTCTTGAAACAGAGAGAAGAGGAATGCTGCAGTCTTGGGGGACCTACTGGGTCTCATCCATGAGATCTGTCCATTGAGAAAGGTAGATGCTGCAAGGTATGAAACCAGCCAGGCCTTGGCCATTTCAATTTTCCTTCAGTGTTTGGAGCACTGGTTGCCTGACCAGCCTTCATCCTGGGAATGTTAGATGCCATCTGGTGCAAATGTGCATTACCCAGATTAAACTGTGACATCACAGAGATTTAAGGCATCTCTGTGATATTCTGACTGGGTGGTAGGTACTGCAGGAGGCACTTCCTACAGACACAGGGCAATTTGACTGCTGTAGGCGTGAGCAGAGAGTAAACCAAGCCCTGGTGAGTGTGTGTGTGTGTGTGTGGTGGGGAGGGCTGGGGGGCGGCTGGTGGGGTGTTATGGAGAGCTGGGTGTAACTGTTCCCCAGCCTGCGTGGGTGAATTGGTTCCGGATGTTAACATTTTTTCCTTGGGGCTTGACTGCATTCTTCTTTTTCTTTGCTTGTCTGTTTTCCTGCCCAAATTGTTAGGCCTCCACAGCTGTGTGGCTCATTGCTGGTGAGTGTTGAGAATGACAGATCTGGCTTTAATGCAAGGGCAACTTGGGGGCATGTGTATAGGTAGACTTTTGAGGTGTTTTCATCCAGCATCTTTTCTGAAATTTTAGGTTTTTTTTGTTTTGTTTTGTTTTGTTTTTGTCCATCATCCTGCCAGCTAGGCACCAACCCTGTATTGCACTGGATGGCCTCTGTTGGGGAATGAGTACGAAATGCTATAGAAAGCAGACTGTGCTTCATATTCTAGACGCAGAAGAAACCGGCTGGTGTGGGCAACTAAGACAGCAGATGGAGGCCAGAGAGGCCGGATTGCACAGCAGAGAAGAGTGTGGGATCCAGGTCGGGGAGACATGACTTGTGCACAGAGTTCTGGCTGTGTGCCCTCGGGCGAGTGGCTTACCCTTGCGCTTCAGGTGTGTGCATGTAAAGTGAAGGTGACAGTACCCGCGGCAGGGCCGCTGTGAGCGTGGAGGTAACAGATGCAAAGTGCTTGGCACAGTGCCAGGCCCATAGACTGTGCTCAGTGTTACTGTGCCCACAATCATACTTTGGATAAATTGAGAACAAGAAACTCTTTGGTGTTCTTAAGAGAAACCTTTTGGTGAGTGTCAGACACAGGATGGTCCCAAACGATCCTTCTTAGCTTGCCTCCACTGCTGCCCTATTCCCTTCACACTGGCTGACTTTTTTTTTTTAATTGACATGTTGATTTGATACATTTATATATTGAAATCCAATTACCACCTATTGTGGTGAGAACATTTAAAATCTAGTCTCAGGCACTTTAAGGTATGTAACTCAGCATTGTTGACTATAATCACAGTGCTGTGCATATTAGCTCTCCAGAACTAATTCATCTTCTAACTGCAAGTTTGTACCCTTTAACTAATATCTCCTTAATTACCCCCTCACCACCCTGGTAATCACCATTCTACTGTTTCTATGAGTTCAGCTTTTAAAAAATACAACATAGAGGTGAGATCATACAGTATTTGTCTTTCTCTGACTTATTTCACTTAGCGTAATACCCTCAAGTTCCATTCACGTGGCAAATGGTAGGATTTCCTTCTTTCTCCTGGCTGAATAATATTCATATATATATATACATACACACACATACATGTATATTTAGATATTCATTTCTTTATCCATTCATCTGTTGATGGACACTTTGTTCCATATCTTAGCTATTGTGCATAATACTGCAATAAACATGGGCATGCAGATATCTTTTTGGGATAGTGCATTTCCTTGGACTAACTTTGCATCATCCTCCATGCAGTGGCTCCCTCTCCTCCTTCTCTCTGGAGTACTTTCCTCTTTCTCCTTCCCTAAAAATTCTTCTGAAGAAAGCTTATCCTACTTTCAAGACCCATCTTAAGCACCTAATATAACAGAAATTGTCCAAGATGAAAAAGAACAATTTGATACAAATGTTAATTGACATGATGCACAGATTCAAACATATGATGACTTCAGAGGAAAAAAAAATCTACACATTTCCCTGCAGAGCTCACATACAGTTTGGGTATTGCCAGAAGGGAAGGACATTCTCAGAGGTCACCAACTTTATCTTCCCTTGGAGTCTGCCGTGGGAAACTGCTCTTTTAGGGGTCTCTCTATCATTTCCTTTCAAAATGGTGCCAGTGTGCTTCTGCGATTTTATAGTCCCAAGGGAGTCTCACCTACGTAACCTGCAACTCTCAAAGGTGTAGCCAAGATGGTAAAAATACAGGGATCCCTCACTGGCCATCATCATCAGAAAGCTCCTACTGATGGGGGAGTGGTCTTCACTGAGTAATCTGATTATTCCCATTTGTGAGCAAGGCTCTTGTCCTGCCTTTGGCTCCACTGAATCCCTGCAGTCTTCACATTGCCAGCAGGGCAGTAATTTGAATTTAGTCCTTTCTTTCCATGGCAGGATATACACCTGTTGTCTTCTTCATGTCCTGTGAGATTGGCATTAACCTTTAGACTCTTGGGCAATGGCTGCCTGTAGCCCAGGAGACAGTGACTGGCTGTCTCTCTGTGTTCTGGGCCATCTCTGTGCACGAATACACACATAACACTCTCAAAAAAGCATCACAGTGCTCTTGATGATCTCTTCTACATTTTAAAATCAGTCACTGAAAAAGGGGTAAAGCATAAGCCTGTAGAAATCAATACTTTGTACCTTTCTTGTGACACTTAATACATTTTGCCTTGAACGGTAACTTTTTGGAAGGCCTAACTGTTTTGTAAGCTGACTAGACTGGAAAACCCTGGAGAGCACTGTGTCTTTGTCAGCCTTGAACCCCTGTCAGCCCTCCACGAACATTTGCTAGACTGAATTGGTAGTTGTCAAACTGTAGTGGTGGGTGTGGTAAACACTCCAGCCACTTTACAGATGATTTGGCTTCAAGATGGTACAGGAGGCCCAGCATGAGGGGTTTACCAGTTGCCTCTAGGTGTGACCTTGGATGTGTCAGTTGATATCTCTGTGCTCTCAAGTCTCTATTGCTAATGGAGATAAGACCTCTGGATTTTAGTAAGAAAGGAAAGAATAGCTGACTGTGCTATTAACAAGACATTGTTGTGGCTGGGATTTGCAGAACGCCCCCTGCATGGACTCTGTTTTGGAGCTGTCCCCTGACGAGCCATCAGCAACGAGAAGCACAAGTCGTTTGGGGGAGTGACCCTGCCTCATCCTACCCGACTTGTTTCAGGCCTTACGTCCACGGCGGCCTGTTTTCTGCCCCAACAAGGGAGAAAAAGAAATAGAGTAAAAGGCAACCTGAAAATCTGAAAATCCCCAGTGTTAAAGAGAAGTGCAAAAACATCTCTAAATGGAAGACAGATCGCCCGAGTTTGCCTGAGACAGTAGATTTGGGGTAAACTGAAGCAGAACGATCGCAATTCTTCCCACCAGCCATCGGGAGATGTGAGCGAACTGACGGGAGGTCTCCCAGCTCGGAGCTCAGCCCCACAGTGGGAAAGAGGGTGACTCGTCGGGGAAAAATGGAGAGAACCCTCTGACACACAAGGCAACATTTGGGTAAGGTGGAGGGCTGAGAAATGTGAGGCAGTTCTGTGATTGCACTACTCAGAACCGGCACAGTCATAAAGAGTCAGGGGCTCAGAGGGACAAGGGGCCAGGGACTTCCTGGTACCTGTCAAATTACATATAAAATCCTTAGTGCTGTCCTGGGTCTGACTCAGATCATCAAGGAGAAAAACAGCCTCACTTTGTTATCCCCTTTCACTCTTTGTGTCTTATAACCTGCCTTACTGCTGTGGGGAGCTGGAACTTGCTTTAGAGGAAAAGGCTCCCCAAACCTGGCTTTGTTTGGGCTCTTGGTTACCATGCCCACCATGGTGGCTGACTGCTGGGACTGACCCTGGATCACTGTGGGTTCTGCAGGGCTGGTGGCTTTCAAGCCATCATTAAATTCTAAACAAAGTGGAGTGGAGACAAACTTACATGAAGGCTGATGGACCTGGGGTGGGTTGATGCCTGGAGCTCCAAGTTGGGGGAAAAGAGAGCTTCTCCACAGTTGAGGTGTAAACAACAGGATGACTCCGAGTCTGTCTTTCTCTAGTTGAATATCTTTGATCCTGAATCATGAGGATACTCCTGTAACTTTGTGGGACCCTAAACGTGAATAGCCAACAGATTCTAGGAATTGCTGAATGTCCTGGTGTCTTTGGGGAACCCACCATTCCAACTTAGTGCTTATTCTGAATCCTCTTTAGAAAGGCAATATGACCTGGGAGCTCAGACTCAGGAGGGGTGCACATGACAACTTACCAAAATCTAGTCCTAGGTCATGCAGTATCCTATTTGCATATCTCTGAAGAACAACTGGGCTCTTCAAACACGGAAGTGCATCCTCATGAGTCTATGTTGCCCATATGAGGCTTGAAGTTCATTATTCATTCACAGACATCCTGATAATTAACTAAATGATAAGCTTCCCTTAAGATCTCTCACAGTCAGAAGGTCAGGATCCATAACACAGAGAGTCAGCCCGGAAGGTCACCACTGTGTGGTCCCTATGATAATCACTTCTGTTTCACAAAGGTGCGAGCCCTATTGGGTGAAGAAGGAGGTGGGATGGTCTTGAGCTGCAGGGTACTGGGAGAGGCCTCGCCTTTGAGCTGCACTAGGTACAGGGAGTGAGTACAGTTGTCCAGGATGCTAAGGAACTTGGTGCAAATACTCTGGGGAAAGTGGTGTTTTGATCACTGTGCCAGTGCCTTTCGTGACTTACAAGACAGCCTAACCCAGATCTTATTAACCATCCCTATCAGGTGATGTAGTGATAATGACATTTGGGGCCATTCTGTCTTAGAGAAATCCCCAAACTGACTTTTTAATCCCACGCACATTTATTCTTTTCAAAAAAGCTCGAAGCACCTGGTAACTCAAGATTGAATGTGCAGCTTGGTGCCTTTATCTGGAAGGGGGCCTGGGCAAACAGGGAAGCTCCCTGTGCTTGACTCAGGGACTGTGTTCTTTACAGACTGTAACCCAACATCCACATCACATGCTTCTCTAGAGATGGCAAGTGTGGCCCTTTTCCACCTGCCCAACCAGAACCACCAGTCCTCTAACTAGTTTCCATGCTTAAAGCTTCTGGGTCTTTCCTTCTTAATCTGGCAGCATTAACGAAATAGCCAGTTTACATACGAGTGCAAAATATTATCAGCACCAATTCTTCTGATATCTGAGTAGTCTCTGTAAATAAATTTATACTTAATTTTAACCAGTGGGACTCATAGCTACATGTTGCTATACTTCACTTTTTGAAATATATGAATTTTCACCAAATGTGTACATAGACTCTTTGGCTGATAAGCTTACTTTTCAATATATGAAAGATGTTTGTTGTTTTTAGGTGTTATTGAGTAAAATGCTATAAGGGCAAAGAAAAATCCATTGAGGAAATGAAGCCAAATTCCTATCACTTTGGTAATGCCAAATTTTCATAAACCAAATTTGCTCAAAGTAAGTCATATCTTCCTTTAATAGGTTCTGTATTTTTTGCTGGGGCTTGAAAATGGGCTCCTTTTGTATACTTGATGACTTGGATTTTATCTCCTGCATTGCCAAATTCACAGATCCGGTGTATTTCTAAGTGAAAATAAAAGTGTCTATTTTCAGTGTCTATTTTAAGAAAAATTCAAAATTCTTTACAGAAGTCAACTTTTCAATATTAAGTTACTGACTGGGTAAAGGCCCTATTTCCATTCTCGGAATAGAATAGTGAATGGAGAGGCTCCTTTAAGGGACAAATATCAGGTACCTACTCTGAGTAACAGACACCTGGCAGTCCAGGTCCCTCATTTACCCTCTCTGCATCCTTGTTCCTCCATGGACGTGGGGGAGAACGTAGCGTGCCAGCCAGCTCCTTTCAGAACTAGTGGAAAATAGCCTTGTATATTAGAGATGGGCTCTGCTTTTATTATTGTTCCCTTTCAGATAATTTAAAAAACATTTTATTATGAACATTTCTCAGCAGGACAGTACCATGAACCTTGATGAACTCATCCTCCGCCTTCAATGCCATCAATATCTTTGATTGTCCCCATTTCTCTTTTTACTTTCTTGCTGGTGCATTTTAAAGCAAATTTTAGACTTTAAGTCATTTCACCACAAAGTAATTTAGTACTTGGGTAGACCTCAAAGAAGGGTCATTTTTCTGACCTAAATACAATGTCATCACCATATATAGCATGATTAAAACCAATTTCTTGATCATCTGAGTCAGTCTATAATCAGCTTTCCTTGATTTGTCCAGAAACTGTTAAGCCCCCATGGCCATCAACCTTCCTCCTCTGATTTGCCTCCTTGGTTCTTTTAATGACACCACACATCAGACAAGGTTCTAGATTAGGCTGTCTGTAAGTTTCCAGGATAGATTCTGGGACCCCAATCCATAGATCCCTTTCAGGAGATCAGGATGGGGAGGAGGAGGAGGAGGTGAAGTCTGTGTTTTAGAAAAGTCCCCAGATGACTTTGATGGGCAACAGGTATGGAAACCACTCTTTTTTCCTTAGAGATGCCTGGGATTGGTTAGTGCTCATTTGGCCTATGAAATGAGTGCTCTGGAACCTGTATCTTAAAAATTATTTTAACAATTCTGCCAGCACCCAAATAAATGTCATAACTGAGAACATTCGTTATTGTAGCAAGGACAGAAAATTACTTTTTGTTTTAACAGGAATGACTTGTGGCTGTTGAAATAACGTGGGGCAGTAAGTAAGATCTGATTACAAGCTCCCTAGGCAAATGAGGCTCAGGATGTTTTTCTGGTTGTGGCAAATACAACTTGTTATTTTATAGAGGTCATGGAAAATGAAACTCCTTCAGGGTTTAAACACTGGCAACAGAATACCATTCTGGAAGTGAATTAAATTAGAATTAAATTTAATTTTATGCAGGTTAACTCGGGGAGCTCTGCCCAACATTTGCAACTCTTAGAATGATACTGAGACCTGAATGAAACACCAAGTTGAATTTAACACAAGTTTAAAAGTGAAACATTTGGTTAACGTTTTCCTTTGTCCACATGGCTTTAAACAACTGCTTTGTCTTCCATTTATCTGTCTCCTTCACTTGACTGATGGCTAGGATCCTCCACTGAATTGGCAGATGAGCTGCTGTTTTGATGGAATGCAGCTTAGTCTGTCAGGCACATGGAGAACATAAACCCAGAGCTCGATGGTGGTAAACATATTATCTGAAGTTATCTCGATTGAAATATTGCCTAATAATGCTGCTACTTACAGGTCATCTCTTTACTTTTTACCCAGTGTTCCTACCACTGTGAAATCTGAAATGAGTACAAATTGTGGGGCCATTTTTGGTTCTTTAGTTTTTGAAATTATTCAGTGAGAGGTTTGATTAAGTCCAAAGAACAGTAAACAAATATGTCTATTAACCTTCTGTTACCAAACAAAATCACTACGAGTCCCTTGCAGATTCCGTAACAAATAAATGTGCCGTTTAGTGGGCAGTTGTCATCAGTCTGTCTGCCTTGGTATTTGGTGAGTCTGTTTCTGAAGGTCGATGCTGTATCACAGGGTCAACCTTTCCGTTGTTGTCCAGGGCTGCTTCTCTTATACCTCTAATCGCGTACGGTAGTGATGATATTAGAGTACAATCATTTGTTCGCATACCCCCTTGACTAGACCTGGCATTTCCCACAGGTCTAGTGGAATCTCTCTTTACCTTTGTATCACCAGTCCTCGCACCACCCCTGCCTCGCAGTAAGTGCTTAATATGTTTGCATGGCAATTGGCAATTAATTCGTTAATCATGGAATTAATCATAACCTTGCGTTTTGTTTGCTTTACTTTCTTGACCAAACCAACTGACCAGACAATTCAGCCAAACTGCTGACTTTTCACAAAAAAATATATCATCAGTGTAATACTGCTAGTATTTTTCATTTGTCTAGCAGTTTATTTTCTCAGAGCATTGTCTGTCCTAGAATGGAAAATCATGACAATCTCATTTAAGTCTCTCGGAAACACCCAAAATGGAGCCACTAGTCATCTTATTTTATTTTATTTTATTTTGAATCAGTCTACAATCATTTCCTTTAATTCTTCTGTGCTAATGTCAATCATCATCATGGTCAACAAAAATAAACTGTCAGAAATCCAACCATGTCATACTCAGCAGCATGACTAGTCATCTGGTTTTAGTGGTGGAGAAACAGATGAAGACCAGCTGCCCAAGATCTCAGCCGGGTCTGAGCCGAGTTCTGGGGTGGAGCTGTCGATTTTCCATGAGCATTCTCCCCCCAGCCTCAGTGTCCCCTTACCCTGGGCAATGGGCTGGGAGGTCGAAGATGAGCTGGAGGCACGCAGAATACTGTCTTACACTCTGAGGGCCTTTGAAGGTGCAGTGGGATTTCCCCTGGTTCTGCTGGGGTCTGGCTGAGGGCTGGGCCTGCCCTGCAGGCATGATGGGGAGGGTTTCCTTCACTCTTTTGGGGAAGCCAGGGTTTCTGGGCCCAGACTGTCTACCTGTATGTTTCCTCAGCTGCTGCCCAGTCAGCCCAGGAGCACCTGCTCTGTGCTATTTGTCAATTTCTTCTGAGTGATATGACCGTTAGGTACTTCCTGCTGGGGATGGGTCTCTGGTTACCGCTATACCTGTCTGCTTGGCAAGTGTGCTTACACGTTTTCCCTGACAGGCTGAATCAAAGCCTCAAAAATCACAAGATAGGTTCTATTCCCTCCCTCTTAAAGCACCCGGCCCACCTCTGGATTTTTGATGATGTGTTTCCTGCAAGATTCCATTCCTTAATAGGCTGTGATGGCTGTTACTCATTCTCTTTTGCTTACAGATGAAAAAACCTCAAATAACTTTTACACGTATTAAACCATTCAAACAGCATAAAAAGTAATCACCTATGCCAAAAAACATAAAGTGAAAATTAATCTCCCATCCCCTAGCTTCCACGTTTATCATCCCAGAATCAATCACTGTTACCACTCTGTTTTGCATCATTCCAGATACAGGTATGACGCATATGAGTCATTATATGAATGATGTGTATGAATCATTATTTACACTTAATACATGTGTGTATGTGTAAACCTTTAAAATTAAAACACAAATTGTGGCATAATACACACAGCACTTTATGATGTTAGTTTCAAACTGTTATACTGGAGATTGTTAAATAGACATACTTACAGGTTCCCCACTTCCTGCTGTTTTAAAAGCCCCACAGTATTCCACTGTGTGGGTTGATCATGATTTTTAGCCAAACTGTTTTAATGGACCTTGAGGTTGTTTTCAGTTACTTGCTTCTATAAATGAAGCTCCTTGATTATTTTGGGGCACTCTGGTGATATCACTTCTAGAATAACTTCTAGAAGTTGAGTTGTACAGTTGAAATTAAGTCATTTAAAATTTTGATGGATGTCAACCCAAATTGCCTTCCAAAAATTGTTGTGCAATTTACATTTCCACCCATGGGGCATGATGGTGTATTTTCCCACCCACTTGCCAACAATATATTAGAAAATGTTTCCATCTTTGCTAATATCCTTGTCTTTGAAAAAAAAATGTTTCAAATTGATCTTCTCATGAATTCTTTTCGGCTCTGCCTGCAACTTCCCTAGTTTTTCAAGGTAGAGGACTTAAGTTTATAGGTCTGTAGGGCAATTCCTTCTTCCCTTTAAACAGGCATAGGGCTTTGTTTAATCTCTCAGGCTTCCCTGCTCCTCCATTTATTACCAATCATTACTTTAACTTATTCTTTTAGGATCCTGGGGTGTAAGTCGTCAGTGCCGGAGGCTTTTAAGGTGTCGAGTCAATAAGAAATGGCAGCAAACATTTCTTGTTAGTGAGGGAGAGAATAAAAGGCATGTCACTCAGGGTTTCTGGGTGCAACTTTGGTTCAATTATCTTCAGATGTTTAAAATCAAGGCTGTTTCCAGACCATTTCAAAGAACGGCAGGGCAACCTGCTGAGACCTGTGTGAAATGAACACCCTGTTACAACTAATTAGTGTTACTGTTTTCCTTGCAGTTGGGGGTGAGAGGAAATATATGAAGGGTGTTTATCCCTTCCTGTAGTAGAAAGCGTTGGAACCACTGGAATAGCCTGGAGGGGGACCCAGAGTATGATTCCTTCATGGCCGTTCCCACCTTTCTCCCAAGAATGGCTATGAGCAGGTCTGTTCCATGCTGCTTGCTCGATCCCAGTGCTTCTGCCTTCTTTGACCCATGCACAAGCTCTTCAGGTTGTTTTTATAAGACGCCTAAGACAAATGGTCCATTCAGTTCAATTCCACAGCTATTTATTGAACACTTACAATGTGTAGGAGTAGTCTCTGCCCTGAGGACTTTCAAATCTAGACACAAAGGATAAATGAGTAGCTATTTAGAGCCCCTGCAAGATTTGAGGATAGTAGTTATAAGCTTTAAATCGGTTTGAATTGTGGTTTTGTCCCTTACTGGCTCTGGAAACGGGTGGGTTGCTTAATTCCTCTTGACTTAAACTTTCTTAACTATTAAGGTCTGTTATAAGAATTACATAGTCATTCGTAGTTAGTGATCAGTTAATGTTAGCCTATGTTTTGTCATCAGGGCTACGCTGTAGGAAGTGCCATGTGACAGCAGTAAGATGATAAAGTGTAGAATGGGGAAAGATAGGAATGGGGAGATCAGAATTTAGTCAGGATAGGTTCTGTCCCATGACAATGGCACATAGACCCTGAGCGATGCTCCTTTGCCCTAGCAGAGACGGACTTTATCCCAGCTAGCGCTGTGTACGCATAGAGCATGCTCTCCAACACAGCAGCACCTGCTCAGTTTCAGTGGAGGGAACGACTCATAGTTTAATCATAGCAGTAGTTCACTGACTCATTCAACAAGCATTCACCTAGGCAGATAGACTACTAGGTGCCGGGAGGCAGAAAGATGAATACATACGGTCCCTGCTCTCAAAAAGGCAGATATGCAAACAGATAAATGTCATACAAGGTGATGCGTGCTCCAGCAGAGTGTGTGCTCTGTACAGAGCACAGAGCAGGGATGCCTGACCCTGCCTGGCTTGGGAAGGAGCGGGGAAGTAATTTTTAGTCTCCTGATTTCCACCAGGTTTCCCAGAAGCAGGTGAATTCCAGTCTCTGTGGGGCCACCCCTCTCCTGCTGTCCCACAGCCCAGTGCCACGGCCACCCCCTTCTGTTCCCAGTCTCTCCTGCAGGTCTCTGGCTGTGGCTGCCCAGAGTCCATGACAGCAGCAGTAACAAGTTGTTCCTGCCTCACACCAAGAGGACGTCTTGGGCCAAGTCCAGGATGATTGAATTGCACTTCCAGAGGCTTCTGTGTTGACCAGATCCTGGTTTCTCTCCTCCCTCCTCCCTGCAAAGCAAGGAGTAGCAAAAATGTGGTCTGACTGAGTCAGAGTGGCCACTTGTCCCTGTTTCCTCACAGCCTCTCAGCTTCGGAAAACGAAAGCCTGATTCTGCAGGGAAGCTCTGCCGGCTCACACGCCAGCCTGCTCGGGAGGCTGTGTCACGTCCTATAAATTACAACCCTGTGCCTCCTGTCCTGGCCTGCCTCCCTGCAGCCCTTCCTTCTATTCTCCAGTTTGGCCTCCTGGTCACCCTACCTTGTTCTGCAAACTTGGGTGCTTTGGGGGACTGGCTCCTTTTTCTGGGGTACTGGGAAGCTGACAACTGTGGATACCAAAGCCTGGAGAAACTCAGTCTTTGAATCTGGTCTCTAAGCTGGTTAACCTCAAAGATGGGGGAGCTGGTGGCAAGGATGAACGTACAAGTGCAGTGAAGTGTTCTCTGAGGCTGATTCTCATCACTGTTTCCATTCAGTTGCAAAAATGCATTGGGCTCTTGAAACTAGAGCTTCAGGGTGTGAATCAGATGAAACCTGAACCATGTGGAAGGTGGCAAGTTTTCCAGGGCAAGCCTAGCGGGTGTACTTGGGCGAAAAGTCACGTCAGGCCCATAAACACAGCAAGGTAGAGAGGCCGCCAAAAGCAGAGGCAGAAATAGCTCAGGGGTCCCCATCTTGCCTCATTCAGACCCATCAGCTCCGGCCAGGCATTCCTCCTTCTTGCTCTGCCTTCTCTCTTTCTCTTCTTTGTTTTTCTTTCTCTGTTCAAGTTTCGTTGTGTTCCAGGGACTCTTGAGCTAGCCTAAAGGGCTGCCATTGTCTTACCAATCTCAGAGTTGCTGAGTCTTTCTTGGAGTGCAGGAGAGATGCAGAGAAGCCAGTCTCCCCTCAGGGCTTCTCAGGAAACGTGGCTCCCTGCTCCACCCCAAGGCAATGTATTCCAGGTGTCTGAACAAGGAGGAGAAACTGGCTCTTAACTCGAGTTTTAATCAGAGTGTTTTTGGATGTGTTGAATTTATTGCAGACATTTGTGTTTATCCTGGTTTTGAAGTCAGATTTCACCTCTTTCTCCTTTGCTCTTATAGGTGGCTCTCACTGCACACTGCACTGAGTTCATTCTCTGCTTAATAATAATGAATTAGGAGACTGAAGTAGGGCTGACACTGTCTGCAGCACAAATCTCTTTATTTTGCTAGTGCTCAGAGTGTTGAGGTGATTTTAGGAGATGGGTAAAATACAATAGTAATGAAACAGGTGCTGTAGCAGCAGTAACTCCAGGGAGGGCTCAGCTCAGCTTGGCAGGGATGGTGTGTTTTTCTCCCAGCTGCAGAGACGGGAGCCCCTGCAGTGCTGACAGAGGTCAGGTACTGGGAATATCAAGGACCATCATCTCTCAGGCACCAGCCCGAGACACCTCATTCGTTTCACACTCGGATGCAGAAGTCTTGCACACCTGGCAGACCACAGCTTTCTGCCTTCCAAAGGGAGAGGTGATGGTCTCTCTCACAGATGTCTATAAATACATACTCTTACTTGCCTGAGAGCTTTCTGGCATAAGGTCAGAGTGTATCCCCCAGCGCCCAGCATTCAGAGTTGGGAGAGTTCAGTGAGGTAATGTGGGAAGCGCCTGCCAGCCCAGATCCTGGTACAGATCAGGCCCTTCATTGTTGACCTTCCTTTCTCTCTTCCACCTCCCTTCTCTGCCGTCTTCCTACCTTCTCTCTCAAGGAAGGTTACCAGAACGTGCATTTAACTTCCCGTTGCATGTGTACATCTAATAAAAGGTGTCAGACTCTCTGATGATTGGCAAGGCTTCTTTTCTCTGAGTTTGGCTCTCTATTAATTTACATTATGAGGACACTAATCACGGTCTTCTACCCATTCTTTAATCAATTTGCCATCTCACTTACTGTCCCAGTCGCTATCTTTGCCTCTCCTAGGGTGAGACATCTGTTTAATATTTTCCTTGTGTGGAACCAGGTCATCAGGAAGCATAAGAGGCAGCGTTGGCCAGGTGGAGTTGGTAGGGAGTGTGTGAGTACCATCTCAACATTGCCTAATTAGGCCAGATATTGGTAAAATCAGGCTGGAACCGTGAGGACTTGGCTTCTTTGCTGTGGGAGGGTAGGCTGGTGGTGATATGTGAGGATATTCAGGTGGGAGCAGAGTTAAGCCTTAGACTGTTTCCTAGGGCAGGGACAGGACTGGGGAGAGAAAAAGTTTCCTACACTAATGAAGATATGTAATATTTTACTGCAATATTTAAAAAATCAAAGTTAAAGTGAGAAAAAAATCCATAGTGAACTAAATATCAAAATATTGCAGTGATTATTGGAGCCTGAGGCAAAAGGAAAAGTTGGTAGCGCTAATCCTGTCTGAGTTACTCTGCTTGGGCTGCCCTAACAAAACGTCACAGACTGGCTGGCTTAAAACAACAGAAATTTATTTCTACAGTTCTGGAGGCTGAGTAGTACCAGATCAAGGCCCAGCAGAGTTGGTTTCTGGTGAGACCTCTTTTCCTGGCTTACAATGGCTGCCTTCTCCTTGTGTTTTCACATAGAAGAGAGAGAGCCTGAGGGGTGGGGGTGGGCTAGCTGTCTGGTGTCTCTTCATCTAAGGCACTAATCCCACTATGAGGGCCCCATCCTCATGACCTCATCTGACCCTAGTTACCTCCCAAAGACCTCATTCCAAATACCCTCGCCTTGGGGTTAGCACTTTAACATGAATTTTGATGGGGACACATTCAGTTCCTACCTCTGTCTTTGTTTAATATTTTGATATTCCGTTCATCACTGATTTTTGTATTAATTTTGATTTTAAAAATTATTGCATTAAGTTAATATATCACTTATTTTGATTACTGAATTTTTTGGTGCCTCCTTAAAGTTTTCATCCCAGCCCTGCCTCAGGGAAACCCCTACTCCTGGATCTGGGGTGGGAGCATTTGGCCAAGGCATCACTCTGAGCTAAATGGTCAAGGTCTGACCACTCATTGAACTATCCAATGAAGACCAAATTCTTCATTTCCTTTTTCTTTCTTCATTATTGTCAAGTGTATGGTTGAATTTTCCACACAATTATTTTCTTTGTTCCACAAAACTTTATATTTCATCCAACACTGCAATAATTAGTTAAATATAATATTCCATAATCAAGTTGAGTTTCCTAAATTTCTGCTATGAATGGAGGTAGGCAGGAACCAGAGAACCCATTCTCAACCTTCAGCTTTGTTAGGCAAACTTTTGTGGTGATGTTGTAATCTGTAATTTTGATGTGTCAGCAGATTTGATCTCATTTTAAAGACTTTAAGTGTCTCTTCAACTCTGATGTTGTGGTGATTTTTTTTCAAAACCATTTTGGTATTCTCCTAAAATTAAATATTTTTTAACTTTTGATTTTGCTATAGTATCAAACTTACAGAGAAGTTATAGGAACTGTGCAAGGAAATTCTCTGTACACTTTTTTTTACATTTTTAAAATTGAGTTATAGTCATTTTACAATGTTGTGTCAAATTCCATTGTAGAGCACAATTTTTCAATTATACACGAACATACATATATTCATTGTCACATTTTTTTTTTTTTTTGCTGTGAGCTACCACAAGATCTTGTATATATTTCCCTGTGCTATACAGTATAATCTTGTTTATCTATTCTGCATATGCCTGTCAGTATCTACAAATTTTGAACTCCCAGTCTGTCCCTTCCCACCCCCCGTCCCCTTGGCAACCACAAGTTTGTATTCTATATCTATGAGGCATCTGTTTCTGTTTTGTATTTATGTTCGTTCGTTCGTTCTTTCTTTCTTTCTTTCTTTCTTTCTTTCTTTCTTTCTTTCTTTCTTTCTTTCTTTTTTTTTTAGATTCCACATATGAGTGATCTCATATGGTATTTTTCTATCTCTTTCTGGCTTACTTCACTTGGAATGACATTCTCCAGGAGCATCCATGTTGCTGCAAATGGCGTTATGTTGTCATTTTTATGGCTGAATAGTATTCCATTGTATAAATACACCACAACTTCTTTATCCAGTCAGCTGTTGATGGACATTTAGGCTGTTTCCATGTCTTGGCTATTGTAAATAGAGCTGCTATGAACATTGGAGTGCAGGTGTCTTTTTGAAGTAGGGTTCCTTCTGGATATATGCCCAGGAGTGGGATTACTGGGTCATATGGTAAGTCTATTCCTAGTCTTTTGAGGAATCTCCATACTGTTTTCCACAGTGGCTGCACCAAACTGCATTCCCACCAGCAGTGTAGGAGGGTTCCCTTTTCTCCACAGTCTCTCCAGCATTTGTCATTTATGGACTTTTGAATGATGGCCATTCTAACTAGTGTGAGGTGATACCTCATTGTAGTTTTGATTTGCATTTCTCTGATAATTAGTGATATTGAGCATTTTTTCATGTGCCTATTGATCATTTGTATTTCTTCCTTGGAGAATTGCTTGTTTAGGTCTTCTGCCCATTTTTGGACTGGGTGTTTTTTTTTTTTTTCTTATTAAGTCATGTTAGCTGCTTATATATTCTGGAGATCAAGCCTTTGTCAGTTTCATCGTTTGCAAAAATTTTCTCCCATTCTGTAGGTTGTTGTTTTGTTTTATTTATGGTTTCCTTTGCTGTGCAGAAGCTTGTAAGTTTCATTAGGTCCCAATTGTTTATTCTTGCTTTTATTTCTATTGCTTGGGTAGACTGCCCTAGGAGAACATTTTTGAGATGTATGTGAGATAATGTTTTGCCTATATTTTCTTCTAGGAGGTTTATTGCATCTTGTCTTATGTTTAAGTCTTTGATCCTATTTGAGTTGATTTTCGTGTATGGTGTAAAGGAGTGCTCTAGATTCAATGATTTATGTTCTGCTGTCCAGTTTTCCCAACGCCATTTGCTGAAGAGACTGTCTTTATTCCATTGTATATTCTTGCCTCCTTTGTCGAAGATGAGTTGACCAAAAGTTTGTGGGTTCATTTCTGGGCTCTCTATTCTGTTCCATGGGTCCATATGTCTGTTTTTGTACCAATACCATGCTGTTTTGATTACTGTAGCTCTGTAGTATTGTCTGAAGTCTGGGAGAGTTATTCCTCCAGCCTCTTTCTTTTTCTTCAGTAATGCTTTGGCAATTCTAGGTCTTTTGTAGTTCCATATAAATTTTATTATGATTTGTTCTAGTTCTGTGAAGTATGTCCTGGGTAATTTGATAGGGATTGCATTAAATCTGTAGATTGCCTTGGGCAGTGTGACTATTTTAACTATATTGATTCTTCCAATCCAGGAGCATGGGATGTCTTTCCATTTTTTAAGTCTTCTTTAATTTCCTTCATCAGTGTTTTATAGTTTTCCATGTATAAGTCTTTCACCTCCTTGGTTAGATTTATTCCTAGGTATTTTATTACTTTGGGTGCTATTTTAAAGGGGATTGTTTCTTTACTGTCTTTTACTGTTGATTCATCATTAGTGTAAAGAAATGCAACTGATCTTTGTACACTAATCTTGTAACTTACTACCTTGCTGAATTCTTCAATTAGTTCTAGTAGTTTTTGTGTGGACCTTTTAGGTTTTTCTATATATAGTATCATGTCATCTGCATATAGTGACACTTTTACCTCTTCTTTTCCAACTTGGATCCCTTTTATTTCTCTCTCTTGCCTGATTGCTGTGGTTAGGACTTCAAAGGACTTGAATAGGAGTGGTGATAGTGGGCATCCTTGTCTTGTCCCAGATTTTAGTGGGAAGCTTTTGAGTTTTTCACCATTGAGTACTATGCTGGCTGTAGGTTTCTCATATATAGCTTTTATTATGTTCCCTCTGTACCCACTTTGAGAGATATGTTCCCTCTATACCCACTTTGGTGAGAGTTTTTATCATAAATGGGTTTTGAATTTTATCAAATGCTTTTTCTGCATCTTTTGAGATGATCATGTGATTTTTTTCCTTTCTCTTGTTGATGTGATGTACTACACTGATTGATTTGCATATGTTGAACCACCCTTATGTCCCTGCACTATATAATTTTTACTGAGTTTCACTAATTGTTTTTATTTTGTTTCATGGGGGAAGTGCCAAGATGGTGGAGTAGAGAGACTCAAAGCTCTTCCTCTCCCACAGATAGACCAAGAATTACATCTATATTGTGTTTTATTTGCTTGCTGTCTGTGTGTATATACATACACATACACACACACACACACTCTTACATAATTGTTTCCTGAACCATTTGTTAGTAAGTTGTAGACCTAATTCATTGATACAATCTGTTATATAATCAAGTCTACATGTAATTTTTATTATTTGTCCTAATATTCATTACAGATATTCTTTTTTCCTGATTCAAGATCTAATTCAAGATGGTGCATTGCATTCGGTCATCAAATTCCTTTAATTTCCTCTGTTTTTCTTGACCTTGTTATTTTTTGAAATGCACAGGCCAGTTATTTCGTAGGCTGCCCCAGATTTGGGTTTGTCTGATGTTTTCTCATGTTTAGATTCAGATTATACAGTTTTGGCAGGAATGCCACAGTAGGGTTGTGTCATCATTACACCATATCAAGGCTGCATGATATTAATTTATCTCAATTTTTGTGATGTTAACTTTTTTTTTCTTTGAGAAGACAGCACCTAGCTGCTTTCCGCCTCAGTCTTTTTGTGTCCAGTATTATTAAGATATAATTGACATATGACATTGTGTAAATTTAAGGTATACAGTCTGATGATTTGATACATGTGTTTATCATGAAATGATTACCACAATAAGGTTAGTTAACACATCCATCTTGGTGATGTTAATTTTGATCACTTGGTTAAGGAAGTGTCAACCAGTTATCTCTGCTGTACAGTTTGTTTGTTCTGCTTTGAAATCAATAAGTAATTTATGGAGAGATATTTTGAGATTATGTATATTGTTCCTAATCAGACTTTCACCTTCTTGTCTTAGCACCCATTGGTGATTTTGTTCCATTTTTATTTCTTCCAGAATATTTGAAATTTTTTCTTGATATTTCTTCTTTTTGACTGACGTGTTACTTAGAAGTATGTTGCTTAATCTCCAAGTATTTTGGGATTTTCCAGCTATCATTCTGTTATTGATTTCCAGTTTAACTCCACTGTGATCTGAGAGCAAACATTGTATTGTTTCTGTTTTTTAAAATTCATTAAGATATGGTTTATGGCCAAGAATGTGGACTATCTTGGTGAATGTTCCATGTGAACTTGAGGAAAAGGTGTATTCTGCTGTTGTTGAATGAAGTAGTCTATAGATGTCAATTATATCCAGTTGATTGATGGTGTTGTTGAGTTCAGCTATGTCCGTATTGATTTTCTACCTGCTGGATTTGTCTGTTTCTGATAGATCAGTACTGAAGTCTCCAACTATAATAGTAGATTCATCTATTTCTCCTTGTTGTTCTATCAGTTTTTGCCTCATGTAGTTTGGTGCTCTGTTGTTAGGCACATACACATTAAGAGTTGTTATGTCTTCTTGGAGTATTGACTCCTTTATTATTATGTAATTACCCTCTTTACCCTTGATAACTTTCCTTGCTCTGAGATCTGCTGTGTTTGAAATTAATATAGCTACTTCTGCTGTCTTTTGACTAGTGTTAGCATGGTATGTATGCTATTCCCTACCCATTTGCTTTTAATCTATATGTATCTATATTTAAAGTGGGTTTCCTGTAAACAACATAGAGTTGGGTTTGGTTTTTTATTCACTCTAACAGTCTCTCTCTTTTAACTGGTAATTGATGTATTTAGACCATTGATGTTTAAAGTATTTATTGATATAGTTGGATTAATACCTACCATATTTGTTATTCTTCTAAAACTCTTACCCTGTTCTTTGTTCCTGTTTTGTGTGTGTGTGTGTTTGTGTGTGTGTGTTTGTGTGTGTATGTGTGTGTTCAACCAGGCTTTTGTTGTTCTCACTTCTTTTATGAGATTACTTTTTATTATTATTGAAGTATGTTCCTGTATTGTCTTCCACAATTTTTCTGCCTTTTGTAGTTTTAATAGAGCACTTTATATGATTCTATTTTCTCTCTTTTCTTAGTATATCAGTTGTAATTTTTTTTACTATTTTTAGTGGTTGCCCTAGTTTGTAATATACATTCACAACCATTCCAAATGTGCCTTCAAATAATATTTTACCACTTTACAAGTAGTATGAGTGATCATTTGTTATAATAACCAAATATTCCTAATTCTTCCTGCCCATTCTTGTATTGTTGCTGTCATTCATTTCACTTATACATAAGTATTTATATATATATGTCGTATATATATATGTCATATATATATGCCTTTGTGTGTATGTATATATGCCTTTGTGTGTATGTATATAAACATAAGTGTACATAAATAAGCATATAGACATAAATATATATAAAAATAAGCATTAAGAAATATATAAGCATATAATAATAAAATACATTGTTGCTATTATAATTTTGAGCAAGCTATTATCTGTTAGATCAATTAACATGAAAAATTAAAGTTTTTATTTTACTTTCACTTGTTTATTCTCTGGTGCTCTTCTTTTCTTTATGTAGAGCCAAGTTTCTGATTTGTATAATTTTTCTTTTCTCTGAAGAACTTTTTTCGGTATTTTTTACAAGGCAGGTCTATTGGCAGCAAGTTCCCTCAACTTTTATCTGAGAAATTCTTTGTCTTTCCTTTACTTTTGAAGGATAATTTTGCAGAGTTCAAAATTCTAGGTTGGTTGTTTTCTTCTCTCAACTCTTTTAATATTTCATTTCACTCTCTTCTTGCTTGCATGGTTTCTGAGGAAAATTCAGAAGTAATTCTTACGTTTGTTCTTCTATAGATGATGCTTTTTTTCCCCCTCTGACTTTTTTTTCTTTATCTTTGATTTTCTGGAATATCATGTTCCCAGGCATAGTTTTTGTTTGTTTGTTTGTTTCTGTTATCTTCCTTGGTATTCTCTCAGCTTCCTGAATCTATAGTTCGGTACCTGACATTAATTTGGGTGAAGTCCTCAGTTATTATTGCTTCTATTCCCACCTCTCTTCTTTTTCTGATATTCCCGTTATGTGTATGTTATACCTTTTATAGTTACCCCACAGTTCTTGGATATTCTGTTCTGGTTTGTTGGGGGAATTTTTTTCTAGTCTTTTTGCTTTGATTTTTAGTTTTGGAGGTTACTATTGTTATATCCTCAAACTCAGCAATTCTTTCCTCAGCCTTCTCCAGTCTACTAATGAGCCCTTTAAAACCATCCTCCATTTTTGTTACAGGATTTTTCACCTTTAGCATTTCTTTTTGACTTTTTCTTAGAATTTCCACCCCTCTGCTTACATTATCCATCTATTATTGCATGTTGTCTATGTTTTTCATTAGGGCCCTTAGCATAGTAATCATAGTTGTTTTAAATTTCTAGTCCAATAATTCCAACATCCCTGCCATATCTGACCCTGGTTTTGACACTGTTCAATCTCTTCAAACTGTATTTTTTTCCTTTTTAGTATGCCTTGTAATTTTTGGTTGAAATCTGGACATGATGTATTATGTGAAAGTAACTGCAGGCTTTTAGTGTGTGGTGGTCAGGTGTTGAGGGGAGAGAAAGTGTCCTGTAACAGGTTAGCCTGTGTCCTGGACTGTTAACTTCACCAGTGATTGTCAGTTTCCTCCTCCCTTCCCCTTGAGTGGGACAGGACAGCCAGAGAGGGGGCCTGAAGTTGGGTAATTCCCTTCCCCCAGGTAGGTTAAGCTGTGGCATATAGTTTCTTCTGAGGGAAGGCCTTGTTGAAAAGAGAATGCTCTGGTTTATTTAAAAGTGGTTCCTTCTTTTTGTCTCCATGCTGGAAGCATGAAAAGATTTTTCTCTGATACTCATTAAAAAGAGCTCCTGGAGGTAAAACTCACAAAAGTGTGGAGTTCCCCCTATAGCTGGGTCTCCCTGGAGTAGCCTCCAGCAATTGGTCATTTGCAGCTTAGGTTTCCCTACCCTGGCACCAGTTCCTGCAGAGGTTTGTGCTCATGGGTTTCTGCTATGATAAGTTGTAATTCTCAGTATCAGCATCTCTGTTGCTTCAGTTTTGGGGAGTGGTTTGCCTTGTAATGTCATTTCTCTGATGTATCTGAAAAGAGTTGTTGATTTTTCAGTTTAGGTTTTTAATTGTTGTTAGAGTGGAGTGATGACTTCTAAGCTCCTTTCCTACTGGCACGGGAACTGGAAGTCTATTGATAATGATATTTTTATCTCCATCGTTCCTTTTATATTATTAGTTGACCTTTTACTCTAAGGAATAGCTTTTCTTTTATGTTAGTTAGTTAATTAATTAACTTATTTGTTTATTTAAATGAACTTCTGGACACTTTAGTTCCTATTTTATTAATGGCTTATAATCTGTAATTGTTATTTATTTTGATACTCAAATCACTCCTGACCGGCCAGAGGAAGTCCTTTCTAATACAGCTCCTGTATGCTTTGACATGTTCCCACTATTCTTTAAGCACTTTCTTACTTCCTGATGAAACAAGACGCTCGAGGCTTGTCTTGTATGTTTCCTGCCCAAGTCCTATAATAGTACGATTTAATTTTAGTTCATTAACTATTTCCTTTTTTGAGGAGGTTTTTCTAACTGAAGATGGAGTTTGGATCTCATGTGGAAAGTCAACTGAATGTTCTTTGTTGTGTCCACTGTGCTATGCAGCATAACCTCTATGTGACGTTGTTAATATTTCCTGAGAAAAGGTGTCATCAGTTAGTCTCCTTTGAATCTGCTTGGGTTTAGCATTTCAAGCCTGTGTGTGATTCACACAGGTGCATAGATATATCATTTTGATTTAAGTAATTGATTTATTTGGGAATGTTTGTTAAGAACTGCGATAAACCCCACGGTTAACTTAATATGCTTTTATCTAGTGATGGTTGGTTTTGTGCTTAGTCCTTGTAGACTCTGTAGAGCATAAAACATGGTCCCTGCTCCCAAGAAGTTTATATTCTAGTAGGGAAGACAAGAAGAGCATACACCAAGCCATGGCCAGTACCACCTGAAAGTGTATCAATCATCACAGTGTTATACAAGTTCCAACAGTAAGTCTGTACCAATTCTGAGGAGGAGGTTATGGATGAAGATGGACAAGGCAGACATGACCCTACAGCTCACGGCCATCAGGAAGGTGGTCTTTACAGACCTAGGATGGAGTCTGCACATTTACCTTGCCTGGGAAGATAAACAGTTTTACTGATGACCTTTTACACAGGGGTTATACATCTCAATGGGACATACATAGGGAAGAGTGGGCTGCTGTAAATAAGCCTTGGGCATCACTAAATTTCTATACAAGACCATTCATTGGAACCTAGAACAGGGTCATAGAATTGAGGCAGAAGAGCATAACCTTATGTGATTCTCTGCCTTTTTTCACTTCCTGATTGTCCTGGATCAGGAAGTGCTTCCTTTTTGTAAAGTTGTTATGTGAGCTGTGTTTCCAGATCCTTGTAGAAAGAATATTACCTAACAGAAAATCATGACAGGGTTTTTCTTTCTGGTCCAACAATTTTTTATTTCCATACTGTCTACACTCTGGCTGTAAATGCCTTGGGGGCCAGGCCCTGTGTTATACTTTTTGGCATTCCTCATTGCACGAGTTAAGTCTGAATTATTCATTGATTAATTGGTTATCTTAAAAACCCTGACTGCTTTCGGATGTGTATGATGGGAGACAGTGTGATGAAATTTGTTGGCTTGTATAAATATAAAGCTTTTTCTGTGTTAGTTTAATCTTGTGGCTCTGGAGTGGCTCTAAACTTTACCTTGCAGAAGCACAATCACTATAGCAGTTCCAGACCTCACTTTTCCTAAAAACATATATATACACACACACACATATATATTTTTTACCACAGTGTTCCTTATTTAAAAAGCAGATGGCCTAAAAGAAGGGAGGTTTCTATATACTGAAAAGTCTTTTTTAAATAAAAATAAAACCATGGCCTTGATGATCTCCAGTGTTGAGCTGTAGGCAAACTTAGGGCCAGGGAGACCTTCCTGGTAACCCTACAATGACACCGTGTAGGTGACTTCTATGTTGCCCACAGAGAAGGCTTCTGGAAAGATGGCTTCCATTCCTCATAATCCCTTCTTTGGCCTTACTCTTAAGCCTGAAGCTTGATATCTTGTAATTCTCTTAGCCAAGTTGGTGCTTGGGATTCTGCTCTCTTAACGGTAAGGGTAGGTGCTGGTGGAACTTGAAGGAGGTACTGAATAAGGACCTTTCAAATCAGGCAGAGCTCCTAGTTGGGATGCCTGTGAGCATCAATTGTGGAAACCAACAGTTGGATTAAGGAAATTCCCCAACTTGAAATGAATATCGGCTTGAGTTATTAAGCCCAGAAATATTTCCTGTCTTTGAGATTTGCTGGTAGGCCATGCTTGCCTTAAGTTAAAGGGTCAGATTTTCCCGTAAGCACTTGAGCTCTCTTGCTATTTTGGGTAATCGCCTCTCCACGCACAGATGCTTCATCAGGGTCGGAGCATAGAGGGTTTTGTCGACTCTGTCCTGTGCTGCGTAAGGACCTCTGCCTTGGCCAAGGGAATGCTCTCGATGAGTGTGCCCCCTTCTATGATCATATTTTGGGCTTTTGATTACACATTATAGTATATAATCCATCCTCCTGTTAACAGGCATTCCTCCACGTGGGGGCAAGGATCTGGCCTGTGGTCGATGATGGCTCTCCCTGGGGATCTCTCAGGGACAGGCTGGTGCTTTTAAAACTGCCGTGTGCCTTGATCTTAATTTATCTGTTGTATTCAATATCATTGGAAGCCGGAGAAAGGCCAAATACCTGACCTCCGTTCCAGAGCTGTGATATTGCACCCACTCCAAGCGTCCTTTGATCCTTGCTTTGGCAAGCCAAGTAGAGGAACTCCTTAGCTTTCCTTAGTCCCCAAAGTTTCCATCTGACTTTGTCAATTTGTGACATTTAGTCTTCAAATTACAGATTGACTTGATTGCTAGTTGGAGAAAATGAAGACTTTGACAGTCTACTGGAAAGTAGCTGATCAGACTGATGCCTTTCCAAATGTCCATGTGAAGATTAGTAGTACTTCCAGTTATCCCCTGGCTGTCACGTGACAATTCTTGAGGAATAGGACGTTGGGCTTTATTTGGTCTTCTTGGTTGTGAGAAATTAGAAAAGTAGGCAAGGGCCATTATGGACTGCTTAAAATATTCATGTTAAGTTCACTCTCACTCCAAATAAAGACAACTGCTTGGCCCAGTTAATTTTTATTTATTTATTTATTTGTTTATTTATTTATTTATTTATTTATATGTATTTATTTATTTTTTATTGAAGTATAGTTTATTTACAATGTTGTGTTAGTTTCTGGTGTATAGCATAGTGATTCAGTTATACATAGATATATATTCTTTTTCATTATAGGTTATTACAAAATATTGAATATAGTTCCTTGTGCTACACAGCAGAACCTTGTTGTTTATCTGTTTTATATATAGTACTTTGCAGGTGCTAATTCCAAACTCCTAATTTATCCCTCCTCCTCCACTTTCCTTTGGGTAAGAGTAAGTTTGTTTTCTATGCCAGTGAGTCTCTCTGTGCTTTGTAAATGAATTCATTTGTATCATTTTTTTAAGATTCCACATATAAGTGATATCATATGATATTTACCTTTCACTGTCTGACTAACTTCACTTAGTATGATTATCTCTAGGTCCATCCATCTTGCTACAAATGGCATAATTTCATTATTTTTTATGGCTGAGTAGTATTGCATTATATGTATATATCACAACTTCTTTATCCAGTCATCTGTTGATGAACATTTAGGTTGCTTCTATGTTTTGGCTGTTGAAAATAGTGCTGCTATGAACATTGGGGTGCATGTATATTTTTGAACTAGAGTTTTCTCTGGATATATGCCCAGGAGTGGGATTGCTGCATCAAATGGTAAGTCTGTTTTCAGTTTTTTAAGGAATCTCTATACTATTTTTCATAGTGGCTGCATCTAATTACATTCCCACCAACAGCGTAGGAGGGTTCCCTTTTTTCCCACACCCTCTCCAGCATTTATCATTTGTGGACTTTTTAATGATGGCCCCAGTTAATTTTAGAGTGTTTATTTAGAATGAATCCATATCTGCTGAAATAATGTCTACCTTTGTAGGGGAAAGGAAAATATTCACCAAAATTCATTAAAATTTTCAAGTAGGGGAGAGAATTGTTGACTTTCTTGGGTGTGAAGGTCAGTAAGCCTGGAAGGAAAGAAGGAAGGAAGGAACGAAAGGAAAGGAAGGAAGGAAAAAGAAGGGAGAAAGAAAGAAAGAGAGAGAGAGAGAAAGAAAAGAAAGAAAACTGAAACAACCCTGTGTGTTAAACGATGGTGCTGGGTTAGGAAGACGTTGGTTTCAGGTAATTCCCATACGTGTAACACGGCCTTTCTCATGTATCATCCATTCCCATATGAAATCTTCTGTGAACTGTGAAATAATGAAACTGAATTTTAAAATGTGTTTTTATAATTAGAATCAGTGGCTTTGATGAATTTTGTTAGAAAATCCACTTTTAAAGAGAATAATCTCAGCTGTCCATAGGCCAGAAACCCGTCCCTGGTAATATGGGGAAAATGTTAGCATTGGGTCTCTCTCTCTCTCTCTCTCTGTATGTGTGTGTATATATATATGTGTACACACACATATATATACACACACACACATATATATACACATATATATACACACACATATATTTTTTATTGAAGTATAGTCAGTTTACAATGTTGCATCAGTTTCTGGTGTACAGCACGATGCTTCAGTCATACATATACATACATAAATTCGTTTTCATATTCTTTTTCATTATATATTACTACAAGATATTGAATATAGTTCCCTGTGCTATACAATAGAAACTTGTTGTTTATCTTTTTTATATATAGTAGCTCTCTCTATATATTTTTAATGAAATGCCCCCCTTTCCTCCAGCTTTCTTTTGTGGCTGCTTTCTCTGTTTCACACTGCTCTAAGAGGGCTGCGCTGAGCATAGATCTAAATATGGCATATACTGTTGCTTCAAGTGCTAAGAGCCTTTTCCTGGTGGTTTCCTGCTCTTGGGTGTTGAGACAGCAGAATTTCAAGTAAAAGAAGTCCTTGATGTCTGTCTTTTGTGGGGTCTGGTGCAGGTTCTTAGGCAATGAAAAGGTCCTTGTCAGCTTTCCTGGAGCCCAAGAGTAGCTCTGATTCTGTTTGCTGCCTTGAGGGCTAGGCTCCTTAGCAAGTTCAGACATACTTCCTGTGGGTGTCCATTCTGGGCATCTGTGGGTGTTCAAGGCTGTGTTAGGACAGACCTCCCCAGAGACAGAGGGATTAAACACCTGGAACAATGGTTGGCTCCAGGGTTGTAAAAAGTCTTATAAAAAGAGTGGACCCAAGCCTGTTGCCTCACAGTGAGGGTCCTGTGTGAGGAGAAAACTCACACTTCAGATAATTGAGAATTGAAAGTCTTAGATTCAGTCTGAAGGCATAGTTGATTTTACGCACAGAAAATCATTTAAAAAACTCACACTTCTTGTTTAGAGTTGTATCTTCCACCCCAGCCCGACATTCCTGCCAGCTGGAGGCACTGCTAGAGTCACATTCAGACTTCTATCACCGATGGGGACAGGGACCTCTCACATTTGCAGCAGCAGGGATGGTACAGGGAAGGGAGACAACCTTGTGGGGGCTCTAGGTCTGGAGAAAGAGCACGGCCCGTGCAGGGAAAGGGGCACAGATGTCGGGATGGTGACCTTCGGAGTGTGTGGTACAGGTTGGCAGGGATGGGAGCAGGAAGCAATTTTGGCTCAGGTTGTTGGTGACCTTCAGGGTTCAGCACAGGGGATCGGGAACAATGAGATGTTGCAACCAAGGCTGCGAGGCAGAGCAGAAAATGGCACCTGTGCTGCAGCAAGTGAGCTTTGATGACAGCCAAGGAGAGCGCTGGAGCCATCTGGAGACCCTGCCAGCCAGAAGGGGAGGACCAGGGCTTGGGATTCCACAGACCTCCTGCCCCAGGCTCTCGGCCAATGACTGTTGTTATTGTTACCCAACCTGCCCTCCCCCCCACCAGTGGCCCTTCTCCAGCTGGGAGAAGCGGCAGGGGCTCAGGGTTTCCTATTCCTTAGCTGAGAGACATCCTGCTTCTTATTCTGGTGAATTTCACGTTAGCAGTTGCCTGTGTGTGTGATTCCACAGAACCCAGGGTAGGACTCTGCTAAGAACCTGGACTACCAAGCCAGTTGGGAGCA
This sequence comes from Camelus ferus, assembly GCF_009834535.1. Classification (NCBI taxonomy): domain Eukaryota; kingdom Metazoa; phylum Chordata; class Mammalia; order Artiodactyla; family Camelidae; genus Camelus; species Camelus ferus. The sequence continues at coordinate 58,327,656 of NC_045704.1, forward strand.
GTGTCTCTTCCTTTTGGGAGACAAATGTCTTTCTCCTTGTTTTGTTATCCTTCTGACAGCCGGAATTTGGACTCTTCTAGCCTTTGAGTAAGGAGAACCTTTGCTGTCAAGGAAATTATTCCAAACTAGGTGTTTTATGACATTACCAATGAAGTTTATGTCTAGTTACTTGTTTTCTGGGGAATTCTGCTCTTCCTGCATATAGCTGGGTGGTATCTGAGTTGTGTAATGATTCTGTCTGTTCTTAAGAGTTTCAATTTGTTGCAGTATGAGAATTGCTCACGTGTGCTGCTTTTGAGGGGCATAAACGTCAGTGCCTATTCAGAGCGCCACAGTGACGTGCTGGGCCGTCCTGTTTTCACTGTCTCATTGAGCAAAGAACCAAGGTCACGTGCTGATGTTGAGACCAACCCACCTGCTCCTCCAGTGAGAACCACGAAACACATTGTGCTTTTGTACCAGCAAGCTTTGAGTAGCTGAAGCTGTCTTTTTCTTATTTTTCTTGGTAATGGTGTTTGAGCTTTGTCTGGTATTCTGTTGAAAGCTTACCTACTGTAGAATGGTGAGGGCTAGCCCCCTAGTTATCAAGGCATAAATGTCAGATATTCATTTGAAGAAATGAAAACAGTAACAGCAAAACCACATCACAAGTCACACAGCTCAGGCCGGTGCCACTTAAATAGGCTTCTCTGGAAGGGCCTCATCTCGGCCCTAAATTTGAAGTTTGCTCTAAGGGAAGGTACTTACATATTTTCTTCTACTGCTATTAACAGTTACATCCGTGGCTCAAGGTGGTCCTCATTTAAACTCTCCTTATGGCCAAAAATGAGACCACATTTGGGGAGCTTCTTCCCCAAGGATGCATGAAGAGAGAGGTCCTGTTTATGCCACTAGAGCTTGGTTCTGCATTAACCAGCTTTATCTTGGGTTCTTCTTCCTTAATCCCCATGTGTTCCCTCCCAGCGGAGAACGAGTCAGACATGGTCCTTCCCTGATGAAGCCTCAGACCTCAGATCAGCAGAGGAATCCCTCCTCCACAAGCCATGTGTGCCCCAACCCCCAGGGCTGTGGGATGGTTCCCATGGAGGGGTACTTTCTGTTTCTGTCCCTAAGAGCAGTCCATCCTTTACACATTTTTTGAAATCATGACTCTTCTTTCTTCACCCTCCCTAGTCACTCCTCCCAGTTGTGCCTTGGGTCCAGAATGTATCAAATCAAAAGTAAAGTATTTATTGTGTGCTTAGACTTAGGGGTGGGTTTTCCAGCAAGATATTAAGGATATGCTCTACTATTTTTATATTTTAAATGCAAATGTATTTCAAGGACCACAGAATGGAATATTTGAAATGAGGGCTGTTTTAGAGAATCTAGGTTTTTGTTTGCTACAACTATAGGACATATAAAAGGAATTTAAGGGCATTCTTAACTTGAGATCGTTGAGAGATTTTGTGAAATTCACTGAGTGACCTGGAGACAGCTTGAATGGTGGATCACGATTTCAAAGCATCTGTTGTTTTCTTCCCGTCTGCTCACAGTTCTCTGAGTCCTGGTGATCTGGGCCACCTTGAACCACCGTGCTGACCGAGGGGCAGAAAAAGGAGCAGCTGCTTCTGTTGCCCTCGGACTCAAAGGCCTCAGCTAAGGGCCTCTCTGTCAGCTCCCTGCCAAGGCCTTTGGCTTTCTGGAATGACTTGATCACACACTGGTGTCTCAAGCAAGGCTGGGGTGCTCCCCAGCTGGAGCCCTGAAAATGCTTGCGTGGCATCCCTAGAGAAGGAAACTAACTTGAAAGAAACTCCCGCAAAGTAAATCACCAGGACTGGATGGTTTTCGTCCAAGAGTTGGGGAAGGAAATGAAGTGTGAAATAGCACAGATTCTGATGAAGACATTAGTTCTCCATTAAAACCACAACTGTGTCAGAGCAGAGGAAGTTTGCTAACGTGATGACTGTATTGCTAGAGGAGATAGATTAGTGGCCTAGCTGCTGCGTCTGGAAAACCTAGGCTACTTGGAAAGAATGACACAAAGTATGAACAGTGATACAATAGCCTTTATTCCCTCAAAGCAGGAAAGAGGGGCAGATTGCAATTCAAGCACAGCACCATTTCAGGAGAAACTTCGGAAAGAATATGTAACATGTAGGCTGCTACCTGCTACTCCTGTGCCCATGGCAGACATCACTAATCGATCTGGCACTCTACTCTCCAAGCTTGGATTGGGGCTCATACTTCTCAATTCTGTGATCTCAACTGCCTCCATCAAATGATCGGAGTTGCCACATTTGTCAAATTTCATTTGTCCTCTTTGCCTGTGAGGAGGTATTTTATCATAGACCACACTGGCTCATCATTAAATTGTAAATAATGAAAAGAGGAAAGTCTGTCACAGGTAGTTTAGTTTAGGAGCTGACAAGAAACGTGTCACATTCATTCTTTGAAAGACTGAGTTAGCAGAACATCAACCTGCAGGAATAAACAGATTCATGAGAATGGAATCCAGATGGGTGTAATCCCAACCCAAACCATGGTAGGGTCTTTCAGGAGGGAAGGGATGACAGTTCTTCTGAACGGCAGGCAGCATGCTTCAGAAGGTCCTTTAAAGAAATGAGAATCAAGGAAGCATCCTTCATTATGGATTTCCTTGCCGTTGTTGAGTCCTGCCACAACAGTGACTCTGTGAGGGCAAAGAAGTGAGGAAAAAAAGATACAGGAATGTTGGACCCTGGAGAAGCTGAGTGACTACCGAAAACCTGAGGTTTCACTGGGACTGGCCTTTATTCATATGAAGGGAGCAGAAAGCCAGCTCTGCTGCAGGTCTGGGAAGTTCATGGGCCTTTGCACAAAACATTTTGCCATTGGATTGAACAAAATCTCCTGTCTCTGGTAATGATTAAAGCAGCTTGGCTGTAATAATGGTCCTACAGCCCAGTGACCTCCATATGAAGGGGTTGTGATAAATCAGATCTCCTGAATCAACTACAATATGATTATTTAAAGGACTCTGCCCGCCTTTGGGCAGCCTCTGGGCTGTGCTGTTTCGCTTGATCAGTGAAAAGATGCTACATACTTTGGTTAACAGAGAATCAGAATATAGTAAAATGTACTTAGCATGGGAGGGACCCGACTTGTATTGTGACTCATTGATAATTCAGGATCTTGTCCTACCACAGGGTGGTCACTGGGGAGATGGCAGGTGCTGTGATTCAGAGGTCATGGCAGCAGGGATGTGATGGGGTTTATTAGTCAGCAGACCTGGGTGCTAGTTCCCACTCCATCACAAGGTACCCTGTGACTTTGGTCACATCTAATGGAATCATGGGTCATGGAGCAAGATGCCAGGAAGGTCATCGTGTCTAGATCTTTGCCTCACAGGAACCCGGGATCATCATTTCCACTTCGAAGACGAGGTAGTAATTGCTCAGTAAGAGAAAATTAAGGGTATGCAACACGGGGAAGGTGTAGATGAATGAAAGGAGAGGATCAAGGCTCCCTGCAAGCAGGTCTTCTTACGTCACCACTTTGCTTCTGACTCTCAGTTTCCTACCGTTAATGGGCTCTAAAAATAAGTGCAGATTTCGCACAGTGCTGAGTGATTTAAATGATTAATTAAATGATTAAATGTAGCGCTGATCACTGACACTTTCAAGTCACGTTATAGTTGACACTGTGCTTTCATCTGCATTCTCTTACCCTGCTGAGACTCCCTGAGTTGGGTAAGCAGTAGGATTCCTTATCAACTTTCCACAGCAGGGTTAAATGGCTTCCTCGAGGTCACATCAAAGTCAGAACCAGGGCTCAAACTCCTGCCTCCTAATTCCAAATCCAGGGTTCCTTTCACCATAGGATGATAGATCATGGCGAGCTTACTCTATTTATCATTCGCTTTAATGACAGCAGAGTCTTCAGCGTCACAATGTGGTAAAAATAGACTGCGAGGGCAGGGAGGTTCTCGGTAGCAAACAAACTGAGCTCACCAAAATGTTCTCGCGGGCAGGCTCGGTTGCAGTGGCCTTTAGGAAAGCCTTGGCAGTCCTGCCGTGGGCAGCATCACCGACTCCCCGTGTCCAGCTTTCCCTGAGGAGCTGCCTCTTGGCTCCAGCGCCAGACACAGGCGCTGCCCTAGAGGACACAGGGCCAGGGTGGGCGACGGGGAGTAGGAGGAGGATTTCTTCTGAGGTGTGGGGACCAGGGACTGAGAGCACATCCCTGGTGCAGGGACAGGACTGTGTGTCCCACGAGAGCAAGCCTGCTTGGTTTTGGCACACACGAGGAGAAACAGCCTTTTGAGCCCAGGTTCATGCACCACTGAGGCTTTTCTGAGAAGCAAGGGGAGGGAAGGTGAGAGGGTGTGAAAGAGTACAAACAGCACAGCCAGAGGAAAAGCCTCATTATTCACATAAAGATCATTTATAATCTCCCTACTTCCCAAAGTGATTTGATATGGATTACGGTAAAAAGAAAAAAAATCAAACATGCATGTATAGGTGGTTAAAATAAAGAGAAATGGGAAATAAGGAACCATACAAAGACAGTGGGGGTGGTCCCATATGACCATATAACGCTCATAGAAAACACAACCACTTTGGCTTCATAAGGGAGACAATATATTTTTATTAGGATGCACTGCTCATGTTCTGCTTCGTATTCTTTTGAATATTTCTCCCATTGGAAATACGCAGCTCAGGTAAAGTGCTTTATTTTATAGCAGAAGAGAGCTCGGAAAATGGACAGTTTTGCCACTTGAAGAAATTCTATCAAACCCGTGGTCCTTGTCCTTTTAAAGTCATAGACTCCTTTGAGAATTCCACGAATACTGTACATCCTCTTCCCAGAAAGATGCAAGCTCCTACAAATATAACTTACAACTTTAGATCACTTATAAACCCCCAAAGCCCATCCATTGATTTTAGGTTAATCCTCTTCATTTGAAAAGTTAGAAATTAACATTTAATGGAATAAATTTTCCTTTGCAAAAAGATTCACTGCATGCAATTGAGATGATTGTAATTAAAATGTACGTATAGCCAGGGTCACATAAAATATTCTGACTTCTATGAAATTCCCTAGCCTGTGACATTTGTGTTTTGCATATGTAGTCATTGCACATTCATTTATAATTTAACTTAGGCTTTTATTCGTTCTTTTAAAGATGCTTTGGAGTGTGCATTCCATTGTAGTTTATATCTGATCATGTGTAATATTGGGAATAATAAGGAAAGTCTGCCTTCACTGTAAATCAATTTTGATTACATGTAGAATCAGGTTTACAAAGCAATGCTTTAATATATACAACAGCCCATACGCCATCAATGAGATCTCATCCTCCAGACTTGTGAATTCTTGGAAAAAATGACTTCCACATGTTCCTAAAACTACTTAAGATTTTTGACTGGTTGGTGGTCTATTGATTCTAAATATCTGACCTGTCAAAACGCCATCTTTAAACTGCAGTGATGCATAGAGACTTGGAATTAGCCAGGGCTGAATTTATTACAGAACAAAGGGAGGTGATGATTAACACACCCATCTGAGCAGTAGGGGGGAAAAATAATCCTTGAATGGATTAGATGCCATGATCCTAAAACCACATTCTCTGAGTTTTGGGTCCTTGCCCAGAAATGGGGAGAGGCCAAACACTGATGCCTTTTAAATGACAGAGTATCTCCACGGGACTCTGGTCAGGGACACTGGGGCAGAGAGTTGAGGGTCAACTAGGAAAAAGCTTTTCTTTCTCCCATGTTCTAGCAGGGTTGAGGACCTAGACCCACTCTGTGTGCCATAACCTTCAAAACTGACCGCCCACTCGATTAATGTTATATGATTTATCAGTCTGCCTGCCTGGTGGAGATTATATTAAAGTGTAAATAAACTAGTTTTTTTTTTAACCACTAACCAGGAATCACTTACACAAATTTTTTGAACTTCAGTAGGCTACTTTCTGGACAAGCATAGAGCCTACCAAGAAGATGAAGTGAATTATTATGCACTGTCCCGAGAAGCCGAACCATAGGCAGGCTCTCTCTATTCACTGGCAATATCTGGTAGATTCTGAGCACTCCCAGAATGTAATTCCAGGGAAATTTACCTTTGTAAGAGTAGTCTACAAAGACAGCTCCAAGCCCATTTTCTGATTAATTTCTCTTTTTTCCTGTGTCGTGTCTTGTAAGCTTTACAAACAGTATGGATTAAAAACTAGCATTCTATAACAGTATTGATGGCAATCAACTCTCTAAGAGAGGTCTCCAACAGATGGGTACCCTCATGAGAAGGAAACGGACCATTAGGAAAGTCACAGTGACCCCCATTCCCTGGGAGGAGGAGCACTTTAATCACAAGCCCAGGTGCTCAGGAAATCTCCTGTCACTCTGAGATGGGTCAGGACATGGTGCCGTGTCCAAAGCTTCTAAATACAGTTCAGGCTGGGTCATCATGACAGATGCCGAACTGGCACCGCTGTGGGGATTGAAGTGGGAACTCTGACAGTGCTTAAATGCCACGGCCCCTGGGCTCCAAGTCTTCCTGTGCTGGGACAGGGAGAGGCAGTGCAGAGCCTTATGGGGAGGAGGGTAGGAGCAACTTTGGCCAGGAAATCCTGCTGCCTCGGCGACACCACCACTCCTTCAGAAGGCGACAGACACCCAACAACACACCATCTATTTTAGAAGCTGTCACTTTCTGAATTGCTCACACACTTGGAGGACACTGTTTCTTCAAAGGTCATTCTGACCCATCAAGGTAGGTAGGCCTGGGGAAAAACAGAGGCATGCGATAGTCAAGGTGTTGGTTGAGGGATGAATTGAATGAAGTGATGTTGTCATGACGACTCAAGGAGTCAAGAATGGAGGTAGGAATCACATGTTGACTTTGGGGTTCCCGAATCAGCCTTTACATAGAAGACGGTATTAGGCTATACTTTCCCTTGCTCTTCTTGGCTATCACCAAAAATCCACCAGATCAGATTCCTTTGACAACTCAGTCGCCTCTGTGGAGGGCTTTAGAGGAAAAAAAGAAGACAGGAGAGATTTGGGAGGTGGGCTTTTCCTGGAGGAGTCTGGGGACTTGGGATGTGAGAGTGGGATTCTAAGTTTTGCAAGCAACTCAAGCAGGGGTTGGTGAGTTGATAATATAAAGACACTGCTATGAACACAGTTAACCCACGGTGTTTGTTTCACTCTTAATATTTACCCCTTGCCCCTTAAGTGGAATTGTTTCTGTTGTTAAAGTGTTTGATTTTAGGGTTTCTGATGGAGGTGTGGAATGATGGACGAGTCGAAGCTTTGGGGTAAGAGAGACTCGGGTCCTTTCCTTCTCTCCGATGCTTCTGGGTGAGTGGCCCTGGACACACTCCCTTGACTAAATCTCAGTTATCTGGCCTGTCAGATAGGTTCTAATGCACAACCCTCAGGTCCCACCTTCATGCTGTGTGGGAGACCCCCCTAGGCACTAGATCTTTTCTGCCTCCTAGTGTGTATTTTTCTTAGCCTCAGTCAGAGGGTGAGTGTTCTTGACAAGGCTGTCCATTTGGTGTCAGGGGACGCTGCAGCCTCCCAGATCTTTTCTGTCCTTCCTCCCTCTTGGAGCAGTGTCCTTGGGCTGCTTCTTCAGCCAAAGTTGATCTCTCTGCTTCTCTGTTCCAGGCTAGAATTTGCCTCCCTGGTCCCATCTCCTTACTGAAGATACGACATACATCTTTTCTCATTGGTCTGCCGCGTTTTCTCTGATTGCAGATTCTAGTCATTTTCCTTCTTAACTAATGCAGAAGCCACTGTGAACTTGGAGAGCATCACTTAAGTAGACCTTGACAAAAACAGGCTTTCTTTGCTAGCATTTTCACTATTTCTCTGCTTTCCCTCCTTCTGCCTTTCCATCATTTCTCCTTCTAACACTTTCAACTCTGAGAGCTTTTGCTCCTAACCCCAAATTATCTTCTCTATGTGATCTTTTCCCAACCTCCATTAAAAATTTTTTTTGTTAGGATTTGCCTTTCTCCTTTTGAAAAAAAACAAACCTTCTTTCTCTCTCTCAGGTATGGACAGGGAAGTGATTGGGAAAAGCTCCAACCATGACCACCTCCCTTTCCAAATTATGGAAGGAGCTTATGTTTAGTATACTCCTACTCTGTGCCAGGGGCTTTACTGAGCACCTTTGGCATATCTGTTTTAGATGAGGAAATTGGCTTAGGCAGGTGAAATCACTTGCCCAAAGTCATACAGCTGGCTCTGCATGATTCTAAAGGACCATCCTCTTGCCCTTTCTTGGAAGCTTCTCTGGAAACCCTACTTCACTGCAGGCAGCAGGGACGCTAGCTGTGTTGGGGGTCTGGAGAGTGTGTAGGAGTCTGGAGGCTGCAGCAGCTATATGTGCAGGAGCCATTCTGTTTCTGAAGGAGAGGTCAGCTCTGCATCTGCCCCCCTCCCCAAACACACACACATCATCACCATCATCACCATCATCACCATCATCACTATCATCACCATCACCATCATCACCACCACCACCACCACCACCACCATCATCATCATCATCATCATCATCATCATCATCATCATCATCATCATCATCATCAGTTCCTGCAATGGTAGAAGGGCTTGCTCCTTTCCTCATTTTATCCTCATAATCCCAGGCACCTTTTCTTCTTGGGCTCATGTGGAAGAAAGTTAGTATCTGAGAAGAATTTTCTAGATGATTGGCTGTGACTGCTATTCATGGAAGTGATTGCATTCACTGAATTCACTTGATGTCCCTGAAAGATTCCAGGGCAGACCTTGCCAATCAGTTGTAACACAACTCACAGTCGTGGAAGAAAAGCTAGTGGACTTCCAATAGTTTAAGATTATGTGTGGAGGTGATCCTGTTGGGATTTCATTGGGAACATGGCATTCAATTAAGATACCTCATTACTAGGGATACGTTGGTCTCCTGAAGAAGAAGATCAGAAGAAGAAAAGCATTTGAGATGCAACAAAAACAGCATTTTGTTGAGTGCATAATAGATGCCAGACACTGTCCCAGGTGCTGAGGATACAAGAGGAATATCACAGATACAGTCTCAATTACTTGCTATTCTCTTAACCTGTCTCTCAGACTTGATGGCTGTGCCTCTGCCTAAAATTCCCTTTTCCTGGGAGATCCTTCTCTTCCTTTCCCCATCTCCTTCTTTTCATTTGCAGACATCTCTTCATTAGGCCCAGAAAAGACCCCTGGGCTGGAAGAGGTTCTTCTCACCTGAAACTCCCACAGCATTTTGTTGATATTCCTCTTAGGTAATACATGAAAATTAGCATTTGTGTCTTCCTTTTACTGTTGATAAAGTATTTACATAAACACACAGATACACACTTTGTTAGTCATTCATAAAAAATTTCACCAAGTATGTACTAATGACATTCTCATTTTGCAAATGACAAAACTAGGACTTAAAGAGGTTGAGACTTGTTCAAGATTAGACAGTTGGAAAAAGAAGAGATGAACTTTCAAACTCAGTCATTTGAATAGCAGCCCCTTAGCATGCTGTTTGCCATGCTGGATCTTGACTATTCTACTTTTGTTAGATTACTGAGTATCCTATCCTGTCTCCTAAGTGATTTTGTAAGTTTCTGAGGACATAGGAACACACCTTATTTAATTTTATGACTATCACAATACCTAACATATTGCCAGTCCCAGGCTAGATGATCAACAAGTATTTGTTGACTAAATAAAGGATTTACTGAGTGGATGAATTCAGAACGTTACTGGAGAGGTGGTCATATAGTTGCCAGCCACATAGCTCTTCTGTTCATTCAACAGGATGGATCTTTATGTTTGGCTTGATAGGTTGGGTGGATTCTAAACTCAGTGTAGCTGGTAGTCTCCTGAGTATCGTTTGAAGGGTCTTGCATGTTCCTGGCTATATCTGACTGTCTAGCCTACTTACATGTTTGATATTGCCACTTCCAAGGGCACCATCCCCAGAAGTCATAGTTAAATTACACTTGTGGCTTGGACGTTGGCTGCTTCATTCTTCTCTGTTTGCATATTCGCATGGATTGATTGATTTATTGGTGCTCACTGAAAATGTCCTAACAAGGTATAAGGCAAGTTCTTCAAGGACCTTTGGGGGAAGGCCTCCTTTTCACATCATGGAAGTTAAAAGACCACTATTGCAGATGTCTGATGGTGTTGTGGTAGTGGCCAAGGTGGTTGTGGGAGGTTGAAAGTAATTGTGTTTGCAAAGAGCAAACAAGCACTGGCTTAGAGATAAGCTGTGTCCATTCACCCAGAAGAAAATGCCAAGAGCCTCAGGGAGGGCCCTATGTTGACAGCTGCTGGCCTCAAATTGACCAGTGAATCTTGAAGACCACTCAGTTAATCAGGGTCAAATTTTGGAGGACCTCTGGTCCAAAGGGTATTTAGATTTGAATATTGCCATGTGGCTTGTGACCAATTTTTGATTATTCCATTTCCCCATTTTCTGTGTTTTTCATCAAGAATATTTTCTGAACCAAAAGTTGGTCTCAAGACTTTTAATTTTAAGAGAATGGAATAAAATATGTGAAATTAGGACTGTTTTAGAAAATCCAAGACCCATATTTATTCTTACTTTTTCTTTGTCTTCCTGATTAACTCGATCATTGACACATAATCTTATATGTTAATTTAATAGTTTACTGTTTATAAAGTGCCTTCCCTATATAATTATCAGATGATTTCTCCTCAAGTATAGATATACATTTAACACCATAAAAAACTTTTGTGCCGTAAACTCTGACTTAAATTAAGCCTAAATAAGCCAGATTATGCGCAAGTAGGAACTACCTCAGCTGCCTTTTCTTGTCTTTCAATGCTGTCATTATACATTTCTCAAAGTCCAAACATCTTCCAAGTACCTTCTAATGTTATTTTGCTGATATTCTGGGCTAAAGCAGAAGAGTGATTTGACACTGACAGTGAAATTAAGTCATCTGTCTGTCACATTTGGATGTTTTACTCCTGGTGGTGACTGGGAACAGGAAGTGAAATACAACAAAAGAGGGCCTTTTACGCTGGTAAGAACTTGTGGCATAATATTAAGTTGGTGAAGAGGCCTAAAATATTCCTGAACGTAAAGCCACCTCTCCTAAGAAAGGAAAATTCCCATCTGACCTTGGTTTGCATTTTCTCTTCTCCCAAAAGGACTGAGAATGTTTCAGTTTCCATAGAGCTGTCTCTGACCGGGCAGCCTGAACTTTAGCTCTGTTTCTGAGTTCACAGTGGTACGCACACAACCCTGCGGGTCTAGTTATGAAAACTGGGCAACAGTTTATAGTGGAAAGAGCATCACCTGCTAGTGTCAGATTAACTCACATCCCACCCTGACACCTCCTAGTTACATACTGTGAAAAAAACTTCTTAATCTCGCCCAGCTTCAGTTTCTTCCTTTATAAAATGGCAGCAATAATGCCTGTTTCATATGGTTTTCTGTGCAAATTGCATGAGGCTTATATAAAAATGTATATAAACTATCTAGTGTAATGCCTATTATTTCTCATCCCTTGTTTGTTTCCATGTTCAAAGCATGCTGGAGGCTGAACCTTTAATGACATTGAGTCTTTGATCAACAAGAAATAGATACAGAGATGACTGCCACCACTTCTTTGCGAAGTCTCTTTAAAAGGCTGAGATCTCAGGGATGACATTGGGTCCTTGCCTCTGGCCTGTGTGTCATTGAGAGAGGTGCTGATTGTCAGGTGGAGAATGTTTTAGGCAGCTGAGGGAGATGTGCTTTTAGCCTCCTTAATTGGATTATTGGCATGGGAATTGCAGGCTTCAGGTTACCGACCCCTTTTTCCCAAATAGAACTTGGAGGGCATGGAAAGCTCAGAGACTTCATTCCATTGCTAAAGTCATCTAACAGGCTCATTTGAGTGTTTGGTCTCATCATAATTTTAGTTTAATCCAACTTGAGTTATAGTTCATTCCCTTGAAGCTCTGGCCTGGGTATCAAATTTGGGCTCAGTCCGTACTCAGGTCAATGCCAAATGTTCTTGCTTCTGCCATATTTAGAATTACTCTATGAAAATTTCCATTACCAGATTTTCTAAGCTACCTGATAAAAGCCGACATCTCAGAATCAATGTCCACTGCAGAGGTCCTTGGGAAACAGGAATTTACTTGAGCCTGGTACAGAAAGTGCTGCCTGGGCTGTAAGCTTCTGATGTCTGCCATGATGTGAATGGGAGCCCTGGGATGACTGTGCGAGTCTTGATTTTAGACTTTGGGACTGAGGCAGGGGACCAAGGAGTGGCTGCTCTACCACTATCCAGTAGGAAATACTGCTCAGTGTAGTCGCCTCCCAGTCACTGGCAGAAATAAAAACAGAACCAAAAGTGATTGTTTGATTATCATCCGAGTTGGGTTTTTCTCCTATAATTGTATCAAACTGTTTTCTTCCTTGGGGTAAAATATGACAGCTGAGGTTCAGTCTTATGGAAGTGGCACTGTGCATCTAATCTCAGGAAATTCTACATCTCTTATCTGACTCTGCAGGAATCTTCTACCCCTACCCCTCATCTTCCACACCAAACCATCATTTATTAAGGAGATGTGGCATAGCATTAGACTCAGTTGATGGGATTCATAGCCTAGACGGGAAGACGGAACTATCATCACCTTCATTTAAAAAAAAAAACTTTGGTATAAAGAAAGTCTAAACTCCATATTATGACAAACACATTCCTCCTAAAATACAAACTCCAAAATACGTGTCGTTTACTCTACAGGAATCATACCATAATAAAGGTGTTAAAAGATAAAATAAAATACAAACTTCATGTGGCCAGGGATTTTTGTTTTTTCCCCGATGACGTCTCAAGAATCTAGAAGAGTGGCTGGCACATCCTAATGTTAAACCAGTAGTTGTTTAGTTGAGTTGGACCTGATTTTCCAACTCATCTCTTATCTCCCCTCCTCTCTTCCCTTATATATTTTAAGCTCTTGCCTTATCAGTTTGCTTGTGATTCTGTAAAAAGTGACAAGTCCTTGCTTACATGATTCCCACTACCTGAAATTCCATCCCCATAATTTCTTTGCCTGCTTATATTGAAGTCATATAAAGCTCATATAAATTTCAAGTCCACTCTCAAATGTCACCTCATGAAGTCTCCGTCACCCTCTTGTCATTGACTTGTTGGCTTCCCAAAGCTCCTCTTAGTGCTTTGCTCCTGCATCTGTCAGAGCAACTATCACAGTCTGTCTTCTTTAACAGTTTCTGTGTCCTTCTTACCAGATGGTGAACTTCTTCAGAACAAGAGCCTGTTTTATCTGTCTTGGTACATTAATATACAACCTGATCTACACAAAGTAGAAATGTTCAGTGGAATAAAAATGGAACTAAATATAGTTTCATGTGCCTGCAATCCTTAGGAGGCAGAACTGATGTAATTTGGATTTGGCTGCCAATAATATTTGAAATGGAGATAATAATAATAACTCTTAGATTTGTTCTATTAAATAACGTTGTGTATGTAAAGTCTTAGCAGAGTGCCGGATGTATCGTAAGTGCTCAATAGATGCTGATCATGAATGGGATGGTTCTTGTGAGCTTATATTCATCTCACTGTCCAAAGTCACTAAAATTGTTATCAGTAGTGTCATTAGATTCTGTTTTTATCGTAAAGATATAAATATAAATTTTGAGCAGGAAGATATCTTCCCGTCACTCCAATAGTAAAGCTAAGGAAATAATAACACATAAAAATAAGTAAATAGTGAAGATAAGGAAACTGAGGCTCCATAAAATGGGGTGATGACCTCCCAGGACCCCACTCTTGGTGCATAGCAGAACCCTGGGAGTAAATATGCTTTGTTAACTGTAGTAACGAATGATTCCTCAAAATCATTGGTTAAGTGGAAATGAAGATCACCTGGCAGATTGTGAAATCTATTTTAGTAATGTCTAATTTTGAAATAAAGTCAAAGTACACATAACTCAGACATTTTCTTTACATGTTAACCAAAGCAACTTGTCATGGTGGGGTTGCTGCTGTTAGACTTGGTGGTCTTTAAGCTGTGCGACTAATACATTCATTAAACATTAAACTGAAAAGGGACTTTACAGCACCCCTAATTAAATGTGCATGGGCTGTGCTATAAAGGTTAACGAAAATGGGGGCCGGAATAGTTAAGCGACTTGACCAAGATCAAACATGTTAAGTCATTTCAGGAGTAAGGATGGCTGAAGTAGTTGAGGAGTCACAGAACTGCTGACTGCTTTGGCCAGGGATGAACCTAGTACCGTCTTGGGGAGACCTGGATGAACCTAGTGTAGTCTTGGGGAGACCTGGTCAGTGAATCAGGAGGCAGAATACCTAACTTTTAGGCCTCATTGTTTTCATTTTTTCTTAGTCTCAAGAAACGGACATAAAAATATATGCCATATCTACCTCATCAAATGGAAGGATATATTAGATAATATGTAAAATACAAATTAAGAAACTATTTTATTATTGCTACTATTTTGCATGAATTGAGAATTGGAATTCTCCCTAAGCTAAACTCAACTTTGGGAACTTAGCATTACAGTATCTATTTTATCAATATGAAATAGGGCAGAGATAGAAAATGAGTGAAACTATGAACTGATGGTTAGATTGTCTTTTTTTAGAGATTTTTCTGGATAGTAATAGATGTGTTGGCTTGACCTTGAGTCATGTGATGTTCTCCAGTCTTGTAACTGGCTTAGTACAGTTTCCCAAATTTTTCTTCTTTAACTTCCTTATTACATGTAACTTTATTGTTTCCGTCCCTGATATACTAAAACTTCTCTTATTAACATACTATTCACAGGAGATGTATGATATCCAAGTCTTTCCAGGTCATTCAAATGAGTTCCTAATGGTTATATTTTGAAGGGAGGAAGTCACAAATTGCCAAGGATAAAAAGAACCTTGAAAACACAGAGGTGTTTTCTAATCTTCAAAGGACTGATTGCATTTCTGAATGGATGACCTGATTTGATTGAAATAACCAACTATGCATTTCTTCCATTCATGACTTGGGTAACTTGATTATCTGTTCTAATTAATAGCTAAAATAATTGATCTGGTTAGCCTAAATATTTATATAGCTATGATTTAGAAATATATTTTACAAAGGATTAAACTTTATTTTTACCGAGGCTGTTGATCTTGACTCTGAGATTACTATTTTAAGGGTTTTGTAGGGTAGCTTATGTCACAAGTAGTCCTTAAAAAAACACTATATAAAACATAATATTAATTTAATTTCTAACCTATGTTGGCTAAGAAACAACCAAGAATGGAAAATTACATGGTGTATTCATGTTGTTGAAAACATGGGCTGGTGCCTGCGTTTTGTACACGAAAATCACTTGGGCTCTATTTTGTGAGGGACTGAACGTTTAGGAGTAGACTATTTCCAGGGAAACAAATAACTGTCTGTGAATATCCTCTTCATGGGAAAACACTGCCTAGGCCACCACATCTTGTCTATTTCTTTTATAGTTACCATGGGTTCCCCAGGAATGTTCCAGCCCTCTCAGATCACTCCCTTTTCTGGGTTCCTCTGAGACATACAGGAAAACATGTAATGGTGTGGAAAACTGTGTGGTAGTATTTGTCTTGGTCTCTGATTATTTATGAATGCTCCCAGTTTCCACTTGTACTATTAAATACCTTTAAAAGGAGCCCCATTGTGTGCGTTAGTATTTTCCAGAATCTAGCACAGTGCCAGGCACATAGTAAGCACTCAATAAACACATAATTAATCAACACTAACTGGGAAATTTCTCAAGGTCTGGATTCTGTTTCAAATTATCCACATGGTACCTCATATAGGGCCACATGCCAATAGGTGCTTATTGATGGATTTGATGGAAACCATAAACAGAATATCCACTCAATTCTTTAACTCCTATGATTATGTGAAGTTGGGCCCCCAGTATTTTTCCTCATTTAACTTCTCTCACCCAAAGAGTTTTAAATTTGATGCTTCTAATTGGAGTTGCCTGGGTTATCACTGAAAGTTGCATTGGAAAGGATTCTTATATTTTTCAAGCCATTAGAGGTGGAAGAGACTGGAAAAGTTTTCAGTTCAGTCCTTCTAATTGTGCTATGAAGAAATAGGTCCATTGTGGCTAAGTGACTTGTCCAAGGTCATTCATGAATCCATTTAATGTTACATTTTGGGTACCCACTTTATTCCAGATGACATAGTGAGTTAAGAGTAGAGTCTTATTTCCTTAATCTCTAGCCATAGTCCCTATTACAATCCCAGCCTCAGTTTGGCTACGTTTAAAAACTTGTCACTTTGTGCAGGAATATCTTGCCCTTCCTTTCCCCCTTCCCAAACACACATTGGAGAAATCACATGTCCAAAATTTTCTCTGGCCCCTACTTAGGACGTCTGTTTCCAGCTTTTTCATAACCATAGCACCCTATGGTAAGGAGATTTCATTAACACTTTGCTCCCAAATGTAGGATAAGACTATTTTTCAAAAATCTTGCTTTGAGGAGTTTTTGAAAAACTCACAATATTAATGATAAGTGAGGAGCTCTTGGCATATCACAGAAACAAAATGGGATTTGGGAATACACGTCTCATAAGGGATCGAAATTACTGTCTGGCCGAGTGTGTGATGACATAATGGCTTTGCTACTGAAAGGCATTTGGAATGAGGCTAGGATGGAGACTTGTCACTCAACATCAGCTCTCATCTCAGATAAGTAGCACCACATTTCTGTGCTTGAAGGAAACCAACATTAGCTCCTGTTCAATCCAAGGTATAACATTATATGCTTTGACACGTAAAACCTAGTTACACAATTTTGGGGGGTGGTGAAGATGGTGACCAGACTAGTTATTGTGATTAACTAAAGATTTGGGGTGAAACTTCCCTGTTATTTAGGAGATTGGTTCAGTTCTGTGGCCCACTGAATGTCTTTAGCAGTGAAGGGTGCGGAACTGGGGACAATGGGGAGAAACAGCACTTGGCTTCCGGTGGGCTTCTGCAAAGCTGTGGGGGATTCTTGCCAGAAATGCTGCCTGGGTTTGAGAGAGGAACACATCAAGGCTAGAAGAAAAGACAATTAAAGGTGTCATGGGATGGGGTGTTCACAGACCTAGAAACCAGCTCCAGGTAGTGAGGATGGCAGCAAGATTGTCTGGCATTCTGTCCCCGCCCTCTTCCATCCTGCTAGTGTCAAGGACAGGTGCCCAAGAGGCCCTGACCTTTGACAGCACTGAAAAGTCAGTTGTCAGAGTAGGATATTGCTGTTTTTATCTGTTATTCATATATGCATTTATTTATGCAGGACGCAATCAGAATCCTAGATGTTAAGGGTGGATTAGAGAAATGGGTTCTTAGGCCTAGCTTGCAGTATCATGTGACATCAGAAAATTATATAGCTAATCCAAGCTTGGAAAATATTAAGAGATGTAATTCTTGGCATAGGGCCTCCAAAAGTAAAAAATGTGAAGTATAGAAAATTCTCTAGTAAATCTGACTCCAGCCTCTGCATCGGTCTGCACCGCCCTCCCCCTTGCCCCTTCTTCATGAGAACAGAGGACACAGGAGGAGAGGACCGTCTGGCCCAGCATGCCAGCTTTTTATTTGGTTGCTCTCAATCCTACCTTCCTGTTTGGATCAGCCCTCCCCTCTGCCCATACTTCAGAAACCAATCAAGGTGTCTCTTAAACTCATTTATTCCCTTTGTGTCTACCGCCTTCTGGGGTAACTTTTTCCATATGCTTACATTCTTGCCTCACAACTGGCTTTTTTTTTTTTTCCCATCGAAAATGGCCTGATTGGACCTAGGAAAAAACATTTCCCCAAATGTATAACAAAATGTTTCTAAAGATTCCAAACAATTTTTCATTCCTTTTGATGACCAGGATCTATAAACGGAGGAAAACTTGCTGTGTTTAAAGATAACTGACTGGTAGGTAGTGATGCTGAGTGGTATGGAATTAAAGAACACACTGCTGTTCACATTGAATCTTGGCCCCTCAAGTGAAATAGTTGAATCTAGGTTTTCAGCTGTAGTCTGTGATTATTATTATTATTTTTAAATTTGGCATTTGTTTTTGTTGCCCCGATTTGGCTTCCTTCCCTTCAACATGGTGACGTTAGTTCTCTTTATATTGCCTATTGTGGACCAATTTTCTTCAGCTGTTGCTAAAACTTACTAAAATGCCAGATGTCATGTTGGAAACACGAAACCTGAAAGAAGGTCGTAAATCACAAAAACAAACCATAAAAAAAAAAATAATAAAATACCCTGAGTGCTGTGCTTTGGAGCTTCCCAGCTTGAAGTCTCCTTTTGTTCACCCCTCTCCCCACTCCATCGTGCCCCCAACTCTGCCTCCATCCTTTAGGGCCAAGGGTGTGTTGTGGGGTGCAGCTCAGTTTCTTACTTAAGGCTTGATTGTTTATTTTGCAGATTCTGAGCAGAGCACTGGTTCAGACTCTGAGGTGCTCACCGAGCGGACTTCCTGCTCCTTTGACACTCACACTGACCTGGGCTCTGGTGCTGCAGGCCCCGTGCCTGCTGCCATGTCTTCCATGGAGGAGATTCAGGTGGAGCTGCAGTGTGCTGACCTCTGGAAGAGGTTCCATGACATTGGAACCGAGATGATCATCACCAAAGCAGGCAGGTAAGGACAAGTTCCTTTGAATGGGCAGATTCAAAGAACAGAGAATGGACGTAGGAGGTGTTACAGTTTCCTTTTCACGTCTTTGTGGTCGGTAGCATGGGTGAAGCTCAGGCAACCTGCACTCACTTTTCAGCATATGGATGTCTTGATAAAGTGATTTTTCTTGTGTTTACTGTGATTTTGCTATTTTCCTCCAAGGACCACTCAAACCTAAATCACCTCTACCCTCACAAACATTTTCTGCCTGCAAATGTAGTTCAGCTAATATCGGAGATCCATGGTACATAACAGCCAAACAATAGATTTCCAAAGCAAGTGTTACTTCACCAGCCAATGTTTTTAAGAGAAAAAGCATGCATTGTCTAAGGCATTTAAAGCAGCTGGGCATTTTTGTAAGAATTTTGTTTTTGGTAAAAATTGGGCTTGGTGCATTTTTGAAGCCCTGCTTATTGATCCATTGTGGTTTATTGTTGGCTTGAAATTATGACTTTAATGGGACCTAGTGGAAACTCATGCAAAATAATTTATATAGGATGATAAAGGTTTTTAAAACATGGCTTCTCTTGAAATAAACACTGTGAATTAAGCTACTCCTTTATCGGTATCTTTCAATTTTACATGGTTTTCTGTTTTGTGCTAGCTATTCAACATATATTATTTAAATTTCCCTGGGGTTGTAAGAGATAGGATAGGATAATCCCATGTAGAGATGAGGATGCAAAAGCTGGAAGAGGGTAATTAACTTGACTAAGGCCACACAGGTAGTAAAGAGTAGCTCCAGAATTCTACACATATCTATCTGGCTCCAAAACCATTGTCTTAACTATTTATAACTCTGCACTGTTAAGAAATGATTATAGTTTTTGCCCCTTGGGTTTAAAATGAAAATGATTTAAATAAAAATAAACTTGGAGTCAGTTTTTGAGTATATACAAATAGTTAATCGAAATTGAAACAATTATACTGCTTTCGTATTTACAAAGCCACTCCTCATAGACTCACATCATGGAGACCAAAAAGACTCACCTCATTGATCTTGAACTGTCCTCATGAACATGGACATTTAAAGTAAAAGCATATTTTGATTGGGTCCAGTTCACCTGAATGCATATAGAGAAACCTCCCAATACAATAATGTATCACAAAAAGATGAGCTTAAAATGAACCTGAAGTCTTGTTCATTTTTATCCTCTTCTGTAACCCTCTTCCTTCTCTAAGTTTTAGTAGAGAATAAAGCCATTAAAAGGCTTCCTAGGATGAACAACTTTGAAGGAGAATTACTTTCAAAATTACTTTTCAGAATTACTTTCAAAAACCATCTCTTTTTTGCTGCGTGAGTTTCAGTTTACTCCCATTCTACATTTTGAGATACTGTGGCTTGGGGGGAAACAACAATTCATTATTATTATTTTTTTTTTTTTGTCTGCAAGTTTTTTTTTTTTTTTTGTCTGTAAGATTTTACCATTTCTATTTTGGGTTTTAACTTACTACTATTGGGTCTATGTATTTGGGTCACTTTTGTTCTTGATATCATTCCCTCGTTCCCTGCACTTCAGAGAATTCAGTTTATCTGAGCACCTTCTGGACAGCTCTCCTGTGGTCTCATTTCATGATTTCCTCTGCAGTAATTTCTTTTCCATATCTCTGCCTTCACAAATTCACTTTGGTACCTGAATATATCCAGATATTTCCAGCACAGACATACAGTTTGTTCTTTAATCATATCTCTTTTTTTAGGTTTAGAAGCTACACTCATTGTTTCTGTGTCAGGTTGCTTCAGCTGTTGGCTACCTGAAACTCTGCTCAAGTAATTTCGGAACAACTCAGAACTATGCAAAGAAAACTTTCTCTTCTATGTATTTTCTTCATCCCCTCCCCATTCCCCAAGTTGACGCCTTCCCTTTTACTTCATTTTTCTTCCTGTGTAGTGTCCTTTTCAATTTTAATTCCAGTTTACATTTTCTTAGTTGCATTAGTCACATGTGATTCTCTGTTCATTTTCCCTCTCAGAAGATCCTAGCCACCATCTACTTCTTCTCACATTCCAAACTGTAATCCTGTTGATGCAGAACTGCTATAGTTTACATAGCCTTCAGTCTTCGAATGTACCAACATAACATGCATGATCAGCACCATGGACAGAGGTGCTTATAGAGATTAATGGGTTTGGAAGACAAAAGAATTAGTCTAAATTTAGGCATAAAATTAAAGCCAAATACATTTCATTTTGTGAATATGAAAGATTGATTTTTCTCTAGGGTGTTATTATGTTGCTTGATATTCTGTGCTAAAATACTGACAAAAAGAAAAAAGCAGCTTTGGTAAGATTTTAAGAAGAGAATTCAAATATCGTCGTAGAATTTTAAAGCAGGAGGTCCTCTTAAGGATTATTTCATTTCTTTGGTTTGTTTTGTATACAAGGAGGTTAAATGACTTTTCCTGAGCCACATAGCTCATTCATTTTAGAACTTGAGTACTGGAGAGAGACAGGTAGCTTCTCTAATCAAGGTTATAAAAGTTCCAGACAAAACAGGTATTGAATTTAAAAACATCTAACCTCTTTTCTTGAAGTCATCAAGAAAATAAATTCACCTCTTTCAGTGTAACGCAGCCTCTCTAGAGGAACCATATTTTCTTATCTTGACTAGCAAGGGAGAGGACTTTCTCTCCACCCCTGGCAAAATGCTCTCCAAACATAAATATACAGGGCAATCAGAAGTCACTAATTATTAAGAAGGGAACTAATGATCTATATTTACATATATAGACCAAGGTTCCCAAATTTTTGGAATGAGAAAATGTGCATTAAAGTGCCTCACTTATAGTGAACATTAGCTTTAGTCATTATGAACAGTCCACCATCAAGTTTCATTAGCCCACCATAAGACTAAAATATAAGACTTTCTAATTAAACTTGTGAGGGTAGAGGAAGGAAATCTAAAATGATATACCAATAGAAGCTTCTGAAAAGTTACAAAGTGGGAAAGAAGAATTGGTAATATATTATTTTTTGCAAATATTTAAGAATTAGTCATCATCCCTATTAAAGGTCTATGGTCCCTCTTATGCTTTCCCCCAAATATGGTTATGATGTCACCAACCTACTACCAGAAGACAGTTGCTTTTTGAGTTGTTTTTGATAAGCAGTGGAGTGTGTGACTAGCACAGAAAACCCCTCATGTAAACAACCAGTGCACATTTGCAAGATGGCTGTCTGAGGTCAGAGAATGGTCTATGGCTGTGAAATGGAGCAAAGCCAATTAGGCCATATGTGGATCAAGCCTGTGACCTTGACCTCATTAGCACCGTGCTCTGCCCAGCTCGACTAACTGGCCCCAGATGGTTAAGCTTAATGCAGCATTTTGTGTACAAGCACCCTAGAGCACATTCAGGGCAATCCAAATTTTTGAACCAAGCACTTTTTTTATGTCTGGCTCCTAAATGAATGACATGCAAAAGAGCTTGATGTTTTTCTTTTTTCTTCTGGTTAAAGAAGAATGGTGAATTTTATTTTAGTCTCCTTGAAACTCAATACCTCTTTTAGGCTGCTCACTCTCCTCCTCTTCAATTATGAGAGTAGTTGTAAAGTGCCATATCCTGACCTCGCTTGCTTTGGCAAGTTTAACAAGCCATTGTAGTAGAAACAAGGTATTGCCCAGAGGCCACTTCATTTGGTATTTGCTCCCTATTCCACAGGGTCCTTCCTTTGACACACACGTTGACAGCCTGAGAACTTGCAGAAATTTTTCTACAGTTTTATGCATGAAAAAAAAGCTTTGGTGGTCCTTTGTTTGGGAACTGGTAGCACCTTCCTTTTTTTCCCCCCTTCTTTTCTTGGGATGTTGTTTTTAGAGTGGTCATTTTCAAGTAGACTCAATCAAAAATATTTCATGATCACTACAATCAACTGTGATAAGCTACTTGGGGAATAAAAAGACTATAAGTTACTCAAATCTATTCAGTATAAAAGTATAAGTATATTTACCAATGTTGTAGTCTAATAGGAAATGTATATATACACATTTTATCTGTCTATCTAGCTCATATTAAAAATTAACTAATAATATAAAGCAAGGTATGGTATGAGGTCTTTGAGGGTATAAATAATCAAAAGGTCCAATTTAAGTTAAGAAGAGGTGCTATTTTAGCAATATAAACTCTCAACATAGTTGACAGGGATAATTTCCAAAGTGAAAAAAACCTAGTCAACTTTGAGAATTAGAGGACATTGGACTTTGCTGCACTTAGCGTCAGTAATAAGAAGAGACTCTTCAAGCTTTTGCTGCTTCTCTCCCTCTGATTGCTGAGCTTCCTACCTTGTTCCTTATTTTTCGTAGGAGGATGTTTCCTGCCATGAGAGTGAAAATCACTGGCCTGGATCCACACCAGCAGTACTACATAGCAATGGACATCGTACCTGTGGACAATAAAAGATACAGGTAATGGTGACTCTGGGAAGTGGAATTGTGGGCATCACCAGCATCCTAGGAAGGTTCTGTAAACTCAGTAGATGAACCATTTGAATAGCACACTGTGCAATGTACTGTACAGGGAACAAGGATGAGGGATATGCCAATGGCCTGTGGCAGAACAACAGTCAGAAAGCAGTCACTAGAGGTAGGAAGCCAGGACTCAGTAATGATTTGGTCTGGAATCCTCCTCATATCTCTTGAAAGAGTAGGACTGTATAGTGTCTGCCAGGGTAGCAAAAATCAAATAGATCTTAAGTCTAAAACTAATTCAGTTAACACTGAAAGTGATTAACATATTGCATGATTTGATTTGTGAAATACTAAGTGAGTTGAGATGATTTATTTTGGAAAGTGGAAGGAGAAGTGGATTAGTACAGTATATTCAATCATACATCTGATGGGTTGCCCTGTGGATGGTGGAGGGGAAGAAGAGGAGAACTGGGTAAGACCTCAAGAAGAACGTCAAGTTATGGAGAATTATTCGTCATTAATATGGGTTGTGAACAAGTTTGCTTAAACAACTTTCCCTCAAAGCCATTAGACGCCAACATAATCTCCATGTCTCTTGGATGGCTTACCCAGAGTTCTTTGTCTGAAACAAGTTGTGGCTTCATTGGTCTCTTGAGCTTTCAATCAAATCAGTGATTCAGGGCTCATTTTTGAACTATTTCAGAACTTGGCCCTAAACCCATGAATTTGGAGGCGGGGTATGAACGGAGGAGACCAAGACTAGTATGTTGTGGGGAGAGCTGGCTAAGAGAGAAGTGGTCCTGATGCAAGATGTAGGAGGAGAGATGCTTCAAATCTGCTTTAGAAGATCTTAGGAGTTGTGGTTTGGACTGTGTGCCTCTGTTTGCCAGGGGCCGGGACCCATGTGGTCCACTAGAACAGAGTATGAGTAACAAGGAAGTGTCAGATCCATAGAGAATACTCTTCAGAACCACAGGGCAATCAGCAGAGTCTGGAAAATTGACCTCCTTTGCTACCAACAGCATCTCATTTCCAGTGGCTTTGTGGGAAAATGATGTGAAAGATGATGATGTTGATGATGATGTTCAAAACTAGGTTCATCAAAGAAAACTCTAACTGGGAAGACTTGATGATGTTTCTGGGAATGGTTACACTAAGGCAGAGGCCTCCGTTTTCATAGAAATGCTGCAGAATTCAGCTTGTTAGCCAGGAAACGGTTAACAAGTAAGAGGCTTAGAGGGTTTCTGCACATGGCTGTGCTTTATAGGACAATATGGAAGATGTTTTTAATAAGGGACTAAATCCTGAACAAGTGGCCAACAGATTATATGGTTTGCATTTGAAAGGTGAAAGGTTGCAGTAAAATACCTTTTCCATAGCTAAACACGTGGTTTCAGGATGCCTGTATGCACACAGGGGTGCAAGGCAAGGAGAGGAAGAAGAAAGAAAAAGGACTGTGAGAATGTTTTCCTTGTGAGAGCTGCAGCTTTGATCATTAACCACAACACTTCTCTGCCCTCCCCCACCCATCGTGTTCTCCATTCCCATCTCTATTTCATTTTCCCTGCTTATCCACCCTTCTCTTTTTATCCTTTGTATTCTCTGTTTAATCCGAACTACTCCATTCTTGTCATCTCTTTGTGTCTCCTCCTTTCTGTCCCTACTTGTTTCCTGGGCCTCTATTTGCTCCCTGCATCTATGTCTGAATTCTCCTCTCTCTGTCTCAGATACGTGTATCATAGCTCCAAGTGGATGGTGGCTGGCAACGCTGATTCCCCTGTGCCCCCAAGAGTTTATATACACCCTGACTCTCTAGCTTCTGGAGATACTTGGATGAGACAGGTGGTCAGTTTCGACAAACTCAAGCTGACCAACAATGAATTGGATGATCAAGGACATGTGAGTCAAATAAACCTATCTTCCTCTTCCTCCCTCTTCCCCTTTTTGCTCTAGAGCTGACTAGCCCCAGGCTTTTTCAAACAGGTAAAATAAGGATCTCTGTGCCACTTTGCATCATTTTAAGTAAGTGAGCATAAAAGGTTTTCTTTCGTCCTGTGAAATTACATGTATTGTAAATCTCACATTTAGCAGACGTCTGCTATGCATCAGGTTGTGTTTATCAGAGTTCTTGTGCTCCAGGGACTCACAGTCAAGTCAGGAGAATCCAGAGACAGAAACATAGGACACATTTGAAAATGGTGAAAGAAATCACGTTTAGTAGAATAACTCACAGGGCAATAAACTCAGGGAGACTGTTGTAGGGACAGCGCTGGCTGTCAAGAAATGTATGAATTTACAATGGTAAACAATCTGAAAAAAAAAATCTGTGTGTATATGTGTAACTGAATCGCTTTGCTGTACACCTGAAACTAACATTGCAAATCGACTACACTCCAATAAAAAATAAAAAGCAGTCAAATAAAAAAAAAAGAAATTGATGGATTTATAAGAGAAGAATAGGGTCTTAAGGCTTGCGGATAATTGTAGCACCTGATGTGACTAATTTGTATTTGGCAGTGAAATGTGTACTGAATTCTCACTGAATGCCAGGATCTGTCCTGGATACTCAGGGAAGATTGAAGAAGCTAAAACTATGGCTCCCATCTTTAAGGAAATGACTATTTTCTGAGGACGGGAGAATGCACATATACCATTCACTCTCACATGACATAAGAGAATGCCCATAAATTCAAGAATAAAGTGCAAATAATAGCTTGTAGAATTTAAAGACACAGGAGTCCATTTAAAGACAGAAAATTTGAAGCAGGAGGTTCTGAGACATCTTGGTTCGAGTGTCGTCTACTGGTACCAGAAACAATTCATTCAGTATTTATCCAATTAAAGCAAACATATCACATCCACTACCTGCGCTTGGGCCGCTCTGCCATGTGGTCCCATGTGATGTGATGCTCTCCAGTCACTTAGTCCTTCCAGCCACGGGCACGCTCACTGATTTCCAGTTTCCTACACATCCAACCCCCAATCTGTGCTCCTCCTATAATGCTTTTATCCCATAATTTTATTGGTATGGGAGCTTGAAAAGATATAGGGGCCATAGAGGCAACCCTGGAATAATGTTTCCCCTTCTCCTTTCAGATCATTCTCCACTCTATGCACAAATACCAGCCTCGAGTTCACGTGATTCGCAAGGATTTCAGCAGCGACCTTTCGCCCACCAAACCTGTCCCGGTTG
The DNA here is from genome assembly GCF_009834535.1 of Camelus ferus. Taxonomy (NCBI): domain Eukaryota; kingdom Metazoa; phylum Chordata; class Mammalia; order Artiodactyla; family Camelidae; genus Camelus; species Camelus ferus. The sequence continues at coordinate 58,353,923 of NC_045704.1, forward strand.
GGGATGGAGTGAAAACATTCAACTTTCCTGAGACCGTGTTCACCACAGTCACGGCCTATCAGAACCAGCAGGTGAGAGGCTGCCTCTGAGAGTCTCCTGCAGCAGCTGCTTCTGAGGGAGCTTATTCATGCTTTTGTAAGCAGTGCTGAGTCCTCCTACGTGGCACTGACATGCTGGAACGAGAGACACCGGGCCGGCAGCGCACACGCAGCATGGGTGATGACAAGGCGGTAATGCCTAATAGCAGCTGTCATAGGCTCAATTTAGATCACAGACAAGATCTCTGACCAAGAGGACCAAACGTCCTAAGTCATATTCATGTCTCTCTATACTTGTACCCGTGTTCGTGATCTCTGCTGCATCCTGGCAAATGTTCCTCATCACTTGAAATTCCTGAGGTTTGATTCATTCCTTCCCTCTTATCTTCTCCGTGTATCCCCCCCATCAGACTACATCAAAGCCATCAAGCCTCTAAAATTCTACATCAGACCCACTGCTTCCATTTACACTTTCAGACTAAATTTGCCTGCAGAGGTTCACCAGCCACACCCTAAGATGCATGTGTTTTGATGTCAGTAATATATTCACTGGCTCTATAAACACTTATTGAGAACTTACAATATTCTAAGCTTAGTAGAGAAACTGAGCAGATTGAGACTGATTTCTCCCTAAGCAAAGAAGAGTTTTAGTTGAGTGAGAGACACAGAAATACATAATGATAATACAATGGAATAACTTTATGACGGAGATGTGGACAGGGTGTTTCCTTTGCTTTGGGGAGTGAGAGAAGTTTTCCTGGAGGAAGTGATGCTTTTTCTGACATTGGACACACAAAGGAATTAGCCAGACAAATGGAGGAGGTACGTGGGGAGGGGAGGAGAAGAGAGAGGCCAGTCTGGAATTACTATGGGTATTTTAAACAATGTTCCTCTTTTGTGAGAAGAGTGACTAGATGGATTTACAAGTCATCTCACTTTATGCAGCTCTCTAAAAGTGGCATGTGAGTCTCACTTTTATAAGTTAGATTGTATTTCCTTTTTCAGTAAATTGTCTAATTAATAGGATCCTGCAGTGAATCCCTTTCAGAAACAGCGTTTTTGCTTGTTTATTTTGCTTGAAAGTCTACATAATTTTATTTTGGGCCTGCTTGGAGCAAAAAGGAACTTATAGTACTCAATGCCTTTTGTATTAGGTACTATGCTTAGTGCTCTGACAAAGAAAACAATAGAGGAAAAATATTCATTTATTAAATATTTATCGGGTGCTTTCAGTGTGCCAGGCAGGTGAGGGTGAGTTATATAATCTTTAGTTCATATAGAAAGAGTCAATCTTTCATAGCACCATCTGGATAAAATTCCTTGGATGCTTTCTACCTTCAGAGAAATTTGATCTACAACAACCCTTAATTTGATCAACGTTAAGTACTGTATCATTGTGGGGCTTTCTCAGCAGCTGTAAAAGTGTTCCCAACTTCAGATTTTTCTTTTAGATGCCACATTTGATCTAAAGTAGAAGACCTTTAGTTTGCTATGAGCACTATTTAAAAATTACTAAGTGCTCTCAAGCTCCTCAGAGAGTAAAATTGCAGAGGTCATGGAGGGTCCTTACATAAAACTTTAATGATTGAGATTTTTCAAGCTCTGATACAAGATGGAACAGTAGTATAGACATGGCCTTTGGAGTAACTGGAATCTTGGGATTAACTGTTTTACAGAAGAAGGAGGGTGTGAGTCTAAGTTCTTTGAATAATTGCTTGGACATTTTCCAAGACTACCCCAGCCACCATTTTAATCGTAACTTTCTCATGAAGGCAGAGAGATGTGGCTGTAAATACCACATTAGAAACGGGAACACTGATGTGTGGCCATTCTACTGCCTCGCTGAGATCATCAGTTCTAGAAGCCAAGAGGGTCAATTTTGTAGCCCAAGCTGGAACGTGAAGGCTGCAACTCACTGTGGCAATGAAAGAAGACCAAACATGGGTACCAGAAATCCCTTTCACTTCCTCTGCTTTACCCCATAGACAGTGTTCCTGCATCTGAGGAGATTCTTCTCATATAAATATTCTGTCTGCATCTGGACCTGAGTGGGGGCAGTGGTGGTTCAGTGGGGTGGGGCACCATGACTAAGGTCGTGGGATTTGGTAGTAAACATATCTGGTTTGATTTCCAACCTTTTTACTGATGAATTGGGTGACCTTGAGCAAGTTTCCTTTTTTTTATTATAACTTTTTTTTATTGAATTATAGTCAGTTTACAATGTTGTTTCAATTTCCAGTGTAGAGCACAATTTTTCAGTTATACATGAACATACATATATTCATTGTCACTTTCTTTCTCGCTTTGAGCTACCACAAGATCTTGTATATATTTCCCTGTGCTTTACAGTGTACTTGAGCAAGTTTCTTAACTCCTTTCAGCTTGTGTTTCCTGATCTGAAAACATCCTGGCCTCACAGGACTGGACTAGATAAGGGAAACTTGCATTAAGTCACTGACACAAACCTGGCATCCAGTTAGGTAGTCAGCCTACATTCCTAAATGGCTGTGTAGGCACAGGCCTGAAGGACAGTGGGGAGTGGAGGCACTTTTAAAGAATAAGTTGCTTATTAAGGAGCATGTGAGTTGCTGGGAATTGGAAGAGTTACTTTGGGTCACAAAGGTATTATATTCAACAGGTAACTACTTTCATCTCTCTGTTCTCATGTCATGTTGGTGAATTCATGATGTGCTGACATTCAAAATAGATGAGTCATACTCAACTCTGCCCATTTTAAAATCAAGATAACAGCTTTTGCCTGTTTAACAAGCCTCCAGTCCCTGGATAAATCAATAAGCATGATTGTTTAACATTCCCTTTGGCTGTGTAGATATGATTTAATAGAACCCAGTGCCTTCTAATAAAGCAAACTAACCCCAGGTCTTTCCCCCAGGAATCTGGAGGCCTGTGTTCTGTAAGTCCGAGCTGTTACCTAACAGTGATTCTCAGGCTTGTCATGAAGATGCCAAGTAGTATCGGCTGTTCTCTTTTGCGAGCTGTATTCAGCGATTACTGTCTTTTTCCTTCCCTTAAACTTCTAGATTAAGAACAAATAATATTTTATGGCAAAGTTGTTTACTTCATACATTTTTTTTTAAGGGAAGGGTTAGGAGGACTAGGAGAAAGGAAAGAGGAAAGAGTCAGTGAGAAATCCTCATCATTTCCAGGAACTTGTTTGGAGGAACACAATGCAGGCAAGACAATAGATGGAGTGAAATTGAAATGAACTGTTACCCGGCCTTCCAAAAGAAAGGCAGTGTCCTGGTCCACAGACAGCAACGGCTGGACATTTGGGTTTTAGTCCTAAATTCTCCACCAGCTAGCTATGTCACTTTGAGCAAATTATTTTGTCTCTCTGGACCTCAATTTCTTCTTCAAGAAAATTTGCTGTTGGCATCTGCTTCCTAAGGTCTCTGCTAGCTTTAAATTTATAATTTCTCCATCCCTTTTCTCTGCATGCTTTTACATGAGAGTAGTAAGGAGCAGTTTATTGTTATCAAATAGGCAATTGACTCATGATTTTCAAGTGTTGAAAAATTATTAGAGTATTCATGTCTGTAAACTTTGTTTAACCCCCACAATATTTTAGACCAACATAGTTTTAGCAAGTCCACACATGAGAGGTGGGAACATGGTGTTTTGTTGCTGGTAAACAAAATATTCCAAACTCTACTATTCATTTGTGACTCTTTCCAGTCCTCTCCATGGTTAAAGCCTCTGTTTGCTGTTGGTTTCCATCTTGTCACCCAGGCTGGACACCTGCCTCTCCCCACATCCAATCTGCCACCGGGTTGTTGCTTCTACTGATGGAATATTTTCTTCTTTCTAACCTCATGGCTCCCGCCCTTGTTCTGGACCTGCCCGCCTTCCGCCTTGGGCTGTTACGAGAGCTTCCAGCTGAGTCACCTGGACCACAGGTTAATGTCCCATGGCCCATCACGTATATTCATTGCCAGATGGACCTAACTAAAGAACAGCTCTGACGGCCTTATTTCTCTGTGAAAACATTGTCTTGACTCCTCAGTGCCTAGGGAGTAAAGTCCAGGATCCCAAGTGTTTCAATTAAGGGCCTCATGGCTAATTATCAACACCATTTAAATTAGGCTCTTTTTCCATTAACCTCAAGAGCTCAGCAATCTCGTTAGTCTTCCTGTTGTCTGTACTTGGTAGTTGTCTTGCCTTTGCTTGTGGTGTTGTTTACCAGGAATGCCCTTTCCCTGCATTTTCCTGTCTAGATTCCTTCTATTCTTCAAGTTGCGTGCAAATGCTATCCCTTACAACTTACCTTATATTTTTTTCAGCTGCAAATGAACTTTCCCCCACTCTCTCTCTCTCTCTCTCTCGTGACCCTTGTCACATTCGCACCTGTGTGTGTGTGTGTTTCTAATCTTCCTCTCAACATTCTGAGCTTTTTGAGCACAAAAGCTGTACAAAAACCAATGTGATATGGTGGAAAACACCAGGTCAGGAGTTAAGAGACTTGACTCTAGACCCAACATTGTGCTGACAGACTGTACTGCCTTTGACAAATCACTCCACCTCAGTTTTCTCGTTTGCAAACTGATGGTTTGTCTGAATCAGTGCTTCTCAGTCGCCAGTCTATGGAGAAGTTTTTTATGGTCCACTGAAAGATGAGAAAAATAAAGACAGCGTAGGAACTTTTATACATGTGAACATTCATTTTAAGAGACTGTGTATTATTTTGTTTTGTCCCCTTGACTTTTTTTTTTGTTACTAAAATGTCATTTATTTTACGAAATAATGATGGCAGGAAATAGTAGACAGCTATTAATTCTCTTTATTTGGTAGAATAAAACATTGGAAGATCAGTGTCGATCCCTCAAATGTCGGAAGGGGAGGGGGTTAGAATTGCCCGATGACATTTTGAAGCCCAGAAGCCACTAATTAGGAGGAAGAACACCTCCATCTCCATCATTCTAAGATACCTGTGTCTATGCCATCGTGTCTGGTACTGACTATATACTTGGAAAATGACTGAAAGAATAATTAGCCAGCGTACCTCTACTACCAGTTTCCTTATGTATTTGTGGTTCTGCTTCTTTGGCTATAAGCAATAGTGAAGTGTGAAGAAAGAGGTTTCTATTTTCATGCAATAGTTTGTGCTTTGCTTTCCCCCTTTCCCAGTCCTCCTTCTCACCCTTGCTGACCCAGAGGCCCCCAGGGCTGCTAGCATACTGAAGTTATTCTTACTATTATTTGCTCTCGGGGTGCCAACTTGGCAGGCCTGTGGCAGAGAGGAAAGTACGCCATGCTCGGACTCTCTTCACGGAGAAGAAGGTGGTAGAAGCGGGAATAAAGGTGATCCTACTACACTTTCTGCTTTTTCTTGGAAGAAGCTGACGCCAACATGTCCTCATGGAATTAGCAGGAAATTTCCATTGCAGAGTCCTTGTCCTTTCTAAGGGAAAAAGACTGTTGAACCTTGATTTTTTTTTTTTCCACAAAAAGGAAACTAGATTTTCAAAATGACACGGCCCCGCTCTCCTTAGGTAACACAGTCTTATTTCTTGATGAGAATTGGCTGCATGAACTAGATAGGAAGTCTGAAACCACAGGCAGGTTTGTGTAAGTAAATCCAATAGGATTTCTGAGCCACTCATTGTATCTTGAACTATTCAGCCAGTTTTGTTCCAATCAAATCAGTGCTGAATTTTTTTTTTCATGTGGGCTTAAATTTTTTTTTTTATCCTGATGGAATACTTTTAAAGCAATATGGTAAAAAAAAAAAAAGGATAATGAATAGAATGCTAATAAGGGAAATCTCATGGGGCCTAGGTCCTATGAAATTGTACTCTGGATATTCAAGTTTCATTTTCTTTGTAGGTTGTGCTGTTGATGTCTGCACTGTGCATTGTAAGGTAGACCTCATTTATTAAGTGCCTCCATGTTACTCAGCCAAATAGTGAGGGGAAATGATTAAAATTAATCGTGGCAAGCCAGTAACCACCCCCTTACGTGCCACAGTCTTCAATAACTCAGATGACACAAATCAGGATAAGGGTATGGAAATAAAATCAGTGAAGAAAAATGCCTCCACAGCCTCTGCATTTTCCATGTCGCCTCTACATTGGACCAGGTTTGAACATGGCTGCTGTAAAATAGCTTTAGCTGCACAGGAAGTTACTAATAGACCTTGTTCTGACTGGAAGGACGTTTCAGACTTTTGTCTGTAATGCCTACAGTGAAAGCAAATAGGACTGATGGAATTGTTTGGTCTGTATTCTCTAAGGCTTGTTATGGTGCTGGGACTGGTGATTCCTGGTTCCCACATCCTCATTCATTCGTTCATGCATTCATTGAACGAATATTCACAGAGCATAAATAGTGTGTCATACTAGGTTCTGCTTAATAAAATGGTATGTAAAATAGACAAGGTTCCTACTTGCAGTCTAGGGGGGAGAGATGGATAGTAAATATGTAAACAGCAAAATAAATGTATAATTACCAACTGGGTTAAGATTAAAGTTGGAATTAAAGAAGGTGTAGTTACAGAGAGTGGCAGAAATGTCCTATTTTGGAGGGATGACCAAGGAAGACCTCTCTCAGGAGATAACATTTAGACCAAGACTTAGAATGAGGAGTGAGCTCTCTGAAGAGCAGAGAAAGATCATTTTGGTCTGGGAGGGAGAGTGAGGGGACACAGCAGGAAAAGAGCTTGGCACATGGCAGCACTAAGAGCAGTTCAGTTGGCCTGGAGCCTGTGGACCAGAGTCAGAGGAGTGCGGGTGGGAAGGGAGAGGTCGGCTGGAGTCAGAGCATGGTGGCCCTACAAGGCCAGGCAAGGAGTTTGGATCGCATGCTGAGCATAGTGGTAGGCACGGAAGAGAATGACATGATCTCCATGTTCACAGAGATCACTTTGGTTGCTGGGTGGAGAAGAGATTGGACAGGGACAAGAGTGGAAGATGGGAGATCAGTTGGAAGGTTTAGAGTGGTTTAGTCAAAAGATGACAGTGACCTTGTCTAACATGGGGAGGTGGAGATCAACAACCATATGGGGGTCTCGATAAAAACAATTGTAGGGTAGGGTTGAAAACTGACTATTCAAATAAGCCCCGCCTGCTACTCCAGATGGCCTCCAGATGTCTGGTGCATGAGCAGGGGCAGAGGCAGAGGGGTTCCTGCATCCTCACTGGTTGCTGTGGGTCCCTGTGCTGTCCTTTGGCCCCGCTGTCCTCTGCTGTGTGTTGTGGGGGGGGGGTCAGGTCTGGTCTGCTCCTTGGGTCCCTTGTGTCGATATGTGCTACTGACAGAAGACTGCTGAACTTGGGCTTTTCTGTCCTTGCCTCGGTTGGGCCTCCTGGGCCTCCCGGGCTGACGCAGCCTCACCTCAGGTCTCATCCAGGTCCTCTGGTTGGTTCCTGCCTAGGCTGCGGCACCTCTGTTGGGGGTCACCCAGCCTTCTCTGTCATGGCACGTGAGGACCTCTGAGTCCCTGACCCACCACGGAAGGGCCATGGAAGGCTTGGGGATCCTAACTCAGTCCTCTTCCTGCGGCATTTATACCGATGCAGCTAGCCCCGTGTGTGCATGGAGGTCACCCTGCCGGTGTTCCTCTGAGCCTCCCCACCCCCACCCCGGGATTTTGGTTTGAGTCGGGGTGCTAAGGTGCATGGAAGTCTAACTGCTTGCTTCTCTTTTGTCTGTCTCCTCTTTTCTCATGCTCCACTGGAGTGGAAGGGGAGGATTTTCACTTCTTTTTTCTACCTGATGAGAATTCACCTTATGCCACATCCTTAGGATAGCAGGCGGTCCTTGGCATCCCTTTCTGTACTGTAGAGGATGAGATCTGGGTCTACCAGGTGGCACTTGATCAGGAGCCAAGGGACTACTAGAGACTAAGGATTACTGAGGTTGTGAACACACTGATTTATTCCTCCAAAATACTGTCCTCGTTACCTTGGTATTTGGAGAAAGAGCTGAAGCTATCAGCACAGTCAGTAACTGGGATCCTACCTGCAGTTGTATGGCTAAAGGTGCTCTCCTCTACCTGGATGCCTGCGGGGTAGTCAAGACTGTCCCTGACGGGGCCCCAGGCTAGCCTCTCAGCTTTTCCTGTCACTGCTTCTCTTCCTGTGTACCCTGTGCTCTGGTCAACTTGGACTCCTCAGTGTATCTTGAAAAGGCTTCATTCTTTCCCGCTTCCATTCTACGACTCAACATGGGACCTTTCTTGTGAAACGCGTCCCTTGTTCCTTTCTCCCCATTTTGCATTTTTCATTAAACTCCTGAGCATCCTTCAGGGCTCGGCTCATGTGCTCCCTCTAAGGTGATACCTCGGAGCCCGTCAGCTCAGAACCATCACTGCCTCCTCTAAGCTCTCGGGGAACTTTGCCTTTATTTCAAACCTTATCGCTTTCTGCTTTACATCGCAGTGATTAACGTATATGTCTGCTTTTTTCTCCTAGGTTGTATGCTTCTTGGGTAGGGGGAGTGGGGACAGACGATTCACAGCTCTACACTGACTGTACACCACTCTGTCACCTGCTACCTGTCACACTGCTTTGCACACGGTTGGCACTTGATCATGAATAAATCATGAGGAGCACAATCAGGCTCTCCATAAAGCTCCCTAAACCCCACGTTAAATGCTTTGAAACAAGTAGGGAGGTGTTGTGTTTCCTAATATTTGTGGCATTTGTCTATTAAATCCCCATGCAGACCCCTGGGCCTGACACACAGGGAGCTGTGGGAAACAGCTTTTCAACCATTTCTCCCAGACCCGTGAAATAAAGTGTCATTATATTTACAGGGGTCTGTGCCCCCAAAACATGGCAGTACAACCGTCTATCAGAAACCCCTGTCATAAATGAGTTGGACAGGATAAGCCAACTTGAAAGAGAAAATAAAATATTATAACCCCAACTTGAAAAGAAAATACGGTGTGTGGTTTATTGCCGTGGATTATGGAGGAAGAAAACTGATTTTAAGTCAAAAACAGAAAAGCAGTGACAGTCTTTAAACCCAATACAGTATTCACAGGGCAGACACTAGACTTTGGAAAGCCAAAGCTTCAGGCTCCTGCTCTGGTCTATAAAACAGACGTAAAATGGCTTTTGCTTTGCTATTAGTGCTACATTATTAGTGTGGCACTCTAGAGGCAAGGAATGTTTAGGGAGGGGAAAAAAAATCCTTTGGTACTTTCAAGTCAGAGTCTGTTTGTCAGAGTTGCACATTGCATTTTAAAGACCTTTAGACTGTGGCTTTGGGAAGTTCCAGTCTGACAAGGGGAGACTGAAGAGGGCCTTGGAAGGATTTGCCACATAGGAAGCAACTTTAGTCACCCCAGTGATTAAGTTCTGCCATGTCAGAAATGGGAAGATGGTCTTAAAAAATGAGACCCCTTTATTTTTTGAATGACCTTCCCTTGAGAGTGACTTCCCTTCTTTTCTGCGCTCCCTAGCCTCCACCCCTAAGTCTCAGCTGCTTGAGCATAGTGAGTCCTTAACATTTGGTTCAGACACAAGGTCTCAAAATACCTCCCATGACAAAGGCTGAAGGCGGAAACACCAGACCGCCTGGTGGAATTTGTCGGTCCGGCTTGTTCTAGTCTGGAGGCATGAGGGTAGTATATACCATTGCCGAGTGTGAGGGGACTCACGATGCAACCAACAGGGACTCATGCACTGAGTGGAGGTTGACCCACGTGGCTCCCAAGGACCCACCCAACCTGGGTCACACAATTGTGTGCATCAGGTTTGCTCAGTCTTACAAAGCTGCTTCTTTGTTTCTTCTGATCTGCTTGTGAGACTTGAAGACTGGGTGAGATGCGCTTCGTCTTTCCCCATCCCGTCCCAAATTTGGAGATTTTTCTTTGAGTGCAGCCTTGACAGAGGTCAAGCTACTTTTTTGTGTCTTTTCCAAGACCACTTTGGGTCATCAAATGAATGATCTCTAGTGGCAAAAAGAGGCACAACTTAACTGAAATGGGAAATGTCGTCAACTATTTGGTTCTTTCAAGCTGAGGCAGGTTGTCGTCTGATTCCACCTGATTGGATTGATTAAATCCATTCATTCATTATTCACTCACTTGCTCACTTATTCATTTCCTCACTCATTCAACAAGCACTTGTCAGCTGCCTCCTGTGTGTCATGTACCAAGTACCTGACCACTGCCCAGTTTTCCATTTTGATACCTTCAGTTTGTCTGGGCAAGTGACTTATCACCATTTGGGGACAATGCAGGTGAGCAGAAGAGAGTTTACAGAGTCACATACTGGGAAAACCCTGATTTTTAGGGAGAAGCGGCTCAGATGGGTCAGACATCTGTATGTCAGGCCCAAGTTCTAGGTCAACTTCAATCTAAATCTCAAACTAAAAGGAAACTAAATTAAAACAATAGAGGTTGTGATTCTTGTTAACTTTCTAGGAACAACAACAACAACAACAACAAAAAAGTCAGTTAACATCAATACAATTCATACTTTTTTGTCTGTTTCCAGATCACCAGATTAAAAATTGACCGAAACCCTTTTGCTAAAGGATTCAGAGATTCTGGAAGAAACAGGTAAGAAAATTGGGAAGGAGACTCACTGACATTCCTTTTCCATGTGACATTATTCCCCCCACTTCCACTGGTGGCTTCTGGCTTCTGCTTTTTGGGGAACACTTGTGTGTTATGCCACTGTGCTGACTTGGGAGTCCCCCAAAGGCTGAATTATCCAAATTCTTTGTTAATGCAGTGCTAATCACCAGATCACATCCCTCGTGGTGTTTTTCTCCCTGCCTCATACTTGGTAATTTAGTCGCTTAAAGCAAATTTTACAGTGATTTATTATCATTAAACTTCTGGTCACCAGGGGGCAAAGGAGGTGGGAAGGGATAAACTGAGAGTTCGAAATTAGCACCTCTTGAGGAATGATGGAAATGTTAGCTATCTTGATTGTGGTGGTGGTTTCATTGGTGTGTACATCTATCAGAATTCATCAAATTGTAAAAAAAAAAAAAAAAAGATTGCAGCTTATTCCGGTGTGATTAGAGGTGGCTGCAGCACCTATAGTGATATCTCACTTATCTTTCATCATCAGAAAACAAGGAATTGTGGACAAATACTTTTTTCAGAAAATTATTACTTTTAAGAGCTAAAACTTTGTTTAAAAATTGAGCATTGTTTTTCCTCAAATATTTCTGAACTATATTAGATGGTCCCTGCTTTAGTAAAGAGAGTTATTCAACACCACCTTTCTTGACGACCCAACATCATCATTACGATTAGCTTGTTACTTAGTGGAGCTCTTAGGAGTGGCCGATGTTTGTAGGGCTATTTGCTCTTATCGCAAATGGGCTTAGAGATTGTGGTGTTTTTCTGGTTAATTCTCCTTCTCTCTAAATCCTTCCTATCTCATCCTTCCTATATAAAATTAAAATCTATTATTCACAGAGAGTTAGGAGAGCTTAAAATGGCTAGGGAAAGCAGATATAGCTAAGGTTTTTCAATGAGAAAGTTTCATTTTATAAAACCATACTGAGATAACAAATATGACCCGTCTCCTATAAGTACATAGACTTTGCATTAATTATTATTTACTTTAATGTTCAGACATTTTCCTAATTTAGGGGCTTTTTTTTTTTTTTTACTTCTGAATGACAGTTTGTCAGGGGTTATCTTTGCCATTTTCTCTGCCAGAGTTTTCAGATAAATTGTCTAGTATTACATTTAGGATCACTTCGTGAACTATGTAGCACATCATATTAGAACCTAGATTTTTGCTAAAAATCAGCTGTATGTAGTGATTTTTTCTTTATAAAACAATTTATGAAAGCACTGTCCATGAAATTTTTACCATATATTTAAAATACATTTAGATATTTTTATCATATATATAAAATACATTTACAATACAAAATTTAACATTTTATTTACCTCAGAACTTTTTAAGGCCACATCCATTGAGAAAAGTTCACTTAAACTGCTAACTGGAAGATGACAACGTTGAATGACGTGTTCTAGGTCAAGCAACTCATTAGCAGTAGAGCCACACTGGAACCCTAGAACGCAGGTGTGTGGACTCCTCGCCCGTTGCTCTCCTGTTAATGGTTCTTTGTTTAAAATAAAAGGCCTTTGTTTTCAAAATTTAGCCAACGAAGAATGATTATTTCTTCCTCCCAATCAGTTGCTATTCCCTGTCCAGGTCACAGGACATGCCTCTAGCTGTTTCCTGCTGCCTCCTTTCCAGGGCTCTGCCTCCGGGGCTTACTGAGGACCTTGTTAGAGAGAAGGAACTCAGAATAGAAGCTCGCCTTCCATAAAGAAGCCTCGAGGGTGTTTCAGATCTTTAGCTTGGAGTCCATGGGTGGATTTCAGGAGATTCCAGATACTGAAAGGAAAATGGTGTGTGGGTGTGGGTGAGCAGCTTTTTTTTTTTTTTTTTTCGAGGAGAGGTCTACAGCTTTTCAGAGGCATGACTTAGGACAGAAAATTGGAATAGGGAGGCTGTATTGACCACCTGGGAATTGGAAGCCACACTTTAATCCTGAGACTAAAACCATGTGTCTTGAAGCTTTTGTCTCTGGTTAGAAAGTTGTGATGGCAGCTCAATTCAAGTCCTGAGGTTCTCCTGTCTCCTCACTGGGCTAGAAGGAACCTGGACACATCATTTGACCGTGGCCTGTGTCTGCCTTAGAGCTGGTGAATGTCTTACTGCTCAGGACAGTTACTTGTCTGTCCTGCCTGGAGGGCTGTTCTTCTTCATAAGGACTCCAGGAAAGCAGAACTGTGGGTCCTCATTTGCCCAATTCAGTACTTTAATTATTTATCTATTTGTTTATTTCTGACAGCATGGAAATTCTCCATTATATCCTAGTAAAACCTGCAGGCTATTTTAAGTAATACCGGTAATTATAGAAGTTATCTGTGATTGAATGCTTTACTTACATTCTTTCTAATCTTTTAAGCAACCTCGATTTTACAAATGAGGAAACAGGCTCAGAGAGCTTAAGTACACACTGTAAAGCTGGAGAAGGGATTAAAACCAAAGTTCACCTGACTTCAAAGTTTGTGCACTTTGTGCTTTACCAGGCTAACAGTTTAAACTTGGCTTCATTCATCTTCAGCAGAAATGGAAAAGAGAACTATTCCTCTTAAAAACCCTTCATCTACTTAAAGATACTGCTTCCAAAGTACCCAGAACTTTCTCTTCTCCAAATCAATCAACTTATATCCCCTACCTGTCTTTGTAGACTCTTCCTCATGACTTTGTCATGTACTTTCTATATCCCTGTAAAGGAGGGGTTCCCCTGTAGAGGACAGGAAGTCAGGCTGAACCTCCCTAGTCAGTGAAACTGTGACCTGATGAGACTGAAGTCACCTGGGTCACGACAGGGCAAGGATGAGTTGTGAAATGTAGAAGCCACGTTCATCCTCCAGCAGTTCTGGGAGGCGAGATTCAAATCAACTTGTTGGAGGCAAGTACAGAAGACCTTGTATTTATTTCCTCTTTAAAAAGCTCAACACTACCTGATAATCACAGCTGAATTCTCACTAGCTGCCATGCGGGATGAGAGCAAGAATTATTAATGCCATTTTGCAGATGGGAAAGATTGATGGATGAGAACATAGAGGATTATTTATAAATCTTCGGGAACTGGTGGTCTGTGCCAAACCCAGAGTCCAGCTAGTGCCTCACCTTCCAACCAGCACCTCCTCTATTGCCCTTCTTATGCTGAGAGTTCTTATAAATCTATGATTTTCCCATTGTGTTTTAGACATCAAATGACTCCTACAGTCGAGTACGGTTTGATGAGTTGCATATAAATGTACCCAAACCATACAGATTACATTTCCTTTAAAAAAACACATGGGCTTAAAATTAGGGGGGAAAGTGCTTGGCCAATGTTTTTTGGTTTTGTAGCACACAAAACATCTGTGGAATACTTTGGAGTTTTGGAATTTGCCAAACCTCAAACCAAAACACGTTCACGTTTGTCAACCTCAATCCATCCCAGTGTGATCCGGAGGCTCAGGAAGGGAGTGTGAGAGGAAAGATGGGGAGGACACAGCCACCCAGTGTATGCTCCTTGAATGCCTTTCGGGAGACTCTCTGGGCCCATGAGCCTCTCACTGCGGTGCCATCAGAGGGTGGCTGGGCTGACAGCAGTGTCCTCTGAGTGTCCAGGAGAACTTGAGGGAGCTGGTGAGGATGCTTATTTCCCACTCTTCATTTGAATGAAAAGAGTTATCTGTGAGCAGTATTCCTGGCTTCCAGCCCCGTCCCTTTCTCCTTCCCCTCAGTGGGAACCAGAATGATGGATATGATTGCTGAGTCTGGGAAAGGAAGTCTTCGGGACCCGCTTGCCTGCAAGAGACTGGACCACCTGGGCTCTTGCTCTTCCCCTTTGCCTGCAGTTCCCAGAACTCCCTTCCCAGAAGGAAGTCGTCTTATTTCAGGGGAGCTCTAGCTCACTGTTTCAGCCTTCACACCTACGCCGTAGTCTCCAGGCACCTTCATCAGTAGCAAAACTGGGGTTTTGGTTTCCATTGCATCAGGCTCCTAGGTCTGTCTCGGAATTTATTCTGAGCTCAAATGAGGACAAGGCGCGATATTCATTGGGCCTTCCAGAATCCCAGCAGGAGTCCTGGTGAGTTCACAGAGTTAGCCCATGGTTTCACCATCATCACGGTCCATTCTAATTCCTCCTGCTTCTTCAGGAAGAGTGTCATTCACAAGATTCAGTGTGAGCTTCAACCTTTACTTATGGAGCTGCTACTTTTCATTCCCATTCATTATGTCCCTGATTAGAAGTCTCCACCAAAGTGTGTGTGTGTGTGTGTGTGTGTGTGTGTCCACATTATGGAGAAGAGTAGACATCTGGTCCTTTTGGAGTGGAAACTCTGGCAGATTTTGCTTCCAGGCATTGTGTCTGCAATAGGAGGGAACTCGTTTATTTCTAATTGGTTTATTTCTTCCTTCTAGATTTCTTACAAATTATGTGGCCCAAATATGGCTTTGAGTGGAAGGGTCAATATATGTATTTAGCTTTAATCAGACCTAGCCCCAGGGCACAATATCCAGCATTGCCTCTGGGAGATTCCTCTTATCAGGAGGAGACAGTAATACCTTCTTATTCCCAGGGGAAAATAAATTCCCTCAGCTTGAGATTATTTTTCTGTCTTGTGGTCTGTGTTCCTGGGCGCTGTCTTCCCCCTGCTAGAATGAAGCTCCTTGAAGACTAGGACTGTACCTTTTTCAGGTTCCTATTCTTAGATTTTTTTTTTCTGGTAATGCCAGATATATAGAGTAAAATAATAATTGTTCATTTAGTTACAAAACATTAAACAAAGTTGATGAGTGGCAGAGAAATTAAAAACCAGGAACTCTGGAGTGAGAAAGCCTTACCCCAACCTAGGGTGAGTCAGGGAGAGTGATAGTGGGGAGCTAGTTTGGGACACCAACTAAGAAGGGAAGAAAGAATGAATCTATGAACAGTCTTCATTTGAAAGACTAGGGGCAATTTTGATTCAGATCTGAGATGGACTGCGGCTGTAAGACAGTGACTTATCTTAATAGTAGATTAGACACACACACCCTTTGGGTCATCTGAGCTGGCTCTGCATAGTGGGGCATGTCTGTGCTGCCTGAACCTGGGGAAAGGAGGACACCCTGCAGGTTCCAGAGTCTGTGAGCCTTAGGAAAGGAGTCCCAGAGGCTGAGCCCGAGCAGAGGGAGGTTTAGTTGGGAAAGGTCACTTAGTAGCAAACTGAGAGGTAAAATGGCATCTTTGGGGTGGCCACCCCAGTGGGCAGCTCTTCCAAAGAGAAGACAAAGGGCATGAAGTGCAAGAGAAGCAGGAGTCTTTGCACTGAGTCTCATGGTCGAGAAGCAGGCACTGGAGGTCTGTCTGTCCGCATGCCTGGAGAGCCCCCTGTGCTGGGCTAGAGGGAGCACCACCCCTGCAGGGATCTTGCGCTTTAAAGGGAAGAGGCAGAGGCACAGAAGGTAAGAGGACTCTGTGGGTCTCTCAGCCCACATCTCAAGTGAAAACCTTGTCCCTGTTAGGAGTGGCAGCCAAGATTTTACAGAAAGCCCAAGTATGCTTGGGAAATTTTGTATAATTCCCAGGGACCCCTTCCAAAGCAAACACATACATAAAGAGGAGAGGATTAAAATTATGATGTGTCTGTAAAGTGAAGGTTCTATGAACTTGTTTTAGAAGTGCCGTGGTGTGTGTGACTCCGGGTTCTCCTCTGTCAGCAACCTGCTTCCTGTCTTTGACCTTGGGCTTTACCTGTACTCCCAGCTTCCAGTGCATCTTAGCCAACTGCAAGGGGGACTGTCCTAGGTGACACGGTTCCCTCCAGATGTTCCTTGCTGGCATGGCACCCCAGGAGCCACTGCTGTTGGTCCCATGATAGGTTCCTGTTGGAATAACCCTTCTGTAGTCCAGGGTGTTGCTGCAGCTTTCGGGGAGGGTGTCATTGTCTCTATGGAGTTCGCTCTTGGAGGCTTGGCCCAGAACACTCTAAATTCCGCAAGACAGAGACTGTCACAAAGGGCCAGTGGCAGGCCGTGTATTATGGGGAGGTTGGTTTATATGGATAAGTAGTTTTAATAGGTTGCCCCTCACTGCAAAAAGCAAGAGGGCTGCAGGATGAGGTGTGGGAGGCACTCAAAGTCTGAGCTCATTTTCAGAGTGTTTTCCAGCAAGCACTGCTGTTTGCTGGGAATGTGGCTACTGGCAGTCCTTCTTGGTGCCTGGTGTCCCTTTACATGTTTCGGGGGATGGTGATCTAAAAATGGAGCCAATACATCCCATTCACTGTGTTATGGAAATGGATGTATTTACTTGCTGGAAGAGGATGCTTAGCGAAGCTAATACTTAACCCAAAGGAAGGAATCTCTACTGGTGGTGGGGAAAACATTTGAGAGTAAAGAATTGTTTTGCAGCTCTCCCTCTTAAGCAGCTCCTGTCCCAAGGCCATGTTCATAAAGTGCAGAATCACCTCCTTGGCACAGAAGGGAACCCCGTTAGGTTCCCACCCCTCCTAACAACACCCAGTGAAGACAAGTGTGCAGCCAGAACGAGGACTGTGAGATGAGGAGCTGAGGGTGCTGAAAGTTAAAGAAGCACAAAGGAGGGCGAAGGGAAAGAGATTAGCCCCAGGGCCAGCTCCTCTTTGCTTACATCTGGAAGAAACAACTTTTCTTTGGGAGTCAAGGGTCAGGGTGGATCGCAGTTAAAATCTGTTAGTAGAGTTCTCCAGTATAACCAATTATCTCAAATCTTGTCTACCCCCTTATCTAGCTATTAAGCTGAACATGCAAAATTACCTTAGTTGTAGGTCAAAATGGTAGGCTATCGCAATTTCGTATAGTTCAACCTCTTATATTTATTTCAAGGCATTTGAATCGTAAGTATACAAATAATAGCAATAATCACTTTGTATAGTATCTGTGATCCACATTTTCTGTTGTTACCTCTGAGTTGATTGATTTTGGTGCAGTGCTTCCCATTTTACTGATGGTAAAACCGAGTACTGCGAGATACTAGCTTTCAGAATTTGCAAATCCAGCCGATGACAGCATCCAGAGAATGCTGTCACTCTCCTCTGATGGGCATAGCTTGTCAGTTGGCAGACAACCTTGCCCTCGTCCACCTCCTGGTCCCTGTGGCTCCTGAAGGCACGCTTAGAGCCAGTGAGCTGACTACTCGCCTTCTTCCAACCAGCATGATTTCCCAAGTGTCTCCCTCACTTTCAATGTGTGTATTTTCATTCATTCTCCCTAGAGCCATTGGCTGTATTTCTCCAGCCAGTCTCCTCCTGCTCTTTCCCGGAAGTCTCACCAGCCCCTGTAGATTTTGCATACTCTTTCGTTGTCCCTGGCATGGGTGCCATTTAGCAGCTCTGTGGAAGTCATCAGCGCTGGACTCCTTTGCAGGCATTGCTGCATCTACAGTTCGGGGTAGCTGGCCCCGCGCTGGACTGGAGCAGCAGCATCCTGCCAGAATCCACCTATTCATCCACGCCAGAGCTGTTTTTCACGTCCCCTGGCTTACGGTCTTTCAGCCAGTATTTAACATTTTTTTCTCTGCCTTATTATTTGTTCTCCCTCCTCTGTCATGAATCTTTTCCACCATTGTCCTCTTGGCCATGTGGGTTTGCCAGAGAAAGTTGGCAGTTGTTTTATTATCTATGGCTCTTGCCCAGAGATGGTGTCATCTAACAGAGTGACGTCTGTTTAATGGCTAACATGTTGGAGTCTGAAATATCTGCAAGATAATGAGGCCTACAGAGGCTTGAGGGACACGTTTTTGGTTCTTGGAGGAGAGAATGAGAAATGGAATTAGGTAACGTACAGGTCCTTCCACATTCAATTCAGAGCCAGAGGGATGACAGAGCTTTGAAATTCCAGTGAAGTAAGAATGTTTTCTCTTGGATTACAGATCCCAACCTGAGCAGATAGGGGGGTGGATTTCTTTTACTTGAGCTAGACCAGTGGTCCTCACACTGTCATTGTATTTTCTCTCTCATTTTGAAATGTTTTGTGTTTAATCAATCTAAGTAACAATTAGGAGGGGGTAATATCATTTTCTCTGTTTTCAGACAGGGGGACCTAGGCATGAAATGGTGGGAGAACTTGGCAAGGTGGCACCAATGAGCAGCAAGGTTGCAGTTGGAACCCAGGCGGTCTGGCCCCAGAGCGAGTGTTCTTAACCACTCTGCTAGTCTGCCCCTCGGGTGATTTTGTATTACTAAGTTAAACTTAGACCACGCCAGTCAAATACAAAGAAACTTAGTATTTTAATCAGTCTGCTGCATGTTATCAAGGATTTTTATTGTCCTTCTTGAGGCAGTGAAAACTCCTTAGGGACCACCATTGCTACCTACTCAAACTCCAAGTGCGGACAGGGTTCCCAAGTTGGGAATCACTGGGTGAGGAACAATTTGAACTCAGCTCCAGTTATCTGTCCATTGGACACCTGTTCCTCTAAACCATTGTAAAGCACATCAATGACAGACAATTCATCATGTAGATGTAATTATTGTACTACCTAAAGCCAAATCTTGAATGATAGATTTTTTTTTTTCCAATTTGCAAGACCTTCTTTGGGAGGTCTTTAAGGCTATCCCTAGACAACAAATACCTGAGGAATCTGAAGGTAGTAGCCGATTCCAGATCCAGTGAAGGAGAAGGATGGGTAGAAGGTTTGACCTCACCTCAGTAGACCAAGGACAGTCTAAGAAAAAGGATTAGAAAGTTGGCCTATGGGGATTAGATTTGAAAGAACAGTACATCCAGGTTTTGTGTCCTTTTAAATGCTGGAACAGGAAGAGAAAGAAGAGGAGTTCAGAGGCACAGTATCACCCACAGGATACTCCATGGTATTCACCCTCTGCCCCTCATCTTGCACCCGGAGCTCTAGTCACCCTGAACTGTTTCCAGTTCTCAAAACACATCTTCTCTTCCATATTCCCAAGTCTTTGCATATGCTGTTAACTCTACTAAGAAAGCTCCTTCTGCCCCTTGTCTGTGTGGAAAGCTACTGAGTGCCCTGTAACATTACACTTAAATAACTGGCCTTTGATGGAATCCTCCGTGCGTCTTCCAGGTGTATTCATGTCTCGCTCAGTGCTCCTTGGCATTGTTTGCACATCTCCAGTGTAGCATTTATCACACAGTTCAGAAATTAGTCAGTTACATATTGTTCTCCTTTTGTTGAGCAGGACTCTCCTAAAGGGTAAAGATCCTGTATCTTTTTTGCCTTTACATCTCCTGAACCTAGCACGTAAATTGTTTTCCTGGTTGGGTAATTCCTTTATGATTTCAAGATTCTATCTCAGAAGCATTTCCCTTAGCCCTTGACTGTCTTCTATTGAGAGATGCCCAGTGGCCTCCCCAGTCGCTAGCATAGGTTCCCTTTGTTACCAGTATCACCAGCAAAGAGTATGGGGAAGGGTCAGGTGTCGGAACTACAAAGAAAACAAATGAAAGAAACATAAAAATCAATGCTCAAGACAAATAAAAGGCAGAAACTGTGCATTGGTGTGTTACCTAACGGATTCATGAATGTAGTTGTAATTGTTGTAATTATCAAATAGTTGCTGAACTTCAAAGGAATGGTCCCACCTTTTTTTTTTTTTTAAATAAGAAGGTTGGAAGAATATTTCTTTTCACTCTGGCTATTTTTCCAAATTGGTTGATCTCAAGGCAGCATCAGTTTGCAAAAAGAGCTCTTTGGCTTATTTCCTCTCCTTCCTTGCCTCCCTCCTCTTCAGCACATTCTGTTGGTTTGGCCAGTAAGCAGACTGAAAAGTCTAAAGAGAAGAGGCCTGGAAATCAGAGAGGTGATTACAGCCAAAGTACTGAACAAAGCGGGTTTGGAAAGGGTCTCTGTTGTCACAAAGTAAGCAAGAGGGGGACACTTGCCAATTTGATCATCTCTGATTGGAAACTTCAGAGATGACATCAGGTCTCTGGTGTTCAGCAGACCCAGAGAGGCCCACCATGTGGAACATGTTAATGACATGTGGTTACCTAAGACTGCTTTTTTTTTTTAATCTGTTAGACAATGAATTCACTTTTAAGAACCTTGAGATAAAGTTTTATAAAACTGGGATATAATGATGATGAATCAGTAAACAATGTATTGCTCAGTATAAACTTTGAATAGATATCCAAGTGGCTGAAGATGTTAATGGAAAGTTGGCCAGGATTCTTGTAAGAGAAGCTGAGGGTAGAAATGACGGGCCTCTGCTCAGGGACTCAGACTCTGTTGAAGGTCAGAAATTCCATGACCAGAATAGAAGAAACCAAAGGAAAACTGAAACCTTTCTGAGACCTGAATCAAGAAATGCACAAACAGCTATACATAGAAGCAATTCCCAAGTTCCCAATACTTGAGGATTCTCTCTGTCTTCAGAGTCTTGATTTGATGTCAAGTTGTTTTCCTAAGGTTTAGGCTTAGAGAAGTGAATGCTGGTTACATTTCAGGAAATAATGACTCCGTAATAAAACACAGGGTAAAAATTTATTCCTTTAGCTATTAATTTAGTCCATATCAATTGAAGTCTTGCCATGTTATAGGCATTGTGCTAAGTACTGGGATGTAGAAAAATTTGGGTCCATGGTAGACATGCTGGAGGTGGAGAGTGAATTAGCTAATACTTACCTTGCCACGTCCCTTCCCAAGTCCTGGAAAGTGGAACTAGCCCTTTTGAATAACAGTGACGCTTAATGGAGTTTGAGGATAAGTAAGATGTGGCATATAGTAAACAAATAGGGTGAATTTCTCTAAAAAGAGATACACTCTGAATATATAAATAGACTCATTAAAGTCTAGGTTGAATCTATGAAAAATGGATCAACAGCAGATTAGTAATGTGGTTAGGAATGTATGGTCTTAGCCATTAGTTTTCAGTAGTCATAACCTCCACCACCAGCTTCACCACCAAAAAGACCCTTGTGACAGAACCCTGGACTTGATGAACCGTGGGCGTGTCCATATGTGGTATGTCCTACAGTACATTCTTAACAGCTCACAGAGATCTTCCTGATGAGGATGTGGAAAATGTCTGACA
This sequence comes from Camelus ferus, assembly GCF_009834535.1. Taxonomy (NCBI): domain Eukaryota; kingdom Metazoa; phylum Chordata; class Mammalia; order Artiodactyla; family Camelidae; genus Camelus; species Camelus ferus. The sequence continues at coordinate 58,375,499 of NC_045704.1, forward strand.
CTCTCACCGTTTGCCCATTGGTGATGGAGCCAGAGGGTGTAAGTTACAGCAGAGATGTCAGCCCAAGGTCAGAAAGAACTTTCTAACAGATCTGTCTAAAGATGAAATATCTTCCTTGGGAAATACTCAAACAGAGGCTGGATAACCATCCAAGGTGGTATCAAAGGAAGTAGAAGTAGGTGACACCCAAGAACCTTCCCAATTTTTAAACCTCTGATTCTGTAACTCAGTCTTTCCATTGGATAAGTGGATAAATAATCGCTATCCTGCATAGAGTTGACCACTTAAGTGAAATTATTAATACCTTTGCCATAGTCTTTTTGCCTTTTATGAAAATGAAGTCAGAGTTCATTTTCTATTCCTTGAATAAATACAACCCTCGCAGTATGTCAGTGCATTATTGCCACCTCAATCTTCTATTGCTCTATTATGAAATGGATAATATTCATTTGTACCTGAGCTAATATTTTTGTCCCCATCCTTGGTACATGTTCCTGAGAAGAGCAGACTAGGAGGTGGAACAATAAAGGCCTTGCCATTTGCAGTGAGCCTCCTGTGCCATTAAAGGGAATCCTAAAGATGTTCTGGTGAGCCCACAACATTCCAAAGCCAGGCAGTCAGATCTAAGCCTGGCCTGTCTATTTTTTATGTTCATCAAGGCTCAGCGTGGCTTTATCTGCCTATCCCCTTATTATTCTGAACTCTCTAATTGCCTGGACTCTTTCTCTCCACAAATAGTTTCATGTACTGTATTCAGCATTAATGTAGGGTGACTATCTGGAGATGTCTTCTATTCCTACTTTTAACAGATTAACAGCTAATAAACACCATGCAACACCCTCTCCTCTCAACCTCTTCTAAAAATACAGAGTTTGATTTGCCAACATTGGTGTATTTAAAGCCTCCAAGATGCCAGGGAAGACTTTAGAAAGTTAACTGTGCAAGTAAGGCCCATTCAGAGAGGAAATTTTCCAACACAAAGAGCCAATCGGTGTATCATCAGCTCATCAGAGGAGAACCTCGGGGGATCTTATAGTCATTTATAAGGAAAGGTTATTTGTTTTCACTTAAAGCTTCTCACTTTATTCTTGGTATGCCAGCTGAAGAGAAGACTAGAAACGTATTACGTAGGGAAAAGGACAGGCAGCTAAATTTCATCCTAAGAGGAAAAGTCTCTCGTTTCCAGGAAGGGACACCATGTTACCTTCCAGTGACTTTGCAGTGAAAGGACTTACGCCACCTACTCTTCTCTAACCTCTTTCCCCTCCCTTCTCGTAGTCCCTGAACTTGCCCTCCCTCCACTTAGCCAGAAGTGAAGCAGTTAATTTTAAAGAAAAATCAAGAATCAGAAGGTGCCTTCAAAGCTTTAAACAAGGCACAAACCAATATTCTGTTTTGAGGATATGGAATATCAGCAAGAATATGTCTAAGGTGATCTGGATAACCTGGATAATTGTGTTGGAAGAATGCCCATCAACACCTCATCTATATATGATAGAGGGGATTTACTGAAGGGTAAATTAGACACTGTGCACATAGTTCAAGTAATGAAATTTCCAGTATCAACAAAACAGAGGTCTTAAACTAATGTATTTGTAAAATGTTGGCTGTTTCCTGAAGTCCCAAGTCTATGACTCTCAAAGACCAGCTTGATTATTATACAAAATATAGGTAAATATTTGCAGAAATGTATTGGTCTTTTTGTTTGAAGTAAAATTTCTGGGACCAAACCCTCTTTGTGCCTTCAGGTAGGTATTTCTTACTGCAACAGAAACTCAAGTGTGTTTGACTGCTTACCTCTCCTTTGATTTCTATTGCCCAGCCTCTATCTGTTGATTTAAGAAGCTTTTAAAGTCACAGCAATATGACAGTTTCATTGACTCCACAACCGTGGTGGTGGAGTTGACTGTGGGACAGGCTGTGTCAATGTGCTGAGGTAATGACGAGGACACCATCCTGTACTAGATAAATAACACTACTCTCTGCTCAACTCTATTCGTGATAGCAGTGACCTTGACCTTTAACACTCAACATGTTTTTTTTCATGCAGACCAAAGCTTTGAAGAAAGGTCAGAGTGCAACAGACTTATGACCTAGTTACACATCTTCTAAACTGGGTTAATTTCTTCTTTCTCCTGCAATCCAGCCTCTTCTTTTTTTTTTTTAAATCCAGCCTCTTCTGTACCTTGTGCTCTTCCAGACTGATCTACCCTAGTGCTCATCTCTCTCAGCGCCTACACCTGGTCACACCAACCACCTTTGGATTTTTTTTTTAAAATCAGTGCATTTCTTGCAGTTATTTACAACTTCCTCTGCTGGCTTTTCTCTCTGTAGAACTGGACTGGAAGCCATCATGGAGACGTATGCGTTCTGGAGACCCCCTGTGCGCACGCTCACCTTTGAAGATTTCACCACCATGCAAAAGCAACAAGGTAAAGGCCTGGGGCAAGCCTCTGCCTCTCGGCTGCGCTGGGGAGGGAGCGGGAGCCGGACTGCGTGTAGCGCATCTGGTCCCCAGCCACGCCATGGGTTACACCGACTCTACTGGAAGGAAGAGTACCGGGTAGCTCTGAAAATAACCAGAGCGTCATCACTCGTGCGAATCAGCCGGTTCCAGAGGCAGCATTTCACCTGGCACCCCCAAACTCTCTCTCCCTTCCCAACAGCAAGGTTGATTGCAATGGTGGTGAAATTATTATTTCTGTTGCTAAGCATTCACATAACCCTTGGAATTTGAACAGATCTTCATCACAATTTCATTACTCATGGCAGCCTTATCAGTTTTCTTATTCTAGTTTTTTTTTTATGTTTTGGGGTATTTTTATGTTTGTTTATTTTTATTTTTTTAAGTGGAGGTACTGGGGATTGAACCTAGGACCCTGTGCATGTTTACCATGCATTCTACCACTGAGCTATACCCACCCTGACCCTTTCCTCTTCTAATTTTGTAGATGAGAAACAACTTAGCTCCAGACAATGACAATACGTTGTTCAGGTCTGACAGTGAGGAGGGGGCTGCCACAAGCTGTCTCCTCTTTTGCTTATGTGGAGACACACCCATGTCAAGTTGAAGTGCCAGGTGGACTTCTTCCTCCCACTGCTCCATGCTTTTCATACACTCTCTAACCTCCCTTCTCTTGGAGCTCAGGTTGGGAAGTCTGTGGCCATGTGTACAGCTGGCTTCTGGGCTGCTTTCAGCTCCTTTTCTCAGTCCAGCCACTGGCTTTCCCAGGCGCAGCGCCCAGTCACCTGGGTACCCACGTGAAAACTTCCCCAAATGTCAGACGCTGTGTGAGTACCTCTCCAGCCTCCTCTGGCCCCACAATGACAGTGGTCAAACTTACTGACTGAGCTTATTCTGTTCTGCCAAATGGTTGCCATTAATAGAGTCCTACTTTTTGAATTGGGGGCTCTGTGATATAGGACCCCATTCTTGGACTTGATAACACATTCCGTTCTCAGCGAGGCTCTAGCAGTTTGCACACTTTTAGGTTTTGTAACCTAAATTACTGAACTTTCTCTGGTTTTAAGCTGGAAATAGTGATTAAAAGCATAATCTTTTAAAGCTGGAGTCAGACAGCTTGGGTTAGGCTCGTATCATTGTTCTTTCCTAGCTTGGTGACCTTGGCCAAGCCCCTCATCCTTTCTGACATTGAGTTTTCTCATCTGCATGATGGGAGAATGTAATAGAATTCTTGTGAGGATTAAATGAGATAATGCATTTAAAAACACAGTAAGAACTCAGTGTGTGCTGGGTGTCATTGTCATCATTGTCACCACCATCATCACCATCATCATCGTTGCCTTCATACCCTTATGTCCCTATATATCGAAACCTAAGAAAAAAATGCACCAGGGACAGGAAATACTGCCGTTCTGCTGATTAATTATTCAAAGCGTGATTTAACTTCACAGGGATCTGGTGAGACAAGTGATTCAGAATTTCCAACCCTTTTTTTTTTTAATAAGTGGAGGAGAAACGGATGCCCTTGGTAGGAGGTGACTTGCTCCTCATAATGCTGTGACTGAAGCAGGGTCAGTGTATATTCAGGGTGTTACTGCTGCTCTGATGCCTTTGTGGCCCTTAAGAGGCAGAGGTCTATGGAAGTTGGGAAATCCGGGCCTTTGTCTTTGATGGCCACTAACTCTCATATAACTTGGGCAAATTACTGCTACTCTGAGTCCATTTCCTCACCCTCAAAGAGGGATAATTTTTTTTTTTTTTTGTGAGGCCATTTATATAAACATGCTTTATAAATGAAAATGTCTCACATAAAGACACTTGATCCTATTTATTTCTCAGGTGGCTTCTTGCTTCTCTGCCTTTGCTTTACTCATTAACTTTTCAGTTTCTAGCCAAGCAGGAGTTTCTATCACGGAGCCTGGTATGAGAAGGTTGGCAGGAATACTGCCAGTCCCCAAGAGCAGGCATTGGTGGTGACACTGTGTTCATTGCTGTGTCCCCAAATCTATCACAGGGCCTGGCACCCAGGAAATACCTAATGAACAGTGAATGAGGTCCCTTGGTGGCACCGTGGCTCAGCTGGACAGGGTCGATGTCTGATTAAATCTTGGAGCGCAACCACCCAACATGTGTGTGGCTATAGGTGTGGGTGATGACTGGGGATGGTAATCTGTGCTTCACCAGCACGTGGATCCACCGGGCAGGTGCAGGCAAGGGAACCTGCATTGCTTAGGCATGCGGCATAGCAGGTTTCACGGGGCTTCTATTGAAGATATATCAATATTAAGATGACTTACTGACACTTGGGAAACAATGGTTTAAGAGAAACTGAATTTTAAAACAAAATGGCTCATATTCATTGAGTCCCCCCTCCTTTTTTTTTTTTTTTTTTTTTTTTTTTTGCACTGATGGAGGGAAATGAGCCTGGAATTATTGGACACGTATGGTGGTGGGATGGGGCTAGAGGAAAAGCCAAGACTCTATTAAACAATTTAACTGGAATACATTTTTGAACTATACAATGAACTTGATCCAGAGTCTCATTATTAAAAAATATGTGGCTTGGTTTCTTGATGTTAACAAAGGATGTAAAAGTAACAACACCCGTTCCTTCTTCCTTTAAAAACCAAGACTTCCAGTAACTCTGAACAGTATCAGTCATCAAGTGAAGATGAGACATGGCTGTCTGTGCTGAAGTTTTGTATCTTAGAAGAAGTAAAGAGTGGTGAGCTTCTAGTGGAAACTTCAGTGGCAGACTGATTTTGTAGTAACTCCCTTCTGGTGAGGAGCGTGTTGGCAGTGTTAGCACCAAACCGAAGATCCAGATAGTGACTGACCCACCTGGGTGTCCGTATTACCTCATTGCTTCCAACAGATGAATATCTGGATGTCAGATACGCGGCCCTGGGACAGTTTGCACTGTTGCTGCCACTGGAGACTGGAGCAACCATTCTGCTTGGATGAAGTTAAGGGTACTTTTTCCATCTTGCCCTTGCTGTCATTTTAATTTCTCTTTCATTTGCTCAGTATATGATTCCATGAAGCTCCATTAAGACCCATTAAATTGTTGGGGGTTTCATTAACATCCATCTGTTAATAAAATTTCAAGGAAAGTGCTTAGGTGAATTAGTTACAGTTTTACAAAAATCCAGGTCCTTTTATTTTCAAAACCACGTTGAATGGATGCCCTATAGAGTTGTTTCGCTTGTGGACAAGAATGCATGGAATTCATTTTCCTCTGCCTTTAGCACAAAAATCAACTGAGGACCAGAGCAGCCTGGCAACATATCTGCAGTTAAGTGGTGGCAGAACTGAGCTGAGAACTCCAAAGCAGATCTTCTGCCTTCCCAGGCACTTTCCTTCCCACTAGACCTTCTTCATTCTTATTCATTAACACTCCAAAAAAGTTAGTTTACACTTCCAACTGATGGTTTATTGTCAACAGTTTGAGCATTCAATCTAAGTAGTAGGTCCATATTTCATTTCTGTGAAGTCAAGTGTATGGTTTTATTTTCAGACGTCTTCCTTTAGAATCAAAAAGGGAGTTAATACTTTTGGAGAGTCTGGAGACAGGAATCATATTTCAGGAATTGCTTCTGCCTGAACACTGCTTGTGGCAGGGACAAAATGAATTAACCAAGTAAGTGATGCTTGGGGAAGTCGAGTGAGGTGATACCGATGCAGAAGTAAAAAGAAGAGTCCAGGTCAGTTATGACCAAGTTTAGACCTGTTGTTCTGATGATACATACAATGGAACTACTTGTATGGCCAAACCCGAGAGAGCTTTTGTGAGTGGCTGTCTCCAAGTGATCTGACAACTGTCATACAAAAAAGGATCCACCCTGGACCCATGATACCAGAGCTGTTAATACATCTCCCTCTGTGGATGCAAGGAGACCTGCCATTTACAGAAGCCCTCCCTTCTCAACTGGTAGTCGACATCACTAGACAGATTTCAACACCCTCGTGTCTTTTGAGGTTTGTCAGGCAGTTAAGTTAGGATTATGAAGGTCTCTGTTGCTGTTGGGGTTTTCATCTGTTTGATTTGTGTTGATTAGAAGTTGGTCAGTAAAAAGGATCAAATACTGAGCAAATTTATACCAGTAAAAAGATTGGGAAATGAGGCTCTTTCAGTGGACTGCAGTCTTTGAACTAATGTGGGATCATTATAATGTTTCAAAGAGAGTCATCTTATGCTGATCTCATTTATCCCTGAGATAAGGAGTAATGCCCACAAGGAGTTCTACAAGGACTGGAGAGCATCTCAATTTAATCCACTCAAACAAATGGTTATTGGTTACATATTCTATTTTGTCTCGAAGTCCCTTATGTGCGATGCATCCAAAACTGAGTCCATGATTCACCTCACAGACTTGGCGCCCTCTCCTGGGGGAAGGACACCACTCTCCATTAATCATCCTAGATGTTTCCCTCCCTCCTTACCTACCATATCCAACCATTATCGAGCTCTTGGCTCTGGCCACATCTCCAGTCTCCCTTGCTACCACCCTACTCCAAACTGTTATCATCTCTCACCTGACTTCCTTCTCAGGCTCCCCACGGATGTAACACAGCTGCCAGCATCCCTGGACCTACATCTTTTTCAGGTTTAAATGGGATGGGGAAGGTCATATGCCTCCCTCTCAAGAGTTCTAGCAAAATCTCACTGAGTCTCGTTGACTCTAATTAGGCCATCCCTGAACTAATTACCATGGCGGGGACGGGTGGGGAATATGATGCTCCATGCATGAGTCGTGTCCCTGCTCTGGAGGTGCGGATGAAGGGGTGAATGTGGGAGAGGGGGTGTTTCTCAGTGGGAAAAAAGGTACTGTTGCCAGGAGAGAGGCAGGTTAGTTCTAAATGACAATAACAACAGATAGGGACCACAGCAAGGAAGGCAGTACAACAAGTAGCAGAGAGAACAAGCAAGTTAATGGAAAATGAAAAAAATGGGGGATTCCACCTGGGGCCTGTGGTAGGTGTAAAACAGGGCCATTTCAGAAGCAGAGAGACTTAAAACACAGAGGCCCATGTGAAACATGAGAATTGGGTGACTATGTTAAAAGCTATTTTAAAGGGAAGAGGTTTGGATCTATGCATATCTTTAAACTTAATGAAGAAGGATGCCCTAGGAGTCTAAGATTGAAACCACCCAATTCCCATTAGCACTACAATGTTTCATATTTGCATCTTGAGAAGGGTACTCATTTCAATTAAGGGTAATTTCTTAGTTGGGAGGAAAAGGGCTGTGATCATTAAACTTTATGGCCTCTGGGTTTATTCCCTGGGATCCGTCCATAGGCTGCTGACATCTTACCTCTTACCTGTTCGAAAGCCTCCAAGAAGGCTACTCAAGGACACGCAGTGAATCAGCACTCCTCAGGGCCAGATGCCATTCAGTTATACGAGAGAAGAGTCTGGCTCATGGAACCAAGTAATTACATGGAAATTTATTCTCGACTAGCCCAGATGGGATTTTGTTTTACTGTTTTTCAATTTTGGGGGTGGGGGAGGGGAAAGCACAAGAAAACAAACCCAAAAGGAAGCTGTATGTGAAAGCCTCCATATTACAGTCTGGAAGTGATCAATTTAAAGATGCAAAAGTCAGCAGGTTTGGTATTCAGGATTTTCACGGTCACATTTAACTTGTCTTCATGGTACACCAGTGTATTCTAGGTTATTGTCCTCGTACGGAATCACTGCTAAAAATGTATTCTTTTTGGTTCGTTTGGCTGTGAGCCTTGAATATTGGAGCAGTTAGTGTTGAATATGAATTATAATGAGGAACTCTTCACTTTAGTCCACGGGCAAAATACGATGCAGGGAAGTGGGGCGGTGGGGGATTCGTCCTGAAATGCTGGAGAGTTTTCAGCTACTTAGAGCATTACATTTTAATCACCTCCCAGATGTGGGTTAAGACCTCTGAGGATAATGGGAAAGACACCAGCCAGCCTATTTGTGTTCAGTTCTGCTTTGCTTGATCTGATCTGAGAAGAGATGGAGACATGGTGGAGAGTGAGCGGAAAGGGACAGATAGTTCAGGAAGAAAGCAGAATTGGTTTAGCCTTAGGGAATATGGGCCTGAGGGGTGGCCAGTGCTCCATCATTCACAGCCGTGGCAGTGCCTCTAGCCTGTTACATCCGGGCAGTTGGCTGTGACATAACGCTCGCCAGAGTGTGGAGAGGCCAAGATGCTCAGCTGCATAGACAGAGGCCAGCACCTGATAGCCATCCCCATTAGACCCCAAATGCTCTAAGAGTCCTTCCTCCTTCCTTCACTCCTTCTTCCCTCATTGGAGAGAGGAGAAAAACAGATTTTTATTCCTATCTGCACTTGGTAACGTATATTATTTCCTCCATTTCTCAAAACCTGCTTACAAGGTAGATCGTCAAGATTCTATTTATATGGACAAAGCTAACTTGCTAAGGTCCCATAATCAGTAAGACAGCTGGGGTTGGAACGGGGTGTGTCTGACCCTACAGTCCATGCTTACCCATTAAGTAAACTTTAAATAAGGACTCTTAGAGCATTCTGGACCTGGTGGGTACAGAGGGGATAAAGGCAAAGGAAGAAGAGGCCACACAGGAAAGGGAGACATGCCTTCCTCTGAGAGCAGCTCTGACCCCTTTGCATCAGTGTGGCCTGGCCTCCTGCTCGCCCGAGTGCTTCTGCGGCAAGAGGCCTCTAGGCAGCCAAGTGTGGAAATGTACCATGAAGGCAGCCTGCCTCCTTAGGCTTATTTAGCTGCTGGGCTGGCTCTTCCAACCTTGGAAAGCAGCTGACCAGCTGTTAGATCACAAGAGAATAAAGACTTCTCAGTTATCTCTGTCTGCATCTCGGCAAAATGAACGCCATAGTCTTCTCTCTCTGGGTGGACTTTGAAAAATGGCTATTACCTGTAGAGAGTACTTTAAGTGCATGCGAGCATTTCTTCAAAGCAAACGCAAGCAACGTGACCTTCTCTTGGACAAGCTTGCTCTCCCCCTCAAAACACTGGTTTGGATAGGGGCTCCCGCCCCCTGAAGCTCAGCAGGCCACCAAGTCTCATTTCCAGTGAGTGTCATATAAAAGCCAAAGCAAGCTGACTACAAACTTTTTACCATGTGCCTCTCATCTGCTCAGCAGAAATCCCTGTAACTTGTTAATAGTTCCCTTCTTATTTTTTTTTTTCTAGTGAAACCAATTGAGGCCTTAAATCAGTACCATTCGTTCCATCTTGGCCCATCCGAGAAAACCATTTAGAGTTGTAAAAAGTCATCTGCTCCATCGTGCACTTCCTGCTGCAGGGCTTGGGCCAGTGCCTGATGGAGCGTACCTGTAACAGGATGGAACAGTGTGCTGAACAGGGGGCCTCCTTGAAGACCCCATAAACACCAGACCTGGGAGAGCAAGGATGGACTTTCAAAGAGAGGGGACCAGATACACATCCCATAAAACACAAATCTCTTTACAGCTGGAGTCAAGTTTCTCCATTTGTGCCATGGCACTTATTACACTGACACATGGCATTTAGGGTAGAAGAGGGCGAAAACGTGTAGGACGCCTCAAAGAGGAACCACATGCTTGCTGAAAATGAATCCCTGAGCTGGGCCACTCAGTGAGACAGAAACTAAGAGGTGTGTTCTCCCTCAGCCTTCCCTTCAAGAACTTCTTTATTAAACTACCCGAGAACACATTTGAAGTATGGTGGGTTGAACTGGCCCTTTCTGTTGGTGCATCAGCCATCAACCCAGTTCTGATATCTGCACGTTCTAAGAGTGACCCTCTCAAATACAAATTCAGGGATTTTAGGAGATGAAGGAGGTCCTCTAACTAAATAGTGGCCCCTGGACCAGTATCACCTGAGAACTTATTGAAAATGCAAATTCTCAGGCCCTGCTCCAAACCTACAGAATTAGAAACTCTGGTGTGGAATCAGCGATCTATGCTTTAACAAGCCCTGCAGGTGATTCTCATGCACCTTAAAGTTTAAGAATCACTACTCTGGGTACCTCAGAATAAGGAATTTGGATTGTATGTTTGGTTCTCAATCCTGGTTTGCACATTAGAATCATTTGGGGAGTTTTGAAAACAACATGGATATGGAGCTTCCGTGTTGCTCAGAAATTCTCATGTCATTGGTCTGAGGTGGGATCCTGCAATTTCAGTAGTTTTTAAAGCTCGAAGCCTCTCCTAGCTTTGGAATCACTGACCTAACCAATTTCTCATCTTCCTGATAAACTGAAACCCAGAGAGGGGATGTGATGTGCCCAAGGTCACAGGGAAGGTTAGTGTGGCAGAGCTGTGAGTGGAATGCAGTTCTCTTGCCTTGATAACCTGTTTGGCTACTTGTCCTCATGAATATCCCAGATGCAAAGACTGTACTTACTATCTATGTTTCAATCTCTGGGCCAGGGCAGGTTATTATAATTAGGGAGATTAGCAGAGCCTCTGGATCTCAGTGAGTCAGTTTCAAGTTAGCCTTGCTTTGTGCTGACCCAGCTCTTTCAATTGTGCTCATGTCTTTCATATGATACAACTTCAACCCCATATCCTAGTTGCTACTACCTGGGCCTCTCTGCTCAGCCCTCCCAGGCCTCAACCTTGGCATGGCACCCTGCTCCAGGGCCCCATTTCCTCTGAGATTAAGGTCCTGAAATTTGGCATGCTGTATTTTTGGATGGAAGATTAAATATGGCAAAGCAAGCAACCATCTCAAGTTAAAATCCATCTTTAATGCATTTCCACTGAGAATGGGAAAAGCTGAGTGAGTGGGTTTTAATGCTGAATACCAGAGGTCTTACTGGAAAGTGAATGTGATGGCAAGAAATGGCAAAGTGACTATTGGAAGATTTATTTTATTTTTTTTTTGAAAAATAAGACTTACTAAAGCTCTTCCACAGAGAAGCAAAAAAGTTTAGTTTTCTTTTTTGGTCGCCCTCTTTGTCCTCTCTTTTGGAGTGAGTGAGTGAGTGTATGTGTGTACGTGCGTGTATGTGCATGCACACACCTATGTATGTGTGCACAGGTGGAATCTCTTAGCCTAAGTCTGCTGAGTTAAGGGAAAGCATTGGTTTTGTAAAAATCAGCTTATCTTGGATATTGGAAGGACCTCGTTCACGGCTTGCATCTGGCCAAGATGACTCATCTGAAAAGGCCTCTGCATCAGTGGTATTTATGTTTTCTCTTGCAGGGGGCAGCACAGGCACTTCCCCAACCACCTCCAGCACTGGGACACCATCGCCTTCAGCTTCTTCTCATCTTTTATCTCCATCCTGTTCTCCTCCAACATTTCACCTGGCCCCCAACACTTTCAACGTGGGCTGTCGAGAGAGCCAGCTGTGCAATCTAAACCTCTCCGATTACCCACCATGTGCCCGGAGCAACATGGCTGCCTTGCAGAGCTACCCGGGGCTGAGTGACAGTGGCTACAACAGGCTTCAGAGTGGCACTGCTTCGGCCACTCAGCCCTCCGAAACCTTCATGCCTCAGCGGACTCCATCCCTGATCTCAGGAATACCAACTCCTCCCTCGTTGCCTAGCAACGGCAAGATGGAAGCCTACGGTGGCCAGCTGGGGTCCTTCCCCACCTCCCAGTTTCAGTACGTCATGCAGGCGGGCAACGCCGCCTCCAGCTCGTCCTCACCACACATGTTTGGGGGCAGCCACATGCAGCAGAGCTCCTACAATGCCTTCTCTCTCCACAACCCTTACAATCTGTATGGATACAATTTCCCCACTTCCCCTAGGCTAGCCGCAAGCCCAGAAAAACTGAGTGCCTCTCAAAGCACTTTACTCTGTTCTTCTCCTTCCAACGGGGCCTTCGGAGAGAGGCAGTACCTGCCCACGGGGATGGAGCACAGCATGCACATGATTAGCCCTTCGCCCGGTAATCAGCAGGCGACTAACACCTGTGACGGCCGGCAGTACGGGGCGGTCCCCGGCTCCTCCTCTCAGATGTCCGTTCACATGGTTTAGTGGCCAGTCCAAGCAGCACGGAGCCAACCGCAGCCAAGGCCCCAGAGTCTCCATGGGCAGATCCTCCTCTTTGGGAGCCTTTGAAAAACAGGAACTGTGTACTATTATTAATATATATATATATATAATTTTTTTTTCTGGAGGAGGAAAGCACATCCCAAGAACAACAAGAGACATTTAAGCCGCTGAAGGCTACTTCCGGTGGAATCGTCTCCAACTCAGTGGCCATTCCCTGCCTTCCCAAACGTTAGTTTTATAAAGCATCGCCTACTCCAGAGTGGCCTTTGAAGAAACTGAATACTCATTTTGTAATAATGTTAAGGGAGATGCTAGCATGTAGCAGCCACGAGAAGTTACCCGCACACAAATACAGACCTACCTATACCTACATGCATACACACGTACATCTATATCCATACACAAACTCATCCACACACAAACACATGTGCACACTGACGCGGAACTGGGTGAACTCTGCGGAGGGAAGCCCGGAATGGGTGCTTTCACCAAGCATTTGTCTGTGTACAACACTCTATGAACTGGGCCAGCAGTAGCTGCCAGCATTTCTCCCCTGCAGCTTCCACTATTCCTGGAATGAACCCCTGGAACCCCTTCCCATCAATGAGGGTGGAAAGACATCAGTACTACGCCTGGACTTGGCTTCCCGAAGAAGATTGCTTTTGAACTTTGGCTCTCTTCATTTGGTGCGCTGTCATCCCAGTGGTGCCCGTGAAAAGAGGGATTAAGAGCAGCTGCGTGAGAGCGAGAGAGAGAGAAAGAGAGAGAATGAGAAGGAGAAGGAATAGAGAGCGAGAGAGAGGTGGAGAGCAAGGCTGAACGAGGAAGTGTGAGCAGTGATGAGAGTTTGAATTCACCAAGGATGTGTTTTGGGGGTTTTCCCCTCCTCCCCTGCCCCCCCTACAGGTTATGGAAAGAGTCTTGGAGTTTTGGGGTGTCAACCTCTCTGGGACACTGTGCACGGTCAGGGCACTGGTGAGTAGGACCGGGGCAAGGAAGGCATCTCCATCCCACAGTGCTGACCATCGTGACCCAGGAGAGAGGAGCGCCACGTGGGAAGTGCCAACGCCAGAGCCAGCAGTCTGGCAGGGGAAGGACATAGAAGGAGTATGAGGAAGGAAGACTTCTGTAATCCCGACCGAGGATCCCAGGAACAGAGGTGACACACGGAGCCCTGGCCTTCCTGATGCCAGCTCCAGATGCCTGACCTGGGTCTCGGGCCGCATTGCCACTGTGGCAGGAGGAATTGCCCCTGTTCCAGGGAATTGCAGACGGGCCTTCTACAGCCTTCCAGCTGCCCTTAGGGCTCCATTTTTATCAAATAGTTCATTGCATTTTGACGTTTTGGGTTTTTTTTCCTTCATTTTCCCTTCCCCTTCAAACCCTTTAATGATAAGAAAACAAGTGAAGTTTGGTGCAAGCGAAAGTTTTTCAGTGGTGTGGAAATGCAAATACCCAGTAAAAGAATACAGATATTATGAAGATTTTTGGTTTTGAGGTGTTGTAGATAAATGTATTTATGTGCCTAGTGGGGAATCCAATATTATGAATATTAAAAAAAAAGGGGGCAATCAAAAGGGTATGTAAAATATGTATGAAGAAAAGGTGTATAAAAGTTTGCCCTTATGCACGGAACTCTGTTTCTAAGTGCCAAGCACAGAAAGCCGCTAAATAAAATCTTTGCAATTGTCTTCTGTGTATCTGTTCATGTGGAATACGCAGATAGCAGCCTGTGCATTTGCTTCGTGCTTTACAGTGAGCACAGCACTCTCATCTGTACTACATAACAGGATCTTTATTCAGACCATGTGAAGTCTATACTATCATCCTCATTTTATGATGAGTAACTACGCTGCTGAGAGACTGGATATCCGGGATCACACCGCCTGTCAGAGAGGGAACGAGGACTTGAAACCAGGGCTGACTCCAGTGGGATGCCCACTTGCGTATTAGCTGCAGAAAACTGAGTCCAGTAGCAATCCAAGTGCCAGGTGTTATACTGTGTGTTGTACATGAGTATCTTATCAAATCCTCCCACAATACCGTGACAGGTGTCATTTTTATTATCATTTGAAAACATAAACTGGATAAAGAATTGTCAAGAATATACTCTACCCAATTATCTTTCATGAAATAGTGAAAATGCATTTTAATTGGCACAATGACTGCATACAAAGGGCTATAAAAAGAGTATTCTTCTGTGAGTTAAGATGCTCCACCCTTGCTCATGCTTTTGAGGAAAGCCTATCTTATTCCTCTTTGATCCTCAACACCCCAATAAGAATCTCAATGCATTTTCATTCTTATTGTTGAATTTGTTGGTCAAACTCATTTTTCAAGGATACTGCAAAATGGTTACTTGGGTGAATTTGCTCCAAATTAATGGGACACAAATTACCAAAGATTTATTGTTCTTCACATCATGTTCTGTGACAGACTAATGCAAATTTACTTTAGATACTAGCTTGGCAGCATCCATTACACATAATAGAGAGTTTTAAAAATATACGTCATAGCCTTGTCCTTGAAAAGGTTCACTTTTCAGGCAGTCATGCACATGTGAAGCAAATAGATACAAGAGGCTCTGAAAATTCAGAGAAGATGCTCAGTATAAGAAGGCGAAGTCGGGATGGTTTTCACTGGGGAGGTAGAACTTAAACGAGATTTGAAGGATGTTCAAAATTTTTATAGAAGTAAGGAATGATGGGTTAAGAATGAAATAACATTTAAAAAGTCAATACAGTATATAAGTTTTGGAGGAAAATTAGTAACATCTCAATTCAAACCTAGCAATTTAATAAAACCAGAGATATAGAGAAGCTTCCTGCAGTTTATAGACTAATATACTCTTCTATGAAATATTTTATCATTAGTGGGAGTGTTGAGGGCTGAGATGGAAGCACAGAGCTGTTTGGCTGATGACAAATATTTGACTTATTGCTTAGTGCTTAGGATTTCAGAGAGACTCTGCTGTACCAATTTATATTCAACAAACCAAAGGAGAGTTGTCCTCCCAAGGAAACCCAGCCACAAAGATACATTTTCACAAGGCTTTTCTGCTTATGATTGTCAACTGGAGTTCTGATTTCCAAAAAGGGCCATGCCTGGGACCAGCTTCATTCATTCAGTCCAGTAAATATGTATGTTTTAATATTTTTATTGAAACATAAATACATATTTAATGCCTATTCTACATCAAGCACTGTCCCTACTCGATGTGAGGACATAGACATGAACAATTAAACTTGACCCTGCCTTCCAGGAGCTCGTGGTCAGATGTGAGAGTGATGTGGAATATACTACCAAACAAATGAATACTATG
Source organism: Camelus ferus (assembly GCF_009834535.1). Classification (NCBI taxonomy): domain Eukaryota; kingdom Metazoa; phylum Chordata; class Mammalia; order Artiodactyla; family Camelidae; genus Camelus; species Camelus ferus. The sequence continues at coordinate 58,391,261 of NC_045704.1, forward strand.
ATTTCAGATTGCAAAAAATCATTTTGAGGAAATGAAAAATAACAAGATGATAGAAAGAGTGATTGGGGAATGAGGATAACGGCTCATTTAGACCGTGCTTTCTAAAGGCTACTCTAAGCAGATGACATTTGAGTAAGTACAAATGTAGACATTTATCTTAGAACCTGCTTCCTCCATTTTATGCCAAGGGCATCCGTATCCTCACTGGAAGATGTGCTCTGCTAGTGTTAGGTAGGTAGATAAGTGGGGGCACCAGGCAGATAGGTGGAGGAGAGGGAGGATGGTCCACAAGGTGGTATTATGCCTGCCTCCAGCATAAAGGGACTTGAATTCTTCTAAATGAGTGCCAGCAAAAAAACCCCAAAAAACAAAAAAACAGCTGGTTATAACCCGACAGCCACGACTGTGCGGTAGCAGAAAGGACTTAACCAGACATGTCCAATGTTCATTGCATTATAATTAACATTGCGATTAGCCTCCCCTACCTCCACGGGTTTTTCTGTTTACACCATGGGCAAGGACATGCGCAGAGGGCCCAAACATGACTAAGCATTCCAGGGGCAAGAGCCGTCAGTCAATCAAAACACCACCTCTAAGCAAGGGTATAAGAGAAAGAGGAGACAAAAACTGCCACTTTTCCCTACCTTGGATCAGCCCGCTTCCCAGTCTTGGGGGTGTACTTTTCCTTTCCTTTCAAATAAATCTTTAAAGTCTTTCGCTACACAACACACCGTCTTCCAACTGCAAACTTGGCTTTCAGGTATGATAAGAACCGGGGCCTCTACCTTTTAGGGTAATACTAGCTTCGCATCAGTTTGTCTTCCCAAGGGCTTTGTAGCACTGATATTTACTTACTGAAATATCAGCAAGTAAATGCCGCTGGCCTTCTGGGACTGGGACCATTTACACACTCTTTGAATCTGAATGTATCTTTTACATGGTCCCAATAAAATCCTATTTTCATGACTTCCTTGGCAGAGGATGAGAGTCATCCCTTCCATCTGACTTTATTAAAAAGTTAAAATGAATGATCAAACAACCAATTAATCAGATTAATAATGAACAATAACTAATGAGAAAAATACTAAATATGCCTTTGCATTCTACAATTTTCTCAGAACTATTCTATGTAACACAGAAACACCAAAAACTTCTACCTTCAAGAAGACTTCAGCCTGGCTGAGGAGTCAAGATATATGCATATGCAACAGTGAGCAATAGAAGCATTAAATTGGTGGTAAAGACAATAAAGGGCAGAATTTTAGAATGAAGCAAATTTTTACTGAGTGTTTATTACATGTTACACATTATGCAAGGCTATCCTATGATCCTTGCAACCACCCTATAGGATTTGTATTTCAATCTCTATTTTATAGATGAGGAAACTGAAATTCAAGGAGGTTTAGTAATGTTCACAAAAATCAAGAGCTTGCATGCAGCAAAGACAGGGCTCCAACCTAGGCTTTGCCACTACTGTGTTTTTCCAAAAATGAGATTTATTGGGTCAATAATAAAGAGAAGTGCTCATGGAGAATTCATGGAAACTGCAGAGAAGGGAGAGTGTCCCGCCAATGTGAGGGTGGGAAGCAACACAGTCGAGACAAGTATTCCCCATATGAGACAATGTGTGATGGTGGTGGGATTGGGGGCGAGGATGTTCACACTCTTAGGGCAAATCTCGAAAATCTCAAGTATGTTCTCCCTGCTGCTCCTTGTCCCATGACTCTGGAGTTCCTTTTCTTTCTTTTCTTTTCTTTTCTTTTTTTTTTTAAATTGAAGCAGTTGGTTTACAATGTTGTGTTGATTTCTGGTGTACAACATAGTGATTCAGCTGTACATACATATATTTCTTTTCAGAGTTTTTTTTTATTATAGGCTATTACAAGGTATTAAATATAAATATAAATATAATTAAATATAGTTCCCTGTGCTACACAGTAGGACCTTGTTGTTCGTCTATTTTATATATAGTAGTTTGTATCTGCTAATCCCTGATGGACTCCCTTTTCTTAAGATGTCCTAGCTCTGTGTATGGTCAGGCCACCCAAAGTGGCTGTTCTCTTGCTCTCTGCACACCCCAGCTCGACCTGTGCCTGCTTCACTGACACCCCACTCACATGACCGACTTTATTACATACTTGCCCCAGGCCCCAGCTGCTAGCAATTGTTTTAACTTTCCATCCGAACTCTACGCAAAGGGGCGGTGAGGGGCGTGCCCCTCTGCTGGTTTCCCTGGTAACTGATGAGCCCACTTGAAGTCAATTTCCCGCGTAACGCGTAACCTCCCCCTCCCACCCGGAAGCGAAGGCGGCCGCCATTTTCTGCCCGTTGCGGCCGTGTTCTACCCGCCGTCCGCTGCACATGTTGGGGAGTTGCTCCAGAACCTTCAGAAATGTAAGCTCCACCATCCATTTAAGCATTGTTGTCTCTGGACTCTTTCTTCGGTCTTGAATTCGGTCTTGAAGCTGGGCAAGCACAGGGCTTGTAGGCCTGCGGGGTGTAGCCCAACACGCTGTCCCTTGGGCAATTTGGGATTCCCTCCAGTGTTTCAGTGGGAGCCTTCACCCTGGGAAGGACCAGTGGGGACTAGGAGGTGATGGAGGAGTCAGGCGACATCCCCCCAACACTCCCACCCCACCCCTCTCCCCCAGCCAGGGCCCCAGGGTAGGTTCAGCTGCCGGGATCCTTGTATCTGTGCTCCGCACAGAGCCCTTTGCTTGGGGATTCCCCACCCAGTGCCGGGTGGGATGGTGAAAGGTGAAACTTGCTGCTTAAAGCTGAGAAAACATTCATCGTGTTTTCCTTCTTAGCTCATTTTACTGTGAAGGGGAGCAGAATATGCCACCCCAAATATGCCACTTTGGCATGGGGATGATTTGCAGCTGAAGGTGATTGAGACTCAGCAGATTTTGGAAAAACTTTTACCTTTCCTTCAATTACCTAAATGAATCTAGATAGGGGGCCTGTAGTAGAAAAAAATCTATTACCAGAGACGCTTTTGTTTGTTTGTTTGTTTTAATCTGAAAGACTTCTCTGCATGGCAGGTCAAACTTCTAACTACCAAACATCAGCTGTTCTTACTTTCGGTAAATTAGCCGTGTCCCCTTGGAAACCCCAGGCTCCTAGTACAGGCTTCCTCCTAGCTCAGGAAGGCATATAAGCCTCAACTGACTCACTTGCTCGTTAGTCTCATATTTTGGGGGGCTTCTGCATATATGGAGTTAAATTTGTTTCTCTTCTGTTAATCTGTCTTATGTCAATTTAATTATTGAATCAGTCAAAGAACCTCAGAGGTAAGAAGAGAAAATTTTCCGCCCCTGTAACTGCTCATGGCATTTATCTTTTATGGGTCAACCTAACAGCATTTCCTGCTTCAGATGCTTCCTACTCATACTTTTTACTTTTATGAAACTTTCTTGCAGGCCCCGCAGAGTCACAGAAAACCAAAGAGATTTTTGAATCCTTGTTAGTACTTTTACTCAATGAAGCCAAAACAGACAAAAGGGGCTGCTAAAGAATGGCCAAGTCCACCTCCTGCAGCTCTCATTCTAGGAGAAGTTCCTGGATTCCGTGAAGAGGAGTCTTGGCGTTCTCCGCTTATTGGCACACTGCACATGCTGCTTCTACCCATGGGCAGGTAAAGTCCCTCCTAAGCTGTCTCTGGGTTATGTAACAGATAAACCCCCAAATATTAACACATTGATGTTTATTCCTCACTCAACTCACAATCTGACATGGGCTTCCTGGTTATGTGGCTCTTGAAGCAGTGATTCTGAGAACCAGGCTCCTTCCAGACTCTGCTGTCTTCAACTTATAGCTTGGTACCTCTCCATCCAGGTAGCAGATGAAGGAGTAATGGAGACTGGAACTTGGGAGATTTTTATAAGTCAGGCTTGGAGTTGGTTATATGACTTCCTCCCCACTTTTTGGTTAGAACTATAATGGCCACACCTAACTGCAGGAGAAGCTGGAAAATATACTCTAGTTGAGTATCTAGGAAGAAAAGGAAACAGATTTGCTAGGTATGAACTAGGGAGTCTCTGCAGGTCCCCGAGCTGATCTAGACTTGTTTTCTGAGACCTGCTTTTCCTATAAACCCAGCAGGCAAGGGTGAGGCTAACTTCTGGTCCCAGCTTCCTGAATGTTTAGAAAAACAACCCAAAGCAGTTAACTTTACCCCACTAAAGGTCAGCTCATCAGTAAGATATATCTTTCAGTAGGAGTTCCTTCCCATTCTCCTAAAACATCTTGAGAATTTCTAAAATGCAGAGTGAGCTTTTCTCAAGTGGTAATAACTCTAAAACAAGGACAATTTTATCAAGTGCTTATTACATGCCAGCCAAGTGCTTTACATATATCATCTTCCTTAATCCTCAACAACAGTCTTTTGAGATGGATACTATTATTATGCCCATATAATAGCTAAGAGAAAAATTACAGAGAGGCTAAAAATCTTGCCCAAGGTCACACTCAAGCAGTCTCATTCAGAGCCTACACTTTTAATTAATATAAGCTATTAATTAAAGCAGGTTTTTTGTTTGTTTTTTTTCATATTTACTTGGGCAAAATGCTAAGAATGCTCTACATAAGTCATCTTCTGTGCCCCAGAAAGCTTATTGTATAGAAGGAATAGCCTCTTTTTTTTCTTTTTAATTTTAATTTTTTAAAATTGAAGTATAGTTGATTTACAATGTTGTGTTAGTTTCTGGTGTACAGCAAAGTGATTCTGTTTTATATATATATATATTTTTTTTTTTTTGCTGGAAGCTTTTAAGTTGAAATTAGTTTACAACGTTGTAGTCAATTTCTGGTATACAGCAAAGTGATTTAGTTATATTTATGTGTATATATTCGTATATTCTTTTTCAGATTATTTTCCATTATGGTTTATTACAAGTTATTGAATATAATTCCCTATGCTATACAATAGGACCTTGTTGTTTTCAGTTTTTTATAGAGTAGTTTGTATCTGCTAATCTCAAACTTGTAATTTATCTCTCCACCCTTTTCCCCTTTGGTAACTGTTAAGTTTGTTTTCTGTGTCTGTAAATCTGTTTCTATTTTGTGAATAAGTTCATTTGTATTACTACTATTTTTTTTTAGATTCCACGTGTAAGTGATTTCGTATATTTGTCCTTTTCTGCCTTACTTCACTTGCTATGATAATATCTAGGTCCATCCATGTTGCTGCAAATGGCATTGTTCATTCTTTTTTATGGCTGAGTAGTATTCCATTGTGTATATATACCACAACTTCTTTATCTTGTCATCTGTTGGTGGACATTTAGGTTGTTTCCATGTCTTGGTTATTGTGAATAGTGCTGCTATGAATATTGGGTTGCATGTGTCTTGTCTTTTTGTATTAATTTATTTTTTATTGAAAAGTAGTCAGTTTACAGTGTATCAGTTTCTGGTATACAGCATGTTTCAGTCATGCATATACATACATATATTCGTTTTCATAATTTTTGTCATAGGTTACTATAAGATACCGAATATAGTTCCTTGTGCAATGCAAAAGAAACTTGTTTATCTATTTTATATATACTAGTTAGTATTTGCAAATCTTGAACTCCCAGTTTATCTCTTCCCACCCTCTTTCCCTGCATAACCATAAGTTTGTTTTCTACATCTGTGAGTCTGTTTCTGTTTTGTAGATAAGCTCATTTGTGTCTTTTTTTTTTCCTTGCTTTAGATTCCATATATGAGTGATATTATATGGTTTTTTTTCTCTTTCTGGCTTACTTCACTTAGATTGACAATATCCAGATCCATTCATGTTGCTGAAAATGGCATTATTTTATTCTTTTTTTATGGCTGAGTAGTATTCCATTGTGTAAATACATCACAACTTCTTTATCCAGTCATCTGTCGATGGACACTTGGGTTGTTTCCATGTCTTGGCTATTGTAAATAGTGCTTCTATGAACACTGGGGTGCATGTATCTTTTTGAATTAGAGTTCCCTCTGGATATATGCCCAGGAGTGGGATTGCTGGATCATATGGTAAGTCTATTTTTAGTTTTTCAGGGGATCTTCATACTATTTTCCATAATGGCTGCACCAGACTACATTCCCACCAACAGTGTAGGAGGATTCCCTTTTCTACACATCCTCTCCATTATTTATTGTTTGTGTGGACTTTTGAATGAGGGCCATTGTGACTGGTGTGAGGTGATACCTTGTTGTAGTTTTGATTTGCATTTCTCTGATAATTAAAGATATTGAGCATTTTTTTCATGTGCCTATTGGCCATGTGTATGTCTTTATTGGAGTAGTGTCTATTTAATTCTTTTGCCTATTTTTGGATTGGGTTGGTTTTTTTTTTTAAGTTGTATGACCTTTTTATGTATTCTGGAAATTAAGCTCTTATCTTATTATAAACATCATTAGCAAATATTTTCCCCCATTCTGTAGGATGTCTCTTTACTTTATGGTTTCCTTTCCTGTGCAAAAGGTTATAGGTTAGATTAGGTCCTGTTTGTTTATTTTTGCTGTATTTCTTTTGCTTAGGGAGACTGACCTAAAAAAACATTGCTAAGATTTATGTCAGAGAATATTTTGCCTATATTGTTTTCTAGGAGTTTAATGGTGTCATGTCTTATATTTAAGTCTTTAAGCCATTTTGAGTTTACTTTTGTGTATGGTGTGAGGGAGTGTCCTAACTTCATTGATTTACGTGCGGCTAATTTTCCCAGCACCACTGGTTGAAGAGACTGTCTTTTCTCCATTACATATTCTTGCCTCCTTTGTCAAAGATGAATTGACTGTATTTGTGTGGATTTATTTCTGGGCACTCTGTTCTGTTCCATTGATCCATGTGTCTGTTTTTGTGCCAGTACCAGGCTGTTGTGATTACTGTCACTCTGTATGGAGGGTTATGCCACCAGCTTTGTTCTTTTTCCTGAGGATTGCTTTGGCAATTCTGGGCCTTTTATGGTTCCATGTAAATTTTAGGATTGTTTGTTCTAGTTTTGTGAAAAATGTCATGGGTAATTTGATAAAGGAGTGCATTAAATCTGTAGATTGCCTTGGGTAGTATGGCCAGTTTTAACAATGTTAATTCTTCCAATCCAAGAGCATGAAGTATCTAGGAATAGCCTCTTACTTGGTTTTATCCAGCAAGATGCCATGTATGACGTTGTAATGTAAGTACATAAGGATTAGCTTTTTTGATTGTAATATAAGTGCCTGATGTTAAAGCTTTTGATTGCCAAGTCATCCACTTCAAAGACCTCTATCTCCAATAAACTGCTGCCACCTAGGCAACTAGAAAAAGGCCACCCCACCCATGAAGTTCCCCTTTTAGAAAGGCCTCAGTAACCTCCAGAACTGAGGGCTTGAGTGATGCTGCTTCTCCCTTCCAGCACCTTAATTCCTACTCTTAATGTTTTAAATTCACCAGTAACTAGTGAATCTGTGAAACACCAGGCACCCCACTTCCAACGTCAGCAAAAGCAGAACCCCAGGTCCGTACTCTCTCTTTCTATCCAGGACCTGGCTGTGTGGCCCTGGGTATGCTGTGTATGTTTCAGGACCTGTGGGGAAAACCTTGCTTTTTTTTTTTTTCAAAGTTCCCTGATGCCTGTTGCTGAGGTGCGTCTTGCAATCATAATAAGAACCACAAAGGCTGATCCGGCCACAACATAGGTTCTGGCTGGGGAGAAGTCTATGGGGGGGGGGGCTTGTCACATAGGGGGTCCCTGGTGAGTGCACCCAGGCATTCCTAGCTGATAACATCACTGTTCACAGGCTGGATGGATACCAAACAGACACAGATACGGGGATATAGAGGCCATCTCTAGGGTATCAAGACCTCATTCTAAGCAGCCTGTAGTTTTGCAGGCCTTCGGGTGACACTTCTGGCCCTAAGTAGGAGCACAGAAAGTCTTGTCATGTCACGTTCTGTGCAGTCACCAAAGACCCAGTAAAATCTTTCTCCATGGCTTCCAACTTGGGTTTCTGGAACCAGGCTTTGTCTAACCCTGTGACAACACCCAGACTTTTGATCTCAGCATTGCTGATGAAGATCCCCAGAGAGGAATCTCACAGAGTGAGGCACCCAGGATGACAGGCCAACAGCCATGCTGGTCCCCTCACCCATCCGTCTTCTTTTCCAAGGAGGACTAGTTCAGCAATCCCTTCATCCAGAAATGGTTCCCAGAAACATGCAGGCAAACTGCCACAGGTTCCATTTCCCATTTGCAGAGTCTGTTGGTCTGGGGTGGGTTTCATGCATCATCAATAGAGCCTTTTTCCTAAGTGCTGGTTTCATTTCTTTGCAATATGGGCTTACATACATCTTTTCCATAAAGCTCTCCAAGCCTCGCCCTCACATGGGTTCATTCTTCTGAAACATGGCCTGGGAATGGCTTCCTTAACTATTCAGAATGAGAGAAGATTGAAGCCCTAGTAAAAATAATGAGGGCAAAAGCCAGAGGATCCAGAGTTGGAAAGACTTTATTTTTTAAACTCAAACCACCAGGGTTTAATCACTTGAGGACATTCTCTATTCTGGAGCTGAACAGAGTGATCCTCAAACAAACTGAAGGCATTGAGATTGGGAAGGATTATCTCTGGGGCTCCCAGCCTGTGTCTCAGTCAGGAAGATGTTGGACACACTTGTGCGGTGGAGGTATGGCTGGAAAGCTGATCCCGAGGGTGAGGGGTCCATAGGTCATATCAGATAGTTGGAGTTGATAATATGTACGAAGCCCAGCAAAGCATTTTGGGAGGATTTAAGGAAGAGAGTGCCAAAGGATATTGAGGATAGACCAAACTAAAGGCTGACCCAAAGTGGCTGCTAAATTCCTCATCTCTTACTGGGTGAAAGCATGGGGGAAGTCAGTCTTCACCCTCAACATGGCCTCCACAAGACCTGCTAAGTAAAGTTTTACCCTTTGAGTGTTAAAACTAATGAGTCTTTCTGTGGTAACAATTTTAGTTGGATGTGGGTCCTTCTATTGGAGTGTCAGCACAAACCAAACTTAATACTTCATGACAAAGTAATACTGGCCAAAAAAAGAGTTTCTGAAATAGTATTGGTTCACAGGCCTGGGGATACTATTTACCCAAACTCATTCAACTAAACCTTCAACAATGGCTCATCAACATGTACTGAAAATCTGTCCTGTGCAGGACATAGTCCTGGATGTCAGTGATATAGTCCATACAACTTAGGAGTTCACAGCCACGTGTGGAGAAGGAGCAGAAACAGAAATAATTAGTGTGGCGTGTTGCAGAAATGCCACAGTAGAGACAAACACGGATTCTCCAGGAGCAGAGAAGAGAAGTATTTGGCTCAGTCCAGAGGTCAGGGAAGACCTCCTGGGGGCGATGCTAGATGGTTAAAAGCAAGAATGCTTCACACAGACGTAGGATAAGCTGAGGACCAGTGATTGAAATCAGAGTGGCTGTAATGATGCTCTAAGGAAATGCAGCAGTCCACTGCTCCCCGATTCAGTATGCTTGTGGAATTCTGGGAAATTTCAGATCAGCAGATATGAATCTGGAATATTAGGAAAGAACAAGACTTGGTATAAGATTTAGAGCCCAAGGAAGCAGGTACCATTAGACATATGGAAGCTCAGTTTGATACAAAAAATAAAAAAGTGCCAGCCGGCGCAGGAGCTACAGGAGGCAGCGTCATGGAGACACGGAAGGCATACATCATCATGTCAGATCCTTTTCATCCACATTTATCCCAGAAAGGATTGCAGGAACCCGAGCAGAACTTCAGCCCCTCTTGCCTATATCTGGAGAGCGAGACCATGTATGGCCATGTCATCTTCACACCGGGAACCCGATGACGCAAATGTGTGCAGACACTTAACCCACCACAGAAAAGCCAAGCAATGAGTGAAAAGGTCACTTGTGGGGAGGTGTGAGTTGTGCAGAGAAAGCCAAATCGTAGAAGAGTTACCCACGCCAGGGCCAAGGCAAGCAGGATTCCACAGGGGCCGTCTTGCCTGTTCAGTTCAGGCATTTCATAAGCCCACACTCCAGAGTGCTAGCAAGACCCAGCAATCCCAAATTATGAGTTATTTAACTTGGCCTTTAGCATGACTAGCTCTTTTGTGACTTGGCCGTTCTTGGGGATGTCGCACCTTAATTCTATTGGGCTTTACTGAAGAATATTTTTTTAGGTGCATTTTATACTTTGAATGACATAGTCCTTTCTGTTCAGAGACACAGTGAAAGAAGAACCAGTAGGAGGAGGTAAATTCGTTCCAGCTCATTATCTCAGGGAAAATGCTTCTTTGTAAAGAGTGGTAGTAGAGGAGCACGAGCTCCCGCGGGACACGTTGTTCCCCACAAAAGCCATCTTTTTTCTTGCACTGCATGAAGCAGTAGACCTGATCTGAACTAGGAGACATTCTGGAGTAACCCTTAGACTTAAGTGAAAAGCATTTCTTTTTGGCTCCCCCAAATGCCCACTTCAGGAAACTCACAGGACGAGATTTATTGGATTTTTAAGCCTGAGACCCATTATCTAGTCCAAGGGAGTACAGATTTCACAGGCCGTCTAAGCACAGAGCGGAGTGCCCCTGTGATTACAGGACAGCCGGGAGCCGGCCTAAAGACACGATCCAGAAATCTGGAACAATGAGAAACGAGCAGAGATTTCTTGTAGAGCACGGAGGAAGCAACCCTCCAGGAGACTGGGTCTTCTAACTCACTTTTATAGGTCAGGAGATGACAGAATGAAATGTACTCTTATTTGATTTCAATTGACTCCCTGGGAAGCAGAGATTTTTATTAGCATGTTTTGCTTCTGGAGAAGCTAGTCTCTGGGCCATATCCAGTGCTTTTCCTGCTACACCAGGGAAGGCAGCACACAGGGAACACAGCTTGGACATATTTTAAAAAGGCCTGGATTTGACCCTTTAGTTCTGCAAAATGGAGATGATAGCCCACCACCTAGATTATTGAAAGATAACATAATCCAAAGCCTTACTCTCAGTGAGGGTTGTGTAATAGACAGTTGATAAATGCTAGTTGTGCTGGTGTTTGTCCACTGGTCTTCCTGATAGAAAATAACATGTTAGTGACAACTGTTTCGAAAAAGACGTGATTAGAATGGCATGGCTGTCGGCTCCATTAAAGCTGATCTGGGGAACTTTGAAGCAGTGAGAATCTTGCCCTCATAAGGTTGCAACTGGGAGGAGTACCCTCCCGGTACACTGGGTACCTAGGAGTGCTGCTTTGGTGTCTCACTAGCCGGGTCATTCACGAGAGTGAGTGCGACATTGGGCTGAAATGGTAAAATGGTAGAGGGTTCCTGTTCCAGCCCTGCCTCTAGTCAGCTGTACTGCAGTCTTCTGGCCTTTTTGGGCCTCGTTTTCCTGACTTTAAAATAGAGACGTCCCATGAGGTGATTTCTGAGGTGTCTGTCATCTTTGAGGCTCCATGAAAGACAGCTGGATCTCATCCATGATTTTTGGGGTCAGTCTTTGGAATAGAGTCTGCTTAAAGAAATAAGTAAAAAGAAAGAGCAAGAGTAAGCTGAAAAATCTCACTTGTGTAGAAAGGAAAACTTGGCTATCTTATCTCTGCCCAAACCCTTCTAAATGTTTTTGAGTGAGTTTTTGTTGAAATGTCCCTTCTTCTTCACAACCCTCCAAGAAATATAAAACCCCAAAGGTGTTTACCTTTAAGCATTTGATAGTGAAGATGCCTGGATTTAGAACCAGAACCCAAGTTCCTTTACCTTCAGCTTCTCTGAACCTCAGTTTCCTTCATCTATAAAATAGAAATAATGATAACTTTCTTTTACTTATGAAAGGAGAAGAACTCAATTGCTAGGGTTTGAGTATTTAGTGTGTGTGTGTGTGTGTGTGTGTGTGTGTCTGTTCCCCTTGTGGATTGTAATACTCAAGGATAGTTTTTCTTTAAATTCTTGGTGGTACGTAGCACAGACTGCAATCACAACAGGTGCTAAATGAATTATGAGTTGACTTGATCTGATAAGGATTACAGATTTTCTGTACCTGTTCACTTTTTTAATTTACAAAATTACTCTTGCTTGTTTTAACAAAATGAAATGCCAGCACATACTCAGTAAAAATGATTTTCCCCCCCGGGCATACTATTGTCAGTTCTTTAGCATTTGTCTTTCCAGATTCTTCCCCTAAGTCTATTCAGCCCACATACTCACATATCTACTCACACTTACACATATTCTCATAGGTTTTTTATATCCTGCCTTTCTTTTCTTTGTTTTTAACCCCAAAGTGATAGTATCACATGTACTATTTTATGGATAGCTTTTAAAAATTAATTTCATTAATTCCATAGTTGGCTCTATAATACTTCATAATATGATGTACTATAATTTTTATCCAGTTCTTTGCAGATAAACATTTAGGTTGCTTCTATTTTATTTTTTTATTCATCTTGCAAATTCAAACAAGGCTTTGATAAAATGAAAAAAAAAATATATTTTGGTCACTTACATGCATTAAATCTTAAGAGAATCTTTGGCTCTAGCCATTATAGGTTGATTCTGCTGGAAAATGTGCTGTAGATTCCAAAGATAGACTTGGCTCTTAGTGACTTATCAAGGCTTCTCCAGCTCTCGCCTAATCCTCAAATGAGCAAAGCTTACTCAACAGCTGCCACCAGCCCTGGTTTCCCCAAATGGGTCATCTCATGGGCTGCGGCAGACCTGACCATGAACACATGAGGTGCTGGCTCCAATAGCCGCCCCCTCTTCCACAGATGCGCGGGACTGGGGTGGGGTGCTCCCTGCCTCTAACCATACATAGACAATTTTAGCAGCAGCTTGCCTGGCTTCTGTTTCACCAGGTTCTTAATCTCAGTGCCATTAGTAATTGACACCATAAATAAGATCACCGGTGAGTGCCTGGAATCTTGGGATGGGCCAGGAATTTGACCTGGAGATTCTGAGGGATCCGACAAGAGCAGTCTTGTGGTAAATTAATATCTGTGGCAAAAAAAGGGTGACTCCAGCACATAGCTAAGTGGACACGCAGGTTTCCCAGTCTGGAGGTGCTCCACAAATAAGATAAGGTTTCCTGACGTATCTCTGGGATTATCTGTAGCCATGGTTACAGCATGTGATAGCTGCAAGTGCCTTCTGTAACTAGGGGAGTGGGGCTTCGCACTTCAGGCTCTAGGCCAGAGGTTGCAAACTGGTGGCCTGTTGTCAGTAAACATGTAAAATTCTAAATATGTAAAAAAAATAATTTGCCGATGTTTAAAAATTGGGATATTTCATGTAAAAGTCTGTACTTCTGTTATCTCTTCAGAAAAAAGCAAAGATTTGGTACCATTGAGGACACAGTTTCTCATGGGTACCAAATAAGGCTGCCTTCTGTGGAAGGGTTGTGAGCTCTTCAGTTTGACAGAATCCACATCTGGTTCTGTCTCACTGGCTTTGGAGTCTATGAATTTGGGCCTCTGGCTTGGATGTGATGACATTTACAACTCAGAAATTCTGTTGCTACTTAGTGCTAAGCAGAAGAACTAACCACTCACACAGTATGAATTTAGTGGCAAACTTCAGGGCTCCCAGCTCTCAAATAGTTGTTTCATTTACCGAGAGGGCAAAAAATGCCAACATTAAGATTCCCTTGATCAGTAATAGCCTATTCTAGCAGAATTATTGTCTCCATCCCCCAGATCAATAAACTGAGGCTCAGAAAAGTTAAGTAAATCGCCAGGGTCACGGAGGTACTAGCTGGTAAAGTCAGTGTTTGGACACAGGCAGTGTCTCTCCAGAAGCTGTGCCTGGAATCACTACATCTTGCTTCATCAGTCCCTTCCAAAGATGAAAACGCCTCCAGGTAAAGGGAGACTTGGAGTGCCCATCAGCTGATGCCAAAGGATAATTAGTTGACAGCTATGTCTTCGCTTGTAAGTCCATGAGGGTGTAGAGTGGACCTGAAGGAGGGTGGGAAGAAGCTGAGATGAATCTTCCAGTGAAAGATCAGGACTACACAGGAAGAAAGGCAGGGGAGTGTGGGATTCAAAGAACAGGGCGGATACAGGAAATATTAACTTGCTGATAAAGAGCAGAAGGCGGAACCACATCTCACCAACCTGATCAAAGGGATTTTAGGTGAAAGATGGGGGTGAGGTTGGGTTTGCATCAACATGCAGAAGAAGCAGCAGCTCGTGAAAAAAAATGATAAAGCTTTCTTCGCTAGAACACACACGATCATTTGGAGAATGCGTAGAAGGCATGGCAGACGTGAGGGGGAGCAGAACTCCTCAATTTCTGACAAGTTCTCATTTTCTTCACCAAGGAGAAGTGTCTTAACTGTACAGCGCAGAACAGGCATAATGAAAAGGGGCTTGAAGGCCAAGATAGGTGGGAGGAGAGAATTAGCATCCTAGTGAGAAGGCAGGCATGGCTGGGCGGGCCGAACGGAGCTTTTGGAGTTGGGACAGACCTGGGTTTGCCTCCTGACTCAGCCTGACTCTGGTTGTGTAACCTTGGTCAGCCTTCTTCTCTGAACCTCAGTTTTCATGGTGGGGATTATGTGAGGCATGTGTGTGAAATGCCTGGCACACAGCAGGCTCTGAGCACAGAGCTGAGTGGGCACGCAGGTTTCTCAGCCTGGAGGGACTCCATAAGTGGGATAAAGTTTCCTGACCTATCACTGGGATTATTTGTAGTCATGGTGACAGTATTTGGTAGCTGCAAGTGCTTTCTGTGACTCGGGGAGTGGGATTTCAGACGCCAGAAAGTTCACTTCTTTAGATCAAGATGAATCATCCCCCAGATAGCAGAATAATTTACAGACAAGATGAGGAAGCTGTTCTTGGTAATGGTTAAGAAATCACAAATACTGAGAGAGGTCCTCGAAAAACTGGAGACGGGCAAATGTCATTATTTTGACAGAGGGGTTGGAAGAGAGTTTAAATACTATAGATTTGGTGTCAAACGCAGGCAAAATTCCAGAATATATTAATCAGCGGTTGGTTTGAGGGTCCTTAGAAAAGACAGCAAGGATTACTAGAAGTCCACCCAAGATTGTTAAGAAAAAAGTTATTCTAAGCAAATCCTCTTCTAACTTTTGTCTCAAGTCACCAAATTAATTGATTAGGTGAATGCTGTGGATTAGCTAATCACACTATGGATGTGACGTTTGACAAGAATTTCAAGATATTTTGTGGACAAGATGGTGGACTTGAATGATAATTCAGTCCAAGCCTATAAAACTCAAGTACTGTGGGTGAGAAGACACTCTTGTGAATTATCTAGAAGGAGCCTTAGGGCCATGCCCCAGGGTTCTCTACTTGGCCTTATCCTCATTGACATCTTTGTCATCAGTTTGGATGAAAATAGATTACATGTCAGAAAAACTCATAGCTCACATAAAAACTGAAAGAGGGAAATAATACATTGAGTGAAATAATCAAGATTCAATAATATATTGCCTATCTTCAAAAATGGACCAATAATGACAATCAGCAAGACTATCAGAGGTGCATATTTATTTTTACTTTAAAACTTGAAAATTTGCAGTTCTTGAAAGTACAGAAAGGGAGAGAACTGTGTTGAAAGAAGTACATGTGAAAAAAGATCTGTATCTTTGTTCTCAGAGTTGTTGACTGAAATTTCAATGTAAGTCAGAGTATGCTGTGACTCCTTAGACAGACTCAATTTCAGGCTGAAGTGACCAGACCAAGTGGAGTGATACGTTGATTAGATTCCATTCAGACCATGTCTGCAGTAGTAGTAGCAATAAAGATGTGGTTAGTGGTAATAGTAGCTAATGCATCTTGAGCACCTGGCACTGTGTTTGTACGTAAATGAATTAGTCTGATATGTATAGCAGTGTTAGGCTAATGGCTAAAACAACTCTAAAATCTCAATGGCTTAATTCATAAAATTTCATTCTTGTTTATGTTACACACCGATGTGGGTCAGGAGAGAGATGGGCATGAAGGGACGCTATCATGCAGAGATGCAGGCTGTTTTTCCTGTGGTTTCATCCTCCTTGGAATCTCTCTATTTAACAGGCAGATGGAAAGAGAGAAGGAAAATCATACACAAGAAACTGGGGCGTTGTGGGGGTGGGCAAAACAGATCAGAAAGTGGTATTTGTCACTTCTGCCCACCTTTCATTTTTATGGAACTCGTGGATATCCCTCCTCTAACTGCCAGGGAAACTGGGACATGTACTCCAGCTGCGCTCCCAAGAGGTTGAGCAGAACACAGATACTGGTATGCATGAACAGTCTGGATCATTTCTTTTAATATTCGACACATGTGGGTGAGGTAGATGCTGCAATCAACCCCATTTTAAAGAAGGGAAAAACCAGTTCAGTGGTGTAAGTTCAAATCTGTGTATTATACTTAAGAATAAGGGCAAGTTTCATGTTTCAAGGGAACGGAGCCAATCTCTTTATAGATGTCATGTGAGTTTGACAGAGCTATTTAGGTATAACTTGGAAGGGAGAAGACGAATGGATGCTAGGATAAATAGCTTCCAATAGCCGAAGAGTTGACTTAAAGTACAAGAAATTATTTCCTAGAAGTGAGAGTCATTCTCATGATTCCTGGCATTGCTAAGAGCTCCTTGTCCCTGAAGAGTTTCTAAGAGGGCAGCAGTATTTTTTAAGGATATTGTTATAGAGACTCCCCCAGAAGCTTTGATTCTGTGGTTTTGTGGAGAAAAGACACAATACCTATATTACGTTTTTACTGTGGGCTGTCACCTTCTCACTTGGCATCATGGGTGGAAACAGGCTTCTCCACATTTACCATGCAAGCACTACAAAATTTTTTTGATTCAGATTAACAGAGCAGGGTGTGTATGTGTGAAGTTGTGAGGGTGGTGGTCAAGAGGAAGTAGGCTATAAGAAAGACTGAATTAGGTGTTAAGAAAGGATAAAATAATACTTGAAAAATAAAATCTGGTTTTATTTTATTATTTTCAACCTGATTACATGTTAACCTCTTTTTATATCTCTTTTCAGTGACTAAGCCTCGTTTATTGTCTGTATTCTTTTTTGATAAATGAATCAATGCTTCTCAATAGGTAAATTATTTTTATTTTTCACTGAAGTGGGTTAATAGCAGATTTCCCCATATTCTTGTTGTTTGCCCCCACTAATTGGTTTAGATCATCTATCTCAATATGCAGTGGAAATGAAAACTAAATTTCAGGCCCTGTTTTAAGCATTAGAAACTCTGAATTGCGGCCCTTTACATGAATGAGAAACATATATTAAAAATAATCTTTGTTCCTTAAGGCACATCTTTGAAGAATTTCTACTGAAATCTCACTGAGGTGGAAACAACAAAATAAACCTGAACTGACTTTGAAAACATCCCTTTATTTGGATTCATGCCTACCTAGGATTGGGCCTTTTATTTTCACCTTCCCTCTTCTCTTCTGCCCTTCATCTGCTTATTCTTTTCTTTTCTTTTTCTTTTTCTTTTTTTTTAATTTAATTTTTTAAAATTTAAATATAGTCAGTTACAATGTGTCAGTTTCTGGTGTATAGCATAAAGTTTCAATCATATATACATATCCATATATTCATTTTCATATTCTTTTTCATTAAAGGTTATTATAAAATATTGAATATAGTTCCCTGTGCTATACAGAAGAAATTTTTTAAAATCTATGTTTTTTAGTGGTTTTATAGTGGTTAACATTTGCAAATCTCAAACTCTCAGATTTACCCTTAAGTTTGACTGTGCTTTTTCTGATCTTCCTTCTCCCTCCCACGAATGGCAACAGTGATTCCATGTCCTGGGCTCTAGAGTCCTAAGAAAGCTTGAGAAGAAGTTTCTGGAACTGGGGGATGGCATTGAACCCCCAGAATAACAATTTGTTAACATAACGAACATTTGCAATGATTCACTTGAAGGACTTTATTGGTGTTGTGTAGATCCAGTCCTCCTGGAGAAGGCCCGAGGGCGTGGGCTGGAGTTCCTGCTCTGCCTTTTATGAGCTGTGGAAATTTAGGCAAGTGGTTTAACCTTTCAAAATCTTGATTTCTGCATTTCGAAATGAGAATAGTAAGATGAGCCAACTTGTCTTCACCCACTTCTCAGAGGGATGGGTCCACATTGCAATGTCTGTGAATGTTCTTGGTAAGTGAGAAGGTGCTTTCCTGGTGTCGCTCCCTCCTCCCTGACCTCCATTTCTTTCCTTCTTTATTTTTTCATTCTTTTCTTTAAAATTATTTTCATGGATCTTTCCAGCCAAAAGAGACTTCATTTTTAAACAATTTCCCCTGAATGACCTTGAATGGAGTTACGTCTCCAAGACTGGGTGAGTCTCCTCTCCTGGGCTCCAAAAACCCATAGCTGAGTTGGGCAGCCACAGAAGCATTCTGTGGAAATGTTTCCCTTCCTCAGAGACAGGACAAGGGTATCTTCAGTAAGCAGAACTTCTGTGTCCAGGGCCAGGCAGAATGGCCAATTCCAACAGAAGCTGTTTTGTTCTTTGAGAAAGCCATGGCTCAGAAACAATTTCCTTCAAATTCCAGGAAGATGTTGGGCTAGTTGAATTCCTTGCAGCAAAGTGTCAGGAAGGGGTCTGGCTTTGGCACCAACTCAATGTGAAGTTTGATGTGGCGGCCATGAAAATGCACATCACACCCTTCAGACACAGGGAGAAGAACTGACCAAGGGCTTAAATGCTGCATCTTGAAATCCACAGCTTCTTTTGTACCAACGCTATGTGTCCCACGAGCGGCTCCAGCCAGTGGCATTGTGGCTAGGACAGTAAGGCAGTACCATTCCTAGGAGATGTGGGACTCTGCTGACAGCTGGCTCCAGGACTCCCCAGTGACCTTGCTGAATCTTCCTTAAATGGTACCAGAGTCCAGGAAACTTCCACCCAACTTTCTCTTGCTCTCCCTTTAACTCAGTATCAGACTTGCTTCCTGGTCTGACAGCTCTGCCATCTCTTTTTCTGACTCCTTCTCTATTTCACTCCCACGGGCATTTTCCTAATAAAACCTTTGCACATTTAATCCCAGCTTGACTTGTAATTTTCAGAGGAATTACACATTTGGCAGATCCTTTAAACCTCTCAGTGTCAATTTTTATATCTTACAAATTGAGAGAGTCGGGGGACAGAAAGGAAAGTTAGAAGAGGGGAAAGAATTATCGTGTCTACCATTGCCAGGCACTGTCGCATTTATTATTTCCCCTAATTATGACATCAACTTTAATGTGACAGATAGTGCTGCTATTTTATAAATGAGGATGCTGAGGATCAGAAAATTAAATCACTAGCCCAGGATGACTGCAGAGCCTAGATTTGAACCCCAGAACTTCTGTTTCCTCTACTACTTCCTCTTCTTTTCTGACTGCTTAACTGTGAGGATCAGATGAGATAAGAGATGTGAAAGTATTTGGAAAATGTAAACAAGTGTTACTCCAAAGGCAAAGATGATTATTTCTGGTGGTTGCAGTCATGACCGCTATATAATACGCAGGGTCCAGTACAAAATGAAAATGTGGGGCTCCTTGTTCAAAGTTTACTGAGAATTTCGAGATGACACAGCAGAGCATTAAATCAAGGGTGGTCCCTTCTGAGTGTGGGACCCCTCAAGCCAGCCCTGGTAACAGGTGAATTTTCATTACAGAAGAAATCAAACTGAACTTGTAGGAAACTTTCCAGAAGGAGAAATCAAAAAGCCAGTTGTTCAGAGAGATCATGTGGAAAACAAAGCTCTAGATCCCAGGACTCTCAATGCTGCAGAAATGACCCTTGGCGATCATTAAGAGAAGTGACTATGTTTCAAATAAAAACAGAGACTTCTGAGCCAATGGGATTCAGTGATGTTTACGACAAAGCAGGGGCCAGTGGGCCTGATGAGCCTGTGGCAATTCCTTACCAGCGCCTGTGTTTCTGGTGCTGGATGCCTGGGCTGCTTCTGAAGACATCCGGGGGCTTCTGCTCCAAGCCTGAGCTCATTGGAAAGCACAGGCCCTGCTCCCTTCCCCTACTGAGCTGTAAAGCCACGCCTGGGCTCAGTTTGGGGGGCAGTCTGCCCTCTTGAGAACAGCGCTGCTTTCTTCAAGGTGTGGGGCAAATCCTAATTTTGGTCTAGTGGAAACTCACACCCACTTCACTTAACCAGATGGGTGGCACCATGCTTCTGTGGCAGCTTTAGATTTGAGCAATCAGATTAAGGGTTCCTGAATGTAATATGGTATGAAACTTTAAGGCAGGCAGATCATTGTATGATTTCTCCTGTGGCTGGGGCATCTTTGGTTGGGTCCAATGTCCACCTGTCAGGAAAAACATACATGAGCCTCTTTGTAAGGCAATATGAGATATGTGTGCACATTATCATGGCCCCTGGTGCAGTTGGCTTCCAGGGAGCATACGGATCCTCTTAAACTGGGCAGGGAAATCCATCAGCATTGTCCTCTTTCCTGCTCGGGTTTGACCTTCCACTTTGAGGTTTTGACATGGTTAATAAGAGCTCCTCTATCATTTCATGGTGTAAAAGCTGGTGACAGCCTGGAAGAAAATAGTCATGAATCTTACTGAAGAGTGGAGGACCTCCATTGTCCCGCCCTGTGCCTTTGGGCAATCTAGCACCAGCCTCATCTCTCACCACCTCCCTGTTTGTTCTTTGTGCTAACTAATGCTGTATTGTTTTATACTTGTTTACTTTGGTGGAGAATACTTGATTGGCCTGGAATGCCCTTGTCTACTTTATACACAAGAGGGACTTCTCTAAGATGTTGCTCAAAATGTGAATTGCTTGCTCCATCCTCTGGGCTCTCATTCCCCTCACTTGGTACTGATTCACAGATAGTCAGCATCGTTTGTATGTGGCCTTCCCAACTAGTCGGCATGTATCTAAAGGACTGGAATTGTTATTCCTGGTTTCCATAGACTTGGGGACTTGCAGTCTCCAAATCATAGTGAATTTTTATTAAATGATAGATGAACCAGAAGTGAGTGAATGAATCAGCCCCTGTCCAGAGTGTCTCTCCCAGCATCCTTCCACAGAGCCAAATCGTTTCCCACATCATCTTCCTCTTATTTTGGCCTCAGTGGAAATGTAGATATCATTTCTTCATAGCAAAGTGTAGACCATCCTGAGCCTTCCCCTTTCACAGAGAAGCAATCTTTGTTGTGGGGCACAGCGGGGCGGCTGGTCAGTGAGCCATCGACACATGGGTTGGTAAAAGAATTCACTAGAGATGAAGTATAAGAATACAAAGGAGTTCATTAGGGTTCACTGTCACAGACAACAGCGGGACACACAGATGGACAGGTGTCTGTGTGAGCACCAAGGGCCAGTTATTGGGGTCTTTTATAAGGTCAGGTCACAGGGTGCACAAGGCTCTGATTGGTTGTAGGTGAGGTAAGAGGTTTAGGGTCCATGAAGAGTTGGTGGGGTTTATGACTCTGATAAGGTGGGCTGAAACAAGGCCACCTGAGCATTTCCTAGGGCTTTTCGTTTGTTGGGGAAACACGCCCAGTAAACAATGTACTTTATCTGATGAGGAATCACAGGCAGACAAGAGAGCCCAGAAATGGGGTTCGTTGGACTTTGAAGGACATCAGTGGGCCCAATACTTGTCTCCTTAATAAAGTCAGGCCAGCCTTATTTTTTGACCATTCCGCTACATCCAATATTCTTCCTGGAAATTTGAGGAAATTGACCAGTAGCAGGGTCTATATTTCCAGTTTAGTCTTGGATATTGAGAAGGCCAGGATGTGGTCAGCATGGCTTGACAGGGCAAGGAGTGTCCAGCTCTCTAAAATTCTCCTGGGTAGTACGTGATTCGGTGTCCAGTTTGGGTGAGAAGAAAAATTTCCCCAAAAGATCACAGGGGAACTATATCTTGGGACCCAGGATAAGGTGAACCAATGTCACCAAATAACTCCACAGATATAATAGATTATGGGTTGCCAGAGACGTACCTGTGGATTACAGTTTTTATATCATCCACCGCTTACACCCAGAAATGTTCAGAAATGAGTCTGTGGTATCTCATTGTCTCTGCTGAGGGTCAGGGGGAGTCATTTTATAAAGAGACCGGTGCTTGCATGTCACCTAGGTATTGTTTAAGATTTCAGAAGAATATTAAAGATGACCTGTAGGACTATGATGAAGCCTGTAACAAATGGGGAAATTTTTCAAAGCCAGAAACATTTTGTTAGCATAGGTCTTTTGAATGGAGAGAGAGAAAATTATGATAGAAAAAAGAAAAGAAAAAATTCTAAATCTATGGCTGAGAAAACATAGATGTTCACCTCTCTAGTGTGTCTTTAGGTTGTAATGTTTGTGCATGCCTTCTCTGTACTGCGCAATGGGATAAGGCTTTAGCTCTTTAGATTTGTCAGAGGCCAGTAGGATTTGGTTTGTTTCCATGGCAGCAATTACAGAGTGTGGGGGGAGGGTGCTAGATCTAGTCATTTATAGAGAGGAGGCTGCTATGACCCAGGGAGGGAGGCTTCTAAAAGAATCTGTGAGCTCCCTTATGCCCAAGCACTTGGCTTCTTAGTGACTAATTTTTGTGGTATAGGAGGCAAGACTGTGGGAGGGAGCCATGGGACCTCATGATTGTCCTGGGAGAATTTCAGGGATAAGCTGGGACATGTTACAGGACAGTCTCACAGGCTTCTGGTGAAGGGCTGAAAATCTGTCCTGAGGCCAGCTGTGAGGGAGAATGGAGAGAGGAGTGTATGGAGAAGACTTATACTTGTTTAGGTCTGTCCTGATTTCAAATCTCTTGTCTCATTTGTAGACTGTGTGTCAGATCACAGTGTCTGATTTTTAGTTACAAAAATACGGTTATGATCGAAGTGGAGAATTTACAAAGGACACCATCTACCCTTCAGGTGATTGTGTGATCCTCTCTGAGGGATCTCTTTGAAATTTGGTACCTGAGAGGAGCAGCACATTGGGTCCCTCAAATTTCAGAAAGACGTTTTCTGAACTGCTTTCCAAGAAACTCTTCCTAGGTGTTTATTAAAAATTGGGGCTGTGGTTTCATAAATATTGGGAATATTGGGTTAAGCAAAATTAAACAGAAATCTTTACTCAGGAACTTCTCAGAGCCCTTAATTTGCTAACATAAACCGTGACTCTCAAAGACAAGGCATGTGGTGTCCTAACTTACTGCTTGAGGAAACTTACTGGTCTGGATTATCTCCTGATACAATCATTCAAAAGTACACTCTTTAAAAAAACATACATTGGAAATAAAATGTCCTTACAGCTTTTCATCCAAGCCAGGAAAATTTTGAGAAAAGCCAGGGCACTATTATATCCATATAACAAATGTAAAGTAGAACTGTCCCAGGTAAGTTAGGGACATCTGGTCACCCTATTTGGGTGGCGTAAGCTTAGCATCTCATGGAACAGGCTGATTGGGGTGGCTCTGGAGCACTGGG
The DNA here is from genome assembly GCF_009834535.1 of Camelus ferus. NCBI lineage: Eukaryota > Metazoa > Chordata > Mammalia > Artiodactyla > Camelidae > Camelus > Camelus ferus. Next base: position 58,414,624 of record NC_045704.1, read on the forward strand.
GTTTTAAGGATGAGGTGGTATTGATAAAGACTCTTGCTGTAGATGCAGGAGGTATCAACAGCAAATTCACAGTTGACTTAGAGACTTTAAGTGCACAGTGAGGGAGGAGGACTTCGGAAGGCTCCTTGGCAGAGCTGCAAACAGTAGCCATCAGTATTGTAGGTGGGAAATGTGTTGCCATCCCTGGGCCAGGCCTTCCTGCCATTCAGCTGACCCTACCCAAGCCCTGTATTTCAGCAACGTAATATGCTCACCAATGGCATCAGGCCTCTATGTGAGAGCCCGTGACCCCTACTTGTAAAACGGCCAATTGCAAAAACAAACAAGCAGCTTCAAGGACCCTGGGAAAAGAGGATGCCATTTCACCCAGGATCTGCCAAATAAAACAGTCTGGGGAAAACAAAATAAATAACTTCCTTAGGCCTAATGAGAAATGGCAAGTGTTTCTAATTCAGGCTTGCTCTGGGCCTCCTCTCTCTGATGGGCCATTGGAACCTGGTCTTGCAGAAGTTGCTGCTCTTTGCCCAGACTGGGCCTGGTACACAGTTGGCTTAGCTGCTCTGGGTCTCTCCTGGATGGCATCACGTACCGCATGTAGCATGGTGCCCATTTCGTCCTCCCACATCAGACGATTTTTCAAATCTTTCATCAACTAAGATCTTCTGTTTATTTTGCCTGACTCCAATCCTGGAGCCTCAATCAGAGGGAGACTAGTAGAAGGCCATCTCAACCTCCTTCTCTCCCTGCATCAGAAGTAGGCAAACTCATTATTTAAATATGTCTGTAATATGTATATATATGATATATATTGTAAAACCTTTTAATCAGGGAGTGACATGATTAATTTTTTTTTTTTAATTTAGAAATAACCCTCTAGCTGCAGTAGGAAGACTGGATGAAAAGGGATGCTTCTGGGGGCAGGGAGCTCAGCAGGGGAGATTTTGCAGGAGTGCATCTCCAGCTGTGCTAGCGGCTGAGAGACCCAGATGCTCCAGCGTTCAGAGGGATTCTCCTATTTCTCTCAAAGCTGTAGAGAAGGGACCAGAAGAGGCAGCCTGTAACAAAGGCTTGCATCTGCATGTAGACTATTAGTACTTTGAAAAGCACTTTCACAATTACCCGACGTGATCTTCACAGCCATCTTGTGAATTTGGAAGTGTACGGGCTTGTATTTCCGTTGCAGAAAGAGGAACACTCTGAGGCTCTGAGTGGTTTCACACGTCTGCTGATGGTCACAGCAGGGCTTAATGATAGAGCCAGGCTAGAACCTCAGGTCTCCTAATTTCCCATCCTGAGTGTTTTATCGCAGCAAGTTCCTTGTCAGATAGGAGTTCTTTCAGGGTTCCCTGCATGAGTGTATAAGGGAAGGTGGTAGGCATACCTCACCCCTCCATGATGAGAAAATGTGTATTCTTTTCTTTTTTAATTGAAGTATATATAGGTTTACAATGTTGTGTTTATTTCTGGTGTATAGCATAGTGATTCAGTTATATATATATATATATATTTCTTCTCATATCCTTTTTCATTATAGGCTATTACAAGATATTGAATATGATTCCCTGTGTTATACAGTAAGACCTTGCTGTTTATCTATTTTTTTATGTTAATGCGTATCTGCAAAATGTGTGTTCCATGGAGTGAAGTTACAGGCTCCTGTTTCCGTGAAAGGACAAGTTCAGCTGTTACACTGGATTGAATAGAGTCCCCCAGTTCACGTCCTTCTTGCAACCTTAGAATGTGACCTTGTTTGGAAACATAGTCTTTGCAGATGTAGTTAGTAAGTTAAGATGAGGCCGTACCGGAGTAGAGTGTCCTAAATATGACTAATGTCTTTACAAGAAGAGAAAAGACCCAGACACAGAGACACACTAGGAAGAAAGCCATATGGCAACAGAGGCAGAGATCAGAGTGATGCATTTATGAGTCAAGAAATGCCGAGGATTGCCGACAACCACTGAAAGCCAGGAGAGAGAGGTGTGGCACAGGCTCTCCCTCAGAGCCTTCCAGAGGGAGACAAGCTTGCTGACACCTTGATTTCAGACTTCTAGACCCCAGAAATATGAGAAAATACATTTCTGTTATTTTAAGCCACATCATTTATGATACTTTGTTATGGCAGCCTGGGAAACTAATATGGGTATGCTCTGAAAAAGCATCGTCCAATGGAAATGGAATGTGATTCACACATGTAATTTTAAATAGTTTAGTAGCTGCATAAAAAAAGTTAAAAAGATAAGTTAATTTCAATAGTATAGTTTATTTAACCAACGTGTCAGTTATGCACGATGAACAGGCCTTAGAGATCTGCTTTCCAATACTGTGCCTGCAGTTAACAGTACTGTACTGAGTACTTCACATTTTTTATTAAGAGGGTAGGTCCCACGATAAGTGTTTTTACCACAAAGAAAACAAAAAATGACAAAACAACAAAGGGGCACAGGGAAACTTTTGGTTGTGATAAATATGTTTATTACCTTGATTGTGGTGGTGGTCCATAGGTATACGCCTATGTCCAAACTCATCAAATTGTGTACATTAAATGTGTGTAGTTTTTGTATGTCAAGTATACTTCAATAAAAGCTGTTAAAAATGATGAGGCCCCCAGAATGAAAACAAAATTATCATTTAAGCATGTAATCAATATAAAATTATTCATGCTATATTTTACAATCTTTTTTCAAATCTTGGAATTTGATAGGTATTTACATATACAGCGCATCTCAGTTTTAGACTTACTATTTCAAGTCTTCAGCTGTTACACGTGACTAGTGGCTTCCATTTTGGATAGCAGGGTTGAGTTTTCCTCTCCATTTATCAAGCTGATGTGTACTGCAGCAAAGAAAGCCATAAACAAAACAAAAAGACAGCCTACAGACTGGGAGAAGATACTTGCACATGATGCAACTCAATAACAAAAAAAAAATCCCAATCAAAAGATGGGCAGAAGACCTAAACAGACATTTCTCCAATGAAGACATACAAATGGCCAATAGGCACGTGAAAAGATTCTCAGTACTGCTAATTATCCGAGAAATGCAAATCAAAACTATAGTGAGGTATCATCTCACACAGGTCAGAATGGCCATCATTAAAAAGTCCACAAACAATAAATGCTTGAAAGGATGTGGAGAAAAGAGGACTCTCCTACAGTGTTGGTGGAAATGTAATTTGGTGCAATCATTATGGAAAACAATATGGAGATTCCTTAAAAAATTAAAAATAGACTTACCATATGATCCAGCAATCCCATTCCTGAGATATGTCTGGAAAAAACTCTAATTTAAAAGATACGTATACCTCAGTATTCATAGCGGCATTATTTACAATAGCCACTAGACATGGAAGCAAGCTAAATGTCCATCAACAGATGATAGGATAAAAAAGTTGTGGCATATACATACAATGGAATACTACTCAGCCATAAGAAAGAATAGAAGGATGCCATTTGCAGCAACATGGATGGACCTAGAGATTATCATATTAAGTGAGGTAAGCCAGACAGAGAAAGACAAACATCATATGGTATTATTTATGTGTGGAATCTAAAATAATGACACAAATGGGCTTATTTACAAAACAGAAAGAGACTCACAGACATAGAAAACAAACGTATTGTTACCAAAGGGGAAAGGGAGGGGAGGGATAAATGGGGAATTTGGGATTAGCAGATACAAACTACTATATATAGAATAGGTAAACAACAAAGTCCTGCTGTATAGCACAGGGGACTATATTCAATATCTTGTAATAACCTATAATGAAAAAGAATATATATATGTGTGTATGTATGTGTGTGTGTGTATATATAGATAAACACACACACACACACATATATATAACTGAATCACTATGCTGTACACCAGAAACTAATGCAACATTGTAAATCAACTATATTTCAATTAAAAAAAGAAAGATGATGCATTGCATTACTTCAGTGAATGTGGGAAAGGGAGCAAGAAATGAGTCTTTGCCCTTTGCACTGTGCCTTCTGATGCTCTCTCAATTCCTACTGATTTGTCCTAAACATACAGCCCTCAAACACCCACTGCTACTCTGCCAGGAGCATCAGGTCCAGCCCTGACCCTGGGGCCAGCAGCACATGCGACGGGGCAGAATTCCTTTCCAAACATGATGGTTCCATGCCATCATTTCAGGGCATGTCTTAGGACCGTCTCCTTGGCCTGGCTGAATCTTGCTCCAGCTTTCTGCCTTCTCCCTGGGATGAGGGATTCTCAGTCTTCTGGCTCCTTCTTGGAGCCCCAAATATCCATCGACCTGAAGCATCTAATTAAGCAGACATCCTTCCTTCCCTCCCTTACACTGCTGCTCGGAGTGAGGCAGCAGGCGCGGGTTTGAATCTGACACTGACAGATTCTCATGCTGATTCCAAAGAGATGCCCAAACCAAATGTTACAAAGACAAACCATATGGGAGCTCCGGCACTCTGCACCATTAATAGGAATTTTTAAACGACCATGATTGATGGTGCGGCTCTTACAAGTCCAAGATCAATGAAAACGCATCTTGATCTTTTGAACTCCCTCATTTTTTCTTGGATCCTTTTCCTGTACTATGATGCCCATTTCTTTGATGCCTGGAGGCATCTGGGGCCCCTCCGATGGACTCACCATCCATGCCCTTGCCAGCCTGCCTGTCGGTAGAGTGGCAGAGGCTGAGGTGAGGGCCTTGGAAACCAGAATTCTCATTGTGAGGTTAAATGCAAAACGAGGCCTTTCAGAGTAGAAATTCCACATCCTGCCTAGAAAAGGACTCTGGACCACATGAGGAACATCACTTACCTTGTTACAGTCTGAGGGTAATAATATCAAGATAAACATGGATGTTCTTGAGTTTTTGACTGCACACTCATTCACCTGTGCGTGGAAGGGACGCCTCCTCCCCACCCCCTGCACTATACCAAGGCATCGAAGAGGGGCTTTGTAGAGAACTGCCTTACTTTGGAGGCTTGACCTTCTCTTCAAATCTGAAGATCCCTCTCCTGAGAATGCATACGCAAAAACAATTTTGCATGCAATTTCAAGGCATTCACAAACTTGTAACCCTTCCACGGACCTCATATTAAGGACAACTGATGCAGAGTAACTATTATGAGATTGAAGTGAGGCAGTCGGATTGAGGTGGGGTACTGTAAAAAGGCAGGAAAACAGATCTTTTTCTTTTTTTATGTGTTTCTCAGAAAGCTTGCAATGATGCTTTTCGAAAATATGTTCCTTGGTGAAATGAGTTTGGTAAACACTGCACCCAGTTCTCTCTCCACTTCCACTTTGGAAATTTATAAGGCAGAATGGCATATTACATGTTCTAAGAAATCTTGGAGAAATTCCAAATTAATTTGACTAGGAAATCTTATTTTTGTATAGCATCTCAAATATCCCACAGAATATACTTGGGGAAATACTGGCCCATCTTAAATCTGGACCAAGGTGTAGACCATTCCACATCTTGGTTTCTCCCATGGGAGCTGCTGCATCCTGCTTTTCTTTCCATTTCCAACTATCATGTGTGCTCCTCTCTCTGCTGTGTTCTGAGTGGCATGACCGTCAATGCCCATGGCTAAGTGTGAGGAGGTAGGGCCATGAAGACATCAGGTCTGCCTTTCTGCAAACACCCAGGAGGCATCATGCAACTGTACTTTGCTACAGAGGGTGCCATTCTCATAGAGTACAGCGTTACCAACGTTCCCTGGAATTGTGCAGTGGGGTCAGACTGAAGTGCAGACTTCATTCACAAAGGGGTTCGTTGGCCTTTGCTCTTTCTCTGGTGTGTGGACAACTAGGATTTCTCTTTGGTGCCAGATGTCTAGAGCCACGCAATAGGAATCACAGCTGTCAGGCTCTGTGGGAGACCTGGCTGAAAGAGGGAACAAAGAAAATGTCTCCAAGAGGTTGGAACTGGAGGTGTGCCTTGAGAGACGTAAGGCTTTCATTCAGCGGTGAAAGGTCTCTTTGATAGAGGGGATGGACTGAGAAAAGGCAGGAGGCTTGAATCTCATGGAATCAGTGGTCCCTGGGGCACACACTTGGAAACAGATCTCCGCAATTAAAGGGCACCTGACTATCTTTCCTGGCTTATATTTTGGAGAAGGCTGCTGCAGGGTGCAAACTTCATTGAAGGCTCTATACTTGTGGTATGGTACAGAGCTAGGTGTTTGGCAGAATATCCCAAACCCAAACATGTTTTCCCCTCTTCCTTTTTTTAAAAAACTTTTTTTTTGTTAATTATTAAATCCTGGGTATTCTGTGGGAAACTTAATCCATCTGTTTCTGATCTTTCACACTTATCGAAAAGTTATTTTGTAAAAACTTTTGGATAGCCAAGCATCTTTCAGAACCACTTCCGTAAGCCTTGAAAGCCTATTTACTTTGAAGCAGGAAGTTGCTATTTTGCCAAGAAAACATGGGTCTTGGGATGGAGAGCCCCACCGCGGGACTTTCTGCCAACCTCGTGGGGTTCCCCAGCCAGCCAAACCATCTCTCCATTCTGGGCACGAGGCTGCAGGGTTTCCCCCAGTGCCGTGACTTTGTAGGCAGAATGGAGCCAGCATTTTCTGTTTGCCATGGAGGTCACTGTACCTATGAGATTGATCAGTTTCTTGGCACCTTCAACTTGCTTCAATCACCAGAGGAAGTGAACTCAGCATGCGGTTTCAAATGCTTTTTCCAAATCAGATTTCTTCAAACAAGGAAACTCCTAGGAACATGAGGATACCCATTTAGAGGGCAGCTGCCTTTCCAGCTTCCCTCTGGCCCCGATGTCAGGGACCACTTCTTACCTATCTTTGAATCTGCAGTCTTTATCTCAGGGTTTGGCATAAAATAAGTGTTCAGGAAATGTGCACTGACTGCTGGCTCAGGGGTCAGTGTGTGAAAACAAAAATCATAGAAGTTCTCTTCACCCAGACTGAAGCAAACTAAGTCTTTAAAAAAAAATTCTCAAGGGATCCTTGTCTGTGTGGATATTAAAGTATGTATCTGTTCTTGGGGTGGGGTGGGAATTTTACTTCTACAATATAAAGAAAATAATTAGTGCTTCTATGAAGAGAATATCATGCTTACCTGGCTCCCAAATGGTTTAATTTCCATGAGGGAAGATGGATGGACTCAGAAAATATAACTTTTTCCTATAGCAAGTGAAAACCTTATTAGACTGAATTGGTTCATGGTCGCCTGTCTTAACGCTTTTGTCATCATGGTTTTGATTATCCTGCTCAGAATTTCCAGGAGAATTTGAGAGTTTGAAATAGAAAAGCATCTGATCTGCGGGAGTGAAAACACTGGAAAGTGAAATCAGACCGGAGTTATGGACAAAGGCGGCAGACAGAGGTGTTGACAACATATGACGGAGTTTGACAATAATGGTAAACTGTTACTGAGCATTTCCCATCTGCCAGATACCATTCTAATTGCTAATTTGCAGTGTTTAATTCTCATGAAAACGTTTGAGGAAGGAACTGTTACCTTCTCTATTTACCAATGAGGAAACCAAGGCACAGAGACGTTGTCACTTGTCTGAGGTCACGCAGCAGAGGCAGGATTTGATCCCAAGCAGTGGACCTCCAGACGCTGTGTTCGGAACCCCAGCCCAGCTACCTACACCACTTCTCATCTGTGCACAGTTGACAAGGTGTTTGGAGCCCTTTGACCTCAGGACGATGACTGGGATGATGATCACAATAACAGCAATGATAATTGCTTTGTCTGTGTCACAGGGTGACTCTCGGAACCATTTCAAGTAATGACTATAAACACATTTGTAATATAAAGCCTGGGCCTGACTCAGATCAATGGCTCCATAGATATTTTTTGAGTAGCAGAATGAGAAAGAATAGCTTTATTATAAAGTAAAAGTTAACTTTTTTCCCCAAATCTGCTGTGCCATCTATTCATACAGGGTCTTAATACTATTCATACAGGGTCTTAATAGAGTTTAACACACAATAACTATTCCCCCCCCCCGAAACTTTTCCCTGGAGCTCATGTATAAATAAGAAATCCCATTCTTCCATACATACACACATACACACACATACATATACATACATACATACACACACACACACACGCATACACAATGGAATATTACTCAGCCATAAAAGAATGAAATGATGCCATTTGCAGCAACATTGATGGACCTAGAGATTATCACATCAAGTGAGGTTAAGTCAGACAGAAAAAGACAAATATCATATGATATCACTTATGTGTGGAATCTAAAAGAAAGGTACAAATTCTATTTACAAACCAAAAACAGACTCATGGACATAGAAAACAAATTGTGGTTACCAAAGGGGAAAGGGTGGGGGAGGGATAAATTAGGGGTTGCAGATTAACAGACACACATTACTACGTATAAAATAGATAAACAACAAGAACCTACTGTCTGGTACAGGGAACTATATTCAATTTCCTTTAATAGCATATAATGGAAAAGAATCTGAAAAGAGAAAATACATACGTATGTACATGTATAACTGAATCACTTTTCTGTACACCTGAAACTAACATTGTAAATCAACTACACTTTAATAAACACTTAAAAAAAAAATCCCTTTCTTCCCAATGTCCCTTTCACCTCCTTGTTCTAATTGGCTCTTCCCTAAGGACACTGCTCCCTCTGCATTCCTCTGGGAGGGTGGCTGGTTTCTCTCCCACGTCCCTGGCGCCACAGAGCCTGGAACAGGATAGGAGTCCTCCTTGCTTCTTCTTTTTCTTTTTAGTTCATTCTCAGTTTTAATGCAATGAATAATTTAAAAGGATACATTTCAATTTTAAGGACATTATTCAAATTTGGTAAAGTAGTTCATGGCCTATTTTCACGTAAACTGTGTACCTACAAAACAAGATACTACATCTCACATTTTGCACTGTCTCACTACATTAATTTTTTATTTTAATTGAGCTCCTTGCTTCTTATTTCTGGTCCCAAACCACTGTCCCAGTTTCTTCCATAAAAATGACCAGATTTGAAACTCAACATTGGATTAAATCATCTGCCAGTTTCCTTTGGGCAGTCGTCTGCCGACCCCAGCATCACTTCCCCTCATTCCTGACTCACTGTCACTTTCCCTGTTACTGTGCCCATTAAACTCTTGATGATTTCAATATTTACATAGTCCATTCTTCCTATACACTGGCCTTTCAGCTCCTTGACCTCCTTTTCTCCAAACATCTTATACTCCGTCTGACCTCAGCCAGTGACTCTCATGGTCATACCCACATGACTGTCCCCACTAAGAATCTCATCCCCTCCAGAATCTTAATTTTAAGAATCTCAGTATCTGACCACTGCTTCTTATCTTGTTTATTTTATATTATTTTCATCTACCTGTATCATCCTTCTCTATTGCATTTCCTTGCCTCCTCTCCAGAAGTAACCATTATCCCTAATTTTGTGCTTTTAATTCCCTTGATTTTTTTTTTGCATTATAGTTCATGTATAATATTATGTCAGTTTCAGGGGCACAACATAGTGATTCAGCATTTAACTACATTACCAAGTGATCACCACAATGAATCTAGTACCCATCTCTCCACATATGAAGTTATTACAGTATTGTTGGCCATATTCTTATGCTGTATATCAACATCCCTGTGACTTGCTTATTTTATTACTGGAAGTTTGAACCTCTAAATTTCCTTCACCAATTGCACCCAACTCCCAACTGTTCTCCTCTCCTCCCCTCCTCCAACCACCCATTTTTTTCTCTGTGTCTATGAGTGTTTTCATTTTGTTTTGTTAGTTTGTTTTATTTATTAGATTTCACTTACAAGGGAGATCATGTGGTATTTGCCTTTCTCTGTCTGACTTATTTCACTTAGCATAATACCTTCTAGAGCCATCCATGTTGTTGAAAATGGCAAGACTTCATTCTTTTTTATGGCTGAGTAATATTCCATCATATATTAATACCACATTTTCTTTAATAATTCATGTATCAGTGGTTGCTTCCATATCTTGACTGTTGTAAATAATGCTGCAGTGAACACAGAGGTGCATACATCTTTTTCAAGTTCATGGTTTGGTTTCTTTGGATAAATACCCGGAAGCAGAATTGGTGGTTTGTATGGTAGTTCTATTTTTTTTTGAGAAACCTCAATACTATTTTCCATAGTGGTTGCACTAATTTATATAATCCCATCAATAGTGCATGAGAGTTACCTTTTCCTCACATTCTTGCCAACACTTGTTACTTGTCTTTTTGATGAGCCATTCTGACAGGCATGGGGTGATGTCTCATTTTGGTTTTGATTTGCATTTCCCTGATGAATAGTGATGTACACCTTTTCACGTATCTGTTGGCCATGTATGTCTTCTTTGGAAAAATGTCTGTTCTGATCTTCTGCTCATTTTTAAAAACCAGGTTGTTTTTTTTTTGATGTTGAGCTCTATGAGTTCTCTGTGTATTTTGGATTTTAATCCCTTATCAAATATATATTTGCTAATATCTTCTATTTAGTAGGTTGTCTTTTCATTTTGTTGATGACTTTCTTCACTGTTCAAAAGCTTTTTGGTTTGATGTAGCCCCATTTAGTTATTTTTACTTTTGTTTTCCTTGATTGAGGAGACAGATCCAAAAAAATATTGTTAAGGCTATTGGCAAAGAGCCTCTGTGTTTCCTTCTGGGAGTTTTATGGTTTCAGGTCTTACATTTACTTAATGTATTTTGAGTTTCTCTTTGTATATAGTGTAAGAAAGTGGTCTGGCTTCATTCTTTTGCATGAAGCTGTCCAGTTTTCCCAGCACCATTTATTGAAGAGAAAGTCTTTTCCCTATTGTATATCCTTTCCTCTTTTGTCATAGATTAATTGACCAAAAAAGTCTGGATTTATTTCTGAGCTCTCTTTCTGTTCCATTGATCTATGTGTGTTTTGGTACCAGTACCGTGTTGTTTTGATTACTGTAGCTTTGTAGTAATGTTTGAAATTAAAAGCATGATACCTCCAGCTTTGTTCTTCTTTCTCAAGATTGTTTTCGTTGTTTGGGTTGTTTTGTGGTTCCATGCAAATTTTAGGATTATTTGTTCTAGTTCTGTGGAAAATGCCATTGGTATTTTGAAAAGGATTGCACTGACTCTGTAGATAGCTTTGGGAAATATGGACATTTTAATAAAATTAATTCTTCCAATCCATAAACATGATATATCTTTTCATTTATTTGTGTTGTATTCAATTTCTTTCATCAATGTCTTACAGTTTTTAGAATACAGGCCTTTCATCTCTTTGGTTAAATTTATTCCTAGGTATTTTATTATTTTTGGTGCATTTGTGAATGAGATTGTTTTCTTAATTTATCTTTCTGATAGTTATTAGTGTGTAGAAACACAACAGATACCTGTATATCAATTTTGTATCCTGCAACTTTCCTGGGTTCATTTATTAGTTCTTATCATTTTTCTGGTGAAGTCATTAGGATTTTCTATATATAGTGTCAAGTAATCAGCAAACAGTGGTAGTTTTACTTCTTTTTCAGTTGGATTCCTTTTATTTCTTTTTCTTATCTGATTGCTGTGGCTAGGACCTCCAATACTATATTGAATAAAAGTAAAGAGTGTGAGCGCTCTTATTTTGTTCCTGATCTTAGAGGAAATGCTTTAAGCTTTTCACCATTGAGTATGATGTTAGTTGTGGGTTTGTCATATATGGCCTTCATTGTATTGAGGCATGTTCTCATCATACACACTTCTTTGAGAGTTTTTAATCATAAATGGATGTCAAATTTTGTCAAAAGCTTTTTCTGCATTTATTGAGAGATCATGTGATTTTCATCTTTCATTTTGTTAATATAGTGTATCACATTGATTGGATTTTGGATATTGAACTATATTTGTAACTCTAGGATAAATCCTACTTTATCATGATGTAGGATCCTTTTGATGTATCTATTAGAGGTTTTTGGTTTATGGTTCCCATGAAGTTCATATATAACAATCTGTGTATATGTATGTCTGTTATAAGGTGGTGATCTCTAAAGTTTGAAAGCATTCTAAGAGCCCTACAATTTTACTTTCCCTCCATGTTTGATATTTTTGACATTATATTTTATATCTTTTTTGTATGTGTTATCCCTTAACTACTTATTGTACAATAGATGATTTTACTATTTTGTGTTTTAACCTTCCTACTAGCTTTATAAATGGTTGATATACCACCTTTACTATATGTTTGCCTTTACCAGTGAGCTTTTTCATTTTACAATTTTCATATTTTTAGATATGGCCTTTTCTTTTCTGCTTAAATAAGTCCTTTTAGCATTTATTGTAAGGCCAGAACTCTTAAGATTTTTCTTGTCTATAAACCCTTTGTCTCTCCTTGAATTCTGAATAATAACCTTGCCAGGTAGAGTATTCTTGTTTGTAGGTTTTTTCCTTTCATCACTTTATATATACCATGTCACCCTCTTCTGGCTTGCAAAGTCTGCTGAAAAGTCAGCTGGTATTCTTATGGGAATCCCCTTGTATGTAACTAGTTGCTTTTCTCTTGCTACTTTTAAGATTCTCTCTTTATCTTTAAATTTTTTCATTTTAATTATAACATGTCTCAGTGTGGATGTTTGGGTTAACCTTGTTTGGGACTCTTTGTGATTCTTCAACCTGGGTGTCTGTTTCTTTTCCAAGGTTAAGGAATTTTTCAGTTATTATTTCTTCAAATAAATTCTCTACCCCTTTCTCTCTCTCTTCTCCTTCTGGGACCCCTATAATACAAATGTTAGTACACTGATTTTGTTCCAGAGGTCCCTTAAACTATCCTCATAGTTTTTCTGTTCAGCTTGGATAATTTCCACTACTCTTTCTTCCAGGTCACTGATCCATTCCTCTGTATCCTCTAATCTACTGTTGATTACTCCTAATGTATTTTTCATTTCAGTTATTTTATTCTTCACCTATGATTGGTTCTTTTTATATTTTCTAACTCTTTGTTGAAGTTCTCACTGTGTTCATCCATTCTTCTTCTGGGTTCAGTGAGCATCTTGATGATCATTACCTTGAACTCTATTGGGTAGATTGCTTATCTGCATTCCATTTAGTTATTTTTCTGAGATTTTGTTTTGTTATTTCATTTGGAACATATTCCTCTGTCTCCTCATTTTGCCTAATTTTTTTTTTAATGTACTAGTTAGGTCCATTACTTGCCTCTATCTTAGAGTATATGTCCTAGGGGGCCCAGTAGCATGTTCCCCTCTGGCCACCAGAACTATATGCTTCAAAGTTGTTCCCTGTGTGGACTGTATACACTCTTCTGTTGTGGCAAGATGAATTACTGTGGGTGTGCTGGTAGCTGGAGCTGACTTCCCACTCCCCACATAGCTGATTGTGAAGCCCTGCCTTGTGTTGTTGCTGTAAGAGTGTTGTTGAACAAAATGGGCTCTCAGTGTAACTGCTGTGGGTGTGGTGGTGGGAAGGGCAGTGCTCTGATGCTAATAGGCTAATGGGTAGGTTCCAAAATGGCACCTGCCAGTGCAAGGTCATCACTGGGAGAATGACATCACAGAAAAGGCTGCTGTCAGTGTCTCAGTCCCCACGGGGTGTCTCAGCTGCCTCTTCCTTCTAGAACTGACCCTCATATTCATAAAACTATTGAGCCTCTAGATCGAGATATTATCCAAACAAAATATTAACCAAATTCATATTTCATTAATTTAAATTCATTTAAATAGAGCTACATTCTATGCAAAAGGTATGTTCAGTGAAAGGTGGATGCATCTAGTTTTTGGGAATCAGGCATATTTTTGACAGTAGCAAAGACTGGGATAAATAAAACAATCCTATACTGAATAGCTTTATAGAGAAAGATTCCATTTGTGACAAGGATAATTGGATCCTGGTTTATCTTTTAAATCAGTTTAGATTTCCATATCTTGGCTTTTCGTAAAGTAGCCTCACCATCATATACATGTAGATACATTTTGACACCCTGGGTCAGGCTGAGTCTTGGTTTCCATTACTCCTTGCAATCTCCCTTGTCACTGAACTCCTGCTTTGAAGTACTTTATTGAGCCAGGTCCAAAGAGTTTCCACTGCTATGGCCTCCTGTCCAGGTTTCTGGTCAAGGTGTTGGGGACTGCACAGCTGCTTGACTCTTGGGAAATGATGTCATTGTTCCCAGGTTGTGAGTCAAAGAATGGTCAAATACCATGGTGGTAGTATTGCCTCCAGTCCTGTTCCAAAGAGAGCTGCTGCTACTCAAGACTTTATGAAGGACCTGGGTAACAGTGGCATTCAGACTCATCCCAGGATACCCTCGAGATTGCATGTAGCACTACAACACACACAAAGTCAACTTGTGGTCCCAGGTCAGCCTTCAGTGATTCCTACACAAGTGAGTAGATGATCTGATTTCCCCACTGCATAATGTCTGTTCATATATCCCTGGCCTGATGAAATTGTGAAATGTGAATCATTAACTAATGACTTTGCTCAGTCACCGAAATTCACTATCCTGACCCCTTCCTTTTGTAAGACTTACTCACAAACTCTATAATCATTTTCTAAACTTTGTGAGTGATTGTTATATAAGCCTGGGTATCTGTCAACTGTGATTTTATGAAAGTTAATGTATTTTACTCTGCAGCTATCTTGATACTTCCTCCTTGAGTAGTTTTCAGACTGAATTTTTTTTTTCAATTTGTTTTGTGATCATTACTCTTTACTTTTTATTCTTTTTTTTTTTTTTTTTTTTTTTTACAATTTCTAGTGGAGTGTATCCCCCCAGTTCATCTGTGAAAGTTCATTCTAGGGTTTCCATTGAACCTACCTCTTTGTTTATCCCACTGTCCAGGTTCACAGTTTTCAGTAAAATTTTCCTAGGAATTTTATCTGGGTCTATATTGGAGAATTACAGTAAATGAGCTGTATATAATTTTCAACTTTCAGACAATCTTAAAGTTCAATGCTTGTTTCTAGTATGCTGAAAGCATTGCTTCTGGAATGTTCTCTCCATAGTTTTTCTTAAAAATTAAAAAAAAATCTGTACATTTAAAGCCTGAAAAATTCTTGCTGTAAAACTCAAACTATATCTCGAGTAAAGAGTTATAATTTTCCTTCATTTCCTTCTCAGGAAAGATGCTTGGAGTCTAGTGGTCCTTGTGCCTACACAACAACAACAAACAACAAAAAGCAAAAGTTAAGTTTGTTGGAGTATGTTATTTGAGTATTCTAATACAGGAACCCATGGCTACTCATTGGTTCTCTATAATAATTATGGATCTTTTAGCTGGAGGAAATCATCCTTAGTAATACGTCCATCTTCTACCATTTAATGAGTGCCTATCATATGCTCAATCCTGTTTTCTTTAGATCTCTATTTTTAACTAAGTGTTTTATTTGCACAATCCCTGCTTAAAAGATGAGGAGTAGGAGGCTCAGAGAGGTTAAGTAACTTGTCCAGAGTCATATAGCTAGTAAGGAGCAGAACTGGCTTTGGAGCCTAATCTGTGTGACTCCCCAAATCCATGTGTATATTGGTGGTATGATGAAGCCAGCTCATTCCGGTTCGCAGCTCTTGATTCTGCACCCTTCTTTCCAGCTCTGCCTTTAGTGACATCACGTTGGTGGTATGAAATCCTGTATTTACACAGTGGAAATCTGCAAATTCTACAAACAAATGCTTTTGTCCCCTTTAGAGACCTTATTTTAACAAATTCTGTGTGTTGCATTTTGTCAAGCTACTCCTCTGAAGAGGAAGACCATAGAATTAAGCCATGGGAGTGGTGAAGGGAAATAGTTTCCAGAAACCTTTGCCCAAATATGTCATACGTGTTTTTGTGACTGAATAAGCTATAAAACATTCCACAGCCAGAGAGCTCCCACTGACAAGCACTCAGTATCTATCCTCGGTCCCCCAAAAAGCACATTTTATGGAAGGTGGGTCAGTGTTTGCACACTCTTAACGAGGCAGTGTCTCAACTCCTGGTACTTCACCATCTCCTCTGAATTTCTCACATGCTCTTGGGTGGAAAGAGGATTCTGTAAATCTAGTTAAGTCAGATCTTCAGGGACTGATGTTACAGGTCGTGGATAAGCCAGGCTCGCTTTCCTCATCCTCCTCATCACCTTCTGGCCTTTTTACTGCTCATTAGCACCTCGGCCAGAGACCTGGGTTTGGGAAGGAATGAGTAGGTGTGGGACTCTCATCAGGCCACCTGGCTCCTTGCCAATGACTCTTATGTAGGTTTTGTTGGGAAAAGTAACTTAGAGACAAAATCATGGATCCCTAGCATATGTGGGTTTTCATCAGCTGAACTACCCAGTTTGGCCTCGCTTGCTCCCAGCACTCCCCACGCTGATGCCACGGATCATGACGTATTGGTTGCATTAACTTGTCCTGCTCTGTGCTGTTTTATTCACTTCAGTACATTTCACTGGTGGCCAATTTAGTTAACTCCATTTGTGTATCTCGCTGAGCATTGTGCAAGGTCAGAACGGCAGGAAAACTCAAATTAAATAATGCTCACCACTTCAACTGTGGGATGAGTAAAAGGCAACTCGGGTAAGATTTCAAGGACATCTCATTAGCTGCTGCCCCTTAATTCTTCCCAAAATTGTACTATAAGGATATACAGTAAACCCTCTACATATGTTACATCATTAAAAAATAAAAGCAGTAGTCAAGTCTTTGGGTAAAGCTTTTCACTTAGCTCTGAATTTACCTCTTTCATTAAGGCATTTACGTATCAAGTATATTTAAGTGCCTAAGTCAGATACAGTGCTGGGGATGTGTGCTGAATGAAATAGTTTCTGTTCCCAGGCTGCTTGTCTTGTGAAGATAAGCAAGCAAGTAAGCTAAATAAAGGTAACTGCAAGTTACAGCAGGTGGGACAAAGCTAGTAAATGGGGTTCAGCTGTATACAGTGGTGAAGGGTCACATTTTAGATGTTGTGAAGATGGACATGGAAGGCTTCTCTGTGAAGAGACATTCAGACAGACCCAAGAAATGAGGAGAGACCAGCTGTATGAAAAGCTGGAAAGAGCATGAAGGCTGAGGGAACAGCACGCCCAGACACTCTGGGGTGAGTCTTACACGCCAGCTAGCTGAAAGAAGGCCGGTGTGTGTGATGAAGTGGGGGGGGGAGAGTGGCAGGCAGCACTATTGGAGAAGTTCCTGGGGGCAGATTATGGAGGGCCTTAGAGACCACGGTGAGCAATTTAGACTTAGTGTCCTAAGTGCAATGGGAAAGCTCGGAAGGGTTTTAAGCAGGGGAGTGACATGAAATATGTATTTTAAAGGTCACACTGGCTGCTTCATGGAGACTGGCCCTGGAGGGGTCAGGACTGGAAATAAGGAGGCCAGTTAGGGGGCTGTTGTGAGCTTCTAGGTGAGAGAGGGTGGTGAGAAGCACCATGGTGGTAGCAGGGATGATAAGGACAGGTGGGTAGAGTCAAGATACTTTTTGGAGGTAGACTTTATGGGACTTACTTGGTGAACTGCACACATGTCTGTGTGGGGATGAGAGGTCGAGATAACTCCCAGGTTTCTGCATAGATGGTGGTTATCATTTCTGAGATGGGGAAGGCTTGGGTAGAGTTAGGTCAGATGGTAAAGGGGAGGGATTAAGAATTCTGTTTGGAATATATTCATCTCTAGATGCTTCCAACCTGAGCTCCAACTCATCATGCCCATAAAGACATTAGGAAAGGCTTCCTGTAAGAAAAATGAAAGAACGGCTCTTAATGACAACCGAAATGTTTGAAGTATATGCATCACATATTGTGAGCAAACCTACACTGGTTTCTGGTGAAATTTTTTCTCCTGAGTACTTATAATCTAATGTGCACATCTGCTCCGGAATTTTAGAAATCATTTGAGTTTCTGGGAAGCATTGTTTTGCTCTTTTTGAAGATTGGTTGGCAGGGTTACCTTCAGTCTCCTGCCACTTTTCTTACCCTGCGAATGCATATAGAATCACTGATGGGGATTCTGAGCTGTCATCTGCCACTTCTTCCAGCACTGATAAGAACTGCTCCCATGTATGGAGCACGTACTTTGTGACATGCCCTTTTCTAGGAGGTTTCTTATTTAAACCTCACAGCAACTGTGGGAAGTTACTATTACCACTTCCATTTTTTGGGGGGGGAAATTGAGGGACAGAAGAATTTCTTTCCTTTTCCAAGTTCACGTAGTGAGCCAGGTCAAAGTCAGGATTAGATCCTAGATTGTTAGGATCTGTTATATCTTCAGAGAACCCGGTCTCATAACCATTAAGTTCCATTGCCTCTTGATGATACCCTTGGGGGATAATCCATGTGAATTTGCCAACTTCAGCCATTTTAAACCATTAAACTATTTCAACAGTCTAAGTCAATGTTTCCAAAACTAGCCGCTCATCAGAATCACCCAGAGAGCTTGTTAAAATAAGATTCCCTGGTCCACCAAGACCTAAATCAGCATCTATTAAAAGTAGGACTTGAAATCTGTGTCTGTAACAAGCTTTCCAAGTAATTCTGATGTAGCCAATTTATGGAGCAACATTTGGTAATGAGAGATATGAGTTATCTTTCATCACCTTGTCTCCTTTTGAGAACAAATTTCCTTATTAATTAAAAATTTTTAATAGGGAGAGGAAATTTGAGGGGTTCTTTTTGTTGTTTATGTTTTAAACAGAAGTACTGGGGATTGAACCCAGGACCTTGTGCATGCTAGGCATGCACTCTAACACTGAGCTATACCTTCCCCTATTTCCTTCTTATTTTTCAAAAAAATTTCCTTCTTCATGGCACTTGCTTTCTTCTTCCTAGTTTTCAGATCATTCTCCTTGGTTATAAGATAGAAGTTCAGTAAGAACTGGTAACTTTGCTTTCTATATTCAGTTGAAACTCTTCTTTGACATCTCTCCATTTATTCAAATCCACTGTACAGTTGAGGAATTCTGCCCACGAAACAGAAATTCAGGAAATCTCTAAGATATTTTCAATAGCCCCAATGTTTCCCCAGCAGGCTGATTGTTTTCCATTGAAAAAAAAAACTAGAATGAAGAATGAGGCTTTCATTTTGTATTTCCTTGTCAGGAGCATCCCAATCCCAATTTATCCAGAATAAAGGAAAAGTTTTGAGTATTGTTCCTATTTTGTAATTTTCATACCTTTTAGTCCCAAACAAGAAATGGACTAAAGCTTTTTTTCAGTCAAGACCCAGGCCCCTAAAAACTGGTGAAGGAGACAAAGTCAGCCTAGTACGTTGGTTCAGGTACCATTGCCGCATTGCTTCCGCATCCCGGGGCACCCCTCCTTCCACTGGTGGGTCAGGACTTGACTTGTATGCTCTGATAGGATGACCACCCTTGGCTTATCTGGGACAGAGGGGTTTCCTCAGATGTGGGATTTTCAGTGCCAAAACTGGGTCAGTCCCGGGGCTGGGGCAGTTAGCCATTTTACCTTCATTGTAGCAAGAGCACCAGCAGAAGGGAGGATTACCATTCTCTTCTGTGTCCCTGAGTTGCTCCCAGCAGACATCCCAGAGTATGAATAGGTTTACATTCTAAGGCTGAAAAGCACCAGTTATTGAAACTGTGCTTGGACCAACCACTGCGTTGGTGGACCTGCTTGGCCAGAGGAAAGTTGAGAACTGAATAAATTATCCTGAAAGGACCCTCTTTTCTCTTTTTACCAAAGAATAAAATACAGTTTCTTGGTGTGTATCTATACGAAAGGTGTGTTCAAATTTTTTCTGTTTTGACTTCAGAGCATTCCCATAGCCCCTTGTGTGTGTTAACTGCAGATTCTTTCACAGCAGATGAAAAAAATGTTTCATACTAGGCCTAGACTCTACCACTCCATCCTGATATTCTGAGCCTAGATTTCTATTATTTGCTGCCAGTATTTGCATAGCAAGAGTTTTATGGGTAATAACTCAGTCCCTTCATGAAGAATCACAAGCAGATTTTATACCCTTCTTACTCAATGCCGAAAGGATTGACAGGGTGTCATACTTTATTGCTAAACAAATTCATCTCTCACTAAAGGGTCAGACATGGACTCTTTCTTTCATAAGCAGGCTTCTTCTTGGAATGAAAAACATGGTGCATCTTGGGAGAGTTCTTGGGAAAGTTCATCTCCTTGGGTGCTTTGGGGAAAAATGTTTTGACCCATACATAGACTTCACCCCGGGACTTAAAGGCTAGATGCTTACAAGTGCATGGCCATCTATGCTTACAACTTGGTTTCAGGTTTTACAACAATAGTTTTCTAAACTATTCTTCTGTATATTCTATATAATCTTCACTGTATGCTTTCAAGAGGTGATGCACGGGAAAGTGGTGTTTAAATGGTAAGGGACTGAAAGCAATTTGAGAGACAGTGCCGGGAAATCATTTATGAAGCTAAATGTGGCATCTGGGGTGGATTTAGACCTCTCCTAGCCTTTTTTATTTCACCCATCAGTCACCCTCTCACTGCACCGTGATCTGTTTCTGTGGAGTGTGTATCATGGATTGTAAGCGTATACTTATTTGTGTATTTATCTGTTTAATGTTCAGTCCTCACTTAGCCCCTGATCCTGTCCCATGTGCCTTACAAGGTCGGTTATCCTTCACTAGTTTACTGGTTCCTTAGTTTCTTCCTGTTTGTGGGATCATATACTAGGCCCCTCAGAAATGGAAGATTATTGTGTGAGTATGTTGGGGGCTGTTGGTTTGGGCATGGTGTTAACTCCTTTTATGCAGGAGTTAGATATCAAATAAATTAAGGCACTTCTGGAGCTGGTGGAGATTCTGGATGACATCTTCTTTAACCTCCCTTCCCCTATTACTTGATAGACATATAACCTTCTTGTCTTTTACCTTTTCTTATCTTTTCCCTTAACTTTTGCCCTACTTCCCCTCCCCTATCCTCACCGAGTAGGGCGGGTAAAGAGGCATTGCCATTCTAGCAGTAAAAAAGAGGCTGGGCCCTTTGCCCTGAAGATCAGTCTCAGTTCAGTCTTTCGCCCAACCTGTGGGGTCTATATCCCCTTTCAGTGGCTCTGTCTCTAACTAATTCTACTGCCCAAATCTACCACCCCTTCTTCAATGTGCATCTCAAACGTTACCTTTTCCTTGTATCCTTCAACTTAGAAGCCACAGCCCTCTGTCCTTTTATTTTCTATGGCACTTCATTGCTGCTGGTCAGATTCTAACTTGCCCTGTCACCATTTGTGGGCACAGCTCCTGCTCCTTATTTGTAATATCCTTCGGCCTGGGACCTTGTCTTTACTTCTTTGCTGGGCACACGTCCTGTCTTTCGTAAATGTTTGCTGATTTACTGTACTGTAAATGTTTCCATTTCCTTGCACACACTCCAAGACAGTTTGGTCTTCCGTGGATCCTTCTCACTCATTTTTGCAGCCATTTATTGTTTCATCTTGTATTACTTCTTGAGAATAATGAGTCCCATAATCATAGGGAAAATTTGTTTATTCCGTCTGGGTTTGCTGATGTCCAGCCTGAGGCAGTTGTCTCCTAACGAAAGAGTATGTGCACTGGATGCACAGACTTATGATTCGTAGATCCTCGCATGTTCCCTTTCAGTCTGCCCCAAATTCTTAACAACTCAAGCAGTCACCTGCCTCACAGTTCCTTCAATCATTTCAATGACTCTTCTCCAGTTCTTCAGCTCCATGATTGTTTCATCTTGTAGGTGGAGCCTTAAGCTAGGAATGACATAGAAATGGAGTGGGAGGAAGTGACAGCACAGGAAGAGAGGGAAGGTGAGTTGCATGTTCTCAAAGAGTGTGTTCAGTATTTGGGGATGCTGTATGTTTGAGGTGTAGTGCCTCTTCTCCTTTCTGGGTGTGGGGTGGTAGAAGCAATGTAAAAGCGGAACTCTGAGCACTTTGGAGAATAAGCCATACGTAGGTACCCACCAACATGTGAAGGCGGATCTGTATGTGTGATTTACTCCCTGTCTACATGTATGATGGCACCATTTTGTGTAACAGTAGATAAGGTCAGTAACCATAGTAGCTGTCACTCACAGAGCATGGATTTTGTACCAGGTAGGTACTGTGCACTCCTCTCACTTTGTTTCATTTAATGTTCCACAAGGACACTACCAGCCTGGTATATGCTTCCCATTTTACATTTAAGGTTACCAAGCCTCAGAAAAGCTAATTATCCAGGCTGAATACTTAAGACAAACAGCAGGTAAAGCCAGAATTTGAACCCAGATCTGTTTAAATCCACAGCCTGTGATCTTTCTAATATACAGTAAAGAACTTTCCCCTCAGGAACTTAAGTGGTGAAGCTGCAATTTCAGGACTTTTCCAGATAGAAGATTTTGGAAGACCTATTTTTCCTGGAAAATCTTTCCTAAGCGGGCAGGAAATCTGACGAGTTGTCAAGACTGACAAGGAAATTCACCCAGCCTGCTTAGTGGTAATTGTCCGGCCTTGCTTGAGGAATGTCTAACCTTCATATTCATTAAAAATAAGTTAAACTCTTTGATTGATATGCATTTACTCCTTCAGGCCACTGGTGTACCATTTAGACAATATGAAAAACTGACTATTATTATGAAAGCACTATGTGGATAAAAATATACCGGGTAATAGTGTAACATTGAGGATACAATGAAGTTTAGCAGTGCTGATGTCCAACTGGGCCACACTAGGATGGCCGAGGTCCACTGTCACTGATGAGTGCCTCTGTTATATTAGCTGTTAAACACTTTGAATATTACCCCTAAGGATTAGACATAATTCCTATCCTCAAGGAAATTACAACCCCATTGGAGAAATGGGATCTAAACATATAAAAACTTTAAATAATGAGAGCAGAATTAGATAAAAATACAGACAATGCTCCGTCCACTTCAGTTTGTTTCATATTTCTTCCTGGCACGTATTAATTCACCACTGAACAAATGTTACATTTATTTTTTTTCTTATCATCCACTGATACACCTTCAGCACCTCCAACATTGCTTGGTCCTGTTGAATAAATGAATGCATATAATAGGATTTAAAGCAGAAAGTATGGCTTGGGTGGTGAAGAAGAGTGTCATGGGGGAGTTGAGATGGGAGCAGAATCCAGAAGGAAGAGGTAGTTCTGGAGAGAAGTGGTCCAGGCAGGGAGATCAACGTGGACAACAGCAGGGAGTTTAGATAATAGACTTAATGTCTAGGATTAGTGGGTAAACTACTTTGGCTGGAACAAAGAGGGCCCTGGAAGTGGGCAACTGACATCCAAAGGTATAATGCACAATCTCCTTGGAGCATTTAATTTGAGGACTGACTCTAAAGCACTGCAGAGGCGGAAACTTGTAATGGCCACAGTTGTAATGGTCAGCGTGGAAATTGCTTCCCTCCTCAACGCCTTGCATAAAGAAGCAGTGTGGATTAAAACACCATCACAGAAAACAACAAATGGAGGTTACAGATCTTTCTGAGCTGACGCTTAGGAAAGAATGTCATCCATGAGAAATGTGTAAATGGGTAGTGCCGACTGGGATTTTCAGGAGCTTGCAAGAGTCTGATTTTTAGGATGAGGTTCTGCTTTGGGTGTCCCCCTGTTGTCGCATGACTTCTCCATTTAAAATAGAACAACTTGAAATCAATTTAAAGACAGACACATGCGCACATAATTGTGTTACTTGCACATGAGCGTGTGCGCACACACACATACACTCACACACATACACTTACACACTCTCACACACACGTGCTCATGCTCCCAGGCACAGCTTCCTTCAGCCTAAATTCTATTTCCCCTCATCTGGCAGCTTTCAGAATAATCTCACCCACCTGTTAAATCAGAGAATGTCAAGTTTAATTTATAACAGTGAGTAGAAACAGGATGCTACAGAAAGCATTTTAATTAAAATCCTTTAATTGGATACATGCTTCTTGTGAAAAGGGAGCTGTGGAGAGGGCCTCTTTGTCGGCACCTTTCACTCCAGTTGCCAGAGATTGTTGCAGGAATGGCCTTGCAATTGGAACCAGCCCTCTGGGACGAGGGAGCGGGGCGGGATGGAGGCTGAGAGAGGGAAATTGGGAGCAATAGAGGAAGGACAAAGAGGGCGAATGGCCACAGATTTTGTGCAGAAACACAGCCTTGGTGTTTTCCGGAGGCAGTTCTGCTGAAACCTATTGGTATCCTTTCAAGTTGGTTTCTCCTTAATCCTTTCATCATCCTTAGGATGGGATGATCTCTAGGGGCAATCCACAAATGCCCTGACTTCAGACACTGGCTTAGGGAATCTTGACAGTGTAGGTCAAATGGTGAGTGTGGGAGGTGGACAGATGACAGTGTGGGGTTGGGGGAGGCCCAGCCTTTGCACCTGGGGTTCCTTAAGTGACAGCACTTAGCACTCTCCAGCCCACACTGCAGGAAAGAAAATGTTGGACTCAATTAGAGGCCAGTTTAAGGAAGGGACTATGTGCTGAAGTGGGGGGCCCAGCCTGGAAGCAATCCCAAGAGCTCATGTGGGGTGGCAGCAATGGAGCGTGCCAAGAGAGCAGACAGGCTGGAAGTATTTTACTGGAAACACTCAAAGTAGCTGAGAGAAGTGGGAACTGGAAGTAGTTTTAGTGTCAGGTAGGTTGCCAAGGAGACAGAAGACCCTGGGCTGAGCTCATTAAAGACGGGTAGTATGAATGAGTTTTTACCTTCTTGGTTTTGCTTCAGCTTGCTGTGCCAGAAGGTGATTCAAGAGGGTCTGAATGACACTGATTCTTTCCTGGGAGCTAAGAAACCTGGTACTATGATCTCTTGGTAGAGAGAAGAGATACATCTTGATTTTTAGATGTTATTCATTTATTGCTACTGTTGGGGTCCTAGAGGCCCTGGCTGCCAAGGAAACAATGGTAGATGGTGTTATTTGTTTACAACTCTTGGTTCCTTCTAGTGGTGTGCTGGTAAGTGTTTACCAACTGGCTCTTAGGGTAGAGAGAAGTCTGATTTGTAGCATTTTCCAACTTCTATGGTATAAATATTTCCATCATGGTCGATTTCAAAATACTGATGATTTAACAACCAGTTGGCCAAATTCCTGAAATTAAATTATTGGCTGTTGCAAGCCAGTATAAGCTGGCTCCAACACACCCCTGGCTCTTTCCTGTCCTTGTTAAGCTTTCCTGTGGAAGGTGTTTATTTCTCTCTCCCTCTGACTTTAGGTTGGGCCATATGACTTGCGTTGGCCAATGGAATAGAAGCCAATGGCTCAAGACACATCCAAGCAAAGATTTAAATGTGCTTGTATGGTTTGGCTCTGCTCTTCCCACCCCTTTTGAGTTTCTGCCCTCCATTCTGAGAATAGCGTGCTCCAGTTAGTGACTGATCCTTCAACCTGAGTCCCAGAATGTGAAGACACAGGGGGCTGGCTAAATTAAGCTGTTTTCAGCATAGTCTGGCAGAACCACAGCTGAACTGCAACCCTTGTGTAATGTGAACAAAGAAATAAATGTTTGTTCTTATAAGGCACTGAGCTTTTGGGATCTAAATACTATGGAAATCTTCACCTAATTAATAAATATTGAACAACTCTTGGTACAGAGCAAATACGATGAAATTGTATTTAGGTCATGTAGAGGAGTTAGAGGTTCTCAGATCTGGAAGAAACCTAAAAGCCCAATCATATGATACTTGAATTCCTTCTACAGCATTCCTGCCAAATATTTGTCTGCTTTAGTTGTCCTCTTTATGCATGACATTCACTCCAATGATGGGGATCTTAGTATCTTTGGAGAGTGTCCACACCAACTTTGGCAGTCTGAATGCTGAAAGATGCTTCTGCATATAAACCAGAAGTCCTTCTCTTTTAGCAGATAACTCATAGCGCTAGTTCGATATTGCAAGGTGATGTGGAAAGTTTAGTGATTTCTCTATAGGAGAAATCTTCAAGAATTTAAAGACAGTCTATATAACCCATATTTAATCTTTTCTCCATGCCAAACTCCTCAAAATTCTGAGGAGGAAACATGTAAGCCTAGAAATTTTTAACCTAATAAAAGTGTTATTAGGTCAAGAGTAAGAATAAAATAAAGATATCTTTCAGACAGGAGCCCTTCACTTGACATGATTTTGAGGCTTGTCACCATCTGAGCATCTCCACCTTGTATGTATCGACATAAATAGCCTTTTTTTTTTTTAAGTTGAAGTATAGTAGATTTACGGTGTTATGTTAATTTCTGGTGTATGACATAATGATTCTGTTATATATATTTATATTCCTTTTCACATTATTTTACAGTATAGGCCACTGCAAGGTATTGAATATAGTTCCTTGTGTTATAGAGTAGGACCTTGTTGTTTATCTATCTTATATATAGTGGTGTGTACCTGCAAATCCCAAACTCCCAGTTTATACCTCCCCATCCCCTTGCAGCCTTGGTAACCATAAGTTTGTTTTCTATGTCTTATGTCCGTGAGTATGTTTCTGTTTTGTAAAAAAGTTCATTTGCGTCATTTTTTAGTATTCCACATATAAGTAATATCATACGGTATTTTTTCTTTTTCTTTCTGGCTTACTTCACTTAGTATGACATTGTCCGGGTCCATCCATGTTGCTGCAGATGGCATTATTTTATGCTTTTTTATGGCTGAGTAGTGTTCCATTCTGTGTATGTGTATGTATGTGTGTGTTTGTGTGTGTGTATATAACAACATATTGAATATAGTTCCCTGTGCTATACAAAAGAAACTTTAAAAAACTATTTTTATATGTAGTGGCTAACATTTGTAAATACCAAATATATGTACACACACACCACAACTTCTTTATCCAGTCATATGTTGATGGACATTTAGGTTGCTTCCACATCTTGTCTATTATAAATAAGGCTGCTGTGAACCCTGGGGTATATATATCTTTTCAAATTAGAGTTTCTTCTGGATATAGCCCCAGGAATGAAACTGCTGGATCATATGGCAAGTCTGTTTTTAGTTTTTTGAGGACTCGCCATACTGTTTTCCAAAATGGCTGCACCGGACTACATTCTTAAGAACAAATGCAGGAGGGTTCCCTTTTCTCCACACCTTCTCCACCGTTTATTGTTTGTGGACTTTTTTTTTTTTTTAAATTGAAGTATAGTCAGTTTATAATCTTGTGTCAATTTCTGGTGTACAGAATAGTGTTTCAGTCATACATATAATAGTCATACCTATTCCTTTTCATATTTTTAATTATAAGTTACTGCAAGATACTGAATATAGTTCCCTGTGCTATACAATATAAATTTGTTGTTTATCTATTTTATATATAATAGTTAGTATATGCAAATCTTGAACTCCCAATTTA
The DNA here is from genome assembly GCF_009834535.1 of Camelus ferus. Lineage (NCBI taxonomy): Eukaryota > Metazoa > Chordata > Mammalia > Artiodactyla > Camelidae > Camelus > Camelus ferus. The sequence goes on from NC_045704.1 coordinate 58,441,850, forward strand.
TCTTTCCCCACCTGTTTTCTCCTTTGGTAACCATAAGTTTGTTTTTTATGTCTTTGAGTCTGTATCTGTTTTTAAGATTCCACATATAAGCAATATCATGGGGTATTTTTCTTTCTTTGTCTGGTTTCCTTCACTAACAATGACAACCTCCAGGTCCATCCATGTTGCTGCAAGTGTCATTGTTTTTTTTTTTTTTTATGGCTGAGTAGTATTTCATTGTATATATGTTATGTGTGTGTGTGTGTGTGTGTATGTGTGTATATATATATGAAAACTTGTTTAACCAGTCATCTATTGATAGACATTTAAGTTGTGTCCATGTCTTAGCTATTGTTATGCTGTGAACATTGGGGTGCATGAATCTTTTCAGGTTAGAGTTCCCTCCAGATATATGCCCAGGAGTGGGATTGCTGGATCATGTAGTAAGTCTGTTTTTAGTTTTTTAAGGAATCTCCATACTGTTTTCCATAATGGCTGCACCAGACTACATTGCCACTAACAATGTATGAGGGTTCCCTTTTTTCCCACACCCTCTCCAGCATTTATCGTTTGTAGACTTTTGAGTGATGGCCATTTTGACTGGTGTGAGGTTGTAGTTTTGATGTGCATTTCTCTGATAATTAGTGATAATGAGCATTTTTTCATGTGCCTATTGGCCATCTGTATGTCTTCTTTGGAGAAATGTCTGTTTAGGTCTCTTGCCCACTTTTGGATTAGGTTTTTTTGTTGTTGTTATTGAGTTGTAAGAGCTGTTTGTATATTCTAGAAATTAAGCCCTTGTCAGTTGCATTGTTTGCAAATACTTTCTCTCATTCCATATATTGTCTTTTCATTTTGTTTATTGTTTCCTTTGCTGTGCAAAATCTAAGTTTAGTTGGTCCCATTTGTTTATTTTTGCTTTGTTTCTGTTACCTTGGTAGACTTCCCCAGGAGAACTTTACTGCAGTTTATAACAGCGAATGTTTTGCCTATCTTCTCTTCTAGGTTTATGGTGTCTTGTCTTATGATTAAGTCTTTAAGACATTTTGAGTTTATTTTTGTGTATACTGTGAGAGTATTCTAACTTCATTGGTTTACATGCTGCTGTCCAGCTTTCCCAACACCACTTGTTGAAGAGACTGTCTTTTCTTCATTGTATATTCTTGTCTCCTTTGTTGAAGATTAGTTGACCGTACGTGTGTGGGTTTATTTCTGGGCTCTCTATTCTGTTCCATTGATCCATGTGCCTGCTTTTGTGACAATACCATGTTGTTTTGATTACTATTACTGTAGCTCTGTAGTACTGTCTGAAGTCTGGGAGAGTTGCTCCTCCAGCTTTTTCTTTTTCTTCAGTATTCAGTATGGGATATCTTTTCATTTATTTAAGCCATTGTTAATTTCCTTAATTAATGTTTTATAGTTCTCCATGTATGTCTTTCACCTTCTTGGTCAGATTTATTCCTAAGTATTTTATTTTTTGATGCAATTTTTAAAAGAATTGCTTTTTTACTTTCTTTTTCTGATATTTCATTGTTGGTGTGAAGAAATGCAGCACATTTCTGTATGTTAATCTTGTATTCTGCTACCTTGCTGAATTCATTCATCCCCTCTAGTAGTTTTTGTGTGGTGAATGGCTTTATTTCAAGTACAGAGGGATACTCGACTCTGACATAGGTCCAAGAAACTAGAAGCTGAAGCTAAGTTTTAAAATATGCTGAAGGCAATAGGGGACATAGCTATCAACCTACGAATGGGAAGAGCTAAAATGCAAACCCTCGGAGGAGTAGAGTTAATGAGATTGCCCAGCATGTAGCATAGGTATATAAAAGGCTAGAAAACATGAGCAAGAGATTAAGAAACACAGAGGTTAGAAATGAAAGGATAATATACATCTAATAGGAGTTCTAAGAAGGGAAGATGGAGAGACTAAGGGACAGGTAATATTCAGAGATAAATAATAGCTGAGATTTTATCAGAATAAAAATTCTGAACATCTGTTTAAAGAAGTACTTGAGCAAGACTAAGAAAAATATATTCACTTTGTAGTAAAACAAACAGTATTGCAAGAAGTAACAAGACTGTTAAATGTAACCAGAGACCAAAGAAATTGCCTAAAAGAAAAATTATAAAAAGAACTCAATAGAATAAGACCCTTAAAGAGCTAAGGGGAAAAAATCAGAAATCCCATCAACCTAGAATTCTGAATTCTTATTCAAGAGTGAGTATTAACCATTTATACATTTCATGAAAGAACTTCTGAAAGACTGTTTTTCAGAAAGAAAGGACTCAGAAGTAAGGTAAAGCTGTAAGAAGGAACAGAATGCCAAAGAATTAATAAACATGTAGATTTTTAAAAATCACAATATATGGGAGATAGGTATCGTAGTTAATGCATTTAGGGTCCTGCATTTTTTGAAGGACAAGAGATATTGATTAGCTTTAGACTTTATGTCAAATATACATGTTAAAATTTGAAGGCACTTAATAAAAGAATAGTAATAGAAGGCCTAACATCCAGACCAGTAGAGCAATTAAGAAATGCAAATATGAATCAATACATTTTGGCGAAATACTGAGAAGAATGCATACCAACTCTAGGTTATTGGTTTTTACCTAGAAGGGAGGGAATGTGATATAGTTGGGGGAGGAAATTCATCAACCATATTTGCAAATTTTATTTATTTAAAATTTCTGAAGAAAATTAGGCAAAATGTTAATATATTGAATCTGGACAGCAGGAATATTGGTGTCTGTTATATTAATTTTTTTTTTTTACTTTTTGTATGCTTCTACTTTTCACAGTTAAAAATTCTAATAAGAGTAAATTCAAATGACTACAAGCTTATGAAATGATGCTAAAATTTCCTAGTAGTCAGAGAAATACAAATTCAAATAATAATGTGAGATATTAAATTTAGACTGTCAGATAGGCAAAACTTTAAAAGTGTTCTAGTAAAAATTGGTGAAAGAGAAATAAGGAAAAAGAGCCTTATTTTTCTGGTTGGAAGCATAACTTTATTGGAAATTAAAATAAACATACATAAATTCCTTTACCTGGCAATTTTAATTCTGGCCATCTAACATCAAAATAAAGGATATTTATTACAGTAATATTAGTATGGGCAAAATATATTTTGTTAATGCAAATGTCATTTTCTACTGAAGTAGGAAGGTTGTGTACATATCTACCTGGCCAAGTGTTGTCTAGGATGCTCTGTGCTAATAATCAGGAACTCTTTTCTTATTGTATAATCACTTCAGCTGTCCTTCTGGCTGTGGCACTGGAAATAAAAGGTTAGTTAGTGTTTTGCTGAGAGCTTCTCTTAATTATTTCATTTCCACCTAAATGTGGTTTACATTCACTTAGTGGAAGTCTGTCATTTACGCAGGAATCTTAGCAATGTTGGTGGCCAACCTCTCAGTGTAGACCAGAAATCCATCTGAAATCATAATTAACCCTAATTGCTCTTAATGCTGGCTTCTCTCTTTTTACCATAGAGACTTGGCTTTCAAATAAAAAAATTCTCTGCATAAAGTTCTGAAGCTCAAATAATATTTTCAGAAGTGGGTGCCTTGTTCTATGTAAATTTTAGTTTCCAGAGAGGTCTTCTTTACTGAGCTTCCTTTATAGGAAAGAGTACTTATTTATATTGAAACGTTTTATGATCTAATAAATACTTGAAATTGGAACCATTAGGAAGGGATTTTTTTAAAGGCAAAAATTGCAGGGTTTAATTTTGTGATAGAACTTTTTTAAAAAAAATAAGAGATTGATATTTACTCAAACCCTGAACAACCATAAAAGAGCTATTTTTATTCTCTTTGAAGTGTTGAGTTATTCCCTTCAGATGTGGAGATGGATGTCTACATAATCAAATGTATAACTTGGGGCCAGAGGGCTGTTGTTTTTTTTTTTTTTTTTTGGAATCATCCATTACAGGTGGAATACTCATGCTTAGCATATAAACATTTAGACCTTGGTGTCCATGTAGACAATCTGAGGTGAGATGACCCATGTGAGGTCATAAACAAGGTAAGGTCCAGCATGGATTTTTTTTTTTTCTAGATTTTTCATTCTGCATGCCTTCCCTTAGATCCATGATCCTTGTAATGTTGTCTTAAAGTAACCTGAATGTTGATCTTAGGTAACATGTACATTTTTAAATGACATTTGATTCTACTGTTATGAATTAGAAAGTTACTTCTGACATTTAATAAAACCTAAGCATTTTGAGTTACACCAAACACAGCACTATATATTTTACTGGAATTTTTTTCCTCGCAGTACAGGACAGCCAGCAGGTCTACCATCCTACTATAGTCCACAAGCTAATGATGAGAATTCTTGAGCCTGGCCAAGAGGCACCTATTACGGCATTTAAATTTGAAAGTTAGTTTTAGTTTCATAGGCTTATTGATTAATGTCCCGTAGTAATTTCTGAGATTTTCTAGTGATCTGAGATATTTTGAAAATCATATTAGGTATGTCAGGCAAAAGATGAAAGGCATTATGAATAGGCTGTCTCACCTATTCTTATTCATTCTGTGATGCCCAGCATGAATCCATACAAAGGGGGGATAATTTTACTCCCGAGGGTTCTCTTCATATGTATTATTTACTGGTTGGTCCCCTGTAACAACACAGCTAGGTCACCCACATCAGCTCATCAAGCCCTAAGGGACCTTAGTCAACCTCAGAGAAAGTAAATAGGATAGATGTGTCTAGGCAACATCAAAACAAGTTGATTAAAAAGCAAAAACTTTAGGCAACTGAACAGGTCTTTCTGAAACCCAGTGCTTTGCTGAATCCGTTTCTGTCCCTTTCCGTCTCTCCACCTCATTTAGCTGGTAGGTATGGCCATTAGAAAGAATGCTCAAATTTCAAATCCAACAAAGCCTATCTCTTTTAATTAGAGGTTACTGATAGCTGCATATTTCCATCCTGGAAGATCTCAAAGCACTTGAAAATTTTCAGCATGCTCAAGTATAAACTCTTACTAGGATCGTTTCACCTTCCACTACGTGTCTGCATTAGAGGTGGAATGTGGCTGCTGTTTAACCCCGAGAGGCTTCCTAGCACTTGAAGACAGGGAATGAAGAATTCTGTATCCTATTTTCTATTTCCTCTGTGGTTTCAAGAGACAAAGTTGAAACATACCGCTGCTAGGCTGAAATGTGCCAAGCCTTCTGAGCTAGTATCGCCAGTATCATCAGTAGGAGCTGAATAAATGCAGATGATCAAGGTCTTGTACTCAGGGCCTTATTGCATGCATTGGCAGGGGATGGAGAAGAGGGGATTCTAGCTACCTACATTTCCCATCACTGAGAAAGTCTCAGGGTCCAGAAGCAATTCCGAGGTAGATTCCGTGTATAGTACTTAGAAGGGGCTCACTGATGAAAGGTTGTGGGAGGATCTCAGGGCTGTGACTGTGAAGACTTGGGAGTCCTTCATCATGGGTGAAGACAAAGCATTGTAGGTGAACTCCAGGAAATTGAGTCTCTCTCATCTAGATGGAGAAAACTCAATTAAATGGGACCTCTGGGGCCTAGAATTTTCCCTTTAATTTCACTTTTTGTTTTTGGTCCATTTTCTTTTTGTCTTTTTTCAACCCCCTCTTATTTGAAAAGTGATCCATTTTTCTAGTCAAAAATTTGAAGATAATAAAAATAAATAACTCCATATACCGTGAGCCATAGTTGATTGTTATCAATATTTGGATAAATTTCCTTGTAGGGTTTTATATACTTATGAAGAAAAGAAGGAAGAAGTTCTTAGTATTTGCGGTCTGCCTAGGCACAGAGAAGTAGAATGTGAGTAGGACTGTGTGGGTCATTATCATCATCCAAATATATTATCTTTAGTGGAAGAGGTGTTTAGGACCAGGAATATATTATTGATGACAATACTCTACAATGAATTATCTGGAGAATTTTCTCAGTTCTTCAGTCCCCTACAATAAGCATGCCTTATGATTTTGTAAGCATCAGTATATGAGGGCTTGGTTGTGATAAAAACAAGGCAAGAATATTTTGAAACTCTAAAATAATGGGGAAATTATTATTTTATTTAGTATAAATAAACATCTGTATAATGACACAGTCTTCTGACACATCTTACTGATTGATTGATTGATGCTTTTGGAAGGGAGGCTGGCATGGAATGGATGGTTTTGTGAAATGGTACCAGTTTAGAGGGACTCCAATTGAAAAATAAACAGTCTCTGTCTCTTACATTTAGTGTTCAGACTTTGTGTGTCCTTTTTGGTTCTGTTCATCTATCCAAAAGGAATACTTGGTAGATATTTTCATTTCCACCATTTTACCCCGAGTGGGTTTGGGCTGTAACAATCATAATTAATTCGGAAGAGAACAGAGGTAATGTTCTGAGGACAGCTCAAGCTGATTATAAAACCCCACAGATTCCCCGAAGGGGTCCTGTTTTATCAGATGCATATTATGCTAAACTGAATCAAGACGTCCACTCATCATTTCAGGTGCTGGTAAATGTGTAAAATAGTGTGGAATTTTATGACCATAAAAGATCAAGTTTCAAGAGTTTTATTTTTAAAGAAGTTTCATGGAATCTGAAATGTGAAGTCCAATCACACTGAATTCATTGGCAACCAGACCTGTTTAAAGGTGAAACCTTATTTCCCGAGGGGTTTCAAGTCAGAGAGGACAAAGTCCCCCCAGGTTGCTCCCCCTTCTGCTAGATTTCAGTTATAACAGAGAATCTTTTCACAAAATGCAGTCAATTTATGTTTCAGGAATTTAAAACATATTTCATTGGCTCATCTGGACACTGGAAAAATCTTATATTCTTTCCCCAAGTGATTTGGCTGTTACTTTGGCACACACTGAGAACTTACACACCTGGCAAACCACCTCAACTTTCCTGATGCTCAGAAGGAGGTCTTCAAACCTAGAAGCATTTTGGATGGTGGGCTATGCTGAATGTTCCCAAACACAAGAAGCATGAAAACAACCATTCACGTTCAGAGATGGGGAGACAGCCTGAGGGTAAGGTAGTGGAGGAAGACAGAGGCTCAAATGAGAAAAGAAAGAGGTGCGGATATACTTGTGTAGTCAGTTTAATAAGATCAAAGACTTAGCCCGGTAAGTTTATATCTGACTTAATAATGTTCATTTTCAGATACTCAGTCATCCCCTGTGGCTACCTTGAAGTTAAATTTCTTGTAAAGCCTGGGAGTAATGCAGGGCTAATCTTAAAACATTGCCTAATACCCCAAGTCACTGTTTACTCTGGTGGGATCACAATTCTGCAAACACAGGCAAGATCTGTGGCTTGACAGTTACAGTTGCTTCTACTAGTTGTGACTCAGTTGTTGGCTTCACAGGAGCCAGAGGACTCGGAAGGTGTGGGGAGCTGGAGGACTCTTGGATACACAGATCCAATGTAATAAAACAGTATCCAAGGACATCATCCATGCTCCATAGTAATGATTTTTTATGACATATGGAAAGTGTCCAATACAGCGCCTGGCACATAGTACTGACTTAGTAATGTTGGTTTCTCTATAATCATCATTAGTGAAATGAGATTTCAGCACTAGAATAACTTGGCACTTCGGCACTGGGAATAAATTTTTTTTTTTTTTGCCAGATTTTGATTACTGAACTGTAACTCCTGGAGGTTCCCTAGTGGATGTATCTTTGTATCAGTAGGGCTAATAGTTCTGAGAAGTCACTCAATTTTTAAATTTTGTTTGTTTATTTATTAAAGTTGAGGTATAATTGACAAATATGTGTTACATGAATGCATGAATGGTTGAAATTAGGGTTTGATTTGGGGCATAGCTAGGCAAGTAGGTCTTTTTCCTGGGTGCTGGTTTCTTTGGATGTATATTAATTTTGCTCTTCACTTGGAGATGGAAAAGTGTCTGTCTTTTCTATGGGGATCAGTAGGGACTAGAAGGAGGTTGGAAAGGGAGAAAGGAGGTACCCTAGTGTCTGGAAACCAGGGCCAGCTAGTAAGGCTAGGAGAAAGAGAGCTGGGACTCTAGGATAAATCTTGGGTGCAGAGGTGGATTCTAGGGTTTGGAAAAATAAGTCTTCCATAGAATTTGTGGGAGAGCAGGTCACAGTTTAAAGGAAGAGTTATACTGCATTTCATTGGCCCACTGACTCATTTTTTACCCACATTTGTTCACTTCAGAAGTATTTAAGTATTTACCATATGTTAGGCACTTCATTACTTATCAAGACACAAAGTGAACAAGACAGATAGAGTCCTTTAAAGTCTAGTTGAAGGCAGAAGGCAAAGGGACATCAGTTTAGATTCTTTTGTTCCCATATTGAGTTCTGCGTTCTATAATCTCTTGCCAGAGACAGATATTTCCTAAATTAGTGTCTCCTTTGTGAAGGGCTCCACTGAGGAACAGTACTCTTACCTAGGCTGGTACTCCAATTAGGAACTTTTCTAATTTGTTTTTCTTTTGGTGTGTATAGAATTTCTAATTGTACCAGTGGATTTTCCTCTAAAGCCAAAATATGAAACCTTTAGTTGCATTGCGTGGTGTAGTATGTAGGCAAGAAGGTTCATGAGAGCACTCACTGGTAATGACAAAAGTGGTATCTCGTGGCCGTAAGTGACAAGGAAAAGAGAGATGGAAGTGGTTTTTTTTCTAGCAGCAAGAGAAAATGTGGTAGCGTAGTTGGTTCTGGCAGGAAAAAGGGAGACATGGCAAAGGAATTAGGTATTACAATATCCACATTTTTGAAAATCATAGCTCTGTATCTTAGATCATAATTAATCCAAACAAGGACCATTTCCCTGGAATGGTTTTCAGGTATTTGGGGGTGATCCTGAGCAATTATATTTGGTACAACCAAATTGCAGAACCTTGGCAGCATTTGAACACCCGTCCACGCTCCTTGAAGCTCATTGTCATGGGATTCGACCTAAAAACAGTCTTTACACAGCCAGCTCTTAGTCATTTGTGGGAATACTGGCCAGTGTTGGTGCCTTTTTTCTGCCCACTTGAGACAGTGCCAGGTGGTGTAAAGGACCAGCAGAAGTGTGGCAGCAATCATTTATTTCTGGTCCAAGTGTGGTTTCACGCCTGCATTGCCGCAGAGCTCCGTGCCGTCTCCCCTACCTCTGTTCTGCCCCGCCTGATAATTCCTTATGTAAGAGCCATTAAAGGTCGAACCCAGCAGAGCAGCATGCGTGGAAAGACCATTCGTCAAAAGGCAAAAATAAGTTATAGTTTCTAAAAAATTACATTTCTTTCAATTACTGGTTCCCAACTGCAGGCTATTTTAGGATCCATTACTATTCTTTGGCTACCGTGTCTTACTTTCTGTAATTCCCTCTTTCAGTTGCTGTGGGATAAGCACAGGGCCTGGAAAAGTGGTGACGCCAGTGACTTGACTTTCACTTCCCTGGAAGCCTCTCCGTATTTTTTTTTTTTTTGTAGAGTCTTTCCATTTTCTATTTGTTGCCCAACCTCTATGAAAGTTTCTTCGCAGGAAAAGATCTGTCACCAGTCATTCGCACCTTGATGCAAATTTAGACCAGCGTGTTACCTCGCCCTGAGGTGTATGTACTTTTAGGTTTTCCTCTAAATGTGTGACAGCAATTGCCTGTTTCTAGAGGACTTTAAGCTCTATTCAGCAAGCAGAGGGATTGGCATGTTACTAGATCAGAGCCCTCCCTGGTGTCTCTGGTATCCCACCAGACAGCTCTAAGGAGTAAGGCTGACTCTCCTGAGAGCTGTACTTCAGTTTCCATCTTGGATGCAGTCTAAAGGCCTAAACTTCCCCTGACTTAGACTCCATGGAAGCCAGAAAGGCACCAGTATTTATCTCTGTAAGGAAACAGAGGGTCCTAGGGAGAAGGATCTGTAGAAAACTGGCTGGGTATAGCCCACCTTCTTTGTTTTCATAATAACTAACCTTCAAGAAATTCCCCAATGATACACATGTCCTGGAATTCACACTCTGGTGTACTGCCTTCCCACTTTGAATCAGCGCTGTCGCTGGGTGACCAGTAGAATATGGTGAAAGTGAAGTATATGCATCTTGAGGCTAGGCCACAAAAGGCGTTGCGGCTTCCTCCTTGGTGTCTTGTATCTCTCACCCTGGGGGGAGGTTGTCACCGTAACATGATGCACTCAAGTAGTTCCATGGCTATGTTCATGTGGAGAGAAACTGAGGTCCCGACCAACAGCCAGAACCAGCCTGGCAACCATGTGATTAAGACACTCAGATTGAAGCCTCAGTTGACATCTGACTGCAAATGCATAAGGGACCCTAAGTAAGAACTCCTGGCTGAGTCCTTTCTGAATTCTTAACCCACAGAAACCACTGTGATGTTATTATTACTGTTTTAAACCACTAAGTGTCGACATAATTTGTTACTGAGCACCATCTCTTGGCCTTCCAGTGGTAGTCACCTGCCCTGGAAATCTTGATATCAAATGCGGACAACAAAATTGTTCCTAAGTGAGTTACGTTTTTTTTTTTTATCTGCTGAGAAAATGTGATGTAGCTGATGGTAATTTGGCCAAACACAAGTTCTTATGAAGCAAGCTGACCAGTAATATAGTCTAGTTCAAAGATATGGTTTATTTGGGTACATCATGAAAAGTTTTTTCTTGTTTCGTTTTGGTTTTGGTTTGGTTTGGTTTTGCAATTTCTTATGAACCTTCAGGAATTTTCATTGGCCTTTCAGAATTTGAGGAGGCTCTACATTTTTATTTGCTTTTATATGTCTATTTTTCTAGTAACTAGAATGTATTTTGACCAAATTGTTTTTGAACCACTCTACTTCAACAGTGTTTCTTTCAGTCCAGATGGTTTTGGCTAAATCTTCATGAGGAAGTCTTTTTTTATGCCTTACCTCTTATTGATTTATAAAACTTGAAGAAACATTTTCTGTAAATTCATATAAAAACCAAAACCTTTAAATTGGAATAAATGCAGATGGGGAATGTGATAGGTAGCCTCCAAGATGACCTACTTTATCCCTGGTGACCAGGCTGTTCTGTATTCTCTCTCCTTGTATGTGGCCTGGACTAGCTGATCTACTTCCACTGAACAGAATATGGCAGAAATGTTTGGGATGCAACTTGTGAGTTACATCCTCCTTTTATAGCCTTGCATAACCTTCTAATACCAAGTTACAGAAAGACTGTGCTTCTATTTGGGGAATATTCTTTTGCCATCTTTCAGATTACTCACCCTGGGAAAAGCCAGCTGGCATGTTCTGAGGCATTCCTGTGGAGAGACCTCAATATAAAGATTGTATAAAAAGCAGATTGGGATTGGAGAGAAGACTGAGTAATTGGACTAGTCATTGTTTCTCTGTTTCAACTACAACAAATGCCCCAAACCATGAGTCCAGGCCTTCTTGAGGATAGTTGGACAGCTTCAGTATTATTTGCTGGTGTCCTCATCTGCACAGGTGTTTTCTTTGAGTTAGCAGACGTTGGACCTAGCAGAAGCCTTGGTGTGAGAGAGTGTGTCCTGCCAACAGCCCTGTGAGTGAGTTTGGAAGTGGGTACCTCACAGCCAAACCTTCAGATGAGACCACAGCCCTGGCCTGTGGCTGCAACTTCATACCCACCTAAGCTGTGCCCACATTTCTGATCCAAAGAAATTCAAATAGCAAATGTTACTTTTGAGCCCCTAAGTTTTAGAGTAATATTTACACAGTAATAAGATCCTAATACAGGAGATGAGAGAGTAGAATAGTGTCCTAAAAGTAGATTTACATCTTTGCTTTACATTTTTTGTAAAAAAACCAAGACTTACTCGTGACCTTGTCCACGAATTCTGCAAACTGGCTTGCTGGAGTGTATTACCAATTCTTTCCTTTTGCTTCCTACTCCTTCCTTGAGCCAGTCACACCCTAACATAACATCTGCTTTTTGCTACAATCCCACCCTCTTTTCCTCCACCCCCTCCCACCTCCTTCCTTGTTTTTGTTCAGAGTAAAGGAGGGATAAAGTGGTTTGAATTAAAGTGGGAGCGATGTGACAGAATGTCCAGGAAAATGTGCTGGGGCCCTTGGAGTCTGGGCCAAAATATGGCTGATGATCACCCAAGATGGCATGCAGAAGCTGGAGAGGGGGTGAGGGACCCAAGTGACAACTATTGTTTTTATGACCTGACTTTGGTGACAATTTGGAAAGGATCTGTTCTTTTTGGGGAGGAGGGTAGGATCAGGATTTATGTTTGTCCTTAGATTCTAAAATCTTTCTGATTAGCAGTAAAAGGTGAGTTGGAACTTACTCTTTTTCTCTCTCCAGAATCACCTCTGTCCCTCATTTCTTGGGTCAAGGGAAGGAGTGGTTGCTAAGTGAATACCGCTGGTGTTTCCACTGAACAAATCTTGAAGGAGGGGAAAATGCCTACTCGGGCAACACACCCTGACTTCCTTTGCAAGCTTCAGAACATATGTCTTAAGAAAAATATTTCCCATTCAAAGTTATTGCAGAAGTAGTAGGGGCACTCAGCAGTAGTTGATGGGGACATTCAAGAGACATCTGCAGTGCTGGAACTCAGAAGGGCAGAGTTGACTAATGACATTGACACTCCTTGGTGACAACTAAACCTCTGATGCATGACCTTACCACAGAGAAGCTCCTATCAGAGGAATATAACAAACACCAATGAGCTGAAAATTAATAAAAGTAAAAAGGCTAACCCCTGATCAAGTGTCTCTGACTGGGCTTGAGTTCCAAGGACAGTGTGTACAGAAGTAATCTTAGGAAGATGGACTTCTCACTTTCTCTAAACGCATGGCTGGATGGAACAGTTTTGAATGTGTCACAGGGCAGTGCTGTTGCAGGGCTGGCTGTATGGAATCACTTCCCCCACCCCCCAGAACCCCACACAGCATCTGGCCTTTCACATTCAGTAAGCCAACCAGATTCTGTCTGATTGAGAGACTATCCTGTTGGCGAAAGCAGGCAAATGGTCTGTCTTTGCACACCAGATAGTGTCTGATTTCTGGCTGTATCAATAGATACTCTTTCTTTCTATCACCTAACCTAACAAGCATGCAGAACGAAATAGGAGTTGAAGAGGAAAGCAGAGAGAGGGAAGAAGAGCAGTGGAAAATCCACTGCTCCACCTCATTCCATCCTTAAGCCTTGTTGGTTCTTTGACAACCCGAATCTGCTGAGAACCACACAACTTCAGCCTACGTTTGGTGGAAGAGACATCTTCCTTAGATGGTCACTCTCTCCTACCATTCTCTGATTGTGCCATTCCACAGATACACATTGCTCATTTGTTATAAGCCAGGTGCTGTGCAGGTACTAGTGGTATACAGATATTCTAAGGACTCAGTTGACCCAGCCTACCCCATCTCTTCCTGTTGCATCCCATCCCATTCTATCCTGTCCCATTTAATGAAGGACGACATTACTGAGTGTTTCCGCCAGGGCGAATTGTGCTGTGGTTATGTCTGCAGGACTAGAAAGTGGTTTGCTTAACCAGGACTCGGGCTCTTGACCATGGAGTTCGGTGGAGACTGTCAGTGCCCACTGCCATCCGTTCTGCTCCTCTGCCTTGTCCCGTCTCTTGTCCAGCTAGTTGGCCCTGAGTCTAGTGTAGACGATGGATTGTGAGAAATGATGCTTGTCACTTTGGGGCTGAGGTGGTGAGTATTTGATAAGCTTTTTCCACATCCCCCCCCCCCAATCTAACTGTTGAACCATGCCTGAGCCACAAAAAGGAGGCAGCCTGGACCCCTTAGTTCTTTTTTTTTTTTAAAGGAGAGCCACCTGATCTGCATTGGACTGTGATATAAATCAGAAATAAGCCTTAGTTGTATTAAGGTACTGGGAGTTGGAGGCTTTCTACAGTTGCTGGTGTTATTGCCCTGCTGAATAGAGTGGTCCATGGCTGGTGAGCTTGTTCCTTTCCAAAGGACACAAGGTACTTGGGTGGTGACCTGGGAAGGACCATGGAAACCAGGATTATTACTTTATTTCCGCCGCACTGAGTATTTTGAATAAGTCTTGACCAACACCTACAGCTGAAGTTTTCCATATTGATGAGCACGCTTCCTACTCATCCTAAATGAACAAGAGAGCCATATTCGGAGGCAGTTAGTTTCTGAGCCAGAATCCGTATTCAGTGAGACTGTTACATCAAAGGAGGAAATACGGTTTTTTTTCCCCCATTGGACCATGTCCAGGGAAGGTTCCATACTGTTAAAAGAAACACGCAAAATACATCTTACGTTTTTATTGTTCTTAATGCTTTTTCAAAGTCTGTCCCTGCCTACGATCTGTGGCTCTCGCCAGTATCCATGAGGTTAAACAAGACAGGTATTATCAATTTTAAGAGCTGGAGGAATTGAAGCTTAAGGACGCTATGTGACTTTTTCAAGATCGTAGTGAGAATGGATCAGGTGGGATCAGAATCCTATTTGAATTATTTCTGTGCCCCTTGTCTTTAAGCAGCATGCTTATTAGGCTAATTAGGGTTTTTCAGCAGTAGATGTAAAACAACATGCCAACAATACCATTTTAAACTTCAAATACAAATTATTTGTACTGCTAAATTATATTATTGTATATTAATGAAAACTTCTAATTCATTTCTCCAGTAAGTTAGTTTTCCACAGAGCTTTCATATTTACTTCCTTCTTCAGTCCCTATGAAAACTCTGCAAGGATGGCATGCCGATTTTACAGCTGAGGAAACTGAGGCCAGAGAAGTTAAGGACAAGATGAGCAGAGCTAGGATTGACATCTGTCTTTTAATCCTAAAACTAAAGCTCCTTCCCCCCTGACACGCTGCTTTAAGATGTATAATATGAGGACATCTGTTCTACAAGTAGTAAAATATAGTTTAAGTTACCTAATGAAATGAAATGAATTCCCTCAGCAAACGTTACTGAATATCTACTAAATGTTCTAAATGTATGTTCCAGACCCTCTTGAATCCCAAGGGCCTGGCAGAGCTGAGCCTGGCTTGTCTTGAACCATCTGCTAGTTCCTGGCAGATTGATTCTGCCTTAGACAGTGCCAACTTTGAGGAGGGGATTCAAAGTCCATTCGGTTCAGGCCCCACAGATCTTCTTCCTTCAAAGGACTGAAAACTGCATCTTCTCATGGGAGCGCAGAAGTCCCTGTGGGCTTAGACAGGGAAGAACAGGAGACACACTAACGAACCTTCTCTCAGGTTGTGGGCAGTGGGTGGGATCACCTGTGTGATCACAGAGCTTCAGCTGCCCAGATCAGGAAGGGGGGACACATGCTTCCTGAGATCTGAGCTTCCTGCAGGCTGTCCCCATGTCTCTGCAGACACAGAAGCCGTGCTGCCCTGAGACTGCTCCTTCACCCCCAAATTGGCTTGTCTTACTTCGCTTTCCAAAATGACTGTGTAAACAAGGTTTAGTCACTCAGGAAATACTTCCTGAACATAGGCTATGCTGTGCTCATTCATACAAGTGTGCAAATAAGCCGGTATTTATGATTTTTTATGGGAACTTTCTAGAAACACTTCTAGTAACACGTTCACTGCAGGAAATTCTCCAATATCAGGACTATGGCACCTGAATTATTCATTCATTTAGTCAGTGATTTTTTTTTTTTTAAAGAGTGCTGACTGTGTGGAAAGTACTCAGCTGACCATTGGGCACAGAGGTGGGAGCTAATGTTGACATGGTTTCTGATAATGTGGCTTCTGTTTGGGGAGAAACAAGCCTTTTTGTATCTTATGAATCACATCATACAGGGAGTCACCCGGTACTGTCTTGTCTCAGGATAGTTCTGCATATGAGGGTGGGAGTCAGTGGGCTGAAAACCTGATTTGTCTTCAGTGTTTCCAAGAACCTGATATAGACTTGTCCATTCACTGACTGAAACCTTACGATAAATTAGAGGGACCTGCACTAACAAGAGCCTTATTTTTAGTTCCATCTCCAGACACATCTGGATAAGTAAAGATGGGGAGAGTAAGTTGGGACACCAAGGACATGTGGGACAAAAAGGCCTGGTTGCAAAGGACACCTCAAGCAGGCAGTCTCATCTAACTTTTCTTCCATTTCTTCCATCAACTGGATGATTTCCTTCACCCTCTCACAGACCCAGATTTCTGAGGTGATGAGATTGAAGGTGGGTCTGCTCCTCATAGACTCTTGTTGGTTATGTTCTGCAGGGAAGGGGGTGGTCACTTGCCAATAACAATTTTTCATCATTTCCTCCCGGTGTGCAGCTCCAAGGCCTGCAGAAAGCTGTGCGTGACCCAGGCCTTTCCGTAAGTCAGCTAATGATCGTCCAATCCACTAGAGAAAATTGATTGTGTCAAAGCTCATGAAGCGCTGTGCGCTGATCAATGTCTCACTGAAGTCAGGTTTCACGCGAAACTGCCCGAAGCTGGAATTAAATGTCAGGTACAATTTAGCGCTGATGCCCTCTCAGTGCCTTTGGAGACGGGGCCTTGAGGCTCATTCTGCACATCAGCTGGACTCCCCTATGGCGGGCTCCCCAGGCTGAGCGATCTGGGCCTGGCAGGCTGCCACGCCACAAGTCTCTCAGTAAGATCTGCAAAAGTGAGAACGTGGTGCTCAGTCTGCTCCGTGGCCGTGCATCCTGTGAAGGCTGGAAGGGAAATGTCTTGGAGAAGAAGGGAGAGAGGTGTTGGGTGTCAGGTCTGATTTAAATAAGGCCATGGCATTGAGTGGGGAGCCAGAAGTGAGAACTTTCTGGAAAGAATCCCGTTGGAAACAGAGGAGGACGAAAAAGGGAGCTGGAGGAGATCTGCTTCCTGCCACATTGTGACCAGCCTTCAGGTCCTGTGTGATTCAGTTCTGCTTAACTCCTTGCACTGATGCTCTGTAATGTTTTTTTTTTTTTTTAAATTGAAGTATAGTCAGTTACAATGTGTCAATTTCTGGTGTACAGCATAATGTCCCAGTCGTACATATATATATATATATATATATACACACATATATTCATTTTCATACTCTTTTTTCATTAGAGATTATTACAAGATATTGAATACACTTCCCTGTACTATACAGAAGAAATTTGGTTTTTATCTGTCTTTATATATGGTGGTTAACCTTTGCAAATCTCAAACTCCCAAATTTATCCCTTCCCACCCCCTTCCCCTGGTAACCATAAAATTGTTTACTATGTCTGCAAGAATGTTTCTGTTTTGTAGATGAGTTAATTAGTATCCTTTTTTTTTTCTTTAAGATTCCACATATGAGTGATATCATATGGTATTTTTCTTTCTCTTTCTGGCTTACTTCACTTGCCTTCCTATCTGGCCAAAGAGCCAGTTTACTCTGTAAAAGCCATGTCTTCTCTGTACCTTTGCTTTCTTTTTTCCCCCCTCTCTCCTTGCTTCTCTGTATATTGAATCCTACCATCCTTCAATGCCCAGATCAAAGGTTCCTTCCTTCATAAATCTTGCATTGATTTCTCTAACTTTAAGGAATTTCTCATCTCCTGAAATCCTAGAGAATCTATCATCTTTCGTGTCATTTTTAAACGTCCATTTTACATTACAGTTATTAATGTGTTTCATCTTTCCTATTAGGTCATAGATGATTTGAGGATAGGATTCATACCTGATTGATTTCCCTATCCCCAAATTTCTACAGCATATTTTAATTACTTCTAAACTGTAGGTCATACTTTTTGTAACAGGCTATGATGTTGAATTTCTAAATATTTCTTGTACAGTTCTTTAGTTGGGCCCTGTTTCGGTCAGTTTGGGCTATTATGACAAAGTACCATAGACTGGAGAGCTTATAAATAGCACACGTCTATTTGTCACTGTTTGGGAGGCTGGAAGCCCGAGATCATGGTGCCTGCGTGGTCATGTTCTGGTGAGGGCCTTCTTGTGGATTATAGGTATTTAAGCTCTTATTGTATCTTCACGTGGTGGAAAGCATGAGTTTTCTGGCTTCTTTTTTTGAAGTATAGTCAGTTACAATGTGTCATTTTCTAGTGCGCAGCATAGTGTTTCATTCATACATACATACATATATTATTTTTTATTACACGTTACTGTAAGATATTGAATATAGTTCCTTGTGCTATACAGTATAAATTTGTTTTTGGCTTCTTTTCACAAGGGTACTAATCCCACTCATGGGGGCTCCACCCTTATGACCTAATTACTCCCTAAAGGCACCACCCCCAAATACCATCACAGTAGAATCAGGGTTTCAGCATATGAATTTTGCAGGGACATATTCAGTATATTGCAGAGCCAAAGTTGCCCAGTTGAGAGCATTTGATCTATCATTCTGATTAAGCTTTTTCTCCATATTTATGGTCAGTATTTGGCTTGTAAATGAGAGACTTTATTCATTTCGATTAGTTGTGGATGAAATAAGACTGCCCATTACTGCAGGGCCTATTTTAGAATAAGTCTTGCATTTCTAATAAATGGAGAATACACCTTTCAAATTCTTCTGGGGTCATGTTCAGTTTCTCTGCCAGCATATTTTTTTTAAACATTTTTTATTGATTTATAATCATTTTACAATGTTGTGTCAAATTCCAGTGTTCAGCACAATTTTTCAGTTATTCATGGACATATACACACTCATTGTCACATTTTTTTCTCTGTGAGTTATCATAACATTTTGTGTATATTTCCCTGTGCTATATACAGTGTAGTCTATTCTACAGTTTTGAAATCCCAGTCTATCCCTTCCCACCCTCCACCCCCCTGGTAACCACAAGTCTGTATTCTCTGTCTGTGAGTCTATTTCTGTCCTTTATTTACGCTTTGTTTTTGTTTGTTTGTTTGTTTTTGTTCTTGTTTTTTAGATTCCACATATGAGCTATCTCATATGGTATACTTAATGCCAGTAGGGGATGCAAGCATGGGTCTCAGATATGAAGGGAGAAGCATTTTCAAGTAAATCCTCAAGAGCAGGCATCAAGAAGTCCTCCAGGAGCACCTTCTCACATCTCCCCAGCCCGTCAAACTCATTCAACATACTGAAATAGGGTCTTTACACGCTAAAGACTCTTACTCAGTAACTGTGATGAGGTCTTTCAGCACCTGCCTGTGTTTTCCAACATCTTGGTTATGACGCTGTAATCAGACAGTGGAGAGTATGTGCACACATGGTCTGGATTGGTTTAAGTTACTGTAGCTGATAAAAGAAGAGGTTAGTGATATTGTTGATTGCCTTTGGGCTGACTGAAGAGTGCAGAGAGACCAGTGAATGAGCCGTGTTCGCTGCCAGTGAGACAGCAGTGGAGGAAGGACAGCATTTCTATCTGTGGTCTCTTTTCATCATGGAAAAGCCTTCCATGGCTGCAGCAGGATTTCAGAGGCCCCTTTCCCTCAGACTGAACTCCAAGCATTTCTGTTCATTACTGAAACAAACACTTTAAAAAAAAAAAAAAAGTAAAGGCATCCTGCTGCTACTTATGGCCACATTCACGTTGGAATTTTGTATCCTTGAGAACCTGTCTAAATGTTCCTTCTTAAAACTCTGTTTGTCACCAAGGTGGTCAAACAGCATCCAGCTATCTCTTGTTGACTTCATTTACCTTGTAGTTTTTGATCATGAAACATCTTCATAGTTGGCTCCATTTCTGCTTGAAGTTGTTTCAGTGGTACAACAACCATGGTATCTTTTTCTATTAAATTGTTAAGACATCATTAGAATTAAGGTTTTCTATGGACATTTTGTAACTGTCCATAGCAGAGCTTACCATGTGAACATCGCTAAAAAGATCGAATTTCCCTCCTAATTCTTACGTTTCATTGTGTATCTTTCTACTTAAAAGGAACTCAATCAGAGGAGAGTCTAGATCCCCATGAAAATAACGTGCATTGTGAGATGTCACATCCTAGTCTGCAATCTTGCCTAAGAAAGGGGGAGGGGGCCTGCTTTATATTTATCTTTGGTTCTTAGTACAACCCCTTTCTCAAATATGGTGTTCAATCAATATTTGATTGATACTTGAATGATGAATGATTATAAATTCTCAAAGTTCTGTTCCTCAATATATGGAATCAGTAGTGACCCAGCCAGGATGAGATTAGCCCAAATCTGATGAAGACAACCTAGGGAATGGGAGAAGATATTTGCAAATGATGCGAATGTCAAAGGCTTAATTTCCAGAATATACGAATGGCTCATACAACTTAATAATATTAAAAAAAAACCCAATCCAAAAATGGGCAGAAGACCTAAACAAGCATTTCTCCATGAAGGCATACAAATGGCCAATAGGCACATGAAAAAGATGCTCAATATCACTAATTATCAGAGAAATGCAAATCAAAACTACAATGAAGTATCACTTCACACCAGTCACAATGGCCATCGTTCAAAAGTCCACAAGCAAATGCTGGAGAGAATGTGGAGAAAAGGGAATCCTACACTGTTGGTGGGAAAGTAGTTTGGTACAGCCATTACGAAAAACAGTATGGAGATTCCTTAAAAAACTAAAAATAGACTTACCATATGATCCAGAAATCCCACTCCTGGGCATATATCCAGAGGGAACTCTAATTCAGAAAGATACACGCACCCCAATGTTCATAGCAACACTATTTACAATAGCCAAGACATAGAAACAAACTAAATGCCCACTGACAGATGATTGGATAAAGAAGTTATATGTATATACACACACACAATGGAATACTACTCAGCCATAAAAAGAAGAAAATAATGCCTTTTGCAGCAACATAGATGGACTTGGAGATCATCATTCTAAGTGAAGTAAGCCAGAAAGAGAAAGAAAAATGCCCCGTGATACCACTTACATGTGGAATCTTAAAAAATGAAAAAAAAAAAAAGACCTAAATGAACTTACTTACAAAACAGAAACAGATTCACAGACATAGAAAACAAACTTACGGTTACCAGAGGAGAATAGGAGTAGGGAGGGATAAATTGGGAGTTCGAAATTTGCAGATACTAACTACTATGTATACAGTAGATAAACAGCAAATTTATTCTGTATAGCACAGTAAAGGCAACTCTTTGTCCCGATCCCACACAGACACCTCATTAGTAAGTATCTGTTGTGCCAGGAAAAAAGTCCCCAAGGGACGAGCAGTCAGAGGAATGTGGATGCAGAATGTCACCTGCCATATCAGTAAACAGTGGATGTTGTGGCCAACAAGCCATCAGCCACTGCAGCCGCCCTCCATGGTGCACCCTGAGGGGCTTCAGGGTGGAGAGAAACAGGATACTGGCCCTAGATAGTTAAGATGCATATCCAAGAAATTATTTCAATGAGCCCAGACTTTTGCATCTTCCCATACAAAGTGCTAAATTCATTAACTTGAGATATTTATTTTTTTCTTTAATTAACAGTGACCTTTTAATGGTCCAGCTACACGGTTTTTGTTGCAAAAACATCTATATATCCTGGCCCCCCTCTTGCTTCTCCAGAGCAGTCCCTCAGAGCTATCTCAAAGGCTGCCTCCTGGGCTTAAGTCCTCAGCAAGTCCTCTGAATAAAGCATAATTCTAAACTTTCAGGTTGTGCGTCTTTTTTTCAGTCGGTAGTAACAGCATATGTTTCTACCTATTCAGTCTTTATTTTGTTCAGTGGCTCAGATGTAATTCAGGGCACTAAAGATTCAGGACAAGTGATATTGTTTGCATTAATCAGTATAAACTATAAACAACTTGCATTTGAGTTAGATAATTATATTAAAACTTTGAACAGTGAAAGAAAAGGAAGAAAGGATGTAAAATAAAAGACTAGAAGATGAAAGAAAAAGAAAAGACTATTATGAGACTAGCAGTCAGACAGAACACTGAAGTCGAAATTCTGGCTTTATCTCTGACTTGCTGTGTGACTGCAGGCAGATTCTGTAACCTCTCTGAGACTTAGCTTTATTTTCTAAAACTTGGCAATGATAACTCCCCTGTAGGCTTGTTGTAAAGACTGAAGTAGCTAATGTTTGTAGAATGTCTAGCACAGTGTCCGGCCCCTGAGATCTAGACTCAGAAGTGGTAGCCATTTGTTGAATAAGTGATTTGGGGATATGGCTATGCATGTGTCTTCATGGCCATTCGTTTCTCCATTTTAAGAGAATACAATTTTCAGTAGTTTCGTGAGTAAATTCTCATGATTTTAGGAAAAGAGAATGCCTAATTTGTGTGGATGAGACTAAAAAAGGACTTTCATTGTACATAACAGCAATGAATACTTATTTTGCTCTATTTCCAGGGATAGATCTAAGGTCTAAGTATTTACATGCATTATCTTATTTAATTCTTCACTGTGACACCAAGAGATATTTACTATTACTAATCCAATTTTACAGCTAAGGAAAACAAAGTTTAGAGAGATTATGTTACTTCTCTGGGGTCAGCTAGTAGGTCTGCAAAGGGGATATAAAGATCTCTAACCTCAAAGCCTAATCTCTAATTAAAAAAACTCTTCTTAAGAAATCCTTTCGTTATGCTTTCTAGGCTTAGAATTAAGATTCTTTCATTCACACATTGTGTAACAGTTTACAGAGCAATGTCATATAAGTCTCACTTGGTCCTTTCAGCAGCCATTTTAGAGTTGGCCAATTTTTTGAGATTAATCTTTCAGGAAAGTAAGACCTAGAGGAACCTGAGACCAGTTCAAGGGATTAGCACAGTTGGGAAGAGGCAGACCTGAATTCAGACTCAGAACATCTGAATCCAATGCTGGACATCTTTTTACTACCCTACAGTTGTTCTTGGGCTTTAGAAAATACACCTAGCTTGGAATTGACTTTGAACCTACTTGGAATTGATTTTGAACCTGAAGCACAATCTTCAATTAACATTAATGGAACAAAACATTCCTTCTCTGGGAAGCACGGTTATTCTGTGTAATGCCGGTAAACCCAGTGCTGGTCAAAAGGAACAATCTTGTAGTAAAATTGGAGGTACGACTCTTAAGTCAAGAAGTTGGTTTTGCATATTTGCATGTGTATATGACTTGTAAAAAGAATTTTACAAAATGCCTTGGAAAGCAGCATTTGGGGGTTGATAGAGGCTGCTGGCTGGGGAGTGACTATGTACCAAGTGGATCATACCTTTCCAGGAGTGACCTTACATATTTCTCAAGTAATCTGTCCTGTGGCTGGACAGACACAGTATGCCTTTGCTCAAAAGCTACCTGGATATGAAAGGAAAGTTAAAAAGAGCAGTAGACCTACAGCCAGCATAGTACTCAACGGTGAAAAACTCAAAAGCTTCCCACTAAAATCTGGGACAAGACAAGGATGCCCACTATCACCACTCCTATTCAACATAGTCCTGGAAGTCCTAGCCACAGCAGTCAGGCAAGAGAAAGAAATAAAAGGGATCCAAATTGGAAAAGAAGAGGTAAAAGTGTCATTATATGCTGATGACATGTTACTATATATAGAAAACCCTAAAAGGTCCACACAAAAGCTACTAGAGCTGATTGAAGAATTCAGCAAGGTAGCAGGTTACAAAATTAACGTTCAAAAATCAGTTGCATTTCTTTACACTAACGATAAATCAACAGAAGAAGAAAGTAAAGAAACAATCCCCTTTAAAATATCACCCAAAGTAATAAAATATCTGGGAATAAATCTAACCAAGGAGGTGAAAGAATTATACACAGAAAACGATAAACCATTGATGAAGGAAATTAAAGAAGACTTTAAAAAATGGAAAGATATTCCATGCTCTTGGATTGGAAGAATCAATATTGTTAAAATGGTCACACTGCCCAAGGCAATCTACAGATTTAATGCAATCCCTATCCAATTACCCAGGACATATTTCACAGAACTAGAACAAATCATAGTAAAATTTATATGGAACCATCAAAGACCTAGAATTGCCAAAGCATTACTGAAGAGAAAGAAAGAGGCTGGAGGAATAACTCTCCCAGACTTCAGACAATACTACAGAGCTACAGTAATCAAAACAGCATGGTATTGGTACAAAAACAGACATATGGACCCATGGAACAGAATAGAGAGCCCAGAAATGAACCCACAAACTTTTGGTCAACTCATCTTCGACAAAGGAGGCAAGAATATACAATGGAATAAAGACAGTCTCTTCAGCAAATGGTGCTGGGAAAACTGGACAGCAGCATGTAAAACAATGAAGCTAGAACACTCCCTTACACCATATACAAAAATCAACTCAAAATGGATTAAAGACTAAACATAAGACAAGATACAATAAACCTCCTAGAGGAAAACATAGGCAAAACATTATCTGACATAAATTTCAAAAATTTTCTCCTAGAAGAAATAAAAGCAAGAATAAACAAATGGGACCTAATGAAACTTACAAGCTTCTGCACAGCAAAGGAAACCAGAAGTAAAACAAGAAGAAAACCTACGGAATGGGAGAAAATTTTTGCAAGTGAAACCGACAAAGGCTTGATCTCCAGAATATATAAGCAGCTCATATGACTCAATAAGAAAAAAATAAACAACCCAATCCAAAAATGGGCAGAAGACCTAAACAAGCAATTCTCCAAGGAAGACATACAAATGATCAAAAAGCACATGAAAAAGTGCTCAATATCACTAATTATCAGAGAAATGCAAATCAAAACTACAATGAGGTATCACCTCACACCAGTCAGAATGGCCGTCATTCAAAAATCCACAAGTGACAAATGCTGGAGAGGCTGTGGAGAAAGGGGAACCCTCCTACACTGCTGGTGGGAATGCAGTTTGGTGCAGCCACTATGGAAAACAGTGTGGAGATTCCTCAAAAGACTAGGCATAGACTTACCATATGACCCAGGAATCCCACTCCTGGGCTTGTATCCAGAAGGAAATCTACTTCAGGATGACACCTGCACCCCAATGTTCATAGCAGCACTATTTACAATAGCCAAAACATGGAAACAGCCTAAATGTCCATCAACAGGTGACTGGATAAAGAAGAAGTGGTATATTTATACAATGGAATACTACTCAGTCATAAAAACCGACAACATAATGCCATTTGCAGCAACATGGATGCTCCTGGAGAATGTCATTCTAAGTGAAGTAAGCCAGAAAGAGAAAGAAAAATACCATATGAGATCGCTCATATGTGGAATCTAAAAAACAAAAACAAAAACAAACAAACAAACAAAAACAAAGCGTAAATACAGGACAGAAATAGACTCACAGACAGAGAATACAGACTTGTGGTTACCAGGGGGGTGGAGGGTGGGAAGGGATAGACTGGGATTTCAGAATTGTAGAATAGATAAACAAGATTACACTGTATAGCACAGGGAAATATACACAAAATGTTATGATAACTCACAGAGAAAAAAATGTGCCAATGAGTGTGTATATGTCCATGAATGACTGAAAAATTGTGCTGAACACTGGAATTTGACACAACATTGTAAAATGATTATAAATCAATAAAAAATGTTAAAAAAAAAAGCAGTAGAATGCAGAAGACAGACTTGGCCCTTTAAGAGGGAGGTGGGAAGGGAAGACCAGCAAACGCGAGAGCACACAAGTGTTGACCCTTCCACTTGGATTCTCTGGGGCGGCACTTTTGCTTATTTTCTCCCACGGTCACATCGTGGATTCTGATCACTGGTCACTGAAGTACTGAGCTTTGTTTCCTGTGTGCTGTCTTAGATTTGGGATTACAGCAGGCAGGTGTGGAGAGATTCCAGCTCTGGGAAGCAGCCCTCTTCCCAGCTCCTAATCACCGTGGACAATTGCCAGGAACGCTTCCTCCCTGCCCTCCTGGCACCTTCGGGAGAAGCTGCTTCCTGAAACCCACTTATGCTGGACCACATGCTGGTAAAGAGCCTACAGGAATTCTCTGTGAAAACGTGCAGTCGTCACAGCTTTTGTTTAAGCTTATTGCTTAAACGTTTTCATTGTGAGTAAGTTATAATATAAAAGTCTGTAATATGTATGTACCATTGAAAGAATAGTGAGAAAGCAAACATCTTGCATTCACCACTCAATTTAAAAGCTAGAACATTATTAATGACTTAAAGCCCTCCTCTATACCTTTCTCTGGTCACACTCCAGAAATAGACACTATCCTGAGTTCTGTGTTAATATTTTCTTGCTTTTTACATAATTTCATTTCTTATATACGGACCTCTAAGAGACAGTTCTACCGTTTTGCCTGTTTTCAAATTTTCCGAGAACGGTATCATACTGTGGGTATTCTTTGTGACTTTTCTCACTCTAAAACTTTTGCTTTTGAGATTCATCCATGTTAATGCTGTGGGCAATTTATTTCCACTATTATTAGTGCTCCATTTTGTGATGGTGCCACAGATGTTTTTTCTTTTTGTCATTATGTACAGTTTTGTTTTGGACATGTATCTCAGCACACACGTATACAAGAATTTCTCTCTAGGGTGAGTTCATCTGTGGGAGCCACAATTTCTAGTCACAAAGTACAGACATGTTTAGATTCAGTAGGTAATGTCAAACTTTTTATAAGTGGTTGCACCAAACTTATATTCCCTGTACTAATGAATGAGAATTGCTTTATATCCTAGCCACCTCTTGGTGATTTGAATTATTCAAATTTTTGTTTATCTATTGAGTGTACAATTAGGTATCACTGTGGTGTTTTAATTTGTATCTTCTTCTGATGATTTATGAGGTTGAGTATCTTTTCATACGTTTGAGGGCCATTTGTGTTTTTCTATTCTGTGAAATTCTGGTTCATGTTCTTTTCCCTATCTTTTAAAGAGTCAGTATCTTTTTTTAGTTTTTCAAATAATCGGGATACTAATATTTCATCCACTTCATGTGCTGCAAGTATTGTTTTCTAGCAAAAAGAAACTACATTTCAGCTGTATTTATCCAATAACACTTAAGCCAGTGATGACTCTGCTTCTAAGTGTGCTGTGATCAAAACACTTGTTTTTTTCTGCTCTTCACCTGATTTACACTGCCATGCTGTTCACTAGGAACCTTTGAATTCTCTTTTTTGTTGCACTGCTTTTGATGCTTCAGAAGTGTGGTGGGCTATCAAAAGAGCATTGACCTTGGTGCGAGATTCGAATAGGTTTGGATTCAGAGTCTACCATTAATTACTTTGTTATTGAATCTTGGGCAAATTCTTATTTTAAACCTTATGTGACAGTAAATCTCTCTTAGAGGGGTGTTTCTCCCTGATGCTATATTTGTAGTTGGTGAAATTATTTGACACATCATAGGTGCTCAAACAATGAGTGTTAGCTTTGCCTCAAATTCATTGGTATAGGCAGTTGTGATGCCTTAACTACTCAGTGCATTTGAAAAAGAAAATAGCAAACTCTATGACATTTTTGTATTACGGAATTACAGACTCATTTTGTTTGGAGTTAAAATAATTAATGAGATAACACAAGGAATCCAAAATGAATAGGGCACAGTCTCCTCCATTAAGGTGTGCATATTTTTAGCATGATATTTGGAGAGGTAGAAGTTAAACTTGTTCTAAAGAGGTTTAAACCTCTTACCCTCTTCTGTGTAATTGGACACAGAAAACTGCCTTGAAACCAGTGCTATAGACTGAGGAAGTCACTGAAATTGTTCCTCTTAGTTACAAAAATTTATCACTAATGTTGACGGAAATAATCAATAAACAGTCTTTAATAGGAATAGAAAAGAGTTTTATTTGAGCCAAACTGAGAACTATAGCCTTGGAGAGACAGATTCAAGAAGCATTTGAACTGTGCTCCACCAGATGACAAAATGGGGGATGCCTATAAAGGCAGAAACCTCAAAATTACTAAGCTGTTTATCAAGAATTAGGATTGAACCTGGCAAGAATTAAGGGTGCCTGTTAAACAAGGATTTGGTTGGGGTCCAAAATGGTTGTGCAGTTACAAAGGGAGACCCTTGAGGCCATAGGTTGCAGCTTGCAGCTGCCAGCAGATTATTGTTTTGAGAACGAGGGTG
Source organism: Camelus ferus (assembly GCF_009834535.1). Lineage (NCBI taxonomy): Eukaryota > Metazoa > Chordata > Mammalia > Artiodactyla > Camelidae > Camelus > Camelus ferus. The sequence goes on from NC_045704.1 coordinate 58,469,661, forward strand.
GTTTCCTTGAGTCTGATACAGTTCAGAAAAGTCAAGTTCTTGGTAATACAGGAATGTGTCTGAAACCACAGCCATAGTAGCCAACTAGCTCCAGTTTTGGATGCCTGAACCACAGTTACTCCATTTTGATTTTTAAATGCATTCTTTTCTTTAATAGTTAAAGCAAATGTATAATGAATGTTTAATAGACCACAAAACAGGCTGTTCTAGTTAGCACGAAGTTTAAGTCAAATCATGGATAAGCCAGAATGACTTCCCCATCCTTCAGTATGTGGAAATTTCTTCCATTACTTATATGCACCTGTTACTTGGTTTTTTTCCTATATTATTTCTTACATAGCAAATGAGTTTTGGATGGCTTTGGGAGTCATCCTCCACTCTTCATTGTCATGATTCTTTTATATCCAAACTGACCGAATCCTCTCAGTTCTCCTTCCTTCACCACTTCTCAATTTGATCACTGCACTGTCTGCCTACTGCCACTGCTTTAGATAGCCTTTCTCATCTCTCACTGGAAAATGGGAATAGAATCTTAACAGGTCTCCCTTCCTCCATCATTATCCCCTCTCTAGTTCATTCTTTATTCTGCTGCCAAAGAATGGCATATGTTTTAAAATCTTTATCTCATTGTATCTCTTCCTTGTTTAAAGCTTTTTAATGTCTCCCATGGCTCCCTGAAAAATGTCTTGTGTCCTTAGTATGGCACAGAAGATAAGCCCTGCCCTTGTCTCCTGTTCATTGGTCACTCTCCACACCAAACTCATCTACTGACAGTCTCTGAGGCTGCCATAAGGTTCCACGTCCTGTTCTTGGGCTCATGCTGTCCTCATCACCCTGCATACCATTGACTACCTTGCTTACCTAGCAGATGCTTACTTATTCAACACTTAGCTCAAATGTCACATCTTCTTGGACACTACTCCTGAACCCCCCAGGTCATGTTGACAATTCCTCTGCGGTTTACTTCACGATGTAAATATTTCTGTTCAAATCACTCTTACTTGATTATCTGTTGTCTCCTCTCACTAGGCTGTGGGCTTCTTAAGGGCGGGAGCTTTACCTCATTCATTCATGTACCCCTTGCACTTAGTGTGGTATTTGGAACACAGGAAATGCTCAACATATATTTGCTAGTGGAATAGATGGATAAGATGAACGTAGGTTATAAGGGGAAAGTGGTTTTTGAGCTGATTTTGTAAGAATACATAGTATTTCAAGAGGTGGGAATGGCTTGGAGGGATTTCAAATGGAGTGTGGAAATCTTTGGAGGCAGTGCAATTCAGGGATTATGTGAGTTATGTCGTAAAACTACAAAGATGAGACCTGTGGATTCAGGTTAGGTGCTAGAAGGCCACAAAAGACAAGTTTTTTTAAGTTTGAACTTTATTTATGGAGGAAAAGTCCTTTACAAAAGATTTTGAGCTAAAAAAAGATATGATCCAAATGTTACACTTTAAAGAGGCTTATCTGGAGCTCTGTATAAGTTGAATTAGGCAAGTAAGAGACAGGAGGCAGGGAGATAAGTAATGGGGCCATTGCAAGAGCCCGAGCAAGAGGTAATGGAGACCAAACTTTATATCTTTGTGTCTGTCAAAGGGCTTAGCGGAGTTTCTCTCTCATGGTGTCAATAAAATGTTTTGACCAAACAAAAGAATGATAAATGAATCAAAGCGATGTAACTGAGTTGGCGCGTAGACACGAGGCAGCACAATAACGGCCTGTTGCTCTCACTCACTTTGCTAAGGAGAGAGACTGGCCCTGGATTGGCTCCATGGGACTAACCAGGGTTTGCTCGGGGACAGCTAGATGATAAAAGCCTGCCTTCCTTGTTGCTAAGCAGAATTCCATGAAAATATAACGTCAGCATCTCCTGTTTCCAACTGGTTAGCTCCACGACAACTATGCACGGGGCCAGGCTGGAAGCGTGCACCAAGTTTGTTTTATGACTAGTCAACTAAGAGCCAGCCATAGCTGGCGTGGACTGAGCCCTCGATGTGGCAGGCCCAGTTTTATGTATTTTCATTTAATCCTCACTACAATACTGTAAGGAATATATGATTACTTTCCTCCTTTAATGAATGAGGAAACCCAGGCACATTGAGGTTTGGTATTTTTGCTAGGGTCACAGAGTTGAGGTTTGAATTAGGGAGTCTAACTTATGTCTCATTGTTAACTTTAATGCAAAAAGTGATGGTTAAAACATGAATGAGGCCATGGTAGCTTGGTAGTAAGAAGCTTTTGAATAGTCGCCATCTCCTTTTTCTCTTATTCTCCAGCCCAGCCAGTCACCATACGATTTCTTGTGTGTCTTGCTCTTCTGCACCTCTGGGCGTTCACACGTTTGTTTTGATGGATTATGAGGACCCTGCTCTTTCCTTCTGGTATTTTGTGCTGGAGTTCTCCGAGAAGCCTCTCCAGACTAGCTGCTCACCATTTGGATGCTTTACTTCCTCCTTCCTGGAGGCTTACAGGGAGTAGGGTCGTAAAGGTAGTCAAGTAACTCTCGGCTTTAGTGCCAGATGGAGCTGGGTTTAGATCCGATTTGCCATTTGCTAATTTGCAATGATAAGCAAAAGATTTAACCTTTAAATGTGAGTTTCATAATTTGTATAGTGGAAATAATGTTGAGCTTGTAGTTTTCTGTGAATTTAAGTGAAATGATGTATGTTTAGTGCCCAGCACACAGTTGGAGCTCCCTCATGACTCATACACTCACTTCATTGGTTAAAAATATATTTCTTGTGGACCTACTGTGGAACGACAGTGCTAAAATAGGGATAATACTGGACACAGGAGCAGTCTGTCTTCACAGGGTGGGCCACCTCTTCCCTAGATACTGTTTGGGTAAATTTGGAAAGAATTTTCTTTCTTCAACCTCCTTTCTCTCTGATTCCACGAAGGGGAAAAAACCCAGGTAGTTTTTTGAACAGAGTTTTGGTTTTTTTTTCTTGAAGACCAAATAAAATACTAAATGAAAAAAAAAAAAAAAGGCAGTCCCTTCTCCCATTCTTCTGTCTTATCACTGTCTAATCTTCAGTCTCTAATCACTTTCAATTCTTTTAGTTATTTTCACTGGTATTTACCTCCACATTTGAAAATAATATACTTACACTGCTATTTTGTAGTTTATTAATATTACCCGTTGCCTGTTAACTCCCTAAATTGGATTGAGGTCTCTCTCACACACCTCTACTTCCTTTCCTTCGAAGCATCCTTCCATAATAGTGATGCTGCAATTTTTGGATAAATCAGCATTTGGAATTGTTCTGTCATGACAATGTAAGTATTATTTACAGAGCCGAGTAGCATACTGAATTATATTTTGTTTTTACATAACTATTTGCTTTCCTTGAGTTCATGAGTACTTTTAAAAAAATAAACTGAATTTTGGAATAATTTTAGATTTCCAGAAAAGTTGCAGAGTCAGTAAAGAGTGTTTCTATACCTTTCACCTTGTTTCCACTAACATCATCTTATGTTACGATGGTATTATGTCGGAACTAAGAAACCAACACTGGTAACATCGCTATTAAGTAAACGTCAAATTAGGATTTCACTCATTTTTTTCACTAGTGCCTTTTTTCAGTTCCAGAATTCCATCCAGGGTGCCATATTGCATTTAGTTGTCGTATCTCTTTAGTCTCCTATGGTCTGTTACAGTTTCTCATTCTTTCCTTACCTTTTCATGATCTTGACAGTTTTGAGGAGTCCTGGTCAAGTGTTTTGTAAAAATGCCCCTCAGTATGGTTTGCTTTGGTGTTTTTAATGATTAGCTCGGGGTTATGGGTTTTGGGGAAGAACAGACACAATGATGAAGTACCCTTTTCATTATCATATCATGCTGTCCACATGAATTATCACTGGTGGCGCTAACCTCGAACACCTGGCCAAGGGAGTGTTTACCAGTATTCCAGTGTAAAGTCATTGTCCTCATTGTCTATATTCTACTTTTGGGAAGCAAACTACAAAGTCTGGCTCATGCTCATGGAGGGGTGTAACCAGGTTTCACTTCTTGGAAGGGAGGGAGATAGCTACATAAGTTATTTGTGTTTCTTCTGTAAAGAAGATTTGTCTCTTCTCTCTCATTTATTTATTTATTCAATCATTTGTTTATATCAGCGTGAATTCATGGATTTTTCCCTTATACTTTGGATTATAATCCTGTATTAGGTAATTTATTTTATTGCTCACATTGTTCCAGCGTTAATCATTGGGAATTCTTCCAGGTTGACTCCTGCATCCCTTTGACACGCTTCCATCTTTATGTTCTTTGAGTACTTCCATACTTCCTGGCAATGCAGGATACTCCAGGGGGCAGGACATAGCTCAGTGGTACAGCACATGTTTAGCATGCATGAGGTCCCGAGTTCAATCCCCAGTGCCGCCATTAAAAATATAAATAAGTAAAATAAAATAAAACCTAGTAACTACCCCTCCCAACAAAGAAAAAAAAATACTCCAGTCTTATTTTGTGTTTATCCTTGGCTCTAGAACCAGCTATTTCTCCAGGGGAGTTGGTTCCTTTTATTGGGGAATGGTATTTAGAAATCATGGTGTAAATGTGGGTTGTTTTAGTTTTCATATGTGTCTACCACTAATTTTCCCCAAAAGTTTCAATAGATCTTCCAACTGTAATTTTATTTACAAAATCTCAAACAATCAGATAAGCTGTCAATTCCATTTCCCCTGTCTCCCCAGAGTCATCCATCCTCTTGATCCCACTTACCTTTAATTCTGGGCCTGCTTCACTGCTGACTTTCTGGAATTTCCTCCTCTATCAGAATAGGATTTCTCTTTGTTCTTAAATTACAGTAGAACTCCTATCTCCTGGATCCCAAATCTCATTCCATGTTGGTTTTACTGGAGCATACTTTCATTTGCTGGATAAAATCCTTGATAGATGTATCGAAAATGGTGCAAGAGAAATAAAAAATGTTGACCCACAGTTCTGAAAATGTGTTTATTTTATTCCTATATTAGATGGATAAATGGTGGTGCATCTGAATGTTTAAGGCATGATTCCATTATTTCATTTTCCTCTGTCTCTGACAGTTGCTATTGGGTTATCTAAAGTCATTCTAATTTCTAATTATATGTCATGTGGGTTTTTTTTCTTGAGAGTGCTTCTGAATTTTCCTGATAATATGTTTTCTTTACTCACAGTATTTTTTCATCCATAATAAATCACAGAATGGGATGTTCTAATCTGGAAGCCCATGTCTCTTGCCTGTAGGAAGCTACAATTTTTGTTTGATTATTTTATTCCTCTCCTTTTCTATCTTCTGCTTTTTGGAGCTGCTGTTAGTTGAACGTTTTTCCTGAATTGTTTATTTTTCTGTTATCATCTATTGTCTTTTGTTTTGACTTATAATTTCCCCTATTTTTGGAGGTATTTTCTTGACCTTATTTTTTAATTATTTTATTAACTCTCTTAATTTTTTTTCAAGAATTCTTTCTATCTCTCTATCTTTCTCCCTTTTCATGGCATCCTGATTTTGTTTTACAAATGTGTTATTTTTTCTCTCTGACGTTATTGATGGTAATATATCATTTTCCCATCACCTTAGACAATTAGATTGTTTCTACACGGAATGCCAAGTTGAAAATCACTTTCTTTAAAAAATTTTAAGGCTCCGTTCCATCCTTTTCTAGCTTCAGTGGTTACTGTTGAGAAATCTGACATCATTCTGATTTCCAATTCTTTGTACATTGGATTTTCCCTCTCTACTAGACTCTTTTCTTTATCTCTGATATTCTTAAATTTCATAATTATATGCCATTTTCATTCATAGTACAAGGCACATGTTGGTGTCTTAATCTGAATGCATATTTTATCAGTGGATGTTAATAATAATAATTCCTAACATTTATTAAAGTGTTACTTTTATGAGCCAGACACTACATTGAGTGTATCTTTTCACTGATACATACCCCAAACCATCCTGTGAAATAGATAGTATTATTATCATTCTAAAGAAGAGTAAACTGAGGCACAAAAAGTAAGATGCCAGAGGTAAATTAAGGGAGGAAGACAAAAACTTTCTGATTGTAATGATGTAGTACTTGTAGCCACTACCAGGTTTACAGTAGAGTCTCCTAGGCTTAGAAGCTACCATCTCAACAAGGTGACTTTTCATATCTTGATTATGGCATGTGCATTTTACAGTTATTTCTCAGATATTGATCTTAATGCCAAGATATTGGCAGGGGGTAGGTATGGGGGGAACCACCTAACAGGAGAATTCAAATCTGATGCAGATAGCAATTAAAAAACCCCCCACTGTATCTTTTAGGCAAATAATTAAAATAATGAGTTTGGTGAATAAAAAAGATTACGTTCAAAGACCTTAATCTCCCTACTGCCAGGAAGCCTGCTGGTACCAAGAACAGTAGCTGTGGGGATGAGGGGAGTACGGGAAGATTCACCCTTGCTTCTTAAGTGAGCCCTCTACCAAAAGTACGATAACGTGGCTGCTCAGAACACTTTGTGCCACAACACAGCAGCCAGTGGGAGAATGATTCAGATATTTATGGAGACATTTTTTTAGGGGTGCTGATATATGTGAGTCAATTAATCTTTGGGGAGATAACCTTCTTAGGTGTTAAGGTTCCTACTGAGAGGAGAGCCAGGAAGAAGATTGGAAAGCAAATCAGTTTGGTCAAGTATGACATCTTTTTTTTACTGAATTATCATCCAACTAGAGTGACTGGCCTTCCTGAGTAAAGCTTTTTGAACACAAGTCAAAATTACTAGGGAGTTAATGGTATTTTAGAATAACCTTCTGAATTATCCAAAATAAGCATTGACACGCAGATACTTAATTCTGAATAATTAATGTCTGTCTGTCTAACCCAGTGGCTTAATGAGCCGGGGTGTAGTAGGGGCACACTGAGTCACTGGAGAACCCCAAAAGGCTGGCTGTGAAAAGAGCCCCTCAGCTTGCCAGGGCTTTGGGTAATAGCTGGAACATTTTTATAGACACATGATTATTGAGTTCCAGCCTAAAGGCTTATTGGCTCTAGCAAGGTTTCATGTACCCTATTATACTGCAGATACAAATGCATCTCTAGATTAATTGTGACAGTCAACTCCTACATCCTTTATGGGCAGAAATTTTGAAAGCATAATTCTCTGTAGTAAATCACCTTTGAGCTGAGAGATAGATTTGGCCTAAAAACTGGAATCATCAAGTAGATAATCTTTGATGCCTCCCTTTGTGGATCTTTTCTCTCCCTTTTAAATCATCCTTTGGCATGCTCCCCAGCCCCAATACTTTCATCCCGATCTTGGTGCCTGTCAAGAGGAATGCTTTGATAGTTTACTGATCATAATTACTGAGTTAGTATTACACCATGATATTCTACCCAAGAGGATCTGCGTTTAAGAAGCTTTCTAGGAAAGGAATCCAAAGGAATGATGTATGGCAGAATCTTAGGCACTATATTCATTCATGGAGCATTAATTGATACTCTGCTATGTATCAGATACTGGGGAACCAAAGGTGTGTCTCTAACCCTTGAGACTTTCACTGTCCAACAGGGGAGACAGAAACATGAAAAAACGAATTGTATAATGATCAGTTTTAATCATAGAATCAAGATGAGGGGTTGATATATTACATCTGGAGCAGGAGGCTGAAATGAGTGAGGGAAATTGTGAGTGGCTTCATGGAGAAAGTGACATTTGAATTAAACAGTCTATGGTGATAAATAATAATGGGGGAATTTTAAGCACACAATACATCTAAAGGATGAAGCTGATTGTCCTGTAGGAGGGGAAGGAATTTTGGGCCTCAGGACTCCCTTGGACCTTGTTGAATTATCTTGGGTAGATGAACCCTTCCTCTGCCTGTCCTGAAGCAGCACCAAGTACAGCAAAGTCTGAAACTGACAGCAGAGCCAGAAATGACAAAGAGCAGGAGGTGTTTTACTTAGCTCTCTCTAAGGGAAACAGCAATGTCCATAACATTAAAAATAAAAATGTTGGGAAGGCTACTCTACGCCCTCACAAGTCCAGATTTATTAAGTGCACTAAAATGGTGCTGCCAAAAGGAAATAACTGGAGAATTTTCTGGAGCCAAGGCGGGCAGAATATGCAGTGATGAGAAGCTGGAAAGCAGCATTATCATTTTCCAGACTGGATTTCACTTTGTTCCACTTCATCCCGTGGCCACCTTGGTCCAACACAAAATTTAAAACAAGACCATAGCCAGCCTTTGTTCCAAACGAGACGATGGAAAATAACAAATACAATAGAAGTAAGGAAATCCTTCTGCAAGCCTCCTTGGCAAGAAAAGGTGCTAGGGCAGGGCAGGGAAAAGGTGGAGGAGAAGAGAAGGAAAGAGACTGGAACCAGGGGCTGTTAACATTTCACACCGAGGCTTTGTGTGATGGTTACTCTGAGTACCCTGTTGAAATACACAATGGTCAATTATTCCTTACATCAAAATTGACTGTTTACTCAGCTAATTATTTTAGTGACCTGAAGCTCTCCTGCTGTGTTTGAGGCAGCCCTCAGGAATGAAGTGGTGGTGGTGGGTGCCGAAAGGAGGGTGCAGCAATATGAGTTTGAGTTTCTTTGTTTATAACACATAGGCTGTGTCTATAGGAAAGCAGATGTGGAATCTAAAATAGCTTATTTACTGGTTTTGGCTCTCACAACTGCTAAATAGATGCACAGATGACCTGATTTTTTTTTTCTGGACTAAAGATGGTTGAAGAAGTTAAAGGAGGTTTCTGAAAAAAAAAATTATTGCTTAAAAACATGGCTTATATATCTATCTATGCTTGCCAAAGCCAAGCATAAATATTTTCTATTAGTAATTGTTCTGTTCAATGCATTCCTTATGTTTAGTTCTCCAGGATTGCTTTATTCACTAAATAAATGTCTTTTTGAGCACGTACTGTGTTCAAGCACAATTTTTACCACTTAAGATGACACAAATATGAATTGGAGTTGGATTTTGTTTTTTAAGGAGATTAGTGTCTGATGGAGGAAATATATATAGATTAAGGTAGAAAGTGGCAAAGTCTTGAAAAGACCATTGTTACTGTGCTACCAGCATTCCAATAAGGGAAGTGTTGCTCCATCTGTGATGTTCAGAAAAGATTTTGTGGATCATAAAAAGAGCTAGATTTGGCCTTGAGGGACCCAAAATTTGTATAGATGGAGCTGAATAGGAAGGTCATTTCAGTGGAGCAGAGGATGGTATGAATAAAGGTCAAGACACAGGAAAGCTCAAGGGGGGATGGAGACAATTAGTAGACAGTGACATCAGGAGAGCAGTCATCTGGGGGAGCAGTGGGAGCCAAATAGGGTGAAGGAGGATGTCAATAGACTGTAGAGATCCTTGAACACTAGATCAAAAAAGGTGAACTTAAGTCAGTAGGAAGAAGTCAATGGGTTTTTAAATTTTTTTATTGTGGCAGGAACATGTAACATGAGATCTGCTCTCAATAAATGTTTAAGTATGCAATGCAGTATTGTCAACTATAGGCGTGATGTTGTACAGTAGATCTTTAGGACTTATTCATCTTGCATATCTTAAACTTTTATACTTATTAATTAGTAGCTCCCAATTTCTCCCTCTCCTCAGCCTTTGAAAACCACTTTTATACGCTCTGTTTCTGTTTGATTATTTTTAGATACACTGTATCTATGGAGTTACGTGATATTTGTCTCCTTGTTATTGAGCATTGCCCATTTTGACACAAAAGTGGAGCACTGCAGTCTCCTATTGTTATTGCTGTCTATTTCTCACTTCAGTTCTGTCAATGTTTGCTTTACGTATTTAAGTTGCTTTAATGTTGAGTACGTATGCACCACCAGAAAACTACTAGAGCTCATCAATGAATTTGAAGCTGCAGGATACAAAATTAATATACAGAAATCTGTTGTATTTGTATACTCTAACAGTAAAGTATCAAAAAGGGAAATTAAGGAAACAATCCCATTTACCATTGCATCAAAAAGAATAAAACACCTAGGAATAAGCCTACCTAAGGAGGCAAAGGACCTTTACTCTGAAAACAATGAGATGGTGATGAAAGAAATTGAAGACAACACAAACAAATGGAAACATATACTGTGTTCTTGGATTGGAAAAATCAATATTGTTAAAATGGTCATACTACCCAAGGCAATATGCAGATTCAATGCAATCCCTATCAAATTACCAATGACATTTTTCACAGAACTGGAACAAAAATTTAAAAAATTTGTATGGAAACACAGAGGACCCTGAGTAGCCAAAACAATCTTGATAAAAAGGAACAGATCTTGAGGATTTACACTCCCTGACTTCAGATTATACTACAAAGCTACATTAATCAAAATAGCATGGTACTGGCACAGAAACAGACACATAGGTCAATGGAACAGGTTAAAAGGCCAGATGTAAACCCACACACTTACAGTTAATTAATCTGCAACAAAGAAGGCAAGCATATACAATGGAGAAAAGACAGTCTCTTCAGTAAGTGGTGCTGGGAAAACTGGACAGCTACATGTAAGAGAATGAAATCAGAACAGTCTAACACCATATACAAAAAAAAAAAAAAAACCCACAAACAAACCTCAAAATGGATTAAAGACCTAAAATGTAAGACTGGATACTCTAAAACTCCTAGAGGAAAACTCTTTGGCATCTCACTCTTTGACATAAATCACAGCAATATTTTTCTCAATCCATCTCTTACAATAATGGAAATAAAATAAAAAATAAGCACATGAGACCTAATTAAACTTAAAAGCTTTTGCAGAGTAAAGGAAATTATAAACAAAATGAAAAGACAACCTGTGTAATGGGAGAAAATTTTTGCAATTGGTAAGACTAGTAACGGATTAATTTCCAAAATATCCAAACAGCTCATAAGGCTTAATATAAACAAACAACCCAATCAAAAAATGAGCAGAAGACCTAAATAGACATTTCTCCAAAGAAAACATACAAATGGCCAACAGGCACATGAAAAAATGCTAATTACCAGAGAAATGCAAATCAAAACTACAGTGAGGTATCACCTCACACCAGTGAGAATGGCCATCACTAAAAAGTCTACAAATAATAAATGCTGGAGAGGAGTTGGTTAAATCTGCGGTTGCTGAACCATAAATACGGGGATGGACTATAAAGTTGCCTGGATTTTCGCCTGCACAGGGGGTTGTTGCCCCTAACCCCCACATTGTTGAAGGGGCCACTTACTTTCTAATGTTATTGTGTTGTCCTTTAGTGTCCTTTCTTATCTAATTGAAGGACTCACTTTAGCATTTCTTGTAAAGCATTTCTAGTGTGATGAACGCCTTCAGCTTTTGGGAAAGTTTTCATCTCCTTCATTTTTAAGGACCTTTTTTCCAGGTCTAATATTCCAGGTTGGCAGTTTTTGTTGGCACATACAGAAGACCTTCACAAATCAACCTGGCCAGAGCTTCTGTGAGTCTCTCAAATCTTCATGCTAGTCTAAGCTGCCATCTTTTTTCCTAATAGCCCCAAGATTATGCCCCTGATGGGCTCTATAAGCACCCTTGGTCAGGTGGCAAGGGGCTTTGGAGGGTACTTGTGTTCTAGTTCAAACCGACTTCTTTTTCTTGGTGGCTTCTAGGTATCTAGAATATGCTAGATCCCATCAGCACTCCAAGACGGAAGCCATTCCTTGGGCAATCCCCTGAAAAGTTTGAATGTTTGATATGAGATTCCGCTGTTTCCTTCCCCAGGGAGAAGTGGGGAGTTGGATTTTTCTCCCCTTCCTGCTTGCTCTGTACTGAGATAAGACTCCTCCTGTGGCAAGCGTCTGATCACTGGTTCCAACTTTGATCTTTTTTCACTGCAGTCCCCAAGGGTCTAGCATATGGAGGTCCCATCAGTTCTCCAAAATGCACAAGTTAGAAGTCAGTCCCTTGGGCGTCATCTGGAAAAGCTGAGATGTTGAATGTGCAGACCAATTCTTTCCTTCCTCAAGGAAAATTTGGGATCTTGGGTTTTCCTCCTGATCATATGGCACTGTGCTGGGAGTGTCAAGTATGACACAAGGATGCCTCCAGTGTTCCTACAAATCACCAGTTGTGATATGGCTGGTTTCACATTTGTCTGGGACAGAGGAGCCTCCCAGCTAGTTTCTGGCTTTCTCACAGGGAAAATTGAACCATGTATTGTTGTTGAATTGGTGTGTCCATGGTGGGAAAGGAGAGTCTAGGCCTTCCTATTTCACTGTCTTGCTGATGTTATCTTCAAAGGGGTTTTTAATCAGAGTATTAGTATAATTAAAGGGATGGCTTCTGAATATTTATCTAACATGAGTTTTATGGGCTTGCTAACATGCGTATGGGTGCAGCTGAGCCACAGCAAGATCTGTGCACCAGAAAGTTCAGTTCTTTCATTAAGATAAGGCTATAGAAACTAGCTCAATTTCTTTGGTCTTGATATATATTAATCGTTAGGGATGGTTTCTGCAGTGTATTTTTACTTCTCATTTTCTTCCTTCCTTCGTCCATCCATCCATCCGTCCAATCAATGTTATATCAAAGAGATTAATAGTCTTCTGTGTGTCCGAAGCACATTCTGATTACCCAGATTTTTAAGTCATGTAAAATGGATATATGGTTTCCAGGAATTTATAAACATAGGTAAATAGTATCTTGTTAAGCTTGAAGGCAGAACGGGTGTCCCAGTTAAAAGTTTTCTTGTCTTGAACAACTCAGTTTAACTGAATAATGAACAGATCAACCCTCTGATTTTGGCTATGAAGGCCTCTAGATACATACCAAGCACAATGAAGTAGAGAATTAAGGCAACTCAGCCCCCAAATTCTCTTTTAAAAGAAAAAGTAGAATTTAAAAAAATGTTTGGAGTGGAGAGGATTGTGGATTGACTAAACTTAGACAAATAAATAATGATTAATCTAGTGTCTAAACTATATGTCTAGTAACTATTCACAGAATAATAACTTCTTTATTCAGTTATTCCTATATATACACTATAAATAGTAAAATGCTTATTAGCAGATATAACAGCTTTTAACATATCTGATTTTCTGTCTACAAAAGCAGTCCTGTCCCATAATGATCACTTGGTACTGTATGGGTCAGTGGTCCCAGAATGCCTCCTATAACCATTCTCTGGCAAACTCCATCAATATGGCCAAGATTTGCATCTGAAGTGTCCCAGGATCAGGCCCTGGACCTCTTCCTTTTTATACCAACACTCACCTCCTAAAGGATTTCATCAAGTCTCATAGCTCTAAACACAATCAATATGGTCATGACTCCAAAATTCATATCTTCAGTCTAAACCTCTCTTACATCCAGAGCTGTTTTAAGTCCACCTGTCTACTTGACATCTCCATTTAGATGTCTGAAAGGCTTTTCAACTGAAACAAGTTCAGCTGATTTTCTATTGATCCTTGCATTTCCATGCAATACATAGCTCCTCTAGTCATCCAGTTGGTCAGGACAAAGATATTGTCATCCTTGTTTCCTCTCTGTCACCACACTTTGAATTCATTAGCAGATTCTCTCAGCTCCACCTGTAGACTCTGTCTAGAGTTCTTAACATTTACTACAGCTTCCACATCTACCATCCTCATTTAAGCCATTATCATATCTTTCCCAGCTTATTGCAATACTTTCCCTAGCTGATCTCCATGATTCTGTACCCTTTACAGTCCTTTCAGCTCAGTAGTTACACTGATTTGCCCACCTAGGATGACTGCAGGCTTCTCGTCTCTTTAGCATCACTTTCTCTGCAGAGGCTACCTACCAAGCACAGTTCTGGTTGACACGTTAGGTCTGGATTGATGTGGCTCTGTGCCCAGAGCAATCTGGTTTTATTCACTAACAGCAGCTTACAGTTTCATTGTACCATTAGAGAAAAATGTATGGAACGTCCCAAATAGCATAATGCTCTAGCATTTGAAAGAAATGCAATATTCCTTTCAGAGCCTTCCATATGTGACCAGCTAGGATTTAGTGACTCAGTCCATTTCACTGAGACTAGGATTGGGTGGATAATTTCAAGCTTTGTTGTTCATTGACTGTGTTCACTTAGAATGCATTTGAACAGTGTAATTCTCTAATAGCTGATATCTTACATCTGTGACATAGGATTATTAAGCCTATTTTTCTAACAACAGTAATCTGCTGGGAAGTTCTTCTGATGTTTTTTCCCAGGAGAAGTAAGATTGCATTTGCTTTTCATCCGTCTTAATAAACAGTATAAATGCCAATTGTGATGTGCTGCCCAAATGTATGCACTAAATTGTGCGGTTGCACGCCATTAACTGCGGGAGTGTATGTGTCTTCTTCCCGTTCGATACGAGCATTTTCCCGCTTAGTTTTTAGAGCCTCTTGAGATGTGGCGTTAGTTGCAGGACACATAAGCTGAAAGGGGAGTGAGTATCAATCAATCAAATGTTTATTGAGTGCTTACTACGTGAAAGGCACTGTGCTAAGCTGGGTTTAAGCAGAGTATTAAAAGGAGCTGGAGGGAAAGGGTTCTTTTTTTAGACACTCTCAGAGGCTCAGTGTCAAACAGAGCGGGAATGCTGTGCAGACTAATACTTTTCCAGACTGTGGAAAATTGTGAATTAGGTGTTTCACCTGGCTGATTTTACTCATTTCTCTTTCTTGATTCCCCCTCCTTCACATCTTTTCCTATTTCCCCAGGCCCTTTATACTCTCTGCTCTTGTAACCCCACTGTCCACGACCAGCATTATTTCCTTCAGCTGTGCTTGGGCCGTCCAGCCCCACTCACTCCTGTCCAAACGTCTCATTTCCTCAATGCGATCTCTTTGGGTTACAACCTGTCCCCCTAGTCTTGTTAATATATTAATGATCAAAACCATTTAACTCATTCATTTACCAGGGGCATTTACATTTTAATAGGTATTCTATACATGACAATATTTACTTAAAAAAAATCCTCTAATGATGACATTTAAAACACTCTAACAGATCAGAAGGGGGAGATTTGTTTTTTAGGTGAGTGTGTATTTCTGGAATCCTTCAAATCACACTTCTGTCGGCCGCTGCCTATTCTGTTCAGAGGTATAATTAACTGTATTCACTACTCATTTACTTTTTTTTCCCATGGATTCAATTTAAAAGAAACTCAGCAGCTGCTTAAATCGCCTAATTTCCCTTTTGCATTTTCATTTAGCAGGTTGTTGAAAAGAAAAAAACAGTTAGCATTTTAAAACTTACAGAACCCTAGAGTATTTTTTCTTTTCTTTTGTTTTTTTACACATTTGCAATGTATTCATTTATAGGCAGGTGATAGTTTCCTTCAATTTTCAATAAATTGTATCTGCATTTTACAAATCAGAAGTGTTCTCACCTAATGAAATATTGATGGAATGCTAAGATAAGGGTTCAGACTGTTGCGCTCTGTTCGAAAATTGATTATAACTGAAGACAGAAAAAAGACAAAGTAAATGTAGGCTGGCCACCTGATGGAGGAGGGTAATGGGCCACACAGAAAGATGGCAGCCAGCGCATTCCAGGACTGCAGCAGAACTTCAGTGAGGGAGCCTTACTGAAATGTGTCTGCAGGCATCTTTATCTAGATCTCTTGTGTGATCAATTAGAGCCGTATGAGCGGTCAGGATGGACCAGGGAACTGTGTTCTTCTCACGGGGAAGGGAAATCTCAAACTGCAGAAGGAGGCAAGGATAGCCTGGAACACAGATTTCTAGATAAGGTCCCATCTAAAGAAGTTTAAGTAAGCAGACATTACTAGGTTTGATGAAGGCTTAAAATGTTGAACTTTCATAGAACGCTCCGAAGCCCAGAAACCTCAAGGAAATCCAGAAACTGAAGACAAGCAATGTCAAAAATCTCAGAAAAGACTTCCCTGAGACCAGGCAAGGACAAGAGTGACAAGTTAATGAACGATCAAAAATTAAGAGTAGAAAATATGACCATGAAGAGATTGTATTTCTTGCCAGTCTTCCTTCCTCTTGGTCTTTATGTATAATTTTTCAAAATCATTTGAATAATAATCAGCAAATTTAAAGAAGAAACTGTCAGTTGGATTTTGTACATTTTCTCCTCCTTTGAGCCACTCATTGTTGCAAGGCTGGACATAGACTCCCACTATCAAGACTTTTCCTCTTACGGCAGCTACAGAATTAGAGGACTAGTAACATAAGAGCCAGCACAACACATATTAAGAGTCTTTTTGTAGATCTAACTAGTAAAGGAAAGTAACCTAAAATTCCCAGAATGCTGCCAGAGTCAGTATCTGGTGGACACACTTCAGATATAAATTTGAAAAGCTTAGAGCCTCTTAGTTAGCCAGAAAAACAGCCTGGCATCCTGGTGTTTGTGGGTTTGCAGATGCCTGGCACTGACATTGTTTGTCCCGCTGCAGGGTGGTCAGAGCTAATGTCATGCAGATTAACAAATGTGTTTTTCATTGCTCTGTAACAGTCTTCTTGAGACCACAGGCTCAGACCACAGGTCAGAAATCAAGACAGGACTCAGAATGTGTGTGTAAGCTAGCTTAGAGGCATCCTATACTCTCAGGAGCCAGCTGTTCTTGTGATGGAGCAATTAAAGGAACTTTCTCCCACACAGCAAAACAGTCAACTCCACCAGACGAGGCTTCATGTGGATAGCTTATGTTTTAGGTGCTTTTTGATTCTAACTGAGCAGATTTTTTTTTTTTTTCATTATTTTGCCAGCCACCTAAATAACTCTTCTAGCCTCACTTTTTTTTTTTTTTTTGGCTGAAGTATACTTGATTTACAATATTATACTAGTTTCAGGTGTACAACATAGTGACTCAATATTTTTATGGATTATATTCCATTTAAAGTTAGTACAAAGTAATGGCTATATTTCCTTGTGCTGTACTATATATCCTTGTTGCTTATTTATTTTATACATCTGTATGGTCAGGCCCCGCAGGGTGGCCGTTCTCTTGCTCTCTGTCCATCCCCTGCTCAACCAGTGCCTGCTCCACCTGTACCTACTCACATGACTGACCTTCCTATATACTTGCTCCTGCCGTGGCTAGTGATTGTTTTAATCTTTCCATCAAAGCTCTACACGATGATAGCTTATCAAAGGGGCGATGAGGGGCGTGCCCCTCTGCTGGTTTCCCTGATAACTGATGAGCCCACTTGATGTCAATTTCCCCCTTAACTGGTAAACTCCCCCTCCCACCTGGAAGTGAAGGCTGCCACTGTGTGCTGCCTGTTGTCTGCTGCACATGGTGGGTGTCGCTCCAGGACACTGCTTCAGACATGTAAGTTCCCCCATCCATTAAATCATTGATGTTTCTGTCGCTGACTCCAGGCTCTTTCTTAGGTCTTGAAGCTGAGTGAGTACAGGACTGGTAGGCTTCTGGGGTGCAGCCCAAGAACACAGTAGTTTGCCTCCCTGAATCCCCTACTCCTATCTTGCCCCTCCCCCGTTCTCCCCACCTGGTAACCACTAGTTTGTTCTCAATATCTGTGAGTCCATTTCTGTTTCGTTATATACATTTGTTTGTTTTATTTTTAGATTCCACAGAAAAGAGAGTACTATGCCTAGTGAAATAAGTCAGACAGAGGAAAACAAATACTCTGTATTATTACTTATATGTAGTCTCACCTCTTGAAATCGTTTTCTCTGTAGTGCTGCTTACAAGTTCCTTAAGTGTATCTTAACTATCTGAGAAGAATCTGCTCATAGAGAAAGTGCAGGAAAGACATTTGTCTCATAAAGCTGTCTGGATTAGTGAGTGTGATAAAGTAAGTGATGTACCAGGCACCGCTCTCTGAACATAGCACATGCTCAAATGTTCCTTTCCTACCCTTCAGGCGTTACCTTTCACCCATTTCCCCAAATCATCTTTTTCTTTTAGTTAGCTCTTCATACGTGACATAAACATACCATTTGATAGCCTATTAAAGTAAACAATAATCCAGCAATGAATAGTAACGTTATAAACCAGCATCTGTTTCATTCCTTTTGACATTTTGCCTTGAATAATTCTTTGCTATAGGGGGTTGTCTTGGGCGTTGTAGGATGTTTAGCAGCATCCCTGGCCTCTACCCACTAGATTCCAGCAGCACCTCCTTCCACCCACCTGCCTTCTGATAGGACATCCCAAAATATCTCCAGACATTTTCAAAGGCCCCCTGGAGGAACAAAATATCCCTTGGCTGAGAACCACTGCTTCCAAACAACTGGATTCATCATACCCATTCCTTTTTGCCTCTTCTCAGCTCTCTGCTTTTGGAGAAAAGAGCAAATGACAAAATAAACAAACATCAGGCATTTGTTTAAAACAGTAATAGTGACATCCCCAGACAGCACTGTCTTTCCAGGGTATCCTATTCACCATGTGTCTGGCACTCTGGACCCCAGTTTTCAGCGTGAATGGTGTCCCCTGGGCTAGGGCAAGGCTGGGGCCCTCAAAGAATGACATGAGACCAGGACACAGGCAACCCAGTTCTCTACACCATCCACCTGGAGTCCTGTGCAGTGAGAAGCAGGGAGGCATCACGTTTCCCAACAGCAGGAAAACTCCATCATGTTCACCATGCTTTATGGAAAATCACAGGAAATCATTTCCAAAAATACAGATGAGAGTTACAAGGGCTTTCTGAATAATTTTCAGTTTACCAGTTAGTATCCTTTAAACAAAATGACTCATTCCCTGAATATTCCATTTATTCAAGAGAATGGTTACTGTCTCAATAATAATTGTTCTCCTATGATATTTTGGTAAACCATGGAAATAAATCCTGGTTTTGGAATGGGATAGTTCATTGATTGACATTTGTTCCAGGATAAATTACCATCTGATAAAATCCACAGCTCCAGATCCTGCCAGTAGTTTTGGGTACGTCTGTTTGCAGTTATCCTATCATTTGCTAGTTATTTCTTCTGATGGTTCACAGCTCTCTGAATGTGCTGCAAGCCAATGGCCTTCTCCTTAGCTTGAATCTTCCTCCTGCTCATTAACTAGCCCCACTCCTGGCTGCATAACCCACATAAACCTCTTTAATACATTAAGCTTCTGTGTCAGTGATCTAGTTAACATTTAAACAGCCCTCAATTTTTTTTTTTTTTATAATTTACAACTCCAGGGTAGTAGGCATCTTCTTTTTGATGTTGACTATGCCACCCACCTTGCTGCCATTTCCCCAAATATCCGTAGTTGCTCAGATTATAAAGATTTCCACAACTGCACAGGTATGATGCAAGATTATTATTTTTTTTCTTATTCATTATTTTAAAATCCAGGTTTTATTGTATGTAACAGTGTTACCAAACTCAGCTTTAGCTGCTCACCACTCAAAAGCCAATAATTGGAGAGGAAAGCGTCAATAGAAAGGAAAGGTGTTTTAATCCAAAAAGCGGGCAATCTGGGGAGATGGTGGACTCATGTCCAGAGACCAGCTCTGAAGATTCTGCTCAGCCATGAGAGTTTTTGAAGAGAAAAAGGGGTTGGAGGGTTGGGGAATGGAGAATCTCAGTGAATCGTGGAGGCAGGAGGTTGGGTTCTGAATCATTCTCCATTGCGTGCAGACTGGTTGACTCTCTCTTCAGATATTATCTTGCCCATGTGATGCAGGATGGCTAAGGGGGCTGTTGTGGATAGAGAGTTAATCATTCTTTAACTATTTCATTCTTCATTCTTACTTCTTTTAATCTAGGAAACAAATCAACAGGTTAGGCAAGGCATGGTGTGTACTCAGGAAAGCATAAGTCAGGAGTTAGTGTCAATTGCTTGTGATATTATTCCTATAATGAGGTTCTTTTAAGGTTAGAGGGGGACAGAAATGGGTGAACAGGGAAGGGGCAAAAGAGCTTTCAATAGCAGCCAGGTAAAGACCCATCGCCTTGGTCTTATCTTCCTTGCGCAAATCTTTTCCCTCCATTTTTAACAGTGCTGCGTGCAAACATGTTGTTTTCATCCCCTGAAAACATCCAGAGGTCTATTCGCCAGGGAATGACCAGTCACTTTACACTGGTGAAATCCAGGTGAGCTGGAAGATAGCAGCAGCACACTGGGGGAGGTTAGGTGCCATCGATGTACGTATGAAGGTGAGGAGGAGATTTAGGCTTCAGGGTAGATGCTGAGAGCTACAGGGCATGGCAGGAGTTACTTGGAACGTGAAAGCAGGAGGGGCTTTCTTCAGGGATCTGATGTTCAAGTTGAGCTGTGATCTGTGCACAGCTGTCACCCTTACAGCTCTCCTATGGTCCAGATTCAGTTGTGACCATTCCTGGGCCAGGTCCCCTTTGCGTTTTTAAAGACCAGTGTGTGGTTCCTTTAAAAAAGCTTTGTGCTAAATGTTTATTTCCTTAATGGACTCCAAGCGTATTGAAAGGCGGCAAACACACTGCCAAAGCTACTGCTCTGTTTGACACCAGAGGACAATGTCACCCTTTCTTTCCTGTAAAATCATCGTCGTCACCATCATTGTCTTTGTGACGGTAGATATTTATTGCAGTACTGCTATTTGTAGGACACTGACCTAGGCCTGGTGACGTGTCATTATGCTGTGAATCAAACTTCAGTACTTCATGCTGTCTTTCAAAGTGTCATGTTAGAGTGCCCCTGATTTTTTGTAATCTATTCTCCCATGCCTTCTCTTAGCTAATTTTATGTAAATCTGTTCAACACTCCTTCATCATCCAAATCTTGCTTTTAACTCTTTTGGCTTTTACCCTTGTTCATTGCCTGGACTGATTCCTTTTTTTCATTTCTTTCTTCCAAAGAACTCTTGTATTACACTCCACCAGGAGACTCTGTCAGCCAAACACAAGAAGCTTATATAACCCTCAGGGTGTCACCCTCTGGGGGTGTGCAGAAAAGCAAGGAGACGCAGAGGTTTTCATTCTTGTAGGTCTCATGTGACCTGTGAGGTTCAAAAGGGCAACAAGCTACTGTTGCTGGACACTGAGTGAGGGCATTTAAAAAATTTGCAGCAAAGTGTTAGAGCTGACAGAATATGTCGGTGACCAACCTGATTTCCATCCAAACACATAGTATGGAAATGACTCCCTCATTCTACTGGAAGCAAAGTGCAAATGTTCATGCATTTTTTTTAATTTTATAAAAGCCCCCAAAGAAGAACTATGACAGTTTACTTACTTTTTTCACCTCCTAACACAGAATTATGGGTAGATGGATAGACAGACAGACAGACAGTGTTTTGTTGATGCTGTTTAACTGAATGATCCTCATCTCTCATTACAGTGCTTACTATCATGAACATTGCCCAATGTCTTTTGTTCCTGATTTCTGTAAACACTTTTGAAAATTTAATGTATTCAATAAACATGTGGCCAAGGGACTTAGAAACTCTGAATCACGCCTTTGTCCACTGTCTTCTTCCTGTGAGTTCTGTTGGAAAATACACAGAAGACATATGGAGGTACTGCTAAACTCATAAGGGTATAAAGACAGAACAGAGGTATTTGTGAACCAGAAATCATAAATTCCATCGTGGCAATTCCAGTCTTTTTTTTTTTTTCCACAATCACAACCAAAAACAATTTCAGCTCTCTGTGTCTCTACTTCTTGCCACGTCCCTCCCTTCCCATATGAAGATGAAAAGTATGAGGCAAGTGCCAGCTCTACTTGCTCTCTGCCTCTGCAAGGATTGAGTCACATTGGCACTCGCCATCTACCTCTGCTTGGATTAAATCACGAGCCACTGCAGCCCCTGACCTCCAGTACGCCCTGAAAGGAGTTCAGGATGGAGGCCAGGAATGAGGCACTCTGTGCTCTGGGAAAACTGGCAGAACAGGCCTTCAGATAGATATTTTCAGAAGATTTTATGAGCCCAAATTCTTGCATCTCCTCAGATCTAGAAAAGCACTAAAATCAGTTATGGTGACATCTGCTCCTTGTGACTAGCAGCAAGCCTCTGCCTAACCATGTGCTTGACTGCACGCCCCCCCTTCACTGAAATCACATACAATACTGAGCTCCCCCTACCGCTTCCGAGCAGTTACTCAGACCTATCTGAGATGCCGTCTCCCGGGCTATAGTCCTTATTTTGCCCCAAGTTAAACTTAACCCACAACTCTCATATTGTGTGATTTTATTTCAGTCAATGCAAGTTATTTAATCTTTTTGGGACTCAGCTTCCTCATGTTTAAAATGGACATAACAATAGTATCTCAAAGGGTCATTGTGAAAATTAGATGAGTTAATATATGCAAAGTGCTTAGAACAGTACGCTGTGTATAGTAAGTGTCAGTTAAGTGCGTGCTATTGTTACCTGGAGTCCCTCTTAGTATGAGGTAAGCATTGGTCAAGGAAGTATCTTTAATGGCCATGAGTGCTTTTTACCTTTGAAAAGAGGCCCTGGCAATTGAATTGCAATTAGCTATGCTGCCCTAAAAAAAGTGCCAATCCCTTTGTGGTTCAGAATGAAAATCCTTTTCACTTATTATGGCCAATGTTACAAAAATGCTGGGAATATTCACTAGAAAATTTTGCTTAGTAACTGCAAAGGCAGTAAATGTAATAGAAATTGAAAACATTTACTGTGTGAATAATTCAGGAAACAGTCTTAAAAAACGTGGGAAAATTATATTGCAATGTTTTAAAGATGGAAAGTCAGTATATTTGTGTTGTCCTATCACACACAGTAATCTTACAGAGATACTTTTTGAAAAAACATAGTTATTACCATAAATCCTTTAAAAATAGTCAGTGAAAAGTTGATGGTAATATGAGGAAGAAACAGTACGTGACACTCCTTAACTAATACGTGCAGAAAAATTTTCCTTCAGTAAAAGTGCTTTGTGCTCTAGCTGCAGAATGGGCTCTTGTCATCTCCTTAGTCTCTTTAAGATTCTGTTTGTTTAACACTTTGGTTTTGGAGAGCTGAAAAACTCTATATCAAAAGATGAAAAAAAAAACCCAGAGTATTTTAAGGCAGGGACAAACAATGCGAATGCTAAGTGAAGGCAGAGGAAAAGTCAGCAACAGACATGCCACCAAGCACAGCATGGTCAGTGAATACGGGCTCTAAGTTTGTCTCTGAACTTCCTCATGGCCAAAATCAAAGGAGAAAGGATGAACTACAAGATTTTTTTTTGACACTATGATACATAGACCACTGAGTCTTTAAGTGAAGCAAAGAGTTTCCTGGTACTGAGGTCTAATAAAAATTTGTCCTGTAGGTTTTCACAAAGGGGATACTGGCCATGTGGTGGATGTTGGTTTTGGTCACCTAGCCACCATAAACACCATGACGTTATAAGATTCTCTCTTTCTCTCTCAGAGAGGCCAGTGGCAGAACACCAATCCACTTCAGTAGAAAAAACTCTGCAAGTGATCAAAGTAAGTTCTGGTGAGATATGGACTCTGACTGGGCAACCTGAGCATTACTTCTTGCAGCTGAATTTTGGGGAATTCCTGTGGAGAGATGAAAAATGTACTGAACCTGGCGGCAGAAGTCATACACTTCTGTCCTGTTTCTGCTTCTGAGTGGAGGTATAACCAGGGTGCATCTACTCCTGTCTCAGATGTGGTTCCCCAGAAGCAAATTCCTGGATGTACATTCAGATACAAGTGACCCACTGCTATAATGCTCCTTGGATAAGGCCAGAAAGGAGTTGGAGGAGCAGAACAGGAAAAGGGCAGAAGGCAAGTGAAGATGCAGTTTCAGGAGAAGTCCTGCCTCAGCCTGGACACCAGGAATTTGGGGAGTTAAATCTCACCTAAGAGTTTTCATGGAGGCAAAGCCCCCAAATTTTGTACCTTTATACGAGGTAGCTCTTAGCTGTCCTGGGCTGGGGTGGGAGGCTGGATGGTGGGGAACCTAAATAATCAGCCTCCTCAGGCTCTTTGTAAAAGGCAAGCGATGATGGTGATCTCTTAGGTAGCATCAGTAGGTGATTATAAGCTCTGTGCATCTAGGGTTACTTTTTAATTCTCCTGGGAATACTGTTTAAATTACAGCATGGCTATGTCGCTTAAACAGATGGAGAAAGAACGACAGTCTGGTCGAAAAGCAAAGGCGATACCATGAACTGGCCAGATCGTTGTTTATTAGCAGCTCTGAAGAGGCTTTGTCTCTCCTGGGGAAACCAAAGAGGGGATGCGTGTTACACGTGGGAAGGGACAGGCTGGGAAAGGGTCAAGACTTGAACAGTTGTTAGAAGACGGCACTTGGTCAACTGGATTGAAAGCCAATTATGGAATACTGAATGAAAATTACTCAGCCTTTGTGGCTGCGGTGGCACCTGTTCAGACCAACTGACAGTAGTGTATTTCTCCCTTGCCTGGAAGAGGGCAGACCCAGTTTCTTAAGAGTTAGTGGGTGGTTGGAAGATTTCAGCCACCATTCTCTATTGGCACATACCACACCTGCCTGTAAGCGTGAGGCCCTGTAGCCCTCGACACCAGCCTTCCAGTGAGCAGCCTTCCCATCCGCCTTCCATGCAGCCCAGGAGGCTGAGACTACTGAGGAAGCTTATTTGCATTTAATCCTTGTTCTTTCAGTCTGGGTCTCTGGGAGAAGGCTTTTTTTTTTTTTTTAAATCACCTATCTCCAACTTTAGAACTCGAAATTTAATTCCTAATCAAACAAAGATTCTGTGACTATGGACAAGTCACTTCACTGAGCTTCAGTTTTCGTATGTGTTAGAGACGATAACATAGTGTCTATCCTGTACACTTGTTGTGAGGATTAATTGAAATTTTGTCTATACACCACTTAGAACAATGCTTTGTCAATATTGTCATCGCAGGTGGGGTGGTGTTTTAGGTCAAGACTTACTGGGAGATATCTCCCACAGATGTCTGCAAGAATAAACACAAAAGCAAAAGAACACATTATTTATTGCAAGTTGATGAATTATTTTACTTGCTCTAAAATGTATCTCTACTTAATACATTCTAAGCTGCTTCTTAATGAATATCTTGTATGTCTATTCCCCTTAAATCAGCTGATCAAGATAAAACCACAAAGTAAAACAAATAACTTCTGTAAAGTAGCATGGAAACCATAAAGTCAACATTGCAGTTGTTACACTGAATAGAAACAGACTGAATCCCTTTATTAACAGACAGAGATGATCTCTTTAGGTTAAGAAACAAAACCCAATTACAAAGTATTTACAAGAAAGAAACAACTCAGAGTGATAAGGCAAATTTGCAAATAAAAGAACAAAGATACCCGGCACATGCAAATAAGAAGAAAGAGCAAGTCCCACTGTTAATGTCGGATAAGTTAAAAGGCATAAACAGGATAAGAAGAGATCCACGTGACGTTGAGGTGCAGTTTATGACCACGTCTAGCAAAAACCCTATGTGCACCAAAACATACAGAAGCTAAATATGAAAAGCAAAATAAATTAAAATAAGAAAATATTGAAACATAATTATGAATACCAACATCTAACAATATAACCTCAAAATACAGTGCAGCAGCTGTGGGGAGAAATAGGTGAGTCAACTGATGTAGTTTTAGACTTTTAACATGGTCTTCCTACAATGAGGTAGCAAAAAAACAGCCAAGATACAGAAGCCTAGAATAGTGCAGTTACGTGCTCAAGCTGTTAGTTTTACGTAGAACTTTCAGCAACACTGAATACAGAGTGCACTCATAGAATGTTTACAAAACCTGGCCATGTACAAGGGGAGCCTCAATATGTACCAAGGGATAAGTAGTGATGATAAAATGAGCATGATAATTATCAGTTAAGTGCTTAGAATGTGAGAAGCACAATTCTCAGCAACTTGGATCCTCAGTAAAACCTATGAAATAGGTCCATTATTATTTCTGTTTTACAAACGAAGAAACTAAGGCACAGACAAATAACTAATTTGTCAAGTTCACTCAACTGTGCAATTGTTCTTACCCATTATGCCATATTTATAACATCATGCTAATGAATTTGATAATCTGAATAAAATGAAGACATTTCTAGGGGGAAGAAAATGCCAAAACTGGCACAAGAAGAAATAGAGAACATAAACAAACCACTAGATATTAAAGAAATGCAACTGTTAATAAGTGTCATACACACTGTATTCTTCCACTATTAATATATAATCCTTGGGTTAGAAATAAAGTCCTAAGGGACATTGAAAAACATTTAGAACTAGAGAAAACTCAACAAACCACATGTCAACATTTATGGAACATAGCCAAAGTAATGCTTATAGGGAAATGTGTAGCTTTAAAATAATTACTGGGAAACAAGAAGGGTTGGGAACCAATGTGGTAAGCATTTAACTTAAAACTTTGGAAAAGGATGAAGAGGGCAAAGAAAAGAACACAAAGAAGAGAAAATGTGTAGCAGTTAGGATTTGATCAGAAAAACACTGCAACTGAGCGACATAAAATGAGACCTTATAGAATTGTGGGAGAAGTTGGGAGAATAAATGTCTAAAAGAGGAAGAATGGAGGACCAGAGAGAAGCCTAATAACCAAGTACCATGGAGAGGAGCTGGTGAAGTCTGTGAAAGGCTATTGCTTATATCGGATGGTGAGGCTTGTTGTGAGGATTAAATGAGTTGGGATATATACAAAGGGCTGAGGACAGAACCTGGCCATACAAATTATGGCATGTGTTATTCTAATTTTATGCATAATAACAATAATTAGTCAGAAGTAGTTGGGGAAAATATGCTACTGTAACAACTCTCTTACAACCAAGATTAGAAAGTACCTAGAAATAAATTTAATAAGAAAAGTACTTGGGAGTGAGGCTATAAAATTTTGCTCAAGAACATAAATTACGATTTAAACCAGGTATCTGTAAACTTTTCCTACAAAGGTCTAAATAGTAAATATTTGGGGCTTTGGGTGCAGATGGTCTCCATAGTAACGGTTCAACTCTGCCACTGCTCAACTACAGCTGTAGCATAAGAGCAGGTGTGGACAACACAGAAATGAAGGAACATGGCCGGATTTGGCCAATGGATGGGCTATAGTTTTCTGACCCTTAATTTTTAAAAAAAATTGAAATTACATACTATATCCTTGGGTGGAAAAATGTAACACATACAAATGTCCATTTCTCCAAGATAATGAATGAAAGGAATATTTTGGAAAGATAACTGCATAGAAATAGCTTTAAAAAGATTAGTGCAACTAAAGAGAAAGCCTAGAAAAAGTTTTTCTTTTTCTCGCTCCCCTACCCCCTTTCTCTCTCTCCTTACCCATTTAGAGGAAAACTAAGGTCAAATCTTCTTTACTCATAGAAATATGTAATTTTCAAAGTAATTCAAAACTCTTGGAAGAACATTGTGGAGAGCATATGTAATATCTAGGTTTGGTGAGACAAGTTTTCATTTATAGATAGAAAACCTAAAAGCCATAAAAGGAAAAGCTGATTTTTTATTACATAATAATTGAGTGTTTTTATATAGTAAGAGATACCATAAACAAGATCAAAGGTAAACAAGAAAGTGAGAAAGAATGCTTAAAATATACACAGTTCTTTTGTGTTGACACTGAAATGCCAAAAACACAACAAAAAGGGGAAAAAGCTATTCAGAAAAATGCCAATTCAAAGGGCTCATAACGATTCGAACGTGCACTCTGCCACAGTGGCAGCACCATCTCCTGCACTGGATAGGTAACATGGGATGTAGATGGCAGCAGTGTTTGTGACAGAGGGCAAGACGGACAAAAGCAACCACTTCTCACCTGAGAGTGTTTGAATGTATCGTGACAACTAAACCATCAGTAGTACGTGAAAATTAAACAGAATGAGGTACAGTTTCTAGTTTAACTGGAGGGATTTCTCAATGCACAGAGCAAAGCAAGACGTAGAGGAGTTGTATACAGTGCGGTCTCCTCTTGTTATAAACAGTGGGCCTCCCCGAATCTTACGTGCACAAGTGTGTATATTTATATATCAATTTTAGGAGCACACAAAACTAAAGAACATCGATTACCTGATGAGATGGGGATGCGGGGGTGGGAGGTGGAAGGGAACACGGTGCACGCACCCACACGCGCGGTTTGTAAGGAAAAAAGTGCTCATGATTTTAAAAATCTCACTTATGTAAAATTTTATTTATATATCCATGGGTGGCATTAAAAATATTTAACAACCGGTATGGCACAGATACAGACCAGTCAGAACGGACGCTGGCTGCTGCACCGTACGGGGGTGCGCCCCCTGAATATTGGCCCTGTTACTCCCCTACATACTTGTGCCTTTATTTCTGTAGGATGGATTCCTGGGAGTTGGATTGCTGGGTCAAAGGGTATGTGTATTTCTAATTTGAAAAGAGATGGCCAGCTTGCAGTCCAAAAAAGACTATAGTGATTCACATTTCTTCTGTTGGTGTATACGCGTGCTTTCCCCCAGCACCCCAACAGCAGTGGGGAACATATCAATCACTGAGCAGGGAAATAGTCTGAGATAGGCAAGTATTCTGTCTCTCAGCTGGAAGCCTCAGCTGTTGAAAAGAGTGAAAGGAGCTTGTGGTTTTAAGGAAGGTCTCTGACATGCTAATCTTCAACTCCGAATACTCTGTGCCCAAGGTAGAATGTCTCCCAGCTGCTCCTGCCTTCCCCCATGTTAATCCCCACCCGCTCCAGTTTAGGACTTGTCCCTTCTTCCTAGGCTGAGGTGATAATTTTATTGCAACGGATGTGCCTATCTTTGAGATGTGGTGCCATTTAAAGCTTTTATCACTAAACCCAGAGGATATGGTTCCCTCAGCAAATGGACACTGTGATAACTGACTACTATTTTTAAGAAACCAAAGTTCAAGTCAGAAAACTCTAATGATATGGGCATTACTGTGGTAATGCACACTTGTCTTGCATAACGTTGTGTGGAAATGGTGAAGAAGTGAGTGACGAGTTCCCCCTTATGGAATGTAAATGTTCGTAATTCTTTGGTTAGGGCTTTTGGCCCTCTGAGCGTGCAGAGGGCTTCAAGGTAGAGAGGGAGAGGGAAAACTTAAATAGAAAATTTTCAGCATGGTTGATGGGATGGATGGTGATATAATTTATAAAGAATAATGATGGAGAGTGTTTTTTTTTAAAAAAGGGCAATTAAATTCAGTTTTGAACATTGAATTTCATTCAATCACGATTTTTATTGAGAGTTCACTGTATTCTGGGTGCTGAGGATACAGGGATAAATGATACCATTTGAAACCCTGAAGATACTCTTAAGTCTAGAGCTCCGAATAGACAATTAAAACCTGTGGTGTACATTTTAGTTAAAATGTGAATTCCAGGATGCCAGAGGAGAAGAGAAAAAAGATACCTAGTTCTAGCTAAGGGCTCCTGTGGGAGCCTTTCTGGTAACGGTGATACCCAAGCTTAGGCTGGGAAGAGTGTGAGTCCAGTGTGTGTAAGAAAAGGGCAGTCGGGATGGTGAACAGCATGGACAAAGGTTGGACGGCAGGGCCAGTGAAACAGGTGTGGGAAAGGACCAGGGACATGTGAGTGAACATGGGCAGCAAAAAGAAACAGGTTGAAAAGTAGGATCATGAAAGACCTTTCAAGCCATGCAGAGGAATTCATATCTTATCCTGTGGTTGAGGCAGTGGATCATCGGTAAAGTAGGTGAGTGATGACCCAGTTTGTATTAAAAATAGAATCATGGACCTTTGAAAAGGAGAGGTGGTAGGACTGGTGACAGGAGGCCGCATCCAGTAGGGATTGCAAGCATCTCAGCAAGATGTGATGCAATGCTAAGGCAAGATGGACCAGACCGCAGGGACACGGGATGAGTCTCCTCTTTGCATCAGGTGTTCTCATGACAACTCTGATTGTGCCAGACCATCCACTGCCCTGTCTAACCTCTGGCTCTTCTCTTCCCATTTCCCACAAGCTTCTATGGTGCAAAGCCCATTTTTGTTAAATATTGGAGTCAGCAATCAATTTGTCATTGAATGATGAATAAGTCTCAGGCTCATTTTAAGAGAAACTTTTAAAAATTGGTGGTGGTTCAGGTAAGGTTACTTATTTAAAGCATAATTTTTGGCTGTACAAGGGTGTCGTTTATACCTCATAGCTGGCCACCTGCTTTGCCTGCTTATGAAACCAGCTTTGTGCAGCGTGTAGAATGGTCAGAGGTGAACAAGTGAGATTTTTCTCCCCCACCTTTGACAGAGTCTCTTTTTCTTTGGTAACAAGGAACCCAAAGCAACTCTGGCTAACTTAAGCGAAAGTTAAGAAGTTGGGAAAGAGGCAGGGTGAATTTCTTGGACAGATAACATGAGATTTCACAGAATCAAAGGAGAAAGTGAGCAACTAGGCTGGAGAAGTGGCTCCAGCGACCTTTGAGTCAGGAACTGGTCAACTGTCCTTCTGGGACACGGCCCTAGAGGGGACAGTCCTCCCAATTTAGATTCTTATTGGGGAAGCACTTGATTGGTTTGGTTTGCTCAACATACCCGTCCATCAGGGAAGGCAGAGTAAAGGTGAGGGGTTTAATCTCTAGGAAAGTGGACTCTGGCACCAGAAAAACCAGAAAAGGATGCCAGGCAGGCAAATGCAGCAGATATCCACTATAGCATTGTCTTGCTAATTTATAAATCGAGGGAACCAGGAGATTTTAAGCCCTCCTCTTCCTTTAAACTTTGGAGTTTGAGTTTGTGAGTTAAATATGGCTCAGTACCCTTGTAAGCTTTTACAAGTCTATGGATACCTCTTATCGTGTATTCCCTTAGTCAGTGAGACAATCTCATGGTTAGATGTTTCGCTGATGGGGTCTGAATAGAACCACCAGTATTTGCATGCTGGGTATTTACAACTGGCTTATAGCAATGGAAAGGCTAGTGTTTAAGAATAAAGCTCTGAAGGAAATCCTCATAAAGATAATAGAAAGATACAAGTTTCATAGCTTCTCTGCAGCAGAAGGCTATTCTGGGAAATTACCTTTAAAATATGTGGAATCTTTAGTTTTAGGGATTTCTACTTTCCTTCCCATTCAAGACCAAAAATGTAATATTGTTAAAATACAGTTTTTCCATCTCTGATCAGATAAAATGTTGACCAAGAAGCCACTTAATCAGTCCACGCGTCAGTGGCGTGACAACCGCACTAGGGACATTTCCAGAGACTCTCTAACAGTGTTCCTTGTGGACTCCAAGCAGCCAGGGCCTCAGGCTTGCTGAAGCCCTGACAGCAGCTTTACTTGCCTTTTTACAGTAACAACAGGTGCTTGGCACCAGCGGATGTTTGCCACCGTAAGTTTCTTTCTACTCAAGACCATAGATGCATTCTGGCTCTGCTCCGGCCTCAAGGGGAATCTTTTCCTTATTCGCTAGAGAGGGGCAGAATCCTAGTGATTTGAGCTCTGACTTTGATCTGGGAAATTTTGAGGAAAAACGGAGCATGTGCCTTTGATGTTGAACTTTCCTTTTCACTTGTATGGGACTCAGTACAGTCTTCTGTTATTTTCCCTGTCATGATTTTTGACCTGCTTCTGACAAAGAGGGAAAATAAACTAACCCGCGTAAGAAAACTAGTGTCAGCATTAGAAAACCATGTGTAAGAGCAAATGGAAAACCAACATCCACGAGTCATAAAAATTAATGGCCGGGTGTGGCACACAGCTGCCCAACTGTCAGGAGAAAGCTAGATTGTGAATTGCTGGGGAATTAACGATTGTAAGAGGAGGAGAGTAATAGTGATTTGAGCTGTAACACCAGTGGGGAGGGGGGGATGGGAGGAATATTTAAGCATTTGCCTTAGAGTCAGTGGCTTTCTTTGATACCTAGGTTTTTTTTTTTAACCACAGAAGTACCCATCCAATGATGATGAAAGTGGTTACGACAATAGCTGCTGGTGAGATAGGGAAACTGGAGTGTTCTGAGGAAAAGAGATGTATATTTCAGGCATCTTGAAGTGCTCTAAGGGGATCTCATTAGAGGCCCTTGGACAGGAAATCAGAATTTTATTCAGTTGTGAACACTGGATTCAACTTAAATGATGTAAATCAAAGGTAATAAAGAGTGAAACAAGGAAAGCTGAAAGGAAGTGACTTCTCAGACATCGTATGTTACTTCTGCTCATTTACATTGGCCAGACAAGTCACATGACCCAGCACACCATCAGTGGTAAGCCCATCCTACCAATATGGCTTGGTGGAGAGATGTAGCAAGTAGTTTGAACAAATAATGGAACCTATGCTATTACTGATGCGATTTCTTTCATTATCATAGATTTTCCATTTACTTCTTTTTAAATTTTCTTCCAGGTTTATTGAGATATAATAGACATATAACATGGTGTAAGCTTAAGGTGTACAAAATAAATGATTTTGTATATATATATAGTGAAATATTTACCACAGTAAGGTTACTTAACACATCCTTTACCTCACATAATTACTATTTTGTTGTTGTTATGTTGAGAAAATTAAAGCTTCACTCTCACAGCAGCTTTTGAGCATACAGTACTGTTTGTTAATTGTGGTTACTATGCTGAGCTTTAGATCCTCAGAAACTTATTCATCTTAAAATTGAAAGTTTGTACTCTTTGACAGTCATCTCCCCATTTGCCCCACCTCTCAGCCTCTGGCAACCACCATTCTGCTCTTTGTTTCTGTGAGTTCAATGCTTTTAAATTCCACATAAAAGTGAGATCTTACAGTGTTTGTCTTTCTCTATTGTATTTCAAGTAAATAGATGAGGGATGGCCCTCAAGGTCCATCCATGTTGCCACATGGCAGATTTCCTACTTTTTAATGACTGAATAATATTCCATTGTATATGCATATACCACATCTTCTTTATTCTTGTTACTATGTTTTGGCTATTGTGCATAATGCTGCATGAACATGAGTGAAAATAATCTGAGATCCTTTTTTTCATTTCCTTTGGATATATACCCAAAAGTAGGATTATTGGATCCTATAGTAGTTCTATTTCTTATTTTTTGAGGAACCGCCATATTGTTTTTCATGGTGGCTGTACCTGTTTACATTCTTACTAACAGTTCCCCAGGATTCCCTTTTCTTCACATCCCTGCCAGCATTTGTTATCTCATGTGCTTGAGAATAGCCATTCTAGCAGGTCTGATGTGGTATCTCATTGTGGCTTTGATCTGCATTTTCCTGATGGTTAGTGATGTTGAGCACCTGTTCATGTACTTGTTGGCCATTTGTACATCTTCTTTGGATAAATGTCCTCTGCCTGTTTTCTAATCTGATTGTTTTGCTATTGAGTCATATATTGACCCTGCCTTTCTGGGTGTTTTGCAATAGAAAATTTTTCTTTAGGATATCTTAATCACCATATTGTTGGAAAAGGAATTGCTACCAGGTTTTTTTTAAATAGAAAGTGTGTCAGTGCTTCTCAACTTCATGCTACCTTTTTTTCCTGAGTGTATACATCCTTTAAATACCTCTATTCCAGCTGCATTTACTGGATCTTTGAGAAAATAGACTTGACACCTCCTACCAACCTTTCCTAAACACTTAAGCAAACAGGAGTATGTACATATATTTGTTCAGTTATGAAAATATCTATACATATTTCTAGTTTTAGTATGAACGTATATTTTAGCATCACCATATAAACTGTGATATAAACTTTATTTTTCCAAATGAGTCATACTGGAATGATACCAAAGTCTGAACTGCAAAATTCTTAAAAAGTTATTTCTATAAATTAAGTCATGTATGCTCTTCTTTTCCAGTTTGCCTGTTAACAACTATTCTACTTTGAATGCATTTGGAGGAGCAAAATATAAGTTATTTTTGTTGCCATTTGCAAATCCTGGCAATAATTTCTCAAGTCCCAACTTTATATGAAACTTTTAAGATGAAATTTGAATAATGTGAACCCCAAGTATAGCAATTCATATTGTTAAAAAAGTCTAGAGTCAAATGTACATGCTGAGTTTATCAGTAAGTGGCTGCAGGACTCTTTAACAGTGGAATTTCCTGGTTTTCTTTATGACTTTACAAGATCAAGCTTGACCTTTAAGAGTTTCACCACGGTGTAAGCTTTATAAACAGTCAATCACTAGCAGGTACCTCAACATTTGGGAGCTCAAACACAGGTTTTGATGACTGGATAGTAACAATAGCTACGATTGTAGTTACCAGTTATTGAGTGGACGCTTCATGTTAATAACTCAGTGTGTGGTCTTGCTTATCTTTTCTGTAACCCTGCAGATGAAGAAAGGGAGGTTCAGGAAGGATAACTTGCTGCCTTTCCTTCAGAACTTCTTTTTTTCTAAAATTAATTGGCTAAAATTTTGGGAGCTATATGCACTTGACAGTCTCTCAGGGTAATGTTGATGTGCTTTTCTAATCCTGCAGGTTTGAAGGATAACTGAAGTTTGCAGGCGGCTGGTTGGCTCAGGATGGATTAACTCTGGAGGTTTATGTAAGTAAGGCTCATAAACAGTGGAAACTGACCATGTGGTCATGGTTGGATAGTCACTCAAGCTCATCTATTGTTTTCCTTTAAAACTAATATGACTGGGAGTTTTACTGTCTATATGCCAAATTTGTACCAAGAAGATTGAAGTTTTATGATTGCTGCATACCATAGGGTGTTAGGATTATCTTGGAAAATTAAAATATAGACATACATTTCTTCCTGAGGGCATTGTCAATATTTGTTTGTATATATATTTATTTAGAAAAACTCCATAGGTAATTTTGATGTAGGTAGTCAGATGGCCGACATTAATCATCTAGCATCCGTTATTTCATGCTTTTATGACTAGGTGGGTTACAGGACAGAATCTCTTCATTGTCAACTTTAGGTGTAGAAAGGAAACAAATTCCACTTGGCTCGAATATGGAGTGGAATTTTATTGTCTGATCTAAAGAACACAAGCTTATGAAAAATGATATTAACTCCTAGTCAATTAATAGTTCTGATTTTCCCTACTGCTTGCAAAAATACATTAGAGAAACAGAAGTTTTAACTTCTTTCTAAGTATATGTATATGTATATATATGTGTGCATGTTTATACATACTATTTTTCGGTTTGTCAGTTAAATAAGGTGTGATCATTAGATAATAAGATTCAATAGCTAAGTTGAAAAATATTTTAAAGTTTTGCTTTATAGTTGTATCCCACACGAGTGACATGTATATTTTTTTATCCATGTCTTTTAGAAGTTATTTTGTGAAAAGTGACCACAATGGCTGCCCTGATGAGAAAAAAAAGATTGTATGATTCTCAGGCAGTTGATGCTAAAGCTTCCTCCATTTCTAGAATGTTCACAGAAATATAGGGCCATTACAGTGTCAGTATTTTTTATTTTTGCACATCCTTGTTGGTTTGCTTTTTTAGAAGACAGTCACATCAAGAACTGATACCCTCTGACAGGTCCTATTAATACACGTTGCATTCTTGCCACGTTGAGGTGTGGTCTTTCACTCCTCCAATATCATGCAAACTTGATTGCATGCAAAGTGGTACTATGTTCCCCAGTATATGGTATTATTGCTTTTCATTCAAGTTTGAATTAGGGAAACATGCTCTGTCCTAACAGGGAAGCCTTTAGCATTGACACACTGTATTCTTTGCCCCAATGTGTCAGTGAACACATTTTTATAATTAGTGCCTGAAATACCATGGGTGAAAAACCTGTCTCCTTTATTGTAGTAAGCCTTAATTGGACCACTCTTTGCTTCGTGACCAAAAATGGTCCATACTAGTGAAGGTGAGAATTGCAAATATTATGTTAGCAGTGGGAATCATTGCACATGGGTTCCATCTGGCACATATACATCTGTTGGACACTTCTGAGATTCCTGTACAAAACTCCTCCAGATCATATTCATTTTTCTTCTTTCTGAAAATGTGTATATCAGCAAGAAAACTGCATGCCTACCGCAAAGTCCTAAAGTACAGTTCATCTGGCTTTTTTACAGTCTGACAGTAAGCATCCTTTTCACTTTCTTTTGTTGAGCCACAGTCACCCTCCTCCACTTTTCCCATCAATTTGTTACCTCACTGTTCTTGTATGGCATTGGCCATGGGTATATTATTAAAACAGTCAGAAGCACGTGAATACTCAATTAAAATAGTCATCATAACAAGCAGATGAGTCTGATCTACCTGTAATACATGTCTCTGGATTACAAATACAGTATTGCTTGTCAAGTCTCAGAACAGGGAATGACCTATTTCAGGAGTGACAAAAACAGCTTCCATGACCAACGTACTCTGAGGGGCTGCAGTTGCTTAAAAAAAAGATTTCTCCTACAGATAGAGTCCATACTGGCTAATTTCAAAGAATTATCATAAGCATAATATGCAAAAAAAATGTATAAGGTCATAATGAGCCTTAGGAAATGAGTGTTTTACTTGCCAGTCACAGAACGCTGTGAAAAGTCCTTAATTCTTGTGTGTCAACATTTATATTGGATTTGATTCTGTCTATATTTCCACAGTAGCCAATGTAAATAACAGCATTTAGTGGCTCATATAAAGTACCTAAAAAGTTAGCAATAATCAGTGTTTCTCTCAACACTCAGTTTAATCTGTATTTGTACTTAACTGTCTATCACTACCCCCAGTAACAAATACTTTTTTAGAATGAGTATGTTAAAATCAGGAGTTGTGTCCTTAATCTCTTCATTCAAAAATCTTCCAAGTCTACCTGTCTATATCATTATTGGTTAAGTCAACAGCATCTTTTTAAATTGGGCCCCTTCTTAGGAAAGGCTGAACGATGCGGAAGACTGCTACCAAGATCATCAAAGCAGGTGCAGAAAGCATCCAAGGACTTCAAAATACATGCCACAAAACCTTGGCAGTTGCAGCCAGAGCAAGCTGCTGACTTGCAAAGTGGCCCACTCCTGGGTAGGGCAGGTCAGTGCCCGGGTGGGTGGAGCTAGAGTGGCTGGGGAGGGGTGGCTGGTCAGGCTCCAACCTTGCAGGGGCGGCAGTGGGAGGGGCACTCTCCTGGGCGGGGTCTAGCCTGTGCTAGACCACAGTTGCCACACCCTCCCTGAAGCTACACCTGAGAAGAAGGTTAAGAGCTCCCTTTTCACGGAGCTCACATTCTGCAGGAGGACCGAGGGATGAATTAATTTATTTCTTTATTATAGTCAAGAAGAATCTTGGGATGCTGGAAGCATGCGTAGCATGGGGCGAAAGCTGGATGGTAATTAGGGAGGCTGTCTTGAGCAGATAATGCTAGAGCTGAGCTCTGAAGGGTGTATGCAGAATAATCAGACAGCTGAAGGAGCTGGAGAGGAAGATCTCAAGGCAAGAGACACAGCAAGTGCAAAAGTCCTAGGGCTAGAGAGGAGGGCACTTCAGAGGAACTGAAAGGCAGCCAGAGAGCAGAAAACACCTTGACGCTAATCGGCAAGAAGTTGCTCTGCTTGATACATATAGATAATTGTTTTGTCACTTTCAGATTTGTTGAAATATCTCCTTCGCAGCCTTCATTCCTTTTGCCTCCTTTTTTTTTTCGTAATTAAGAAAATATTTCCTGTTTTCTTTTATTACATTGAATGGAACCTAAATAGTCATTTAAGTTTAGACTTAAAATGTGAGTCTCAAATAATATTTTTGTGAACTCTGACAAAATATAATGGAAAATTTTCCAATTAAGGATTCAGAACTATCAAACCTCTTGACCATCTTTTGTGTGGATATGATTAGGTTTAGGCAGATATAATTTTTTAAAAAAATAGATATTCCCATATGAAATTCAGTTTGGTAAGATAACTTTTAGAAATAAATTTTATCTGTGTTTCCCAAGATGATAATGTTACAGGTCAAGTTAAAAGAAAGGAATGGTAACACAAATGATGGGGAGGTGAAACCTTGACTTCTGAATGCTTACCTAGGAGATGACACCTTTCCACTGTTCTTAATAAATTACAAAATTGAAGTCATAGACATGCTGCCTATTTGCAGCCTTGTAATAAGTCTTCCAGAGGAAGCTGGGCTGATGTCAGGGAATTGTCATTTGAATCTAATACTTTTTCTCCATCATGCCAAATCATTTCAGTGTGTCCTGCTTGGTGAAAGGAGACTCGTAAATGCCTCTGCCACCCGTCACTGCTGCAGATCAGCAAAGAGGGATCCCTCTGGCTGTGTTTATCTAGCAACCAAAGTTGTGTTGCTAGTGTGAAGGTCGCCCCACATGAACCCATCAATCACCAGGCAGGATATTTCAGCCTCACTATGAGGACTGAGATCCAGCAAATACCTTAAACTGTTCCCTGGATCCACAAGAGTTCCCGTAAAAGAAAAGAGAAGCTGCGTCCCAGATACACAAACACAACTATAAAAACCAAGGCCACACTTGCTCTGTCCATTTAGCAAGGGGAGTAGGTCTGTAAAATATTTAAAAAAAATTTTAATATGACATTATCTTCCTTATTATTTCATGATCATCTATGTAATAATAAATACCAGGTACCCTCTGGATAGACTGCACTATGTAAGTTGTGTTGATCTAGCATTAAATAACTCTGATCTGTATCCTGTCTCCTCTTGTAAGAGAGGACTTGTGCTTACCACTTAACTACATGACACGCCCGCTCAAAGGCAATTTAAATCGTGTTGCTCCCTTCCTTACAACTCTTCAGAGGTATTTACAACTTACAAGGATACAAGATAAAGTCTGAATGTCTCAGCATGGCACCAGTACCCTTTATCTTACGTTTTTATGAATATTGCTTCTGTTGTCTCCTTTTAAAGACATTTGTTTCCTTTTTGAATTAAAAAATTTTTTTTGCCAGTTGGGGGGGTAATTAGGTTTGTTTGTTTGTTTGTTTATTTAAAGTGAGTACTGGGGATTGAACCCAGGACCTCATGCATGCTACGCATGTGCTCTACCACTGAGCTATACCCTCTCTGACTTTTTGCCTTGTCCACCCCTGGAAGGCTTCATACTTAACCTATTTATCACTTGTTTGTAGTAGTATATGTCAAATATTTGTCACTCGCCATGAACTGCCTATGTGCGCATATCATGCCTGGAGAGAAGGTACTGTATTGATAATTTTTTTGTATTCTTCATGGTTCCTTGCACCCTGCAGGTGCATGGTAGATAACCATTGGTGATAACAAGGAGCCCAACAGTGGTTAGTCATTTTGCACACTGTGTAGGAATGCTTAGCAGCAGGAGGTCAACACCAGCCAACATTTCTTTCCATTCTTCCTCTATTTGATTATTGTATATCAGTAATATTAATAGACATATACTTATTTGGAAAATAATTCCTTTCCACTCAAATATGAATAAAACTTTTAATGCATATATAACAAATATCAAAAAATAACAAATATCCTTAGTGCATTTCAATTGCTGGTGACATCAGTCACTAGATGGCACACCACAAGCCTCTGCGGGGCAGTCACACAGGCTGCCCCATTGTCTGAAGAAGGACAGCAAAGATTCAGAGCACTTTGCTTGGGAAAAATGACATCTGAAGGGATATTCTGTAAGTCTGCCTCAAAGTAAAAATTAGATTTAGAACGCATAAACATATGACAGTTGTTAGTGTGAGCTGTAAGAAATCATTTATTAGACAGATAACTTTTTTTTTTAAAGAAGCGAGGTACTAGGCAGTGTGTCAGGCCCTGAGGAGGACAGTAAGATGCTAAGACCTGCTAAGAGTTTAAGCCTCATGCTGCCTTCCAGTTGGTACTGAGAGAACAAAGCCAACAGAACAAATAGTGGATTGTTCTAACTCCTGAGGAAGAAAGTAGAAGAAAAATAGTTGGATGAAAAA
The DNA here is from genome assembly GCF_009834535.1 of Camelus ferus. NCBI lineage: Eukaryota > Metazoa > Chordata > Mammalia > Artiodactyla > Camelidae > Camelus > Camelus ferus. Next base: position 58,509,274 of record NC_045704.1, read on the forward strand.
TCCACAGTGACCTTCAGTGTATTTATTATGTCAGTGAAAGAGTTTTCTGTTTATTTGTCCAAAGTCTGCATCAGCATCATTGATGGTTTGTGTTGACTTTAGACTGCGAGAACATGTAACTCCATAGTCCTCTCTGCAGGACGTTCATTATACATGTTTTATGTAATCAGTGCACAGGACACAAATAACTTACAGTGCAGTAAACCTGAAATTCAATGTCCAAATGTACATGATGCTGTTTGTTTGCTGTGGCTCCATTTCCCTCACATGGTGGGTTATGCACTTGTAGCCTGCTCTATGAGGACCTCACACCTGCCCTTTGCTCTTGTGCAAAGGCCAAGTTTTAGTGTCTCTCAGGGCCCCAGGTCCCTTACATGAGTGATTCTCAATGTTCACGTGTGGTTCGTAGGCTGAAATGCCCATGGTCTGTTGCTTTTATTTTCAAAAGCTACTTATTCTTAATTGACTACCCGTTTCATTCTCTTTTCCCTCTTTGCCACCCCCACCCCTGAGTATCTGATTTCCAGTTATTCTAAATAGTATGGTAATTGCTATAACACAACCTTAAAGAAATTCCAAAAGTCATTTAACTTTTTCCAGCATAACATGTTTTTATAGAAAATGAGGAAATTCAAATAGAAAATATTTTTTCATTCTCATCCTTGCATCTCATATTGCTGTTAATATTTTAGTATGTTTCCTGCCAGTCCTTTTTATAGTTATATTTTTTCAGTCATGATAAATCTTTGCCTACTAAAATTTTACTAAGCTGCATAACAAAAACAGTTTTTATATTTTTATAAACTTAATAACGCATACATATATTGCCCAATTTATTAACTCTAGGTCAGCAATGAGCTACGTGTCCCTATACTGTTTTGTCTTCCCACGTACAACACAATTACAGTTCGGTGGGGGCTCATGTGACTGAGTTACAGCCAATGTGGGCAAAGTGATGCAAGCTTCTGCTAGGCTTTACCCTTGAGGATACTTTACACAGTCCTTCAGATGTCTTTTCTCTTCCCTGGAAAGCCATATACTTCAAATACCACATCTGTTAACTCATGATAGAAAGGGTCTAGATTCCCGAGTCATTGCTTGGAGAAAAGCTGACAAGGAGCGGCCCTCATCCCACACTTTTTGTTGTTAATTGTTTTGTTGCCATTTTTTTTGTTAAGCCACTGAAATTCGAGGGTTATTTGCTTCTGTGGTATAACTTAGCCTGTCCCGAGGAGTATGCATATGGCTATTTTTGCTAGTTCTAAATACTTTTTGCTGCTCTAATTACAATGTGATGATTCTTTGTTGCATTGAGTTTTCCTCCCTCTATTTCAGAGTATTCTCTTTAGATGGACTTCCAGAGGTAAAACTTTTGATCAAAGGATACAAACTGTGATACTTATTTGTAGCCTCTTCATACCATACTTCTCTCACAGCGTTACATATTATATTTACAAAAGAATTATGAACATGTCTCTCACTCCTGTGAGATTGCAAGTTCCTCAAAGACGGAATCAGTATTTTATCTATTTTGTATTTCCTACTCCTTAATGTAGAGTCAGAGAGTGGGCATGAAAGAAGCGTTTGCAGAACACATGAAGCGGGTATGGATTAAGTGATAGCTATATTGTAGTCATTCTCATGATTTTGGCATTAGGAATGGAAAATTCTATCTCTAAAAGCTAGCTTAGCATGACACCTTTTTTTTTTTTTTTTTTTTTTTTTGGCCAAAAGTAGTGTAAAGCTAATCTTTGACTACTAAGCATTCAGAGTTTGAGTGAAAGTGTCTTTAACATGACAGATGAGACAGTTCTTTCTTTTTATTGTTGTCATACCTTTGAGTTGAATTTTGGCTATGTCATTTTTTTCAATGTTCATTAAAGCTAAAGACTGTATCTTCATGATGTAATATAAAAAGGAACGTGTTTTAGATTATTTGAATAATTAGCCAAATAGATGGCTTCCATGGTTAATCCAGATCGATTGTTTAGTGTTATGTCATGATGTCCTAAATAAAGGATCTTGCCAACGGTTATATTAATAACTGTTCCAACTCATTTGAATGAAAAAGTGACCCATTTTACATCTATAATATTATAATTGTTCTATTAGTGCAGTAGGAAAATCTATGCTTATTACATTGATTTAAACACATTGTACATCAATGCATATTCTCGTGTTCTTTAGGTTGTATAATTATATATGCGGCAAACATCAATCACACTTTAATTTACCATATACAGAGGTTGACCTTAGTCATGAGAAAAGACACATCTCCTATACGGATGGAAGGAGGGAGGGAGAGAGAGGTGAGGACAGAGCTGTATTTCTAAGTGTGTTTGAGGGGCCAGGAGGCAGAGAGTGCCAACCTGGTGCCCTCTCTGTTCTCTGTGCAGCCGGCAGTGGACTCGCTGTTGAGTGTCGGAGGGATGGTGGCCGTCCCACTTGCTGGCCTTTGATCCTTCGCAGCCCCCAGCTCTGGGACCTTGCCTTTGTCGCTCTTGCATCTTCAATGCCTTTCTTCCTCCCAGTTCCTTCCATTTAGCCTGTGAACAAGCTCAAGGCTCTTTCCCTCCTCCCTCCAAAAGTTCCCTTGACTCCCAACCTCTCATTCGTTCTTTCTTGAAACCCTCTCCTACGTGGTTTCTGGGACTCTGCATTCTGGTCTACCCTTACTCCTACTTGATCTTTGTTTTCTTTTTGAGGTTTTCTCACATACTGTTTTCCAGATTCTACTCTCTCTCTCCTCATTCGCTGCTGCAGTCAGACTCTTTGAAGGCAGGTCTCTCAATTTTAGTCCTCAATAAGGTTTGAGTAGAATAACATGTACTGAGTATAATTAAAATATTCTTATCCTCCTTGAAATCTATGTGCAGCTGTGTGTATTATACTCAACCTTACAAAATAGTGATAGATTTTTATCTCAACAAAAATATATGCCATTCAAAGTAAATCTTATTATATTGCATATTACACCAAAGTACAACTAGGATCACAAAGATGAAGGCATTTATTATATTATTTCTTACTGCACTTGGCACCAGGGGGAAGCCATAAAAACAAATACCAGGTCATGAGCTCCAACTTCTGTAAGGAAACTTCTTTTTTTTTTTTCCTAAGAGAGTTAATACAGACTTAAGACAGTATGAAACATGAAAAAAAATGTAGAAGTAAGGAGAGCTGGTTTGCATTATAGGGTGAAATGCAGTGGCATCTATCAGACATGATTTTATGAAGTTTCCTCACAGCACAGATAAAGTTGGCTTGTCTTGGGTGAGTGAATCCACTTCAAACTGATCAGAATCCTAGGATGAGTATAAAAAGGAATTTGAAGGTTCTTTAAATACATGTATGAGAAAACACTGAGAACCTACTAGATTTTTTTTTAAATTTAGAAAGCAGAAGGTGTTGAGGTCGTGGACAGTCTGTTTACTTGATGATGTGCAGGACTATGAAAGTCACAGTTAATTTCCTGACCTCACACAGTGCTGATGACGTCATCCTCCTGCTTTCATTTTCACTCTTCAGTGATGATAATATAATAGGACTTTAATCACTTTGACTTAAAAAAAAACAACTCTTTTATTTCTCTAATCGCCATGATTACTCAAAAGCTCTGCAGAAAACCTAGTTTTTAAATATCCTGTAGATGAAAAACCTTGGTAGAAGTCATTGGGACTCTATTAATATTAGGAAGACTACATGATTCAGTGCATTAATATTTGAGAACGTTTTCTAAAGAAATCAGGAAGAAAAGGGAGGTGTTGAAAGGTAAAATTAAACCCAGTAATTTCTCCTTAGATTTTATTATTTGTTCTAACAGACCACCATCATGGGATTCCTCTAAATGAAGCATATTAAAAATTCAAGTAGGATTAGTGAAAAAGCCAGTGGTTCTTAACCACAGATATGTGATAGAGTCATTGGAGGGGTGTGCGTGCCTGCACTGGCCTGTCTCTGGACATTGTAATTGAACAGGTATGGGGTAGGATCTGGAACCCTATGTTCAAAAAAATTCCACAGGGCATTTTGATGGGCACTCCCTGCCTTGGGACCCACTAAGCTATGCTGGATATCCTGTACTCGGCCAGCACAGAAGACAGAGAAGCAGAGAGCATCATTTTCAGGTCAGAGCTTAAAGCACTAGCTAGTTTTTACTGTGGAATGTAGATATAGAATGTGGATATAGAAAATATTGTGAACATGAAAACCATAAATGAATAAATGAATCTACTGCATGGGTTCCTAAAATTTTTCATCCTGCAGTTCGAGTGCTCAAAATTGATTGTAGCTCACTTTGGTGTGAAAAAAGCCCAACACTTCCTGACAGATAGGCCTGTACCATCTAGCTGTTAATGAGAGACATCATTGCATCCGTCATTTAAGGTGTGTCATTGCAAGAAAATAAATGTGTTTCAGCTGAATAGGTAGAAAAATCATCTATTGAAAACCTACTGCAATCCCTGGAAAGCTAAAGAACTAGGGTCAGCAAGTAGGAATGAGGGAGGCTGGGCAGCCAGTGCCATGCTAAGGGACTCCTTGTAAGGTCTCCATTGTCCCTGCTTGTCTGTGGCTCCAGCACCCAGATCCAAAGTCTGGGACAGAGGCCTCTGGTCACCAAATACAGATCAACTGTCTACGTCCATGCTGAAGCAGAGGGAAGCTGGGAAATCAAGTATTTGGCTTTTCCAGCCTCATAAGTGGGAGGCAGTTCTGACTGCCACCCAAACTCATATGGTGGAAAATTCCTCAAATAGGGGGTTCACATACAAGGCAGGAAAAAAAGTGTACCATTTTATTGCTTGAGGAATATGGTTTCTGGTGAGCAGGAGTTTTCTGGCTAATTTGTAAGCTGATATGGTAAATGTTTTTGAATTATCATTGTATTTTCTGCTCTGATAAGTGTAGTAAGATAATTTAATGCTCAAGACTTAGTTCTGTAGTTCCTAACCATGAAATCTTGAGCAATTTATGACCTCATTTGATAGTTACCTTTCTTCATTTGTAAATGGTAATTCTAGTAACTCTTACCTCTGAAGGTTGTAGCTCAAATAAATTGATATAAGATAAGCAATTTGTATATTGAAAACACTAAATAATCATGAAACATGGTTACTTTTTTTTTTTTTCCACTGCTTAGGCTCAATATTTTTAACTTCATACACTGTAGCTATTGATATAGAAGGTATAGGGGATTGTCCTGGAAATTTGTCTCTTTCTCCTATAAATAGAGTAGAGTTGGCCCTTGGTATCTGAGGGTTCTGTATCTGGAGAGTCAACCAACTGTGGATCAAAAATATTAGAAAAAATTCCAGAGAGTTCTAAACCCAAAACTTGGATTCACTGCATCAGCAAAAATGTATGTAGCATTTACATTGTATTAGGTAGTATAAGCAATCTAGAAATGATTTAAAGTATATGAGAGGATGCGTGTAGGTTACTTGCAAATACTATGCCACTTGATGTAAGGAACTTGAACATCCCTGGATTTTGGTACCACAGGGGTTTTTGAAACCAATTCCTCATAGATACTGAGGGACAACTGTATTAAAAATTGCCTTTAATTGAAAGATACAATGACAGGTACCCCCTACTTTTCCATAGTTCACTTTACAACAGACCTGTATCAGTACCTGTTTTGGGTAACTGAAAGAAATCCAAAGAGGATTTCTGCAGCGAGAGCAGCACCACCAGGCTCCTTCCCAGGGAACTACACTCAGCAGCTCAAACATCAAAACATTATAGCTTTGAACCGCGTCTGTGAGTGTCTGTGCTTTATCTCAGTTTGTTTTGTGCATCTGTTAGCAAGATGTGTCTTAATGGTAATTGCTTCTTTGCTTTACACCATTTCAGCTTACAGAAAGTTTCATAGGAAAACTCAACTTCAGGATATTGGGGAACCTATATTTGAATTCTGATTAAGAAAGGGATGGTACTGAAGTGGTATTTTATTCTTTAGATTGATCTGTGAAATTACTGACTGTTGGAATTAAAGTTTTCTGGTGGTAAGACACATAGGTGGCAATTCATTCATTTATTCATTATCTGCATAAATATTTAAGGCTTATCATGTGTCATGGACTAGGGGTGCAGCATGATGATGAAACAAGGCCCCTGCCTTCAAGGGATTCCCAGTCAAATGACAGACACCTGTATTACAACAGTGATGCCATTTCACTAGAAATGTAATTCATTAAGTATACTAATTAGTTTACTAAATTCTCTCTAGTGATCCGGATTAAAATATAAGATTGTTAAACACAAATGTGGCTGCGTTAACATGGATCATGACTCTAAAGTTCTTTAATTTCACTAAACTACTGTTAAATTATTTATAAATTTTCCAACGTAGGATTTTGTTACATCAGACTGGTATTACTTTTGAATATTACTTTATAATCATAACATGATTTGGACTGACACAGTTATTCAGGTTTGTAACATGAGAATAGCATGCTTTGTATCCATCAGACTCTTGCCTGTCCTCCAAGAGCCAGCTCAAATACCACTCCTTTGCTTATTTTTTCCACTTCTCAAAGCCAGAATTAAGAGTTTGCTTCCTTTAAATTCCCCCAAACTTTGCTTATTTTTTTTACTGTAGTATTCATTTAATTATGCCTTATATCATAGTTATTTATTAATAATATAACTTACCCATTAATTTAAGTTTCTTGAAGGCAGGGACCATATCTTTTTTGTCTCACTTATCCCCTCAAATACAGTCTCTTGCTTGCATTTGACAGAGGAAAGGATTCTGACTCTATCAGGGATTGTTGACTAGAGAGAGAGAAATAGGTGGAACCAAGAATAACCAAAGCCCTAATCTTACGCCCCGAGCAAAGGGGGCAGGAATGCGCGGTAGGGGAGGGCACAGGGTCAGGGAAATAGTCATGCGACACACCCACCCGGGGTCATCATTGGGAGCACAGGTTCATTCAGAGAAGAGGCTGCAGTTGTGGCAGGTCTTTGGGTGAGAGGTGGTGACTAAATATTAAAGCTCACTAGACTGAGCAGCGGGGGTGGGGGGTGCTGGTAAATTTCCTGCCTCAGTGAAGAGCTGAAATGATGGAGAATTCGTTGAAGCTATTGATGGAGTGAATCTGCGTCCTGCTAGTGAAGGCCAGTGTGTGGGATTTTAAGCGGGGGTGGCCTGTGTGTGTGTGTATGTGTGTGTCTGTGATAATTACAGCAGTGTTTGAAGGAGAAGGAGCGAGGGCAGTGTGGAACAGTGAGCATTTAGAGGTAGGCTGTTGGAATAGTCTTGGCACAGGTGATAAAAAGATGGCAATGGAAATGGAAGAAAAGAACTGCTGTTTGAAAGGAAATACAACCAAGTTATACGTGCACTATCCCAAAGCCAATTCTTTTTTCTTTTAAAAATTTTCTTGAAGGGGAGTTGTTAAATACCAACCAAACTGTTATTTAAAGAGTCATTTAAGAAAGTGTTTTATAGCTAGCCCATATTTGAAAAATTGCAAATAAAATACAGTCTCATTTATTTTATTGATTGGAAGGAACTGAGTCTTAAATCAGTTTCGTCATAAACTTTATTCGAGGACACACAATCGTCTGACCCAGCTCACGCTGGGCAGTGAGCTCCGGTTCTGAGTCAGGCTGTCCAGGTTTGTACTTCAGCCCTGCTGCCATGTAGCGGTGTGAGCTTGGGCAAGTTACCTCCCCTCCCTCAGTCTCAGTTACTGCACTGTGTTGTATAGATTACACCACCCAGCTTGGGCTGCTCCAGTCAGCTGTGGCTGGGGGAAGGGAGCCAAAACGTGCCAACATGGCTGCCGAACGCCCTCACCTGGGTTAGGGGGATGTTGCTTCACCGAAAAACGAGGAGGGCGGCAAGGCCAGCTTCATGGCCATGTGACTTGTGTGGTCACACAGGGTCTCAGGCTCAGAAGGGCCCACTCTTGGTTTAATGCTGTTGCAGTCTTGAAATTCCTAATAATTTTTGAATAAGGGCTGGCCCTGCATTTTCACTTTGCACTGGGAACTGCCAGTTATGTAGTAGGTCCTGGAGGGAGTCATTACGAGCTTAGCAGATACAGCCTAAAGTAGTGTTTCTCAACACTGACTGCATGTTAGAATCACTGGGGAACTTCTGAAAAATGCAGATGATCAGACCAGTTAATTCAGGCTCTCTGGAAGTGAGGTACAACCATGGGCATTTCTGAGAAACACTGTCTTAGACAGAAACATTTCTACATTTCCATATACTGCCGTTCTCTGTGTAGCATTTCTCATTTCAAAATCTTAGTTTTTCCATGACTAATAAAGCAGGAGCTCAGGATGCTCGAGCTGATGCTCTTGACCATTCATAGTCTGGCTCCACACTCTGCTGCAGTCTCGCACGCTACATTTTTTAAGGCACTTTATGCTCCATCCTAATTGGACAGCTCACCATTCTGCGAATACAGGTTGCTTTTGCTCATGCAGTGCCCCCAACCAGGATGTCCTCTGCTTGCATCCACCTACTCTGTAACATGATATTCCAATGCAATCCCCTTCTTAAAGGTTTCTCTCAGATCTGTCTCTTCCTTAGATATTCACAGCTTCATCGGTAAAGCTTAATAACATCTGTTCTCCCTTGTTTTATGTTTATTTGTGTCTTACTTCTCGCACATGCTTCTTCAAGGGTAGGTAACATGTCTTCTGAATTGTTATATTCTCCACAATAGCAAGCATGATTCTAGGGGCCCAACAGCTGTTTAAATATATACATTAGTGCATGAGCAACTGAGCCTTATTGCACTTACTGACTAAACCATACATTTTGTGTAATACTTAGCAGTATTTAGTCATCCATTTGCCAACAAAACCTAAAGATTATTTGAGAATAGAGAAATCACGTAAGTTTACTGAGGCTGAAATCAAACCTTCAAATGACTGCATTAGGTCTGAATCTGTTCCAGCCACCAGGGTATGAGATGTGGCCCGAAAGCCCAAGTGCCACTGGAGAATTGAGCAAGAAATAGTAAGCTTAATTGCATTATTGTTTTCTGATTAAAAAAGTGTATTCGTATTTAAAGATAATTAGAGTAATTTGAAGGGCCTTGAGACTACTCTAAATGTCTTCCTACTTAACTTAAGAATATATGAAATTTTACTCCCTTCCTTTGAGGGAAGAGATTATTGCCTGTTATAATGCAGATATCCTTAGGAAAGAAGAACCATCTCTCATATAAGGATATTATAATTGCCTCCTAGTAGGTAAATCCATGTCCAGTTTTGCCTCCTTCTGGTCTGTTTTGCACCAGAATGATTTATTGAAATGCAATTATGATCTCTCTCTACCATCCATTCCAGTTAAAACATTTTTTCATCTCCTTAATTGCTCTGAAAACAAAGGCCACAATGTAAATACCACGAAAGGTGCAGAAGGAGGAGGAAAGGTGAGGAAATGGAAAAGTAACCACTTAATGGTTTTGCTGAGTCTGAGCCCTTCAGTTGACTCATTTGTTCCTCCTTTGCTCTTCCCCATCACGTCAGCACAGCAAGGGAGTCCCCAAAGCAGGGATTCATATGTGATTGTTGTCTTTAAAAAGTCTTCAAAGTATTCTACAATGGCTGTAACATTCTGACAGAGAAAAATTAGATGGCAGACGGACAGCTGTGAGATCCTGGGGTGCAAGGTCTAATTTCTAGCATATTATTTGGTCAACCAAAAATTCTCTTTGCAATAACAATCAAACCATTTTCCTTGCTTGTGTGCGGTTTTTCCATTGCATCATCTGTATGGGAACTGAGTGACCCATGGTAAATTTCCCAACACATCCTGACTTTACCCGGGTGATGAAGCTATGATGTAGTAAGACATTATAAAATTAATAGAGGGAAATTATCATATGTCTGATTAAACAACTTTTAACAACACAACTTACAAGCTGGGTATACGTAAATTCTGTACCCAATGAATAGTGATTACACATTTCTTTCAGAATTACATTAAATATTTATAAAACTTAACCACATACCAATCCAGAGAGGAGGTTTCTTGCAATTTTAAACATTCTATGCAAACCAGTATGCAATAAAATTAGAAATCAATAATAAAAAGATACCCCAAAAGTGTTGTATTAAAACAAATCATGAGGGAAACTGAAAAGAATCACACTTGTAAATAATTCATACATTAAGGAGAGGAAATCATAGTGAATTAAAAAATATTTGGAAGATAAATGACAGTGAAAGCATTACTTACCAGAACATGTTGTATACCCTTAAAATAGTATTTGATGGGGGAATTTATAACCTGAAAAGCACATACTAGAAAATTAAAAAGACACTAAAAATCAATAAACTACTTAACTAATGAAGGTAAGAAAAAGAATTACAGAATTAAGACAAAGCAGAAGAAAGGAGCAAATGATAAGGATAAAAGGAAAATAGCGTGACGGACGACAAACAGCAGGGGTGATCGAGAAAAATAAAAGCTGGTACTTTGAACAAACAGAAGGAACAAGGCTCAAGAGACAGAAATAATATTAAGAATGAGTATGGTAACATGACCACACATGAAGCGGACAATGCTAATAATTTTAAAAATATACAATATTATATACTCTATATGCCAATAATTTTGAAAATGTGGATGAAACCAATTTATGTAAAATACAGTTTAACAAAATTGATTCACAAAGAATGACAAAACCTTAATGATGGAGCAGTCATTAAAGACAAGTAGAATCAGTTTTAATTAAAAAAAAAACCTTGAAATAAAGCATTATATTCAGAGACTTTATAAACACACTTTACTATGCCTTTAGGAAATTGACAATTTTCATCTACATAATTTGTTTCAGTAAATAAAAATGAAAAGTCTTGAAAGAAAATAGAGTCAAGAATAGCTCAAGAGAATAGAATTATAGCCCACTGTGAGTTTTAAACATGCATATTCAAAATTTCTAAAGAAAATATCAACAAAATAAATCACTATATGCAAATAATACATTGATATCAAGCAGTGTTTATAAAGTTCAAAGGTGGTTCCACATAGAAAACATACCAAGTTTAGATCAACACTTCAACAGATTAAAGAAGGAAACCATATAGTTATCTCAATGCATGCAGGCAAAAAATGATTAAAAAATTCAACTTATTTATGATAACTAAGATTAGAAGGAAGCATTCTCAACATGATGTAAAAACATATGTACTCCAAACTACAGCAAATACTTTACTTAAAAAAGAAACTTTTGAACTATTTCTGTTAAAGTCAGTGTGCTGAATATGAAAATGAATATATGTATGTACATATATGACTGAACTATTAGGCTGTACACCAGAAACTGAGATAACATTGTAAACTGACTATACTGCAATAAAAATAAAAAGTAAATAAAGTCAGTGTGCTAGCTGTCTTCTGTTTGTTCCTCCAGATCCCCTGTCCACCCTTCTCCACTTTGCTCTGTGCCCCAGGAGCCTGGAGTTTACATCCAAGGGCTCCCTTGCCAGCTGGTTTTCAGTTGCCACCAGAGAGTGGGGAACCCCAGACCTGAGAGAGGAAAGAGAATCCAGTCAGTATTTATTGCCTGTTTTCTTCCATGTGAAGTCACCCTGGGCTGGCTCTTCTAATGTAGGTCATTACTCTTCTTAAGGTGAACTGCCTTACATGACAAATGTATTGTCTACACGTATCATTTCATCTCTTCATGTGTGTACATGTGTGTTGTACCTCAGTCCTTTCCTACTTACATTAATTGTTCCTCATTTGTAGCTAATTACTTAAGAATTGTAAGATCAATTGTGCTCTTAGGTATCCATGATCACGTCTGATATTTGCTGTATTTTTTTTTATTTGCATATATGAGTACAAGTAATTAAATAGCCAAAAGAAGCTCTCTTCTAATTTTTGCTGTTGTTATTCTGACTCTGTCTAATTTACTGAATGCAGAGTAGATCCTCAGTGAGAGATGTTCGTTATCAGTGTAGGAACTAGCTATCTTCTGTTTTACCCGTTTTGCAGTAAAAATCATTTGTAAGCTCAAAACTGCTGACATATTTACACCAAAATAATATTTCTTTGTTTAGTTTTGTGATTTCTTCTTAGTTCCATGTCCTTTCCCGCTTTCTCTTTTTCTGACTTCCTAATACTTTTTTCTTTTACTTCATAGTTTTTACACCGTTTTGCCTCAAGTTCGAGCTCTTGCGCTTTTTTCGTCCATTTTCTTTCTATTATTTCCCTCATCTATTTCTAGTTTCAGTTTTAATGCAGGCTCCCTGACAAAACTCTGGACTCTCAGTTTAGTTTCATGCTCCTCCTGGGAACTGACTTAATGTTTTCCTCTAACGAGCCGTTGATACAGATTGCTCAGCTGTGGATTTGTTGGGGAAGTGCAACTTCAAGTCCATTATTCTTATGATTAAAAAAAAAATCCCTGTGCTCTCTCCCTTACCTCTACTTTCATTGTGTCTTGACTTTGAAGGTTGGAAGGTCTCCAGTCAGAAATTTCTGGAAGAAACTTTTTTCCTCTAGAGCTTTGCAAATCAGAACTTTAAGAAACAAGCTCAATAGCTTAAAACATGAATGATTCTTGCAGGTTCTCTCTCTCTTTCTCATTTAATTGAAGTGTGGTCAGTTTACAATGTTGCATCAGTTTCTGGTGTACAGCATAATGTTCCAGTCATCCATGTACATACATATGTTCCTTTTCATATTCCTTTTCATTGGAATCTTTTTCCCTGTGCTATATAGTATGAACTCGTTGCTTATCTATTTTATTTTTATCCATCCCTGTTGCTGCAAATGGCAGAATTTCATTCTTTATATGGCTGAGTAATACTCCTCTGTATATGTATATACACACATACCACATTTGCTTTATCCCATCACTGACAAAGTTCTCTTATGAATTCTCTCAAATAGGTTCAGTTCTTAGGTATGTATTAAAAGACCATTTATTTCACTAGGTTAAAATATGGTGTTAATGAGCCTGAGGTCTAAATCTCGTTCAGTCCAGCTTGATTCTTTTAATGAGACAGTTTTCCTCATGCAGAGGGAAGTGTTGTTTGAGTAGGATAGACTGAGCTCCCCTTTCTAGTCAGCTTTGTAAACATGTGCTGTAAGTTGTAAGGAGGTGGGATATAGTGGTCTCAGTGGCAGCTGATGAATAATCCTGCCTGAGAAGAAAGTCGTTTGTCAGCAGAACCATTTTCATTAAGGTCAACAGGAAAACTTCAATAATTATAATCATGATTTCTAAACTATCTAAGTATTTTTTATGTAAAAATTAGTTTGGAGCCTGAATTATTTGGATAAGTATGTGTGCGTGCACACACTCGTTATCCTTTTACACCCAAGGATCATCTACTTTTTACTCAGTAAAATCTAAGGTAGTATGTCCACATCATAAAAAGATAAAATGGTTGTAAATTATTTTCTCAAATTCCTCATTTTCCAAATATGTATTTCACCAGAAGTATATTTTCTGATGATTTATGGAAACACATGAATGGAACAGAGACTAAAAATATTTTCATGGTACTTAAAAATCTCGTTGAATTTACCCCATCTTTCCTGTTTTTTTTTTTTTAAGTTCATTGTAAATAGTCCAGGATTCATTAGCTGTTTTACAACTCCCTTCTTAGATATAAATCAGTGTTCCTTGACAAGTATTTAGTTTTGCCAGTTACTTTTTCTCCACTAAAGTGACTCACTGAAGCTGATCACTATTGGGAAAAGAGGGCTGTCTTTCCACCTCTTCACATTTTTAGAGTCCATGCCCACAGAGGGAGGTACAGGACTGAAGATTCCTGCTTCCTCTCCACCTCCTCCGCCACCGGATCCTCCCACTAGGAGATAAATAGCTTATCTGATTGTTCAGATATTGGCATTCACTGGGCCGGGTTATAATTAAGTGGGGGTCACTGTCCCTCGAAAGCTAGAAACAAGTTCCAACCTGTCTTTGCAACTGCCTGTCTTATGGAGCAGTAAGGAAGGAGCTGGCTAGGTGATCCGACCCTTGTGCAAGTCTATTAGCCAGAGGTGGGAGGCACAGAGAAATGGCAGGATTTAGGCACATCATATTTCACTATGTAGACAAAGCCCTTTCCAGATTGTAAATTTTAAGAAACAATTTGGATGATTTATTTTTCTTCATTGTTTTCCTTTGAACCATAATATTCCATTGGAACATGAAGGCAATTAGTGAATGTATTTGGCCTCATTAACCAAGAAATATTCTGACCAAAAGAGAAGAGCAAAAAATAGATACGTCGTGAATAATGGAGTTCTGTTATAAGATTTGCCAACAAACTACTCCAACGTGGAACTGTTCTCAATCAGAAGAGTTAGAGGTGCTCTGGCCAGTTGATTGCTCATTACATTCCACTTTAGTTAAGAATATGGCTAAGTAATTAGAGAATATATATTTTTCTCTTGGTTATTTGCTTGCATTTGGTTTGTCACTAAATTAATAACAATAACTTTTAACATATTTATTCAGATATGTAACTTATTTCTGATTTTTTATTTCTACTTTTCGACCTTCTACTCATCTGATAATGTCCCTTCAGAGACTGAAATTGTTCAGTGGCTCCTCATATATTTTTCAGAATAAAATTAAAACTTCTTAATTGAGGCGCTCTTGGCTGTTCGTGATCACATTCCCGTGTATCTCTCATATCCAGCTACAATGAGTATTTAAAAGCCAGCTCAGTCAACAGCATATGCCTCAGAAGTAAGGTTTTTCCATGTTCTTCCTCCTACTTGTTCCATCTTTCTAGGTCTTACTTACCCTGGGCTCCATGTCTTTGGCTCTGTAATTGGACATGGTATCTATTTATGGCCCTCCTATTATTTTTTTTTTTTGAAGAAACTAGTTTAGACTCCCGTCTCTGGCTTTCTGCTTGATCTTGAATATTTGACTTGTGGCTTTCTCTCGTTTTCAGCATTTCCAACAATTCCATCCACAGTGGAACCCCTCAGTGCCCGCCTCGTATCTCCCCTTTCTCCCTGCAAAAAGAGTGAATCAGGTGCTTGGTAAGCATGGAATTTAAGAAGTGCGTTCTTTGGAAGATCTTAGTGGCTGGAGCCATCACCTTATGCACTATATAGGAAGACCTACCAAAAGGAATGGATACTTGCATCCTGTGGCCAGGCTGTCTTTTTTCTGGACTAAGCTGGAGATATACGAACAAAATCTTACTCATCCCTGATCAGTGTTGGGAAAGGAGGGCTGTCTTTGCACCTCTTCACGTTTTCAGAGTCCATGCCCGAAGAGGGACGTATAGGACCAAGGACTCCTGCTTCCTCTCCACCTCCCTGCCACCGGATCCTCCCACTAGGAGATAAATAGCTAATCCGATTGCTCAGATATTGGCATTTACTGGCCCAGCTAACATCCCTGCTGACCAGCTCTGAATGTCAGCACCTTTATTTTTCATGACACAGATAAAATGCAATTGATGAGGCTACAATTAAGATATGATAACACAGATCCGCTCCTGAGGTTATATGTTGGTTACTGTAACTGTAACGTATAATATGGGTTTCTGGAAGGTCCGTTATCATCTATATGTGGATTACTTTGCAGACAGCCTTTTTTTGGTTAATTTCATATTACAGGATAATTGTATGGCAAGCTATAGGGACTCTTGCTGTCACTGTCCTAGGTTTCCACCACTGACACACTAAAATGCTTCTTAGAATCAGTGTCGTAATTGTGACTGTGTCATAGTACAGCTAAGCAGAGTAAGAACGAACATACCATTATTTAATGTTGAAAACAGGGAAAAAAGAGTAAGAGCTTTGTGAGATATGCTCAGTGATTAAACTAGCTGTGGCTGCTTTAGATAGTTCCGTGGCTTTAAATAAAACTGCCAACATTTGTTCTCAGCTTGCTGTCTCCAACAGCTCCTGCCTTGGCTCCATCCCATAATTGTTCAAAAGGGGCTTCATAAATAAGTGTTGTGTAACGGCACTGGTATGTGTTCTGGGACTCTAGGATATCATTTCTTAACGTCTCATCATATTTCATTGTGGACTTTGATTTTTAGAAAAGCAGTGACCCCAGTTAAGTGGCTCCCCGAAGCAGCTCCGATTATCCCAGACTTGGCAAAGCTCACGGCAAGATCTCAGCGTGAGAACCAAGAGGTGAGCTCACAGAGCTGGCTAGCAGGTGGCTCGGGAGCTGGTGTGGGAGAACGATGGAGGGGCAGTCTCAAGCCTGTGGCTGGAGCAGCGCAGTCAGCATGGCGAGGAATAGCTCACTTCTAGAAAAGCAGAAGCAGTGAAGAAGTGTGTGTCTCTTTCCAGCAGTGCTGACTTTCTGGGGCTGATGAAATCATGCTGAATGAAAAACAAAATAAAGCCTACAAAAGTACCCAAAACACAAAGGAGCCAAACCAACTTTCCAGTTATAAACAGGCCAATTTGAGCCAGTTGGCTTAGACCTCAAGCAGTTCCCTGTAGCTCTAATTAACTGCTTCTCTTTCCCAACTCTTAAAAGAGATATAATAGGATTTCTAAAAAAAGGCAGGACAAGGAGAGAAGACAACTTTAAAATGTAGTTCACTAAATACTTGTTTATGAATTCTGTCCCTGAACTTCAACGGAAGGACAAGACCAGGAGGCTGACTTCATTTCCTCATCTCCACTCCTCCCAAGTTAATGGATCAAATTTTTAGACAGTGAGGATGGAATCTGGGGAAAGAAGTTTATATATTTGCTGTTTTTCTATTGCTCTCTTCCCTACAAAGCAGTTGTGAAAAGTCAACAAAATATTATTTAACCTTAGAACTATGTTTAGGCTTAGTATTGTGTTTTCTGATTGTGCGAGCAAAACTAGAGGAAGGCCAAATGCTTACCAGCCTCATTACTAAACAGCAGCACATTACTAGGCTCTCTTTTCCTGGCTAAGACTTCACCTAGCATCTAACACGTTGCCTTTGGCACATGGTTGGGGAGCCTGTGAAATGTGAGCATAATTGACTCTCAGTCTGTGAGTCTCATTTTCTTGGCTCTGTCCCACAGGCACCCCACTCTCATCTACTGCCCCTCCGTCACTCTGCTAAACTTACCACCATCTCCCTACATATTAGAGTTTCTGTAAATTCACACTTTCCATCTTAACAGCCAGAATATACAAATACTTTCCAATTGACACCAATCTTAGAAAGACTTTTTTTTTTTTTTTAAATAACTGGATGGAAGGAGTAAAAGTTGCAAAGATGGAAGCTTAAAGACATTTAAAACTTAAGTGGGATAAAGATCAATTTCCTTCCCAACTGTGTAACTCTCACTACTGTAGTCAGTGACTGGCTTTTTCACACACCTTAGTCACACACTTCTGGGACTCATGTAGTATTTGAAATTACCAGGAGCTTGTTTTTGGATTGGGACAGTGTCTAACCTCGTGTGAAATACTTGGATGTGTAAAGTATCAGGGATTTCTTAGGGAACTCCATAGTTAAAAAAAAACAAGATTAAACATCTTTTCTCCGCATTGGCTTTCCATGTCCAGTTGTAGATCAAATCCTTGCTAATGGGACATCTTCATCAAAGATAGCTATGGAGTCTAGGATCTGGATTATATTTCAGGCTAGGTCAAATGGATTTTGAGGTTTTACATCTTGGCTCAAGTTCCTATATTGAAACCTGAATAATGCATCCTACTGGTGAGGCCTACTAGAGAACATTGAATGGTGGTGTAGAAAGAGATCAATTAGAAAGAAAACAAAAATCAGCAGATACCATGAGACATGCAATAAACAGAAGCCACAATGTCTCATAATGTCTGCAAATTCCCCAGTTGCTGAATGATCCACTGGAAATATTATCTCTCCCTTAAACTACTGTCACTGGAGGATAAATGCTCATATTTTGGGATCAGTTAGAGCATTTATTTAGACGTGCTCTTGTCCATCATCCTTTTTGATGGAATTCTTCTGTGGTGAGGGTTCCTATTAGAACTTCTGATAATGCCCGCTCTCCTGATTTATCTTTCTCAGAGCTCCATCCATGGATGAATCCAGTCCCTCGCCCCAGACAGCACACACTCTCTGTAATGAGGGCAAACAGCTCTACCTGAACGTTCTCAACTTCACCAGGGAAATGTTCCCTTTTCTGCTAGTTGTTAGCAATTCCCATTCTTTGTTCTTTTTCTCGTGTTGCCTACCTCCAAAGTAAACTTCATGTCCTCTTTAGATCCTGTCCCCTTAAGACAGTTTTCCGTATTCTAAGGGACACTGCCTTTGCTTTCAGGCCACTGATCTAACTGGCTTATATCCTATTTTCTCTCTCCTCAGTTGGCATTTGGAGATGCTATTTTTCATAGTTTTGGAGTTATAAATTTGGCCAACTCTATACTAAAGACTCCAAGTCTATTTCTCTAAGCCAAACCTTTCCCTGAACTCCAGGTCCACATACATAGTGTAGCAGATGCCATCACTGCGTTACTGATACCCCATTTGGCATTCACTCTCTTTGTGCTGAAGGCTACTTACAGGAACCTTTCTGACTGCAAGGGAATGTGCATCCTCTGCATGTGCCAGACTAGCAGAGCTGGGAGAGTTCATAACTCTGGAAAGAGCTCAGTAAGAATGCTGGTGAAGATCTGGTGGATAACAAACTCAGCTTCTAACCCCTCGGTTGTGATAACTCTAAGGTATGTTCTATACCATCATCTAGAGTTTTACCAATGGTACTAAACTTTACATTTCTCCCCTGGTTTGACAATGTACATTTTATAGGCTTCCTTCTTTCCCTTCCTCACTTTCCCACTAACCAGTTGGTGTTTTCCAGGACCACCTCCAAAATACACTACTTACCTTTGAATTCTTGTCTCAGAGTCTGTTGACGAGCTAACTCAAAGTAAGGCACTAGCCTTACTACTTACAGGATTTCTTTACCTGACTATTTCTCTGACAAGTATCTCAAGAATAATTCATCTAAAACAATTTTATTGTCTTCTAATTTCCATCTTCTCTTTCTCTTCTATGTTCAGTTCTCTACCCAACCAAGGTTACTTAAGCCCAAATTCTCTTAAAACCAATTTGTCCCAAATCCTGTCAATTCTACATTGAGAATATTTTTCAAATCTGGCCTTTTCTCTTCGCCCCCATTGCATCTGCTCCATGTCAGGTTCTTATCGTCTCTTGCCTATGCTGTTATATACTCAGGTATTCTCCCTGCCTCCAGTTTCATTTTTGGAATTGAAGCAGAGGACGATTGAGAATGACTTCTGGCATTTGGCAATTATGAGAAAGTCAATACAGAATAGGGAGAAGTCTTAGATGGAAAGCTGTTAAAATTATTTTCATATATTTTGGGTTTGAAGAGTCTGTAAGCCACAGAAATGGAAGTGTTCAATAGTTCAGTGCATAATGGGCCAGGAGATCGTGGAAGTGGATTTGTTTAGGAAAACATGTATATATTTGAAGCCATACAAGGTAGGATATTATCCAGGGAGAGCATACAGAATGAAGACAGAAAAGCACTAAGGGCAGAATTTGAGGCATACTGACTCTTAAGGGTAAACAGAAGAATAAGATCTTGGAAAGGAAACTAAGAAAGGACAATATGAAAGACATGAGAGAAACCATGATAAAGGAGGAAAAGCAAGATGTAATGAAAGCCAGAAGAAAGAAAATTTTACTCAGTGTGAATTTCTCAATGAGACTGTCCCTAACCATCCTTTCTTAAGTAGTGTTCCTTTACCTGCTATCCAGAATTTCACATGCTTCTTTTCTGTTATTTTTTCGAAAGTACTCTTTATTATCAAAATTTCTAAATATTTTGATTTATTCATTTTAAAATATCTTAATTGAGCTATACTTGATACACAAAAATTGCACTTATTTAATGTATACAACTTAGTGAATTGGGAAATATCCACACAACTGAGAAGCCATCACCACAACCAAAGTATTAGTTATATCTGTCCCCTCCAAAAGTTCTTGTGCCCTTTTGTTTTTTGTTTTGTTTTCTTATAGAACACTTAATATGAGATCAACCCTGTCAACAATTTTAAAATGCCCTATACAGTATTGTTAAGTGTAGGCAGTATATGGTATAGCAGATCTCTAGAATTTATTTATGTGAAAAACTGAAATTTTATACCTATTGAACAAAGACTCCCCATTTAACCAACGCCCAGCCCTGGCAACTACCGTTCTGTTTTCTGCTTCTAAGAGTTTGACTATTTTAGGTACCCAATGTAAATGGAATCATTCAGTATTTGTCCTTCTGTGATTGGCTTATTTCATTTAGCATAATGTCTTCCAAGGTCATCCATGTCACAAATGGCTGGTATTCCTTCCTTGTTAAAGCTGAATAATATTCCATGGTATATATGTATCATGTTTTCTTTATCTATTCATTTGTCAGTGAACTTTTAGGCTGTCAGTGACCTCTTGGCTATTGTGAATAATGTTGCAATGAAGTTGAGAGTATAGATGTATCTTCAAGATCCTGATTTCAGTTCTTTTGGAAATATATCCAGAAGTGGAACTGCTGAGTCATACAGCAGATTTATTTTTAATTTTTTGGGGAACCTCCAGACTGCTTTCCATAGAATCTTCACATTTTACATAGTCAACAGTAGTGCACAAGGGGTCTGATTACTTAAAATCCTCACCAACACTTGTTATCTTTTGATTTTTTAAAATAGTCATCCTAAATGGTTTGAGGTGATATTGTGCTTTTGATTTGCATTTTTCTGATGATTAGTGATGTTAAGCACATTTTCATATGCCTATTGCCTGTTTGTATGTTTTCTTTGGAGAAATGTCTATCCAAGTCCTTCACCCATTTTTTAAATTGAGTTACTTGATTTTTTATTTTATTTTTTTTTTTGCTTTTGAGTTGAGTAAATTTCTTACATATTTTGGATGTTAGTCTTTTATTATACATATTTGGTTTGCAAATATTTCCTCCTGTTTCATAGTTTACCTTTTCATTTTGTTGATTGTTTCCTTTGTTGTGTAGAACCCTTTTTAATTTGATATAGTCTTCTTGTCTACTTTTCCTTTTGTAGTCTGTGCTTTTAGTGTTGTATCTAAGAAATCATTGCCAAGACCAATGCCCATAAGCATTTCCCCTGTTTTCTTCTAGGAGATTTACAGCTTCATGTCTACATTTAAGTTTTCATTCATTTTCAGTTGATTTTTGTCTATGGTGTATGGTAAGAGTACAGTTTCATTCTTTGGCATATGGGTATCCAATTTTCCCAACACCATACATTGTAGAGACTATCCTTATGCCATTTTGTATTCTAGGCACCCTTGTCAAAGATCGGTTAACCATGTACATGTGGGTTTATTTCTGGGCTCTCTAATATGTTTCATTAGTCTCTATATATGTTTGTCTTTATGCCAGCCCCATAGTGATTTAACTACTGTTGCTTTGTAATATACTTTGAAAATAGGAAGTTTGAATCTTCTAGCTTTGTTATTCTCTGTCAAAATCACTTTGGTTATTCTGAGTCTGTAATGATTCCATTTGAATTTTAGGGTTGTTCATTGCTGTAAAAAATGCCATTGGGATTTTGATGAAATAGCATTGAATCTGCTGATCACTTTGGGTAGTATGAACATTTTAACAATAATAAGTCTTCCATCCATGAATATGGATGTCTTTCCATTTATTTGTGTCTTCTTTAATTCCTTTCAGCAGTATTTTTTAGTATTTAGTGCAGAAGTCTTTTATTTCCTTGGTTAGGTTTATTCCTAAGTATTTTATTCTTTTTGATGCTGTCATACATAATCAGATTGTTTTCTTATTTCCTTTTTGGATAGTTCATTGTTAGTGTATAGAAATACAACTGATTGTTAGTGTATAGCAGTATGTTGATTTTGTATCCTGCAACTGAATTTATTACTTCTAATTGTGTGTATGTGTGTGTGTGTACTTGTTAGTGTCCTCTAAGTGTAATACCATGTTGCCTGCAAACAGAGATAATTGTATTTCATCTTTCCAACTTGGATGTCTTTTATTTCTTCTTCTTGCCTAATTGCTCTGGCTAGGACTTCTATACATTAAATAGAAGTTGCAAGAATGAGCATCATTCCCTTGTTCCTGATCTTAGAGGAAAAGCTTTTAGTTTTTCACCATTGGGGATGATGTTAGCTTTGGGCGTTCCATATATGGCCTTAATTAAGTTGAGGAATTACCCTGTATTCCTAGTTTCTGGAAAATTATTATGAATGAATGTTGAATTTTGTCAGATCATTTTTCTGCATCTATTGAGATGCTCATGTGATTTTTATTCTTCATTCTGTTAAAGTAATGTATCACATTAATTGATTTTCAAATGTCAAATCCTTGCATCCCAGGGATAAAACCCACTTGGTGATGGTGTATGAGTTTTTAATGAGCTGTTGAATTCTGTTTGCTAGTATTTTGTTAAGGAGTTTTGCTTCTATATTCACTGGGGACTTTGGCCTGTAATGTTTTTCTCTTGTGGTGTCTCTGTCTGGCTTTGGTACCAGGGCAATGCTGGCCTCATAAAATGCATTTGGAAGTGTTCCCTCCACTTCAAATTTTTGGAAGAGTTTGAGAATGATTAGTGTTAATTCTTTAAACATTTAGTAGAATTCACTGAAGTCATCTGGTCCTGGACTTTTCTTTGTTGGCTCATTTTTGATTACTGATTCAATCTTTTTAAACTAGTTATACATATGTTCAGAATTTCAGTTTCATGATTCAGTTTGATATGTTTTATGTTTCTAAGAATTTATTAAGTTCTTTCAGGTTATCCAGTTTGCATATAATTTCTCATAGTAGTCTCTTGATATTTTTTACGTTTCTATGGCACCAGTTGTCATGTCTTCTCTTTCATTTCTGATTTTATTTATTTGAGTATCTCATTTTTTCTTAGTCTAGCTATGGGTTTATCAGTTTTGTCAGTCTTTAAAAAAATCAACTCTTAGTTTTATTGTTTTTTTTTTCTAATGTTTTTCTTTTCTCGATTTCTGCTCTAATCTTTATTCTTCCTACTTCTAACTTTGAGTTTAATTTGTTCTTTTTCTAGTTCTTCAAATAGTATAAGGTTAAATCATTTATTCAGTGTCTTCTTTTTTAATGTGGGCATTTAACACTATAAATGTCTCTCTTAAAGAGAGGAAAACATGGTGATGTAGGAGAACCCAGCTTCCCTGTCTATCCCTCTACTAAAAAAAAAAAAAAAAAAAAAGAAAGAAAAAAGAGAAAAAGATCAATGATTGGCCAGCTATCCACAACAAAAACAGCTCTGGAAGACCTCAGGAGTGCACTTAGGAAATTTTAGCAACAGTGAAACAAAAATACTGAGGATAATCACACAAGAAGAGAAAGAAAACAGCTTCATTTTGCTTGCTTCATTTCATCCTCCCCAGCCGTCACAGGGCCATGTTCAGAGCCAAGAGGAATCTCCCAGCTGAAAAGAGTTTCACTGACCAGAAAAGGAAGAGTAGGTTGAGTGATTAGCTTCTCCAGCCTCTGGGCCAGTGGATAAAGTTTCACCCCACCTAGACCAGCAAAGCCTAGTCTGTTGAGTCCACTAGGAACAACAAAGAAAAGCAGAACTTTAATTAGCAGTCATGCAGTGCGAATGATTGCAACAGCCTGGAGGTTGGGTCTGTGGACGTGGCCTGCCTCTGGGTAGGCTGAAGGCCTGGGGTCATGGGAACTTGCTTGTTTCTGGGGTAGGTCAAAAGCCTGGGCCCATTTTAGCCTGCCTAACTCTGGGCCTGCTCAGGAGCCTGGGTTTGTGGGGGCTACAGGAGCGTCAGAGTGAGATAGGCTGGGACCTGAGACCCTTTACCAGAGTGCTGGCACTTGCACCTGGACAAACGTCTCCTCAAGCAATAGAATACAAAGAAACTATAAGGGACTTAAAATAACTGCGTGCATGCACAGCTGGGGCAAATTAGGAACAGTAAGCTACAAAAAGGCCGAAAAACAACTACTTCTGAGGTGCAGGGAGTAAAAGCAGGATACTGTGCATAGTCCCTGCACACAGCACCACCAAGGGGGTGAACAGACCACCTTAGCCACCCCCAACCCCGCGGGACACACCTGCCTGCCCTTACTCTCACTCCACTTAAGGAACCAGTTCGCCCGCCCCTTCCCCTCCCCTGGGAGTGCGCAAGGGCACCTGTTAGTTGTTTTCGCTCCCTAGCGCTGCAGCACGAGTCTCAATAAAGCCTTGCCTGATTTTCTCCTCAGGGCTGCTCACCAGTTTCTACTGATTAAGGAGTCCAAGGAGCCTGGTGGGTAATAAAAGGATCATGGGAGCTGGCCGACGCTAGGATGCGTGAGGAGCCCAGCTGAGAAGGAGCCTGCCAGGAGCTTCTTCCTTTGGGAGCCACCAGGGGTGCGGGAGCCAGCTGGCACTGAGGTGAGCGGGGAGCTTGGTTTAAAAGCTGCTAAGAGCCTGTTCCCACGGGAGTTGGTGTGGGTAGGACCCAGGACTGGGAGCCTGGGGCCTCAGGAACTGACTGTGGCAGTGGGTGCTGGCAAGTGCTGGGGTCAGTGGGGTCCTTGGTTCGCAGGAGCCCACAGGGAGCCACCTAGGGCCATGGGAGTTGGCTTGGTCCTGGGGCAAGCTGTGTCTGGGGTCTACCGTGAATTTGGGGACTCATTTTCTCCGGTGGGAAGGGTGATTCTGTGGTGCTTGGATGTCTGGGCTTGGGGAAGGGGTGATGGGTATAGTGTGAATTTTTCTTACTCTCCTCAAGGCATCTTTTTAATTTTTGTGGTTCACCCATGTGCTGTAATCCCTTACTTGGAATACTTGGAGCGTGAGAAGGTATTTTCAGGTGCAGATAGTTGTTCAAATTGATGTTTCTGAGGGAGGACAAGTGCTAGAAATTCTTAAGCTTGTCATTTTGCTGACATCACTCCAACAATACATCTTGGAGGTAGGTAGCATATATCCTTTAACTTTGTTTCTCTTCGGCAAGAGTGTTTCGGATAGCTTCTTTGTTTTTCCATAAGAATTTTAAAATCAGTTTATCAAATGTTGTGAAAAGGATGGTGGAATTTTGATTGTGACTGCATTGAATCCATATATCAATTAAAGAATAATGGGCAATTTATTCACAAGGTTTATCGCTCCATTTATTTAGATATTTAAGTAATGTATTTTAGTTTTCTATGCAAAAGTCTTGCATATCTTTTGTTAAATTTATTTCTTAGTATTTTCTTTTTGATGTTGTTATAAATGAAATTTTTATTACATTACATTAATTGTTTATTGCTGGTATATAAACATACAATTGGCTTTTGTAAGTTGATCTTATATTTTGTAACCTTGCTTATTAATTAATTAATTTATTCTGATAGTTGTTTGGTAAATTCTTCCAGGATTTTCTACATAAACAAGCATGTCACCTGCAAATGGAGATAGTTGTGTGTTTTAATTTCTGATATTCAAGCCTTTCTTTTGCCTTTTTTTTTTTTTTTGCCTTATTTGTAATAGCTGGGATCTCCAGTATGGTGGTGAGATTGAGTGTCCTGGAGTCTTTCTCAATCTTAGAGTGAAAGTGTTCATAGTTCACCATTAAGTGTGATGTTAGCTATAGGTTTTAGAAGACAGTTTTCATTACTTTGAGGAATTTGACTTCTGTTTTAATGTGCTGAGGTGTTTTTGTTTATTTTGCTTTTTCAATCATGAATGCATACTGAATTGTTTCAAGTACTTTTTTTGCATCCTTTGAAAAATACCTTTTTTAGGCTGTTTATATGGTGAATTACGCTAACTGATTTTCAAACCTTGCATTTCTGGGATAATACCACTTGGTAATTCATTGTAAATATCATTTTTTTTATGTTGCTAGATTTAATTTGCTATTACTCCAGTGTTTTTACATCTATAATCCTTAGAGATGTTTATAATTTTGTAAAAACATGGTCAACTTTTGATATTAGGGTTATGCTGGCTTTATAGAACAAGTTGGAGTGTTTGTTCTTTATTCTGAAAGAGTTCTTGTAAGATTGGTGTTATTTATTCCATAAATATAGAATTTACAGACAATTAAATAATTGGGTTGGGAGTTTCTTAGGGGAAGATTTTTGGTAATTCACTTTACTAAAGGCTATAATTTTCTACTTCTTGTGTTAGTCTTAGTATATTGATTTTTTTTCAAGGAATCTGTCCATTTTATCTAAATTACTTTTGTTGGCACAAGTTGTCCATAATATTCTGTTACATTTTTCGTGTGTTGTGAATTTGTAGTGATAATCCCTCTTTTAGTCCTCATATTGGTGAGTTGAATTTTCTCTCAAATTTTTTTCTTGATTAATCAATCTAGCTAAGGATTTTCATTCTTACTGATCATTTTAAAGAACCAAATTTTGTCTTTGTCAATTTTCATGTTTTTTATTTTGATTTCTGTCCTTTAGCATTCTTGTCCATTTTCTTATCTTGTTTAACTTCACTTTTTTTGGGGGGGGGAGTGGAATGCTTGATCTTTGAGCAGAAACTTAGATTATTGGTTTTATTCTTTTCTTCTCTTTTAACATAATATTTAAAGATTAATTCCCCATTAAGCATTGTCTTAGCTACTTCCTGCTAATTTTGATATATTTTCCATTATTCAATTTGAACTATTTTCTGTTTTCCCTTGTGATTTCTTTTTTGATCCACAGACTATTTAGAAATGTGTTGTTTATTTCCAAATATTTGGCATTTTACTAGATACTTTATTATTTTCTAATTAAATTCCGTTGTGATCAGAGAATATATTCTGTATTATTTCAATCCTTTTAAACTTATTGAAACTTATTTTAGATCACAGCCTAAGATTGATGTCAGTGAATGTACTACCTGCAATTGGAAAGGATATGTTCTCTGTAGTCACTGGGAGTAGTTTTTTTACAAATGTCAGTTAGGTCAAGATGATCAGTAATGTTCAGATCATCTGTAACTTTATTTATTAATCTATAAATTGTTGAAAAAAGGTGTTAATATTGTTAACCGTGATTGTGAAATTGTCTTTTTCCCTTCAACTCTGGATTTTTTTTCATGGATTTTGAAACTCTATCATTAGCTGTGTACACATTTATGAGTAATATGTGCTTGGATTCACCCTTTTATCATTATCTAGTGTTTCTGATAATACTCTTTATCTTGATGTCTGTTTTTAGCTGGTATTAATATAGTGACTCCAGCCTTCTTATGCTTACTATTTTCATGGTCTGTTTTTTCGCATCTATTTACTTTCTTAGAGCTCTCATCTCTCTGCTAACATTACCCATCTGTTATCATATGTTGCCTACTTTTTCCATTAGAGCCCTTAACACAAAATTCCCTGCTTGATAATTTTAACATCTGTGTCATATCTAAGTCTGGTTCTGAAGATTGCTTTGTCTCATCAGACTGTGTTCTTGCATTCTGGCTTTGTAAACTTTTATTGAAAGCTGGACATATTATGGGTAACAAAAACAAAGGTAAATGGGTCTTCAGTGTGAGGATTTATGGTAACCTGTCTGGAAGCTGGGATGTTTACTGTTATCTGTAGATGTGGGTGTCATAGGCTTCAAATTCCGCTAGTGCCTTTGTATTTGTCTTCCCTCTTGATTTCGAGCTTCCCCAAGTTCTCCCCAGAGAAGGTCTGCATCTTGCAGCTCTCTCACCCTGTAACGTGCTGTTTTTTTGTACTAGAGCCCTGCTGATGTGGTGGGAAGGTGTGAGGGAGGGAGAGTGTTCTATAATCTTCTGAATAAATCTCAGG
Organism: Camelus ferus; assembly: GCF_009834535.1. Lineage (NCBI taxonomy): Eukaryota > Metazoa > Chordata > Mammalia > Artiodactyla > Camelidae > Camelus > Camelus ferus. The sequence continues at coordinate 58,536,934 of NC_045704.1, forward strand.
GTTTTAGTAAGCCTGTGTCTTGGGACTGTGATCTTCACAAGTGATACAACTCCCCTAACCCCACTCCTGTTCCCTTTCCTGGCTCTAGTGTTCCCTGTCTGTTTCCTTGAAACCCTGAACTCTGTTGACTGCTTTTTGGTGGTGGTGGTTGTACTGGAAGTCTAGTGGTGGCTGGAATGAGAAAAATTCTCTTCTTCTGAGATACGGCTCTGACAAAGTTATTTCCAAGAGTAGATAGACCTTTGTTATAAAGTATGACATGAGTATATTTCATGATGATTATTTCCCCCATACCCTGCCAGAGGTAGGAGGTGCTCTTTCTTGGATCATTGTGAGAACATGGTACAGTTCCTAGAGGTAAAACCCAGCTTTAAGGAGTTTCTCACTCTCAGGCTAGTCCACATTTGGCTTCCAACAATTTGTCAATTTCTAGTTAAGATTTCTGATAAATTATGGCTTCAACAGCTTCTGCTCTAGTGAGTCACATCTTGGCTCTGTCTCTCTGGATTTGCCTCTCCAGATTTTGGGATGGTGGTTTGCTCTGCAACCTCATTTCTCTGATGGACCCAAGAAAAGTCGTTGATACTCAGTTTTTCAAGCTTATTCTTGTTGAAAGGGTGGGAGTAATGGCATCTAAGCTTTTGACAAATTGGAGCGAAGCAGAAGTCCTAGGTTCGTCTCTTTCATCTTATCAGTATTTTTATACTTGCAATGCACCTCTTACCTAGGTCTTTAATCCATTATGAGTTTATTTTTGTATGTGGTGTTAGAGAATGTTCTAATTTAATTTTTTTATGTGTAGCTGTCCAGTTTTCCCAACACCACTTATTGGAAGAAACTGTCTTTTCTCCGTTGTGTATTCTGTCTCCTTTGTCATAGATTGGCCATAAGTGCATAAGATTATTTTGGGGCTTTCTATCCTTTCCATTAATCTGTATATCTGTTTTTGTGCCAGTACCGTGCTGTGTTGATTACTGCAGTTTTGTGGTATAGGCTGAAGTTAGGGTGTGTGATTCCTCCAGCTCCATTATTCTCTCTCAAGATCAATTTTTGGCTATTCAGGGTCTTTTGTGCTTCCATACAAATTTAAAATTTTTGCTTCAGTTCTGTGAAAAATGTCATTTGTAATTTGATAGAAATTGCATCAAATCTGTAGATTGCTTTGGGTATTATGGTCATTTTAACAATGCTGATTCTTCCAATCCAAGATCACAGTATATCGTTCCATCTGTGTCACCTTTAATTTCTTTCAACACTGTGTTATAGTTTTCAGAGCACAGGTCTTTTGCCTCCTAGGGTAGATTTATTCCTAAGTATTTTATTCTTTCTGATGTGATGGTAAATGGGACTTTTTCCTTAATTTCTCTTTTTAATAGTTCATTGTTAGTGTATAAAAATGCAACCTATTTCTGCATATTGATTTTATATCCTGCAGATTTACCAGATTCATGAGCTCTAGTAGTTTTCTGGTGGTGTCTTGAGGATTTTTTATGTATAGCATCATGTCATCTGCAAACAGTAAGTTTTACTACTTCTTTTCCAATTTGGATTCCTTTTACTTGCTTTTCTCCTCTGATTGCTGTGGCTAGGATTCCCAATACTATGTTGAATAAAAGTGGTGAGAGTGGGCATCCTTGTCTTGTTCCTGATCTTAGGGGAAAAGCTTTCAGCTTTTCACTATTGAGTATGATGTTAGCTGTGGGTTTGTCATATATGGCCTTCATTATGTTGAGGTATGTTCCCTGTATGCTCACTTTCAGGAGAGTTTTTTATCAGAAATGGTTGTTGAATTTTATCGAAAGTCCTTTCTGCATCTACTGAGATGATCATATAGTTTTTATGTTTCAGTTTGTTATTGTGGTGTATCACATTGATTTGTGGATATTGAAAAATCCTTGCATCCCTGGGATAAATCCCACTTGATGATGGTGTATGATCCTTTTAATGTATTGTTGGGTTCGATTTGCTAGTATTTTGTTGAGGATTTTTGCATGTATGTTCTATGTTCATCGGTGATATTGGTCTGTGATTTTCTTTTTTGTGATATCTTTTCCTGGTTTTGGTGTCAGGGTGATGGTGGCCTCATAGAATGAGTTCAAATGTGTTCAGAAGTGTTCCTTTCTCCACAATTTTTGGAATAGTTTCAGAAGGATAAGTGTTAACCCTGTTCATAATGTTTAATAGTCTTCTGTGAGGCCATCTGGTCATGGACTTTTGGTTTTGGGGAGTTTTTAAATTACTGATTCGATTTTAATACTGATAATTGGTCTGTTTGTATTTTCTTTCTTCCTGATTCAGTCTTGGGAGATTGTACCTTTATAAGAATTTGTCCATTTTATTGGCAAATAGTTGCTCATAGTAGTCTCTTACGATCCTTTGTATTTCTGTGGTGTCAGCTGTAACTTCTGCTTTTATCATTTCTGATTTTTTTTATTTGGGCCCTCCCTTTTTTTCTGGATGAGTCTGGCTAAAGATTTATCAATTTCATTTGTCTTTTCAAAGAAGTAGCTTTTAGTTTCATTGACCTTTCCTTTTATTTTTAGTCTCTATTTCATTTATTTCTGCTTTGATCTTTATGATTTCTCTCCTTCTACTAACTTTGGGTTTTGTGTGTTCTTTTCTCCAGTTGCTTTAGGTGTAAGTTTAGGTTGTTTGAGATTTTTCTTGTTTCTTGAGGTAAGTTTGTAGAATTGCTTTTGCTTCATCCCATAGGTTTTAGGTTGTCATGTCTTCATTTTCATTTGTCTCTGGGTATTTTTCAGTTTCCTCTTTGATGTCTTCGGTGATTCTTGACTGTTTAGTAGCATATTACTTACTCTCCATGTGTTTGTGGTTCTTGCAGTTTTTTCTTGTTGAAGTTGATTTCTAGTCTCATAGCATTGTGGTCAGAAAAGATGCTTGATATGATTTAGATTTTCTTACATTTACCAAGACTTGTTTTGTGGCCTAGCGTATGATCTGTCCTGGCAAATATTCCACGCGTGCTTGTAAAGAATGTGTATTCTGCTGCTTCCGGAGGGGTATGCTCTATAAGTATCTACTAAGTCCATTTGGTCTAATGTGTTATTTAAGGCCTATGTTTCCTTACTGATTTTCTATCTGGATGATCTATCCATTGATATAGTTGGGTGTTTAATTTCCCTCCTATTATTGTGTTACTGTCAATTTCTCCTTACATGTCTGTTATTATTTGCCTTATACATTGAGGTGCTCCTATGTTAGGTCCATATATATTTACAATTGTTACATCATTTTTTTGGATTGATCCATTGATCATTATGTAGTGTCCTTCTTTGTGTTTTATACTGTTCTTTATTTTAACGTCTATTTTTTTCTGCTATTAAGTATTGCGACTCAGGTTTTCTTTTGATTTCCTTTTGAGTGGAATGCCTTTTTCCATCCCCTCACTTTCAGTCTGTATGTGTCTCTAGATCTGAAGTGAGTCTCTTGTAGGAAGCAAATATAGGGGTCTTGTTTTGGTATCCATTTAACCAGTGTCTTTTGGTTGGAACATTTAATCTGTTTACATTTAAGGTGGTTATTGATATGTATGTTCTTATTGCCATTTTGTTGTTTTGGGTTTATTTTTATAGGTCTTTTCCCTCCCTTTCTTTTGTTCTCTTGTGATTTGATGACTACTTTCAGTGTTGTTTGGATTCCTCTGTGTGTGTGTGTGTGTGTGTGTGTCTGTGTGTCTGTGTGTATGTGTGTATGTGTGGGTGTGTCTTACAGATTTTTGGTTTGCGGTTACCATGAGGTTTTGTTATACATATGTGATTGTTTTAAGTTGCTGATCTCTTAATTTCAAATGCATTTCAAATACCCTGCATTTGTACTCTCCTCCCCTCGTAATTACTGATTTTGATGTCATATTTACATCTAATTGTTTTGTATATCCCTTAACTGCTTATTGTGGCTACAGGTGATTTTTACTACTTTTGTCTTTTAACTTCCATATTAGTTTGTGTGTGGATGATTTCCAACCTTTACTGCATGCTTGTCTTTACCAATTAGCTTTTCCATTTTGTAATTTATTTGCAGTTGTGGCCTTTTCTTTTTCACATAGGGAAGTTCCTTTGATATTTGTTGTAAAGCAGGTTTTGTAGTACTGAATTCTTTTAGCTTTTGCTTTTCTGAAAGCTTTTGACTTCTCCATCAAATCTGAATGAGAGCCTTGCTGGGTAGAGTACTCTTGGTTGTAGGTTTTTCCCTTTCATCCTTTAAATATATTATGCCACTCCCTTCTGGCCTGCAGAGTTTCTGGTGAAAAATCAGCTGATAGTCTTATGGGAGTTCTCTTGTATGTTATTTGTTGCTTTTCCTTGCTACTTTTAGTATTCTCTCTTTATAATTTTTGCTATTTTGATTACAGTGTGTCTTGCTGTGTTCCTCTTTGGGTTAGTGTCGTATGGGGCACTCTGATCTTTGGTGACTGTTTCCTTTCCCAGGTTAGGGAGGTTTTCAGCGGTTATCACTGCTGAAATATTTTCTTGGGCAATTTCTCTCTCTCTTCTCCTTCTGGGACCCCTGTAATGCAAATATCGGTGCACTTGATGTTGTCTTAGAGGTCTTTTAACGTGTCCTCATTTCTTTTCATTCTTTTTTCTTTTTTCTCTTCAGCAACAGTGTTTTCCACTACTCTGCCTTCCAGCTCACTGATCCGTCCTGAATCATTTAGTCTGCTATTGATTCCTTCCAGTGTATTATTCATTTCAGTTATTGTATTCTTCATCTCAGTTTAGTTGTTCTTTGTATTTTCTGTTTGTTAAAAAACTTCTAACTTCTTGCTCTGTGCATCTGTTCTCCTCCCAAATTCTTTAATCATCTTTACGATCATTACTGTGAACTCTTTTTTGGGTAGGTTGCATGTCTCCATTTCACTTAGTTCTTCTGGGGTTTTATCTTGATCTTTTGTCTGAAACGTAGTCCTTTGATGCCTCATTTTGTCAACGTTTCTATTTGTATTTTTATGTATGTGGTAAGTTAGTTAACATTTTTCAACCTTGAAGAAGTGGCCTCTGTAGGAGGCATCATATGGGTCGCAGAAGTGCACTTCCCTCTTGTCACCCAAGCTATATGCTCTAGGGGTTCACCCTAAAAAGGCTACATGGTTCCTTCTGCTATGGTGAGCTATGTTGGTGGCTTGACAGGTGTGGTTGACCCATAGTCTGGTTGGTTACCGGTCCCTGATTTGTGCAGATGCTGCTGGCTGCTGTTTAGCGGGCCTGGCCATGAGGTAGCTGGTTGAGAAATTGTTGGGGGCCCCTGGGCCAGTGCTGATCACTGGTGATTGGAGTCAAGGTCTCAGTGACTCTGCAACTGTTGCTTAGTTTAAAGAAATTAAAAGCAAAAATAAACTTTTACATTTATCAAGATGTTTGTTATGTCTGATGTTCTTTCTGTCCTGAGCATCCAAGGTTTTGGTTTTTCCCTTCAGTCTGTAAAACATTCCTTAGCATTCCTTGTACTGTGAGTCAACTGGCAGTGAGCAATTTCAGTTTGCTTTTATCTGAATGTATTTTTATTTTATCTTCATTCAGAATTTTCACTGGTTATAGAATTTTTGTCTAAGTAACTTTCCCCAGCATTTAAAAGACGTAATCCTACTATCTTCTATTTTCCATAGTTTTTGATAAGGAATTTCTCCTTATGGGTAATAAGCTATCATTTCTCCTTATGTGTAATAAGTCATTTTATTCTGGCTGCTTTGAAGATCTTCTCTTTATTTTTGGTTTTCATCAGTTTGACATTGTTAGGTATGACTTTCTTTGTATTATCTTGCTTGGATAGCTTCTTGTTTGGCTTCTTGCATCTGTAAATTTGTCTTCCATCAATTTAGACATATATTCAGTCATTATTTTTACATATTTTTCTACTCTATTATCTCTCTTTTGTTTCTTGGACTATAGTTACATTTATGGTTGTTTGTCACAGGTGGCTGAGGCACTTTTCATTCTTTTTTTTTTTTAATTTTCTTGGCTCTGTCTTTCAAATTTTATAAATTTCTTCAGATTTGTTTTCAATTCACTGAATCCTTAGGCAGCTCCATTTTGCTTATAAGCTCATCTGGTGAATTTTTAAAATTTCAGATACTTTGTTTTTCAGTTCTGAATTTTCCATTTGAATATTTTTGTAATTTCTGTTTCCCTGCTGAGATGTTTTCATTTCATCCTTTTCGTTAATGGTGAGTATATTTTCCTATACATCCTTTCACACAATTGTAATAACTCCTGTAAAATTATTTTACACTGATTTGAACTTATGGGTCACCTCTGGGTCACTCTCAGTCAGTTATCTTTTATATTGAGAATGGCTCACATTTTTCTGGTTCTTCACATATAAGTCTGGATTATATCTCATACATTGTAAATATTATGGTTTGGAGACTGAAGTATATTTCTTTTAAATGTTGTGTTTCAAATTTTACTTTATTATTATGCAGTTAGCTTGGTTAGTCTCAAATTTTTAAATTCTGCATTTTGACTGGCAGCTTAAGTTTCAGTTTGGTTCTTTAATATAAACTGAGTTGTTTGGAGTCTGCTCTGCACATGGCTTGTTCAGAGTCAGACAGAGTGGTTGCCAGAGTTTATACACTAAATTTGGGGCTTCCTCTTTCTGGTTCTCTACTTTATGTGATATCAGCCTCACTTTCTAATGGCTGTGGTTACAGCAGTTTCTCTCCTCTGGTGGTTCAGCCCAGAAAGATTGTGAGTTTTCTATCAGAGTTCTTGCTGCTCAGCCAGGTGTCAACCATGGCCCAAACTGCTGGTGAGAACCGTAAAATTGGGTAACTCAATCCTAAAATTTCCAAGTGTCAACTTCCTTCCAGAATCTGCCTGCTGTTTTCACTCTCAAGTGCTTTCAGTTCTTTGTATTTTCCTGTATTTGTCCTGAGTTTATAACTCTTATCTGCAGAGATTGGGTAAGAAAGTGGAACCTTGATAGCTCTTTTAAAGTTCTCTTTGGCTGATTCTGACACGTCTGTCATTCCTGGGACTATTTCAATTGGCTGATTTTACTTTTGATTACTGGCCGCATTTCCCTGCTCCTTTGCTTTTTAAGAAATGCTTGTTTGTTGGGCATTTTGGGGATGTTTTCTATCTTCCTTTAAGGAGCTTTTAATTTGATTCTGTGGCTCTAGGTTTGTCCTCACTTTAGCCTTAATGTAATCTTGCTCCCAAGGTGTAAAGACATTCTGGGGATATCAAGTAATGGCTGAAGTGTTTAGCAATATCTTTTCACTCTGGTTGGTTACAGCTTCATTTCCCTGCCCTGAGTGATCTCTGGAATATCCATTTAATTCAGAGATCCCTGATAGTGAATTTCCTCCAGGAGTTGCAGAATCTCTCCATGTGCAGTTTTGTATTGAACCAAAGCTCCAGCGGACCTCTGTGCAGATTTCTGGCATTCCTTTTTTACATGTCGCTGCCTTCTACTAATCTTCCCTGCAAATTTCATCTGTGCTAACAACACTGAACTTATTTCTGTTTCCCTGGTACATCTCTTGTGTGAATTGAAGCTCATGTCACTTATTGTCTGTTTTTCAGAGATGACAGTCCCGCACTGCATGTTTTTCAATATCTGAAAATTGTTTCAGGTATTTTGTGCATTTGTATGGCTATCTGTAGTGGAGGGCTAGTCTGATACTAGTTCTTCTGCCACAGCTAGAAGTGGAAGCCCCTGTTTCCACAAAAGCTAAACGGATGCAAATTACCAAGTCTTGTCTACAAAGACTCTGATTAAATATGTTTGTTCAGGGACCCAAGAGTCTTCATTTAGTAGCCCTCCCCTTTTCATGGTAACTTTGATGTAGGTAGTTAGAGTGTCATACTGGGATCAAGTTAGGATGAGGGAAACAATACCATCTGAAATTTGTATTTATTGTAATTAAAGTCAGATTGGAGGGCAAATGTCAGCATGGCCATAACTGGAGTAATTCAGATAAAATCAATAAAAATAGGCCAGCAATAGGACACATACAAGCCTTAGAGATTGGCAGGGGTCTGATTAGAATCTGGAACCACAGAAATAAAAATGCTGTTTGACATATTAACTGGGAGTAACTGAAAACAGAAGAGGAGAATCTTCTTGCCAGATGGGGAAGATGCTGGTAGATGCACAGATTAAGGAGGCTTTGTTCTAACTTTTGTCTCTGGCCACTCACAGCATAGCCCCTGATTGCAAACTAAAAGCCAGAGAGACATGTATCCCCTCTGACCTCTGGTGCCACATTTCTCATTGCAAAAATTTGCAGCCAAGTATTCCTCAGGCACTCTGGGTTCTTCTTAGAAGAGCTGCCCTGCTTCCTGGCAGATACTACTGTTCATGTCAACCTGTTCTCAAGAGCTGTCTGAGAGAGCGAAGGGATTTACTGCTCAAAGGAGATGAAAGATTGGAAGAGGCCAAAGATCTTAACTCAGAGAGAACCCATTAAAGATATTTTGCCTTGTCAGAGACTGTCTACATACCAACTCTGTAAAAAGTAACATCTAAAAACAGGGATTTATTTAAAAAGAAGAAGAAAAAAAACAACCCAGAATGGCAGGTAAGAAGACATTAGTAAAATTTTATTTTCCTCTAAAGGTACAGATAGAATTCACATACCCATGTCGACTGTCGTGCAATAATTTTCTTCCCAGCTCTAGCTTTACCATTCCTTACTGAGTTAATTTTTCACAGTAACTGATTTCCTAAATACTTGATTCGGTTGAGAGTTCCACCTTCCCTTAAAGTCACCCTACGCAACCGTAACTTACTCTTGGAAGACAAAGTTGAAAGGCAGATCCTCAAAAATCTCTTCTTTAAAACAGCAAACAAGGTCTACTTTTGCTTATCTATAGCTCCAGAGATGAACAATCAAGTTAATTATTGCCTTAGCAATCAAGGCTCTCTGATTGATTTCACGGTTTTTTTGGTCCCAGAAGAGCCATTTCTCTATACATCATTGTCCCTTAAGCTGCTCATAATCAGATGCTAGAAATGCTGGCATTACAGTTCCGTAAAGCACCCCACCACAAACCCTGCCTTAAAATACAGCTGCCAAACCTCACAAAGGGGGTATAAAGCAGAGAAAGGGGGGTGGCGCTGCCATGAAGAGTCACAAATGAAAGTATCAGCCAGCTTTAAAGGCATCAAATTATCTCCTTAGTTCAAACTGCCAGCCTCTGTCAAGGAGTGACATGGTGTTTGCTGATGTGTTGAAAGCAGCACTGCGATGAAAGGAAGATAGTGCCCTTATCCAGCTGAAACTCTGAACTGGATACCCCATAGGAGTTTTGTATACAGTCTTTGACTCACCACGATAAAGACTGGCTGCTGACAGCTCCTCAACTTTGACTTCTGGCCCAAACTCCAACACTCGGCTTTCTTTTTTCCTGTCCTCTAAATTCTCCCATCTTTTCTTTTTAACACTTCTTCCACTCACCATTTAGAAAGTTTTTTCTGGGCCTGAAGGCAGCCCTTACCCTCAAGTAGTACAAGTCCACTGGCTCACTTGCCAAAGTGTGTTGTGTATCTTTAGCCCTACTATCTATTGATCACTCTGCTGGATGCTAGATGTACAGAAGTAAAGAGAATGGTTGCTGTCTTCATGGAGAACTTCAAAAATATGTTCTTAGGGCCACCTACATCAGGATTACTTGGGGAAGTTTGTTAAAAATGCAGATTTCTGGGTCCCAACTAAGATTTATTGAGTGGACATTTATGAAGTTAGGTGCAAGAATCCACATTTTAAATGAGCTTCTCAGGTGATTCTTAAGCACACTGCAGTTTGAGAACCACTAGTAAACATGCAAATATGGAATTAAAATTGATAATAAAGAACCTAAAAATAGAATGACATGGGGAAGGCAAATTTAGATTGAGACACATGGGTTTCAAAGGGCCTGAAGACGTGACATTTAAGCTGAGACTTGAGAAATAGGTAGAATTGTTCAGGTGAAGAATGGGGGGAAAAACCCATTTTTCAAGCAGGGAGAAAACTTATATGAAATTCTCAAAGTGATAATATTGATGTTTTTCCTAGCCCTTTTACATGCCTAGTTCTTTTCCTAAAGAGAATATCAGCATGTAAAGATATGCATCCTTTAATCTGTGTTTAACTCCTCTCCTTTGTCCCTAAGCCTAAAATTTTTCCTGCTAGGATGTGAGTTATATTAGGAAATTTTATCCGATTTAAGCTTTACAAAAACCAAAACTAGTGAAACTGAGTTTATAAACTTTTATAAGGTCAGAATTCAAAATGAATATTTATGTTCAAGTCACCTGCCATCTCATCCTCTTTCCTTTCTCAGTGATGAACTTGGTATGTAAGCATGCGGAGTTAAAAAAAAAAAAATGACCAAGTACTGTCTACTCTACAGTTTGCAGAGACACATGTGTGTTTGTATGTCAGAATTGTGAATAAAATGTTGATAGTTACATGTGAGGGGAATATTTTATGTAAAAATTCCTGATGATCAATTTCCAGACAGATCCATTTCAGGTTGAAATTTCACACAGATGGAACCCTATAGAGATTTTGGAAATTCTAAGAAAAGTCCAGTGAGCTGTTGAACTAAATGTTTGTGAAGACAAGTTAGCAGTCTGGAAAATAGTGCTCATTCTGATCTTGTGATTCATAAACTACAGATCAGGCTCTTTGAACCTATAGAAAATGTGTCATTCATACTATTTTGCAAAGGAATAAGGAATTCTAGCAATTTATTTATGACACAGGGGCTTCTGCAGTCATCTACAGTGATAAGGTAGAAATCACACTGTTATTATTTGTAAATAGTATACTTATATACTTAGAAAATGCAGAAGAATCTACATGTAAGTGAGTAGAATTAATAAATGAGTTCAAGTTGTTGGAAGCAAGGTCAGTATATAAAAGTCAGTTTGTATTTCCATATACTAATGAAAAGCAACTGGAAAATAACAGTAACATCAAACACTGAAAACATGGACCATATTTAATATAAGATGTGAAAGACCACATTATTAAATTATAACACATCACTGAGAGGAATTAAAGGAGACTTAAATTAATGGAGGGATATATCATATTTATGGACTGGAATCTAATTTTTCAGAACTGATGATTGTATGGCACTTCAGTCTCAAAAAACACAACATATCCCAAACAAGATAAATAAAAATATGTCCATTCCTAGACATATCATGGTGATGCAGATCGCTAAAGGAAATAGATGATCTTAAAAGTATCAGAGAGAAAAACAGATTTCTTGCAACAGAATGACACTTAGGCTGATATCTGACTCCCAAGAGGAAGAATGGAATCCAGGAAACTAGGGAGTAATATGTGGAAAATGCTGAAACAAAGAAACTGTTGACCTAGAATTATATTACCAGTGAACAATCCTTCAAGAATTCACATATAATAAAGACATTTTCAAATAAAAAATAACTGGAAGCACTTATTACTAATGAAAGTTTTGAAGGATGTTATTCATGAAAATATAGTCTCAGAAGGAATGTCTGAGATATAAGAGAAACTATGAAAAATAAATTGCTAAACATATATAAAGATAAGTAAAAAATAAAAATGTGAAGGACTAAAATTACTAAGAGTTATGAAATAAGAGGGCTGAAAAACTATCTAATATATCAGGCAGCAATTAAAGTGTGCGATCGCTGTTTGTGTTGTTTAGAGAGGGGATAAGTATACTAATTAGGTTTCCACTTTGTTATGTGTAATCCATCTGTTTAAAGTTCCAAGGATAACTGCTAAGAAAATAGAAAAAGTAATGTCCAAACCAAAAGAGGAGAAAAATAAAGAAACAAACATAAAACCTCAGTCAATTCAAAAGAATGCATGAAAGGAGAGGTAAAAACAAAAACAAAAAAGAAAGAGAAAGTACAGAATAAGTTGGTAAAATCATCCAAATATATCACAACAAATGTTAAGTGCTAAAATACTCAGTTAAAAATAACAAAATCCGTATATATGCTATTTAAAAGAGAAACACTAGACATGGAAGCAATCCAAATGCCTATCAGATGATTGGATTAAGAAGATGTGATACACAATGGAATATCACTCAGCCATAAAAAAGAATAAAACACTGCCATTTGCAGCAACATAGATGGACCTAGAGAATATTATGCTTAGTGAATAAGTCAGACAGGGAAAAGCAAATAATTGTATGATGTCATTTTTATGTGGAATCTAAAAAGTGATACAAATGAATATATATTCAAAACAGAAACAGACTCACAGATATAGAAAACAAACTTGTGGTTACCAAAGAGGAGAGCGAAGGAGGAGGGATAAATTAGGGGTATGGGATTAATAGATACAAGCTATTATACGTAAACTGGATATATTACAAAGAACATGGAATTATACCCATTATCTTGTAATAACCTATAATGGAGTATAATCTGGAAAAATACTGAATCACTACACTGTACACCTGAAACTACAAACATTGTGCAACACTGTAAAAACATTGTACAAACATTGTAAATCATGTGTACTTCAATTAAAAAATTTAAAAATAGTATTTAAAAAAAGAAACACTAAAAGTGTAAAGACCAAAAAAGATATTTGAAATTAAAATTATGATTAAAAAATGGTAAGATAAATACTTAAATAAGCTGTTATAGCTATATTAATATCAGACAAACACATTTTAAGGAAAAAATATGATCAAGAATAAAGAGGGTCACTTCAAAATGATAAAACAGATACAACCATTCTAAACTGGTAAAGGTAAGAACGTAACTTCAAAACAGATCAAGTAGAAATAGAAAGAAAGAGTACTGGACAAATCCACTCTTCTGAGCGACAACAATAAAAAGTTAAGAAGGCAAATATAATGATTTAGAAGGTCTGAAAAAGACAATAAACAATTTATATAAGGAATACATATAGAAACTTCCACTCCACATTTTGAGAATATAGTTTCTCAAGAACATAATTATGTTTATGAAAACTCACGAGGTACCAGTGACAAAGCAATTCTCAGTAAATTTCAAAGAACTGATATCAAATAGACTTTTTTCCTTTGACAATAATGACATTAATGACAACGAAGATATACTGAAGAACAAAACTTGTGGGATGCAGCGAAAATACTACTTACAGGGAAATTTCTAGCCTTAAATGTTTGTATTAGAAGAGAAAGAATGACTGAAAGAATGAGCTAAATACAAAATTAAGAAGTTAGACAAAGAACAATAGAAGGAATTCAAATACAAAGAAAGACAAAAATGTAAGTAATGAGAGGGACAAAAAATAATGAAATAGAAAATGAAGATACAATAATCAACAAAGACAAACATTACTTTGAGGAAGCTAATAAAGTAGGTCTCTGGCAAGATTGAGGAAGAAAAAATGTTAAGGCACAAATAGCTAATTTTAATATGGGTGAAACTCACAGACGGTGAATAGAAGAAAGAAATCATGGAATACAAAAAAGTTAAAAATATATATACATAAACAATATTATTTGTGTGCAAATACGTATGTGATACAGCTTTAAAAAGAGCAACGGAACGATAAGCACAAAGTGATGAGCAGTGTTTCCCTTTGTGGGGAAATAGAATAAGAGGGTGTTCCAAAGTGACTTTGAATCCATAGATTTGGTCTGTTTCTTAAAATGGATGATAGGTATTCAAGGATTAATTGCACTACTTGCATTTCTTTTAATGTGTGAAGTATTTTATAATAAATTAAATATTCTCTTTGTCACTTATTCTTGCAATATTGTATCCCTTCAGCTGTCTCATTCTTTACCATTTTTTGATCTCATCACAATCTCTAGCTCTACAAATCTTACCTTCTCTCTAACTCTAAGTTCTTATTTCCCTTCACATCAAACCTTGCTTGTGTTCCTTCCCAACCTAGCCTAGCCCTCCTGATGGATACCTTCATTCACATCCTTGTAGTTGTCTCAGGCTGCTGGACCCCTTATCCTTCTACCACATCCTTCTACCACATCCTCCTTCATCAGTTTCCTCAAGCCACTTTCTTTGGCTTTTGTAACATCTAGGAGTATGCATTATTAATGTTTGAATTTGTATCTTTTTCGTTTTCAGTCTCCTTTTGATACTCTTTTTCCTTTGCCTGTCTCTAAGGATTGATGTTTCACAGGGTGCTGTAAGTGGCCACAAAACATCTAATTACATGTGCCGTCTCTTTGTGGATCATCTACTCTCCTGGCTTCAGTTACTATCCATAAGCTCTTCAGGTCTCTTATCGCCAAGTGAGACCTCTTCCCTGACTTCCAGATCTGCCCATTGGACTGCTCACTTGATGATACCAGTTAAATGTTTAAAACTAACCTTGAACTTCTGAATTTCTCATCTTTCTTCTAAAATTGATTGATTGATTTAGTTTTACTTACTGCTTTGAAGAATGACACCACTGAATGGCAATCACCAGAGCTAAAAGTGGAAATCATTCAAGGATCCTCCCCTCTCCTCCCACCTCATTTTCTGCGTGAAACCAAAGAACAAATCTGGTATGTCTCAGAATCATCCTTAAAACTTTTCACATCCCTTCCCACTTCCGTGCTCATAGCTCCCCTGGTCACAGACCGCTGCAGCAGTCTTCTAGTTGACCTCCTTGCCTCTAAATCTTCATTGTTCCAATCCATCCTCTATACTAATGCCAATGTTCTTTCTAAAATCTGAATTTTATCATGTTTCTTCCTTACCTTAAAACCCTTTTCAACTACCCATGGCCTACCCAGAAAATTTTAAACTCCAGAGTATGCATATAAGGTCCTCCCTGATCTGGCTTCTGCCTACCTTTCCAGACTTGTATCTAACTCCCTTTCTTTCTCGTCCCTTCACCTTCTCACCAATGACCAATACATTCTTTGTGATTATTATCAACATACTATTATTTATTTATTTATTTTGCAGAACCCTTATAGCAAGATATAAAAACAAATGTAACTTTAAATGTCTATAACCACACTAGGCCTTTTTAGCTTGCTGAAATTTGGGGGAATAGCTTATATAATTCTTGAAACTCACAGACCATCTTCATAAAAAAACACTATAAAGTTTGAGTATGGTTTTGAATGCATGTACATGTTTTTGTTAAGATATATAAATTTTCTGTTTCCTGACTGTATTCATAATCTGGACATTTTCATACATCCTCAGTGAGTTAAACAAACTTCAGGCCTTTTTACTACTTAAAGAGAATCAGCACAGTTCTATCTGCCAGTGGCAACATACTTAAAAGTTAATGAATAGTAACTGACAGGTCACCAGCAGGTTTCTGACCTAGTTTAGAGCAAAGTGAACTTTTACCTGGGTGTAAATATGCTTCAAACAACTCCTTTAAAAGCACTTTAAACAGCCATTTCCATTTTAATAGTCGGATGAGGATTGTAGCCTTCAATCTGAAAGTCTTCAGCCTTGAAGCCATCAGTTTTCTCAACTTTTCGAAGCATTTTGAGCTTCGGGAAAGGCCTTGGTTCTCGCGGAAGCTGCATTTTCAGTGGCTCAGTGTGATTCAGGTAAATGTGTGCATCTCCCAAAGTGTGTACAAGGTCACCTGGCTTCAGGCCTGTGATGTGTGCAATCATGTAGGTGAGCAGAGAGTAGCTGGCGATGTTGAAGGGCACGCCCAGGCCCATGTCTCCTGACCGCTCATACAGCTGGCAGGACAGCTCACCGTTCACCACGTAGAACTGGCAAAGGGCATGGCAGGGTGGGAGGGCCGTGAGCGGGAGGTGTTTTGGATTCCAGGCACACATGATGATTCTTCTGTCATTAGGGTTGGTTTTGATTGTGTCAGTCACCTTCTGCAGTTGGTCTACTCCTTTGCCTGAATAATCTGAATCCGTATCTTCGTATTCGGCCCCAAAATGCCTCCACTGAAAGCGGTATACTGGGCCTAGATCTCCTTCTCTGGTGGAGAATCCCAGGCTGTCCAAGACGCCTCGGGACCCATTGGCGTCCCAGATTTTCACTCCCTTGGAAGACAGCTCCTTAGCGTTTGTGGATCCCTTGATAAACCACAGCAATTCCTCCAAAACACCCTTCCAGAAAACACGTTTGGTTGTGAGCAGTGGAAATTCATCTCTGAGGCTGTAGCGCGCCTGCATGCCGAACACCGACAGGGTGCCGGTGCCCGTGCGGTCGTCCTTCCGGGAGCCGCAGCGGAGGATGTACTTAATCTGCCCCAAGTACTGCAGCTCCCCGTGCGGCGGCGGCGGCAGCGGTGGCTCTGTGCCCCGCTCCTGCGTGGCGGGCAGTGACAGTGGGCGCGGCAGTTCGGAGCCGGTGGCGGGCATGGTGCGGGCACCGGAGGGTGGCGGGCGGCTCCATACTAACCTTTATTGGGCTCTTACTATATTCCAGGAACAATATCCATAATTTTACATTGCTATCTTCTTCAAATTCCGTTTCAAAGTCCTTTCGGAAGGAACTCCTGTTATGTCCGTTTGATGGATGAGGAACGAGACGCATGCTGATGATCGTAGACGAGTAAGCTGTAGAGCTAGAATTTGAACTCAGATGGTTTTTACCGAATTAGTTACTGTTTCCCTAATCATGAGACTGTTTCCCCTTCTAGGATCTTGCTTTACAAGGAATTCTTCCCCTCTTAACACACTCAAGGTTCAGTACTTGGGTCACATACAGTCTTCCGTAGGAGGCTTTTATCGTCTTCTAGGTGATACTGACTTTTTTCTCCTTCTGCATTCTTCATTACGTGTTTCTCCATAAGACTCACATTTATTTTCTTGCTTTCCACCTCTTGCAGATTGTGAGGGATGGTACTGAAGTCATCTGTGTTTATTTGATGAAAGTTTAAAATAAGAGCCCTGTACTTGGTTGAAACTCAGTAAATATTTGTTGACCTGAATTGCTGGATTTCTGCAGTCTTATCCCCTCCTATATTATTTACATGTCAGAACCTCCACTATAGTATAATCTTAAAATTATAAATGTTTTATAACTGCTTACATCCCACATTCTTCTATCCCATTGCTTATCACAGTGCCTCAAATATAATAAATATTCATGTAAACATTGGTTAGTTAAAGCATTGTATTCCCCCACCACATGACAATTTCATCCATCTCCTTCTCAGACTTCATATTACCTTTAGCACAAAAAATGAATAGACTCAACGTTAATTCTTACTAAGGACTCATCATAAAAATTTAGCCCCAGCTTGTCCATGTGGGGACATCTGCAAAGCTGTCTTACCTTCATCTACTATTGCCTATTCCTGAACCCAAATAGTTACACAGAGTTCTTACTATGAATCTGCCATTTTAGCTAACCTTATACACTGATAATTTCTTTAGGGAGAGATTTGGCCTGAAGAGATCACTCTTTTGAGATCAATTTAAGAAAAGGAAAATGTAAGCCAAATGTTAGGACTTTCAGGAAGTCATATCTATTGGCCTGGGATACACTATCTCAGAGAAGAAAGCTGATTACTTGAGACAGTTTAAATGAAAGAGAGCAAAGCATTAAGCCCACTGAGCTGTAGGAATGTCCAGACTGCTTCATATAGATGTTTTATCTTTATGGAAGTCAAATGTATGTAAGTGCAAACATGAAACTTATACCACAAACATATTAAGGCTAATGATTTGCATAATAGAAATAACCATATGACCTAGTTTTCTATAGGATTCTGCATGTTTTCTTAGTTAGGGACTCTATCAATGCACCTGAGTATTTGCTTAAAGGCTTTTATTATTGGATAGAGCACAAATAGAAGCTCAAAGCACTGTTTATCATAGTGTTCTCTGTGGCAGTAGGAAGATGATAGCAGTCTGCGTCCCAACCCTGAGGGAGTATTAACACAAGGTACATGCAGACCGTGTAGTACTTGGCAGGAACCTGAAGCCACATGCTGGATATATGCATAGAAATAAGGTTGTATCTTAAAACTATATTGTTGAGTAAAAAAAAGGTAAGCAAGCCGGTATCTCTAGCACAACACCGGTAGTGTAAATTAAATGACATGCATGCTAACAACCCTTTCCATCTTCCAAAACTTTATATAAAGAAAAGGTTTAAAATGAAGCATATGAGGGGAGTTGACTGTACAGTGAGAGCCAGACATGGGAGTACAGAATGAGAATGAAAAGGGAATAGGTTAATCGGTAAAGCAAGAGGAATGCCTTGTGTACACCAGTAATAATAGTGTGCCACTGCCTGCTGAGCATGGTTAACTCAACACGTCAACTGGTTTCTTTGTAAAACTAAAAGTAAATTTAAATTTAAAAAGAGAAGAAAATGCCAGTGGATGATCTAGAAATGGTACACTCTTGAAACTGCTAGAAGGGAAAATGTGTTGTGCAAAATTTAATTTGCATACTGTTTCTGAACAAGCCCAGTTGTAACATGAGACACACTCCTTCACATACAGTCTTCTATTCTTTTGCACAGCAGAGAATATCCATTTATTAGTCACAGAAGAGAGATCATTCTTCCTCCACTTTATTGTGTTCTTTAGACTTGTACTCTAGTGTTAATATCAACAAATGCACAGAATTTCTCGTTTTGCAGCTAACTGGCTCTCAGTCAGCTCTATGGAAATTCTCTAGGTTGGGGCACACAGATGGAAAGGAACCAGAGATGCTCTTCCCACCCTTGCCAATTGGAGAAGAGGAATTAAATAACGTCCCTACGAATACATATAAACTCGCTTTGTAGGTGTTTAAAGGTTCTCTTTCTCAGACTTCAGGACAGAAATACATTACTTTATGATAGTATTGGTGGTAACCATGTTTATGGTATAGCAGTAAAAACAATCATAATCCCAACGATAGATTAGGGAGTGGACTAACCCCAGGTCCCTGAAGTCTGACAAGTATACAGTAAATCCTCAGGTAGATCGATCAGCACGATGATGACAGGGGCTTATATAAGACTGAGCTAAGGTTTCTTCTGGGCTTGCATCCAATAGCCAGGAATTGTAGAGAGACTTTGCCCTTGGTAATTAACTCCTAATTCAATAATTATTTGAGTAGGAAAGGGTTAAAATCAATGTCAGTCTTTGCATGCTGCAGTTTTTCTATTTTCAGAATGTATCATCTTGGAAAGAAAAAAGGCAACAACACACAACTCTAATGCCCTTACCAGATGGATCTGTGTTATTGCAGAACAGGGACCTGGAAAGTCTCCATATACCAAGCTATAAATATTCCTTTGACATTTATTATCCTCACTTGAGTTCAGGTGCTTAAATGCTTGGACTGAAGTCATGTTTGTAGCAGAAAAAAGTTGATCTTTAAGCATACCTTGTCGCTGGCTAAATTATTAGCAACAGACAAAGATGGAGGGTAAGTACGCCAGAGCAAGGGAGTCTCCCACTTAAGAGAGGTCACGGAACCTTTAAGTCAAATTAGTTGAAGTTTAGATTCGCTTGTAGTACAAATTCCCAAACACCTCACCTCAGACAATTTGATGGATCACATCCCAGCAACTCCCCACCAACCCCCAACTTTCCAAATATGTATCTACTAGTGTGGTGGTCTGTGGTCTTGAATTTGAGTCCTGGCACCGCCAGCTGCACTGGATTGTATATTCAAACTCCAATGAATCTCAATTCACATTTCCCTTAAGGGAAGTGTAGGATTATGTAAACCAGGAGATAATAACCATTATAAAATCCTTCTAATAAAATAAAATCAAGCTAAAGGTGTCAGCATAGATTAACAGTCCTTCTCCGTTTAGGGTTGTAGACTCCTGAAATGTGGTTATTTTGTGGTTCAGGCGAGGATTTAGTAGTATTGTTCTTAATTAGGGACTACTTAATTCTCTTGGGGATGATTACTTGGAGCCTGGGATAGGTTTCCTTCTGAGAAGAAAAGAATCCATGAGTGACTTTGCCTGGGATATTCCATAACAAAGTCTTGCATATATATCCTTCCCAGAACTATTCGTAGCCTTAGCCCAGAGGACCCAGAACAGTGTGAAGGTGGAGACCCATAGGCTCCTCCTTTATCCTGTTCCCCCACACCCAGCATAAATGACCCCTTAGTGGCTGTCAAAAGAGCTGACCCAGTGTGATGCCACACCATTACGTTTATAAGTTTGGAACTGGGCAACACATTTTAAAGGGACATTGTCAGACTACATTGTCTAGAAAAGAATGAGGGTTGTAACATTTATGAAATAGAAACATAGTCAAAGGAGTTAAGACTTCTCTTTTCCAAACTAAACATCAATAAGATGTGTTCATCCAGCATCAGATGAAACAATTCTTGGGATACATACATAGAAATAAGACTGTATCTTAAAACTATGTTTTAAAACTATTGTATCTTAGAACTACATTGTCATAGTGCTAAGTGCCTAGGCTCAGAAGTCAAATTGTCTACTTTCAGATCTTTGTTCTTCCACTTAGTAGCTGTGTGACCTCAGGCAAGTTATTTACCTCTTCTGTCCAGTTTCCTCATTTGTGAAAGGGGAAAAATAATAATGCCTACCTTATAAATGTTGCTAAGAGAATCAAATGAGTTAATAGTAATAAAGTGCTTAGAACAGTATTGGAACATAGGAAGGCTTTGTCAGTGTTGGCAAATTAAGCAAAGAAGAATAAGCTGTTTTCAAATATTTAAGAAACTGTAATATAGACGTGTAGGTAGGCTTTTATTTGAGTTCCTATAGGGCACAGGTGCTTGATTTGGGCATCTATGGAAAGAGTCCAAGGAGCCCTTCAAATCCATGAAATTACATGTAAATTTTGTATATATGCATACTTTTTTGGGGGGAAATATTCATAGCCATTCTTTGTATTTCCAAAGAATACCATGACCTTCAAAAAGATTAACCATTGAAAATAAAACTAAAATCAATGGATGAAAGTTTCATGGCGTTGAAGTTCGGCTGGTAGGAAAGGAATTATTCTTAGGCTTTAATTATCAAAACGCAGGGGGTCATCTTGGGAACATCAGAGGCTGTATTCCAAGAACTGTCTCATCGGATGCTAGATGGACACATCTTAGGGTCTAGGGGGCAAACTAAACCGACTCTCATTATCAGAGACCTCAGAGGTGAGACAGGTCTCAGCATCCCTGCCCTATACCCCTTTCTTCCTCTTCCTGCATCACTGCTTTCCCATAATTGAAATGTGAGCCCCCTGTAAGGTTTGAAGCTGTAAGGTTACATAGTCCATGCTTAGCACCAGCTACTCAATGATAAAGCCAGTCCTGTCACCCTTGTTGAAAATTTCCTGATGATTTTCCAGTGCCTTAATAATTTGTTTGCAAAGAATAGAAGTCTAATTATAATGTGACATCATCCTACTCCTCATCTATATTTCTTAACAGACTCCTAACCTTTCATTAATATCCAATTCAAATTTTACATTCTCTGAGACTCCTTCTCTAAGTCCTCTAAGAAGAGTTAGCTGCTCGGTGTTACGAATTCCTACTGTATCTTACTGAAATCTCTGCTGTAGCACTCCTGATGTAGCATAGCTCCCATTTTGTAATAAAAACGCATGAAGGGCTGAGACTATACATTATTCAACATTTTATACCTGTGGTTGATATTGCTGATTATCTACCAAATATCTTTCTCTTACTCTTTCTTGTGAAGTTATGTGTTCTGGACTCTTTTGCTGCTAGAAGTAATCATGTGATCAATGAGATATAAAAGAAGACCATGCGATTTTGTTCTGGCTAAAGGAATATGGATGCAAGTGTTGTACCATGCTTCTACCCCTGGCCATTCCCTGCCCCACCACCCACCCCCCATGCATGATCTTCCACATTCTTTTTTCTCTTCTTCTATGACTTTGACTACATGCTGAGGGTGAGATGGAAGGAACCTTGGTTTCCAAATGACTGCTTCATCTTCAACATTTTTTTTTGTTCTAACTTTTAAGGCATCATAGTTTATTTGTCACAGCAGGATAGCCTAGCACACTCTGATATACAAAGGTTGATAAAGTAAAAAGATGAATAATTCCGGTTCCTTGGTAGCAATCTGGAACTAGAGATATGAGTATCTCTAGAATTCTTGTTATAAATATATTCCATTTTAATAGTTTTTCTATTACTTACAGCAGAGTAAAATGCCTTAGTGTTCCTATCTTCAATGTTTATAAAATAGTATGCAATAATAATCTAAGAAGTTATATATTCTAATTAGTATAATTTCTCAGTTAAGTTATTTACAAGTAAATTCTAGCAAAGAAAATAGATCTGAAGCTAACTAGATAGTGGTTAAAAAAACGAGAGTAAATATCACGTAGGATAAGAAACCAGAATATGCATTTGATACAAAATGAATTAGGGAAAAGAAATAACCAAAGGAAAAAGAAGCAAGATAGAAATCACCATGTTATGTTTCAAAATTTGAATCTAGTTCCAAGGTGGAGACATTCTCATGAGAGTAGAGGGAAGCTACATTTAGAGAGAACTTTTTCCCTTTAGTGTTTCAAATCCTTACACATAAAGCAGGTCAGTTCCAAAGTAGCAAGGAAATACTGAAAAATCATGGGTACACTGAGGCTTTCAGTTTTCCCTGTACATAAAGTCAGGGAGCTTTTTCAGAAAGCTTCAAAAACATTAGTAAAGGTCCTTGTAAGACTGTATCAAAACAGCCATAGACATCTTATGAATGAAGCTAAATGTGATTTTTGAGGCAATGAAACTCTGACTCCTGGAATACAAATTGTGAAGCTTTGTCTCTGAAGGGAAGAAGTACACATAATATTCACCGAGGCATGGAAATATTCAGAAATTTGGTTAAGAGACAAGAGTTTGAATAGTAAAGAAGAGTCCCCAATTTGGGCCTACGTCTTATTGATCTGAAATTTGTTAAATTTCAGCTCATTTATTATGAATTTATTATGGAATCTAAGTGGATAACAGATGCACTTTTGTCTCCGCATGTATATTACATAATTTTGGTTTACTTTAAAGCTCCATCACATGTGTGAAGGGAGAGGCTAACATTTTTGCACCATGAATCGCAACATCTGTTGCTGCTTCCTCAACTGGAAGAACCAGATTTTAGGGACAATCCAAGTATAAGTTAAAGGCAGGTAGCTGTATTTTACATGTTGTTAATAGTGAATCATCCCCAAAGTGATATTTGTCACTTATTGTTGATATCCTGATCTTTTGAAGAGATGCTATGGTTATTTTAATGTTCTATATCTAGATTTATTCTCAAATAACTATGTTATGCTCCTCTATGCTTAAAATCATCTTCTGTGCCATTTTCTTAGTGCCACCTCAGAGATGGACTCATTCACCATGCTTGCTTTCTTCAACAAGACACTAGAAAACTGACTCCAACAATACATGAAAACTGACTCCAACAACACATTCAAAGGATCATACACCATGATCAAGTGGGATGCAAGGATTTTTCAGTGTCCACAAATCAGTCAGTGTGATACACCACAGTAACAAACTGAAAAATAAATACAGTATGATCATCTCAACAGATGCAGAAAAAGCTTTTGATAAAACCCAACATTTCTGATATAAACTCTCCAGGAAGTGGGCAGAGACGGAACATACCTCAACCTAATAAAGGCCATATATGACAAACTCAGAGCTAACATCATACTCAGTGGTGAAAAGCTGAAAGCATTTCTTCTGAAATTAGGAACATAATAAGGATGCCTGCTCTCACCACTTTTATTCAACATAGTTTTGGAAGTCCTAGCCACAGCAGTGTGAGGAGAAAAACAAATAAAAGGAATCCAAATTGGAAAGTAAGTAGTAAAACTCTGTCACTGTTTGCAGATGACATGATACTATACATAGAAAATCGCAGTGCCACCAGAAACCTACTAGAACTCATCAGTGAGTTTGGTATCGTTGCTAGATACAAAATTGATATACAGAAATTTGTTGCATTTCTATACACTAATAATCAACTATCAGAAGGAGAAATTAAGGACACAGTCCCATTTACCATCACATTAGAAAGAATAAGATACCTAGGAATAAATCTACTAAGGAGGCAAAAGGCCTGTGCTCAGAAAACTGTGTGATGCTGATGAGAGAACCTGAAGACAACACAAACAGAGGTAAAGATATACCATGTCCTTGGATCGGAAGAATCAATATTGTTAAAATGACTGTACTAACACAAGGCAATCTACAGATTCGATGCAATCCCTATCAAGTTACAAATGGTATTTTTCACAGAACTAGAATTAAAAACTTTAAAATTCGTATGGAAACACAAAAGACCCTGAATAGCCAAAACAATCTTGGGAAAGAATGGATCTCGAGAAATCATGCTGTCTGACTTCAGACTATACTACAAAGCTACAGTAATTAAAACAGCGTGGTACTGGCACAAAAACAGAGACATAGATCAATAGAACAGGATAGAAAGCCCAGAAATAAACCCACACACTTACGGTCGATTAATGTATGACAAAGGAAGCAAGACTATATAACAGAGAAAAGACTGTCTCTTCAATGGTTACTTAAAAACATGAGCTATGGGCCAGGTATTGCCCTAGGGTTGGGGCTAAAGAGGAATAAGACAACTTTTCTATCTTCAAGGGGCTAGAGTTGAAGAGAGAGGGGGAGAGGGAGTGATGCAAAGCCACTCCTAGTAAGATATCTAGGTTGGTGTACAAGTGACAGGGTAGCCTGAAAGCTTGAATATGCTGAACTTGGGAAGATGATTGAGAGATAGAAATTTTTATGATTCTCTGATTGCTGTTTTGGAAAACATTGGTTAGATAGTTTTTACAGTCCAAAAATGAGGAGAGTGCAGAGCTAGGTGGTGGGTCAGATCTGTAAGCAGCTGCCTAAGACATCAATCTATAAAAGATACTAAAATATCACTAATAAATCATACCTATGGTGCCAGTTAATGACTCAGGGTTTCCACATGGCAGCCACTTAAATTGATGTTTTCCGGGTAAACTGGTCCCACTATTGGTAAACTCAATAGCACGTGGAAGAAAAAGGATGCTACCCTCTTTCTTCTGAGGAATGATGGGAAGCATGCATTCAAGTTGCAAGGGGTAGCTATGCATCTTGTCCCCAGACCTGAGAGCAGCCAGGAGTCACCGGAGGCCAGTACCTACTGTCAGCTACAATTCTGAGCTTAACTAAAGTAGGCAGGGTGCTCTTTTCCTGGAACATGTGATTTATTATCTCTATTAGTCTGAATAAACTTTAAACATCTTCGAACACTTGTCAAGGGGTTGACTGGTTAATAAGAACTAAAGAAAAGTAGGGAAGACTTACCAAGACTTTTAAAATTTCAGAACTTGTTCTATGCTTTGATGAATGGAAGTGAATTCATGAATCTGTGTCTCCTAGTAGGAATTTTCTTGAATTTAAAGTGAAAAATAAAACACAACAACACTCAACCTCTGCTATATCAGAAAATTACTTTCAAGATTTTGTTACTGGAAGCTATTGATTGGAAGTGTTCTTTTTGTAGAACTGACACTACAGCACACACAGCAAAATATTTGACTAATTGCTGACATTGCTATAATCTTGCTAGGTGGCCTAGTGCACTAAATTTCACAGTATGAAACCAAATTATATTGCAGGGAAAATTTACAAAAATGAACAGTGGGTTTATTTGTCCTCAAGATTCTATTTATAACAGATTCTCTGTTTCAAATATTACAGGAGAAGGGCTAAGGAATTTTATTTGTAAATCTGGCTTGTGGTTTTAGAAGAATTTAGCATGGCTCATTAACATGAATTTACCTGCAATCTTGTACAGATTTTAGATGGACAGCACATTCATTGACATGTTAATAAAGTTTATTTCCATAGTAATTTGGTTTACTTTAAAACTCTATCACGTGTGAACAGAGAGTCTGACCTATTGAGTCCAGAAACACCCATGTCAAATAACATCTGTTTTATTTGACATTATCTATTTAAAATGTTACTGCTTAAAAAGTGTCCATAACATACTTTGCTGACTTATAAATCAGAAAATTTAAACTTTAAAATATATTTTTAAAAGTCTCTAACCATATCCACAGAAGTGAAACTTCATCCTTAACCAACAGGTCATATATTTTAGGGTGATGAAAACTGTGAAATGAAGGACAGTTTCAAAAAAATCAAAATGTTTTATTTTGTCAAGGGATATAGTAAATCCCTTTATTATAAAGATGTAATGTAGATATAATGTTCTCCCACTATATCTAATTAAATATTGAACAAATAACTAAAAAGAAATCAATTTGAAGGAGTCTGATTATTAGCCTATCTGATGTTAGACTGAGAAAAGCCGGTTTTTGGAGAGGTGATAAATCAAATTTTGGACGTGCTAGATTAGAGACACTCAAAGGACATCAAAATGAAGACATCAAAAATTTGTATAACACTAGGACAGCGTAATGGTTGACAGCATGAACTTTGAGCCAGACTCTGAGTTCAGTTCCTTGCCTTGTCAATTACCAGTTACGTGAATTGGGGCAAGTGATATAACCTGTTAGTGGCTCAGTTTCTCTCATCTATACCAACCTTTTGGATTGTTATGGGATTAAATTAATTAACATTACTAAAGCTCAGTGTATAGAACACGGAAAAGCACTATTTAAGTATTTGTTAAATAAATATGTGGGATCTAGAACTTGGAAGTGAGATCTCGGCTGAAGGTAGGAAATTGAAAGCCACTGCTATACGGTGGTAGCTGAAACTCTGAGACAATGAAGAATAGTATTGACCAGGATTATTAGGTCAAGTGACAGAAATGGGCCAAGGACAGAATCTTCAGGACCACTAACATTTGAGGAGGAGCTATAGCTAGTAGATTCAGTAAAGGAAACCAATAAGGAAAAGCCATAGAAAGGAAGAGACTAAGAGAGGGTATGAGGTCAGAAGTCATAGAAGTAAAGAATGGAAATGGAAATAGCCCACAGTGTCAGATGCCACAGAGAGACACTGAAAAGTGCCTATTGGATTTAGCATTTTGAAAATCGTAGTTATTTGATGGAATGGGTTCAGCTGAGTGAGGGATTGGGGCTAAGACAGATTTCTGAGGACTGACTAGTGGGAGAGAGTATGAGAAAGTGGAGACAGAAGTGTAAGCAGTTGGGAGGAGCTTGCTAAGAACAGAAGCAAGGTAGCAACTAGAAGGGAATACTGGATCGTGGTAGTATTCATTTTCTTATTATTCATTCAGTCATTCTTTTTTTTTTTTTTTAATTGAAGTATAGTTAGTTACAATGTGTCAATTTCTGGTGTAGAGCACAATGTCCCAGTCATGCATACACATATATATATATATATATGTTTTCATATTTTTTTAATTAAAGGTTAATACAAGATATTTAATATAGTTCCCTGTGCTAGACAGCAGAAACTTTAAAAAAAAACCCTATTTTTATATATAGTGGCTAACATTTGTAAATCACAAACTCCCAAATTTATCCCTTCCCACCCCCTTTCCCTTGTACATAAGATTGTTTACTATGTATGCGAGTCTGTTTCTGTTTTGTAGATGAGCTCATAGTGCTCCCCCCCTTTGTTTTTTAGATTCCACATATGAGTGATATATGGTATTTTTCTTTCTGGCTTACTTCACTTAGAATGGTGATCTCTAGGTTTATCCATGGTTCTGCCAATGACATTATTTTACATTCATTCATTCTTAAATGAGAGGGTCTTGGGCCTGTATATGGTGTATGTGGAAGGCAATAATAGAAAGAGAATGTAACTGCTGGAGCAAAGTCCTGAAAGAGACAGGAAGGGATCTGATAAAGAGCACAGGGAGTTAGGTGCTTTGTTCTGAATAGGAGAAAGAACCTGCTCTTTGAAACTAAAGGAAGAAGAAAGGATGCAGATAAGTTTGGGGGTGGGAAACTGCAGGAGTTCACATCTCATCAGCAGCGCATTTCCTCGGTGCTAGTGGAGGGCAGTCCTACCCAGGCTGAGACACAGGGCTGTGGTCAGTAGCTTACCGTGGGTTGCTGAACTGGGGCACAGATACATGCCGTTATTGTTGAGGAGGTAAGCCGACTTTGAGGCTAGATTGTCAGAAGAGTGATCCACACACACGGTTAGGTTGCCAGTGACGATGGCAGGAGTTGTAGTGGAAAGTGAGACAAGTAGATGACAGCACTGAGGAGTGGCAGAGGGTGGCATAGCCAGGTCATATAAGCTTGAAAGGAGGAAGGGTTTCTGTATGGAGGTGGAAACATTCACATCTTCAGGGTTGTGCTGGTTATTCTCTGTTTGTTCCTTCCTCTATAAAACCAGTCCTCACACACACTGAACCAGCATGGGGACCTAGAAGGCTGACACCTAAGGCCTATGTCACCTGGGTGCCCTTCTGACTGGCTTGTAAGTGGGTTTGACCAAAGAAGAGCATGAGAAGGAGACTGGAGGACAAAAGAAGAGACGGATTGCCCTGTTTCTTCCCTGCTCGCTCCTTTATTTCAGCAACATTTCCGGTAGTAGCTGAGTCCTTCCCAGACTACAGCTACGGAGAGTAACCCTTCCCCGACATCTCAGGCTCTCACTAGGTTCTGTAACAATCTTCCCTTTCTTTGCCTCTTTACCTCTAGGGATGGTAATGCCTTTCCATTTTTGCGGATCTCTGCATCTCTTAATGTTCCTTATTTCACTCCATAATCTGCCTACTTCTCTGTAAGTAGTCATTTCATTTAGGCAGCACAAGTTCATTCTTTTGCCTGCCGGGCCCCTCAGTGATACAAGAGGCTGGCAGGAGTTGTGAGGAAGCATTACTTAGGGGCTGCAAGTATATGAAGTAGGGGAGAACCAGTATCTTCCACTCCGGAAGACTTCATATTAAGCTGAACACTTGCTAAGGAGTAACAAGAACAAAGTTTTTAGATTCCTGTCTAAATCTTGGGTTGGAGGCCGAAATAAGAAGTGGCTACTCTAAAAGTAGAAAGCCAAGGAAAGGCAAATAGTGCTGTATGGGTTAAAACAAAAATGAAGAGTAATGACATAACTGAGAAACAGAAGGGAATAAGAACCATCAAATATTTGAAGAGAATTAACAACAGGTGGTCTTAATCTGCTGTGGGGTGGGAACTGGAAATTGTCTATTTTGTTTATCATAAGCAAATTATTTTGGCCAGAGACCAGAGTTAATTTTCTCCCTTCTTTGTTTGCTCAGGTTTCCCAGCCAGCGGGTTATTGTAAAAAGCTGTTCCAGTGTTTGCAGGCCTCTCGAACTCAAGAATGACAATAGAGTTGGGCTTTGGGTACCGAATGACAGGATATAGCAAAAAAAAAAAAAAAAAAAAAAAAAAGAATGGCTGCCTTTACTGTAAAACACTGGTGACAGATCAGTAGAAAGGTAGTTAGTGTAGGAAGAGAGGGAAAGGAATTGAGAGTTACTAGTGCATTTACCTTCTTTTTCTTTTTTTTTATAAAAGCAGTAGGCAAAGTTTTATTTTAATTTTTTAACTTTGGTGAGAGAGAAGTAAAAGAAATGTGGAAGTACTATCAAACATCTATGCTTCTATTAGCCAGAGGTAGTGAATGTAAGTATTTTGCCATTGTTGCTTCAGATACAATATTTTGAGGTTTTTCCTTAGATACACTTTATATGTACCTATTGGCCATTTGTATGTCTTCTTTGGAAAAATCTCCACCCATTTTAATTGGATTATTTTTTTTCTATTGAGTTACGTTACTTCCTTAAATATATTGAATATTAACCCCTTATCAGTTAAATAGTTTGCAAATATTTTATCCCACTCTAGGTTGCCTTTTCACTTTGTTGATTGTTCCTTTTGCTGTGCAGAAGCTTTTTAGTTTGATGTAGGTCCCACCTAATAACGTTTTTGCTTCTGCTGCTTGAACTTTTGATGTCGTAACCAAAAAATCATCGCCAAGACCAATGCCAAGGAGCTTACTCCCTATGTTTTCTTGTAGGAGTTTTATAGTTTCAAGTCTTACATTAAGTGTAGAATCCATTTCAAGTTCATTTTTGTCAGTGGTATAAGATAGGTGTCCAGGTTCATTCTTTTGAATGTTTATCCAGCTTTCCCAGCACCATATGTTGAAGAGACTGTCCTTTCCACATTGACTCCTTTGTCAGAATATTAGTTGGCCATGTACGTGTGTTTTTTTTCCTGAGTTGTCTCTTCTGTTTCACTGATCTATGTGTCTATTTTTATGTGAGTACCATACTGTTTTAATAACTATAACTTTGTAATACAGCTTGAAACCAGGAAGTTCTAAGGATTTTCTTCATAGAAGGTCATATCATCTGCAATAAGAGACAATATTACTTCTTTCATTCTGATTTGGATGCTTTTTTTTTTTTTTCTTGCCTAATTGCTTTGGCTGGAACTTCTACTAATCTGTTGAATAGGAGTGGTGAGGGTAGGTCCCCTTGTCTGACTCCTGATCTTAGAGGAAAAGGTTTCAACTTTTCACCATTAAGTATGATGTTAACTGTGGGATTGTTTTATATGGCTCTTATTATGCCAAGGTATGTTCCATCTATTCCTAGTTTGTTGAGTTTTTATCATGATGTTGAATTTTTTTAAATACTTTTATTGCATCTGTTGAATTGATCATACGATTTTTATCTTTCATTCTATGAATGTGTTGTATCACAGTGATTGACTTGCATCTGTTGAGCCATCCTTACAATCCAGAGATAAATCCAACTTGATCACGGTACATAAACTTTATTGTGCTGTTGAATTTGATTTGCTAGCATTTTGAGGGTATTTTTGCATCTATATTCATCAGGGATATTGTTCTGTAATTTTTTTTCTGTTTGCCTTTGGTATCAGGGTAATGCTGGCCTCATAAAATGAGTTTGGGAGTATTCCTTTATTTTCAGTTTTATGGAAGACTTTGAGAAGGATTGGAATTAATTTATCTTTAAATGCTTCATAGAATTCATCAGTGAAACCATGTGGTACTGGGGTTTTCTTTGTTGAAAGTTTTTGGTCACTGATTCAGTCTCCTAACTAAAAATTATTCTGTTCAGATTTTCCACTTTTTCATGATTTAGTTTAGTTATTTATAGGCCTCTAGAAATTTATCCATTTCTTCCAGTTTTTGATATAAAGCCTATTTTGTGAAGTAAGCATAGCAACCTTACTCTCCTCTGGTTTCCATTTGCATGAAGTTTTTTTTCCATCCCTTCATGTTGAGACTATATATGTTTTTAAAGCTGAAATGAGACTCTTGTAGGGAGTATATTGTTGCTTTTTTTTTTTTAATTATTCAGGTACCCTATGCCTTTTGATTGGAGAATTTAAACCATTTATATTCAAAGTAATTATTGTTAGGTAAAGACTTACTAATACAATCTTATTGTTTTATGGCATTTTGTAGTTCCCTTGTTTTTTTACTCCTCTTTTGCTTTGTTTGATTTCCTTCCCTTTAGCTTTTGTGTATGTACTGTAGGTTTTTGCTTTGTGGTTACCATTAGGCATACATAAAATATCATACGGATGTAATCCTCTATGTAGTAACAATTAAACTTAAGTTACATACAAAAACTCTATCCTTTTATTATCCTCCACCCTTCAAAATTTTATATTTTATTGTGCAACTGGTATCTTTTTATATTGTCTATGCATTCACAAATTATTATAGCTATATTTATTTTTATAGTTTTGTCCTTTAACCTTTATACTAGAGTTAAGTGCTTAACATACCACCAGATTACAGTCTTACAGTATTTTTAATTTGACTGTATACTTACCTTTACCAGTGTTTTTATATTTCCATGTGTTTTCCTGTGGGTAATTCACATCTGTTCATTTCATCTTAAAGATCTCTTTCCAGCGTTTCTTGTAAGGCAGATCTAGTGGTGATGAATCCCCTCAGCTTTTAGTTTTTTGGGAAAGTCTTTATCTCTTCTACATTTCTGAAGGAGTGCTTTGCTAGATAAAGTATTCTTGTTTGACAGGTTTTTTCCCCCAAACTTTTAGCAGTTTGAATATATCATTACACTCTTTCCTGGCCTACATGGTTTCTGTGGAGAAACCAACTGATAGCCTTATGGGGTCGCACTGTATGTGAGAAACTTTTTTCACTTGCTGCTTTTGAAATTCTTTCTTTGTCCTGGATAATAGTTTATATAATGTGACTTGGAGAATATTGTTTTGGGGTTGAAATTTTGGGGTGACCTATTAGCTTCTTGAACTTGGATGTCCATATCTCTCCCCAGATTTGGGAAGTCAGCTATTATTTCTTTAAATAAGTTTTCTGTACCTTCCTCTCTCTCCTCTTTTTCAGGATTTCAAAAATGCATAGATTGTGTATTCTACTTCACATATTCTTTCTTCTGCTTGATCCAGTCTGCTATTGATACTTCGTATTGCATTTTTTAAAATTTCACTCACTGTATTCTTCAGCTCTAGAATTTGCTTGGTTCTTTCTGGTGATTTCTATTTCTCTGTAAACTTTTCATTTTGTTTGTATATTGTTTTCCCAATTTCATTGACTTATCTTTTCCTGTTTTCTTGTAACTCACTGAACTTTCTTAAAATAACTGTCTCAAGTTATTTATTGGGAAATTCATACATCTCCATATCTTTGGGGTTTGTTACTGGAAAATTATGTTGTTGCTTTGGTGATGTTATGTTTATTTGGTTTTTCATGCTCTTGAAGTCTTACACTGCTGTCTTTGCATTTGAGAAAGCACCACCTCCTACAGTCTTTACTAACTGGCTTTGGGGGAGAAATACGTTCCATTAGCTTTATTAGGGATTCTGAGGCTTTCTCAAACTTCTTCTATGGGAAAGACTGCTCCACACTTTTTGTTCCTTCTTAATCGGGGGATTCTTAAGCTTGTATGCGTTCTCTTGATCCTAACAAAACAGGCTGGGTGCTGACACCCTCCCTTTTAGTTTCCATACGGTAGTGTTGAATGCAAAAGTTTGTGTGGTTTCTCTCAGTCCTGCCAAGTTGGGCCAGTTTTCTGTGCATGCTCACTGGCCGTCTACACATGTTTGCTCTTGCTCCTCATAAGAGCAGGCACACACAGCTGGCCAGGGTGCACAGAGGTGTGTAGATGAGGCATGAAAATCTTTGGGGGAGCATGTGGGTCAGCTAGAGATATCCACAGGTGAGGTCTCCCCAGCAGCTTACGGGGGTGCTTCCTGATGAAGTCTGTGACAATGTTAGTAGAATATGCGTCCCTTTGATGGCTTCAAAAGCTCTCCTAGCCACTCCTTGCCCTCTAGTCATGCAGGACACCTCAGTATTCTGGACAGGCAAGAAAGAATTGTATCTCTTTGGCAGTGACCTGTATAGCTGAGGAAGCTGGGCATTTATTTACATGCTCTCACTTTCCCCCATGGGAGATATCATGGGCTGAGAAAGTCTCTCTTGACACTTAGCTGTGCTGCCTTGGGGGAGGGGTGATGCAGGTAAAGTAAAACTGTTCCTTTTATCCTCTTCTCAGAAGTTTTTGCTCCCATGTTTTCCACTGGACTCCTGGACTTCCACAGAGGCTCTCTTCTCTATAGGTGAATGTCTAAATTGTGTTCTTTAAGAGGCAGATGGGAGAAAACTTTTATTCTATAATGATGATGGTGTTACTACAAGATACTCACTTTAGATTTAAGGACATGTGTAGGGTGAAAATAAAAGGATGGAAATACACATTCTATGCAAATAGTAACAAAAGAGATCAGGAGTGGGCATACTTCCAGACAAAATAGACTTTGAGTCAAACACTGTCACAAGTGACAGAAGAATACATTATATAAGGCTAAAATGGTCAATTTACCAAGAATATATAACAATCATAAATACTTATTTACTTAACAGCAGAGAACCTAAATGTATGAAGCAGATATTGACAAAATTGAATAACTAACACGACAATAGTAGCAGATTTCAATACCTATTTTTAATAATAGATAGATCAGCCAGACAAAGATCAATAAGAAAATAGAGGACTTGAACAGCACTATAGATCAAATGAACTTCACAGGCATTTACAGAACACTCTACCCACTAATAGCAGAAAACACATACTTCTGTGTACATGGAGCATTCCTGAATATAGATACATGTTAGGCACAAACAAGTCTTAACAAATTTAAGTAGACTGAAATCAAACCAAGTATTTTTTCCCAACCACAATGGAATGAAACTAGAAATCATTTACAAAAGGAACAATGGAAAATTCACATATATCTTGAAACTAAACAACACACTTTTGAACAAACAATAAATAGATCAAAAAAAATCACTAAGGAAATTAGATAACAATACAAATAGTAATTAAAGTATACCACACCAAACTTAAGGGATGCAGCAAAAGCAGTATGAAGAGGGAATTTTATAGTATTACCTACATTATTAAAGAAGAAAGATCTCAAACAAACAACCTAGCTTGATATCTCCAAGAGCTAGAAAAAGAAAAACTAAACCTCAAATTAGCAGAAGGAAGTAAATAATGAAGATTAGAGCCAAATAAACATAATAGAAAATAGAAAAACAATTAAAAATCAATAAAACTAAGACTTAGTTTTTGAAAAGATTAACAAAAGTGACAGACTTTAGCTGGACTGAGAAAAAGAGTGAACATTAAAATAAATAAAATTAGAAAGAAAAGAAGACATTACAGTAGATGCCACAGAAAGCTTAAAAAAAGATCATAAGAGACTGCAATGAAAAATTATACCCCAACAAGCTGAATAACCAGGAGAAATGGATAAATTTCTAGAAACATACAACCTACCAATCTACAGAATCATGAAGAACTTAACAAATCTAAACAGACCTATAACTAACATGGAGATTGAAGTAGGAATCAAAAACTTTCCCCAAACAAAATGGCTTCACTGAAGAATTTTACCGAATGTTTAAAGAAGAATTAATGCCAGTTGTTCTCAGACTTTTCAAAAGAAGTCAAGACGCACACTTCCAAACTCTTTTGAGGCCAACATAGCCTTGATACTAAAATCAGACAAAAATACTACAAGAAAAGAAAATGAGAGACCAATATCTCTGATTACTATTGATGCAAAAATACTTAATAAATCGCTGGCAAGGTGAATTCAACCACACATTAAAAGGATTATATACCATGACCAACTATGATTTTTTTCCTGAAATACAAGGATGGCTTAACCTATAAAAATGAGTCAAAGTACTATACTGTATCAGCAGAGTGAAGGACAAAAACCACATGATTGTCTCAAATTAATGCAAAGAATTTCATAAAATTCACTGCTCTTTCATGATAAAAACTCTCAGCAAACTAGAAACAGAAGGAAATTATCTGAATTTTTAAAAGACCAAATATGAAAATCCCACAGCTAACATCATACCCAATGGTGAAAATCTGAAAGCTTTTTCTCTCATATCAGAATAAAGCAAGAATTCCCTTTCTCGCAACTTCTATTCAACAAAGTATTAAAATCCTAGCCAGAAGAGTTAGGAAAGAAAAAGAAATAAAAGACATCCAAATCAGAAAAGAAGAAGTAAAATTATCTCTTTCACTGATAGTGTAATAGTATATGTAGAAAACTAAATATTCTTTTAAAACACCAACCCTGTTAGAAATAAAAAAACAAATTCAACAAAGTTGTAGAATACAAAATTAACACATGAAAATCAGTTGTGCTTCTTTCTATACATTAACAATGAACAATCTGGAAAGGAAATTAAGAAAACAATCCCAATTACAATAGCATAAAAATACTCAGGAATAAACTGAACCAAGGAGGCAAAAGACTGGTACACTAAAAACTACAAAATGCTGTTAAAAGAAATTAAAGATACAAATTAATGGAAAGGCATTCTATATTGATAGATTGGAGAACATAATATTATTAAAATAGCTATTCTACCCAAAGTGATCTACAGATTGAATGCAATCCCTAATCAAAATCCTAATGGCATTTTTTTTCAGAAATACAAAAATAAAACTCCTAAAATTCATACTGAATCTCCAAGTACCCAAATAGCAAAAACAATCTTGAGAAAGAAAAACAAAGCTGGAGGCCTTATACTCCAATGTCAAAACTTACCACACAGCTACAGTAATAAAAATACTATGGTACTACTTGTTTATTCTTGCTTTTATTTCTATTGCTTGAGTAGACTGTCCTAGGAGAACATTTTTGAGATGTATGCCAGATAATGTTTTACAGCCTATATTTTCTTCTAGGAGGTTTATTGTATCTTGTCTCATGTTTAAGTCTTTGATCCATTTTGAGTTGATTTTTGTGTATGGTGTAAGGGAGTGTTCTAGCTTCATTGATTTACGTGCTGCTGTCCAGTTTTCCCAACACCGTTTGCTGAAGAGACTTGTCTTTATCCCATTGTATATTCTTGCCTACGTTGTCGAGATTAGTTGACCAAACGTTTGTGGGTTCATTTCTGGGCTCTCTATTGTGTTCCATTGGTCTATATGTCTGTTTTGGTACCAATACCATGCTGTCTTGATGACTGTAGCTTATGGTATTGTCTGAAGTCTGGGACTGTTATTGCTGAAGCCTCTTTCTTTTTCTTCAGTAATGCTTTGGCAACTTTAGGTCTTTAGTGGTTCCATATAAATTTTATTATGATTTGTTCTAGTTCTGTGAAATATGTCCTGGGTAATTTGATAGGGATTGCATTAAATCTGTAGATTGCCTTGGGCAGTGTGACCATTTTAACAATATTGATTCTTGCCATCCAGGAGCATGGGCTATCTTTCCATTTATTAAAGTCTCCTTTAATTTCCTTCATCAATGGTTTATATTTTCTGTGTATAATTCTTTCACCTCCTTGGTTAGATTTATTCCTAGGTATTTTATTACTTTGGGTGCTATTTTAAGGGGGATTGTTTCTTTACTTTCTTTTTCTGTTGATTCCTCATTAGTGTAAAGAAATGCAACTGATTTTTGAACGTTAATCTTGTAACCTGCTACCTTGCTGAATTCTTCAATCAGCTCTAGTAGTTTTTGTGTGGACCTTTTAGGGTTTTCTATATATAGTAACATGTCGTCGGCATATAGTGACACTTTTACCTCTTCTTTTCCAATTTGGATCCCTTTTATTTGTCTCTCTTGCCTGATTGCTGTGGCTAGGACTTCTAAGACTATGTTGAACAGGAGTGGTGATAGTGGGCAGCCTTGTCTTGTCCCAGATTTTAGTGGGAAGCATTTGAGTTTTTCACCGTTGAGTACTGGCTGTAAGTTTGTCATATATAGCTTTTATTATGTTGAGATATGTTCCTTCTATACCCACTTTGGTGAGAGTTTTTATCATAAATGGGTGTTGAATTTTATCTGTTGAGATGATCATGTGGTTTTTGTCCT
Organism: Camelus ferus; assembly: GCF_009834535.1. Lineage (NCBI taxonomy): Eukaryota > Metazoa > Chordata > Mammalia > Artiodactyla > Camelidae > Camelus > Camelus ferus. The sequence goes on from NC_045704.1 coordinate 58,574,099, forward strand.
TTGTCTTGTTGATGTGATGTATTACATTGATTGATTTGCATATGTTGAACCACCCTTGTGGACCTAATTAAACTTACAAGCTTCTGCACAGCAAAGTAAACCATAAGTAAAAAGAAAAAGACAACCTACGGAATGGGAGAAAATTTTTGCAAATGAAACCAACAGAGGCTTGATCTCCAGAATATATAAGCAACTCATATGACTGAATAAGAAAAAAACAAACCACCCAATCCAAAAATGGGCAGAAGACCTAAACAAACAATTCTCCAAGGAAGACATACAAATCATCAATAGGCACATGAAAAAAATGTTCAATATTACTAATTATCAGAGAAATACAAATCAAAACTACAGTGAGGTATCACCTCACATCAGTCAGAATGGCCATCCTTCAAAAATCCACAAATGACAAATGCTGGAGAGGCTGTGGAGAAAAGGGAACCCTCCTACACTGTTGGTGGGAATGCAGTTTGGTGCAGCCGCTGTGGAAAACAGTATGGAGATTCCTCAAAAGACTAGGAATAGACTTACCATATGACCCAGGAATCCCACTCCTGGGCATATATCCAGAAGAAACCCTACTTCAAAATGACACCTGGACCCCAATGCTCATAGCAGCACTATTTACAAAAGCCAAGACATGGAAAGAGCCTAAATGTCCATCAACAGATGACTGGGTAAAGAAGAAGTGGTATATTTATACAATGGAATAGCAGCCATAAAAACCGACAACATAATGCCATTTGCAGCAACATGGATGTTCCTGGAGAATGTCATTCTAAGTGAAGTAAGCCAAAAAGAGAAAGACAAATATCATATGAGATCACTGATATGTGGAATCTAAAAACAAAACATAAATACAAAACAGAAACAGAATAATAGATGTAGAATACAAACTTGTGGTTGCCAAGGGGGCAGGGGGTGGGAAGGGACAGACTGGGATTTCAAAATCTAGAATGGATAAACAAGATTATACTGTATAGCACAGGGAATATATACAAGATCTTATGGTAGCTCACAGAGAAAAAAATGTGACAATGAATATACATATGTACATGTATAACTGAAAAATTGTGCTCTACACTGGAATTTGATACAACATTGTAAAATGATTATAACTCAATAAAAAATGTTTAAAAAAATTGTATGATACGGTCATAAAGACAGACATAAAGACTAATGGAACAGAACAGAGTCCAGAAATAAACTCACATGCATATGATCAAATGATCTTTGACAAGTGTGGCAATGGTACACAATTGGAAAATGATAGTCTCTTTAACAGTGTTTGAAAAATGTGTACCTATATGCAAACAATGAAGATGGATTCTTACATCATATACAGAAATTAACTCAAACTGCATCAAAAGACGTAAATGTAATAGTTGAAACTATTAAAATATTAGAAGAAAATATAGGGGGAAAAGCTTCATGACATTGGATTTAGCAGTGTTTCTTGGATGTGACACTGAAAGCACAGGCAACAGAAAGATAAGAGGAAAAAGAGCAAACAGGACCACATCAAACTTACCAGCTTTTCTGCAGCAAAGGAAAGGAGTCAACAGAGTGAAAAGGCAACCTACAGAATGGGAAATATATTTGCAAATCATATTTCTGATAAAGTGTTAATATCTAGAATATATAAAGAACTCCTACAACTCTACAACAAAATAGAGCAATTTGATTAAAAAATGGGCAATGGACTTGAATAAACATTTCTCCAAAGAAGACTTTACAAAGGCCAACAAGACTGTGAGAAGATGCTCAACATTACTAGTCATCAGACAAATACAAATTAAAACCACAATGAAATATCATCTTACCCCTATTAGGATGGCCGCTATCAAAAACAAACAAACAAAAAAACCCCAGAAAACAACAAGTATTGGAGAGGATATGGAGAAACTGGAACCCTTGTACACCATTGGTGGGAATGTTATGGTGTAAACTAGTTTGGAGATTCCTCAAAAAATTAAAAATAGAATTACCAGATAATCCAGCATCCCACTTCTGGATATAAACCCAAAGAATTTAAACCTGGATCTTGAAGAGGTATTTGCATCCCCATGTTCACTGAAGTACTACTCACAGTAGCCAGATGTGAAAACGATGTAAATGTCTACTGATGGATGAATGGGTAAAGAAAATGTAGTATAGCCTTATAATCCAATATTATTTAGCCTTAAAAAGGAAATCTTGTCATATGCTAGACCATGGATGAACCTTGAGGACATTATGCTAAGTGAAATAAGTCACTCACAGAAACACAGATCCTTCATGATTCCACCTATATGAAGTATCTAAAGTTGTCAAACCCTTAGAAACAGAAAATAGAATGAAGTTTGCCAGGGGTTGTGGGTAGGATATACAGGAGTTTTTGTTCAGTGGATGTAAAGTTTTCACATTAAGATGAAAAAATTCTATAGAGCTGTTGTACAATATGGTGTGTACAATCAACACTATTGTCTTGAACACTAAAAATGGTAGAATGGTAAATTTTCTGTTATGTGTACTTTGAGTACAGTTGAAAAAAGGGACATGAGGAAACTGATGGTTAGATATGTTCATGATTTTGATTATGTTGATAATTTAACGCATGTCATCATATATTAAATCTTATGTTTCATGCTTGAAATATGTGCAGCTAATATGTATGTTAATTCTACCACAGTAAAGGTATTGAAACATTGTATGTATCTATTTTTTCAGATCTCATTTATTATTTCTTATGGATGACCTGATTTATATTCTTGGTTATTTTAGGGAGTCCCTCACATTTGAGGCTGTTGTGTTTCTAACAGAGAGGTAAATAGAAGATGTCGCCAGTCTGCAAATGAAGTGGTACCTATTCCTTCAGTTCGAGGACAGCCATAACTTCTAGCATGAAGCAAGCTGGTAGCAGAATATGGTGGAGAGGCTTAGCTATATGGGGCCTAGTACTTAGCATTTTTTCAAACACACGTACAGACATGCACACATTCACAGCTGACCTACCCTCATCCTCACTCCTTCATAATTCTAGGAACAGGCATACAAAATGATGCTCTGTAATGGTTGTTTGTGTAGTGGGGTTGTGGTGCTGGCTATGACAGTTTTCTGGAGGAGGCTTATAGCAGACCAAGAGGTAATCATAATGATTATTATCATGTTCTTCATAGTTCTGTAATGGTATAATTTTGTAACAAAATTTGGTAGTTACTTCCTGATGTTGAGCAAGGGCATTCATAACATACTCTAGGACTTCATTACAGGGCTGGGGTGTCTTCTGAGAAGGAGACACCCCAGGGAGACAAGATGGAGCTAGAAACAACTAAAGTCCTCTATTGTCACTGAAGTATTGGGGATAGGTGGTTATTGTTACTTTTTGTCCCCTCTGCCTCCACTGGGCCAGAGAGGGTATTATTCTAAATATATTAGAAGATTGTCACTCCAGGCTACTAGAATTGCTTCAAACTTTGAGTCTATCCTAGTCCATTGCTGGTTAGTTACTATGAACAGGGAATCTCTTTAAGACTATATTTTTGACCATCATTCCTAGGGTTTGTTAGGTCAATGAAGATTATTTCAGTCCATACTAGTGTTAGTTAGTTAACTAGTGTTCAGTTAACTAGTGTTAGTTAGTTAGTTAGTGTTAATTAATGTGAGGTATCCTTTCATCTTGAAGTGTCAACACCTATAGAATTACATATAAACAAATGCTTTTGGACCTCAGAAATAGTGGAGTAGAAGAAACTCTGTGCTCATCTACCCAGGGAAATGAGACACATTGACTGGTTAGATGAAGATAAACATTTGAGTAAAATTGTAATATACACAAATACCAGGTGTTTCTAATAGCCAAATATTTGCCTTTTTTTAGACCCAGACATCTGGCTGATTACATTTTTCAATAGGGTATTTTGGTAGATACAGCCTTAGAAATGACAAATGTAAAATAATGATGGTTATAATCATATGTCTGCCTTGTAACACTGACAGTGTTAAAAATGTAAATGGTTTATTTTTACATATTTAAGAAATAATTTTTTAAAAATGGGATCATGAGTGATTTTTGTAAGCATTGATTAATTTTCTTAAAAATATTTTTTGAAAAATACCAAAAATCACAAAGTCATCTAAGAGATGAAAATAAATAGAACAGAAGCTTAATCAAAAATGCAATAGTAGTAAGGAATTAGAAAAAAATAAGAAAACAGGAGAAAAAAGCAGGAAAAAGCTGCAATGTGAATAATTGCCTGGGCAACTTTTCCAATCCCAGATAATATGAACACTAGTGTTCTTTGAGACTGACCATGAGTGAAGTTTGACGTTTAGATAGTATATATTTACTTGTAATTATCCTCATCTAACATCTGTGTTAACTATTTCCTAAAGAGGCATTTATGACACATGGTTTTTGAAGGCTTAAAATTTAACTGTCTCTGTTAATTTAATACATGGACAAACAAGGGCAAGGGTATAGAAATAGGGTCTATCTTTAAAATTTTTAAATTAAAGGAACTTTTCATCTTAAAATATTTGCAGACTTATGAAAATGTTCAAAAACAGCATTACAAATTCTCAAATACCCATAATCTTGAGTCTCTACATGTTAATATCTTACATAACCACAGTACAGCTATCAAAATCCAGAAACTGCCATTGATACAATATTATCTAATCTATAGACTTTATTTCATATTTTACCAATTAATGTTCTTTTTCTGGCCCAGGATCATGCATTACTATTGGTTTCCATGTGCCCTTCAATCTGGATCATTCCTCCAGTCTTTCTTTGTCTTTTATGACTTTGGTACTTTGAAAGAGTACTAGCCAGTTATTTTTGTAGAATATCCCTCAATTTGTGTGACATTCCTTCATGTTAAGATTAACACAGAAGTTACGTGTTTTTCTCAGTGCAGCATCAAGAGTTACATGATTAAGATTTTTCCCATTACTGGTGATGTTAACTTTCATGACTTGATTAAGGTCATGTTTGTTAATTTTCTTCTCTCTAAAGTTACCATTTTTCCTTTTGCAATTAGTAAGCATCTTGTGGTGAGATATTTTGAGACTACGGAAGTATCCTGTTTCTCATACTTTTGCCCACTAATTTTTAAAACTCCATTGATGACTCTTATCTACAGCAATTTGTTTGCTAAATGATGATTTTCTACTTCCATCATTCCTTCTACATTTCTTAGTTGGAATTCTAACATAAGGAAGAGTTATTCCTTCTACCTCATTCATTTATTTAATTATTTGTGTCCATATGGACAGATGGATTCTTATCTTTGTCTGTAAGCCATACTCCATTACTAACTTTATTATTTTGCTTTTCAAATTGTCTCAAATTTGGTAATCAGGAGCTCCTTCCAGTTGGCTTCTGTGTCCCTTTGACAAGCTCCTGCCAATTTTTTCAGTACTTCCTTACTTCCTGGCACCATAAAATACCCTAAGCTTACCTTTCATTCCTTTTTTAAAATTAATTTTTTTCCTTCCAGTTTTGAGATATAATTGATTAGGCTCACTTTTTTTTTTTTTTTTTTCTTTTCCCTGCCCCAGTCTTGGAATCAGCTTTTTCTCTAAGGAGTCCTGTTGCCTTCTATTGGAAACTATTTAGAATCTTGTATCTGGGTGTTACGGGTGCTCACGGCTACCAGAGTGTCATTGCTTTTAGGCCCTCAGCAGATGGATTTAGGGAATACCTAAACTTAGGAAACACAGGAACACATCTGTAGTTGAATGAGTTGTTACTGCTTATTGTGATGAGGGAGGCTGTACACTATGGTGAATCATGAATCATCTTAACAAGAGGATGTAAGAAAGTACTTATTACAATATTTGGGCTCACGTCAGGTGTTTTAGGGAAGGGTCTAAGGAAGTGGGACTTTGCTCTGAAATGGGTGTTGTTACTAAGGGGGTAATTCTCTGGGAATCTTAAATTTTATCTGAACAGAAGTCTGTAGGGAGGCTAAGGCTGTAATTTGAGAAGAAGGGGTCAGTACAGTAGCCACAATAGGGGATGTTTAGTTACTTTTGTGGTTTGCAGTGATCTTGTTTTTGTGTTCAAACAAAATTGTACAAAGTATTTTTGGGTGCATCTGAGTCATTTCAAGAACATTCCTATCTTTGGGTGCCATGAGACAGGCACTCAGTGACTCTCTGATTTTGGTGCTCTGTGGGATTATTTATATTCTAAAGGACAACATCATGGCCTAGTTTTGAATGACAGCCAGTTAGTGGATGCCATGGGCCACTCTTCTATTTCTCAGTGTATTCACACACATCTCTTCCTTCCTCCCTTCCTCCCTCCCTCCCTCCCTCCCTTCTTCTGTGCCCCTCCCTTCCCCCCTTTCACCAGTCATCTGTCTATCATCTAACCTGTCTATCAGCATCATCTGTTGAACTTAAAACCATGAGTTCATGATGGCACCTTCAACTATATCTTTCAAATCCATATTTCAAAAAAGAACTGAGTGGTGTTCAGAGTTCTGACTTTCCAGAGAAAGTACAGAAGATTTATATCTTAGTGGCAAATTATGAAGTTATAGGCTGCTCAGTCGTCGGCCGTAATGAAGTGTGACTCTACCTAATACATAGACATTGCCCCATTAGTTACTGAAATAATGTTAACTCTTTGAAGGTAGGAGCCTGAGCTTTCCCTTTCAGAGTTAAGTGTGTACCCAGTAGGTCTTCTCCCAGTTTTTGGTAATGGATGCCGTTAGCCACATTTGAAGTGTCTGCGCAGCTCAGGGATCCCTTTCCCTATGGCCTCGTTCCCAGCAGTCAGCTCTTGGGGCCCTGTTTATATGACCTTGCCACACTGTCTGTAGTTGATAAGACTAGAAATGGGAAACTGGATCATTTTGGGTCTTTTCCCTAGGAATTTGAAATTGGGTCTGGAATACCCCTTGAGACTACAGCTGTAGCACTGAATGTGGGAAAGCTGGCAACCATCTTATGTCTGTGATGTGGACCAAAGAAAAAGAGAAGGCGAGTTCACACACAGAAGAAGAAAGCAGATACCGGGGAATGGGGGAAGCAGAGGAGGAGTCTCTATAGCTTTCGAGACCTTGGTTCAGTTACCTTTCTAAGACTCTGGAACATTCTTATCCTTGAATGGGGATCACCATGAGACAGCTCTTCCTTCTTTATGGTTTTAATAGGTTGTGTTTAAACTGGTTTCTGATCCTTGCAGAAGTTTCCTAATGAAAAAATAGAGGAAATGATATTGTAGTGGTTATGGTGTGCCAGAGATAAAATTATAAAGCAGATGATTCTGAAGTTATCGACATCTTGAAAATACTTCAATCCTCAGAGACCTTTTTTCCTCTGGAGATGGTGTTCCTATGTGTCTTCTCTAAGTCTTCTGAAGCTGGAAGGCAGCTCTGTCTTCACCAAGGACTGGTATCCCTGGGGAATTATCTTCTGCTTTGCTTGGTAATTTGTAAATAGCATTTACCATTTTATAAAATTATAAAGTGCATTCTAATTATAGAAAATATTTTAGAAACCAAATAACAAGGAAAGCAAAAGTCTCCCAAATACACAGTCAGATACTGTGGTATTTTAACCACTAGTCATAGATATTTTTTTAAACAAAGTTGAGATCATACTAAATTTGGAAATTTGAATCATTCTTTTCTGATTAACATTGCATAATGAATATTTTTTTATAAGCTTCAAAAAATGATGCTAGTGGCTGCATAATATTGTACTGTGTGGTTGCTGCATGAATTATGCATTAATTCTCTTATTTTTGAATATTTCTGCCTTATTTTATTTTCTCTAGCTTCATCTTTGATGATTTCATGAGAATAGATTCTTAGAGATGAAATTGCTGAATCAAAGAGTAAGGAATTTTAACACTAAGCAGGGGAAGACAATGACAATGTCCAGAGGAAACTGGCTAATAAAATAGCAGAAACCTCAATGTTGCCATGGAGCAGAGCTGACCTGCTACCCTCTGTTCTTAAATGAGGGATAAATACAATTCTGTTTTACTGAAACCACTTCACTGTTTGGCTTTTGCGACAGCAGCCTAGTATTCCCCTAATTTCTGTTAGATGGCTTAATGTTTTTTTCAGTGATTTTTACAGAATCTTTATCTAAAGAACTAGCCCTATTTTGTACATTACAAATATGTCCCTCAATTTGTCCCTTGCCCTTCAGTGTGGTTTGAGAGATGGAAATAAATAAAAAGTAACTTTTATATGAAAAAGTTAGCCATTTTCTTTCTGCTTTATTTTACTGACTTATACTGAAGTAGTTTTTATAATACTCTGAGGAAAAACTCCGGAGGTAAAAACTAAGAGAAAAGATGGTTTTGAAAATGGAGGGACATTATGAGGTGAGAACTGACGCAGTGATTTCCAACTGTTTTCGATTTGTAGTTCAGAATTGATGTTCCCTATATGTTACATATTTATTGTTATATGTTAATTCAGAAAAAATCAGAAAAGCAACACTGGATAGGAAAAATGAAAAATTTGAACTCATCTAGATTTTTACTATTTGGAGGGAATTTGTTGACATTTTGGTGAAAATCTTTTTAGACTTTTAGACTTTTTTCTAAGTAAAAATTTAAAGATATATATCAACTATTTTTATAGAAAAGAATCATACTAAAATTATTTCATAACTCATTTCTATTGCATCATAAATGTTATTACATTTAAATACATTAAATAGAAATAACTGTATTTATATAAAGTTAAACTGAAATTAAACTGGTTTTAAGAACTTCATGAGATTTCTGGGAATGATTGAAAACCCATATGACTCTGAAAGTAGGCTGGGACTCCCTAAATCAGAAGAATCCAGACAGTGACTAAATAGTCTAGTGGCTTTGCTGACACCACTGTTACAGCTCCAGTATTCTCAATTCAAAACACATGAATGAATGGAGTTTGAAAAGTAATTGGATCTTAAGAAACTCTTCTGTTTGTTGGTTTCATATATTCAAATTAAAAGAATTTTTACCATAAAAAAATATATAAAGGAGTACCTTGGTAAAGTAACCTTGTGTCTTCTGATTTTCTTTCTGGTTAACATTTTCTCCTGCTTCTAGCCTCACTCACTTCAGCCAGACCTAATTTCTAAGGCATGTGACGAGCTAAATAAAATGAAACCCAGAAGAATTCAGGCAGTAAATAGCTTAAGTAGGCAGTCTGCAGAAAACTAGGAGTGTACAATACTCAAGTGAGGAGAATGAGGCTGAACACTGTAAAAGTTCAGTCTGGGTAGTTCTCAAGGATGGTTTAGGACCCCCTGATCAGCATCATTTACTAAAATGCAAATTCTCAGGGATCCCCCTCAGCCCATCCTCCAGTTAGTGAATCAGATGCCCTGGAGGTGAAGAGGTGAAGCCAAGGAGTTAATCCCCAGACAATTCTTTTTTTTTTTTTTTTTTTTAGTTTTATTGAGATATAATTGATAAATAAAATTATAATATATTTAAAGTTTATATAGATATATGTATATATGAGCATGAATTTATGTACAACATGATGATTTGTTCAGTCCCTCCCACTGAGTTAACATATCAATGACCTTATTAATTATCTTATTTATTCTTTTTTTTGTGTGTGTGTGTGAGAACACAAGTTACCCTCTTAGCAAATTTCAATTATACAACACAGTATTAACAACTATTTTATACATTGGATCTTAAGAAAAGTCACCATTTTATATATTGGATCTTAAGACTTTATTCATCTTCTAACTGAAGGCTTGTACCCTTTTACCAACCTCCCTCTTCCCTTACCCCCCAGGTCCTGACAACTCTCACCCATTCTACTTTCTGTTTCTATTTTTTAAAAATAAAAATTTCACACATAAGTGAAACCATGCAGTATTTGTCTTTCTCTGCCTGGCTTATTTCATTTAGCATAATGCTAGGTTCATCCATGTTGTCTCAAATGACAGGATTTCCCCTCTTTTAAAGGCTAAATATTCTGTTGTATCTATATACCACATCTTTATCCATTCATCCACTGACAGGCACTTAGGTTGTTTCCACATTTTGGCAATTGTGAGTAATCTTGCAGTGAACGTGGGGGTGCAGAAATCTCTCTGAGATAATGGTTTCATTTCCAGAAGTGGGATGCTGAGCCATGTGATAGTTCTATTTTTAATTTCTTGAGTAACCTCCATACTGTTTGTCGTGGTGGCTGTACCAGTTTACATTCCCACCAACAGTGTACAAGGTTTCCCTTTCTCCACATGCTTGCCATTATTTATCTTTTGTCTTTTTGATAATTGCTATTCTAACAGATGTGAGGTGGTATCTCACTGTGGTTTTGGTTTGCATTTCTCTGATAATTAATGATGTTGAGCATCTTTTCATGTACCTGTTGACCATTTGTATGTCGTCTTTGGAAAAATGTCTATTCAGGTTCATTGCCCATTTTAAAAAATCAGGTTGTTAGCTTTTTTGCTATTGAGTTGTATGGGTTTCTTGTATATTTGTGGTATTAAACCCTTACTGGATAGGTGATTTGGAAATATTTTATTTCATAGGTTGCCTTTTCATTTTGTTCACTGTTTCTTGGATGTGCAGAAGCTTTTTAGTTTGCTGTAGTCCAACTTACTTATTTTTGCTTTACTTGCCTTTGCTTTTGGTGTCAAATCCCCCCCCCCCCAAATATTGCTAAGACCACGGACAAAGAGATTATTGCTTATGTTTTCTTCTAGGAGTTTTATGGTTTGAGGTCTTAAATTCAAGTATCCATTTGAGTTGACTTGTGTAAGTGGTGTAAGATCAGGATCCACTTTCATTCTTTTGCATGTGAGTAATTTTCCCGCAACCACTTATTGAAGAGACTATCCTTCCGCCATTGTTTATTGGCTCCTTCATTGAAATTAATGTATTACATAGCCACGGATTTACTTGTGGGTTTTCTACTCTATTCCATTGATCTTTGTATCTGTTTTTATGCTAATACCATACTGTTTTGAATACTATAGTTTTGTAATATAATTTGAAATCAGGAAGTTTGATGCCTGCAGCTTTGTTCTTTTCTTTCAGGATTGCTTTGGCCATTTGGGATCTTTTTATGGTTTCATAGAAATTTTAGGGTTTTTTCCTATTTCTGTAGAAAAAAAAAAATGCCACTGGATTTTTATAAGGATTATGTTGAATCTGTAGATCATTTTGGGACATTTGAACAATGTTAATTCTTCCAGTCTATGAACATGGACTGTATTCCCATTTTTCATATGTTGTCTTCAGTTACTTTCATCAATGTTTTATAGTTTTCAGTGTATGAACATTTCACCCCCTCAATTAAATTTATTCCTAAGTATTTTACTCTTTTTGATGCTACTGCAATTGAGACTGTTTTTTTTTTTAAATTTCTCTTTCTGATAATTTGTAGTGAATATAAACAACTGATACTTTATATTGATTTTGTATCCTCTAACTTTACTGAATTCATTTATTAGTTCTAGGAGATTTTTGGTGGTCTTAGGGTTTTTTTATATATAATATAATGCCACCTGCAAACAGTGACAGTTTTACTTCTTCCTTTCTGATTTGAGTGTCTTTTTTTTTTTTTTTTTTTTGCCTAATTGCTCTGGATGGGACTTCTGGTACTATTGAATAAAAGTGGCAAGAGTGAGTATCCTTATCTTGTCTCTTAGAGGAATATGATTTCAGCTGTGAGATTGTAATATATGGCCTTTATTCTTTTGGGGGATACATTCCATTTCTACCTAATTTTGTTAAGAGTTTTATTATGAAAGGATATTAATTTTGTCAAATACATTTTCTGCGTATATTGAGATGATTGTATTATTTTTATCCTTCATTTTGTTAATGTGGTTATCACGCTTTTTGATTTGTGGATGCTAAACCACCCTTGTATCCTAGGAATAAATCCCACTTGATCGTAGTATATGATCCTTTTCATGTGCTATTGAATTTAGTTTACTATTATTTTGCTGAGGAGTTGTACATCTATATTGAGTAGGGATATTGGTCTATAATTTTCTTTTCTTATAGTGTTCTTGTCTGTATCCAGATAATGCTGGCCTCATAAAATTAGTTTGGAAGTATTCCATCCTATTCTATTTTTCAGAAAAGTTTAGAAGGACTAGTTTTAATTTTTCTTTAAATATTTTTTAGACTTCACCAGCGAAGTCATCTGATCCTAGATTTTTCTTTATTGGGAGGTTTTTAATCACTGATCCAATCTCCTTATCACTAACTGGTCTATTCAGGTTTTCTATTTCTTCATGGTTCAGTCTTGGTATGTTATACATTTTTAGGAATTTATCCATTTCTTCTTGGTTATCTAATTTGTTGGCATATAACTGTTCATAGGACCCCGGAGATTCTTATGTGCACCAAGGTTTGAGGAGCAGCAGGTTAGATCAGATGTGAAGTCTGTTCTGTTTACATGATGTCCAGTTGCCTCTAATATTTGGCTCCTTCTGTGGCAGCTCAGCTAGAGGAGGTGTCATGACTAATTATCAAGAACTTAGCAGGAACACCTTGAATACATACACAATCATGAATACAGTTTCATGAAATGGAGCCAAGACCAGGACAGGTGTAGTAAGTAGCAGGTGGCAGGGTACGAACCAGATCAGAGCAGTAGAGATGTACTGCTGTAGTCCTACATGCAGTTCATTCCACAATCAATTAAAGGATGTCAACGCTAAGAAATCTAGATGTAAAGAGGGTGCAGTGCCTATGACTTGCTGCTGTGGTAAAGTCAGCCTAGGATGCAGATACCTCAACTGTGTTCAACAACAAATGGCAGTCATGCCCTGAGATGTACTAGGCCTGGCGTGACCAAGACAGACAGAATCCTTGCTTTCAAGAGCTCACCTTCTGGTGGAGAGACAGTGGGCAGCTTAGCCCTCAGTGGTCTCTTGGGTGACATCTGGCAGCCAAATTCCTGTGGAAAGACATTGAGGGGGAAGCACAAGATTGGATGTAGAACAAGCTCGAAGGAAGGCGAGGCTTCATTCATTTTCCATCACTCTTCCATGTTTTGTTTCAACCTCATTCAGTAAAACCACAGGGGAAACTATACTTATTCTGAGAATGAAGAATACAGCCAGACCTCAGATCATTTGGATTTCATTAGTTGGAATTTGTAATAATTTGGAGAGTGGCTTAACTGAAGTTTACCTAAGTTCATCTATGAAAAAAAACCCAAAAAACATAAACATTGATTCTATAAACTTGAGTAAACCTGCTTTCAAACATATTCAAAGTTCTCTGTTAGATATTAGCAAGTGTAAAGCTAATTACAAATCATTTTAGAGTTGTCCCTGAATTTGCTACTAGTGAACCTAGTTCACAGGACCAGTTATTCAGTCTATTTTGCAATATTTCAAGTATCTGAAAATAGTATAACTATTTCTTTCTGAAGTGGCTTGGAATTCTCTCCCTATCTTTCCCTATATAAGGCCTTTCTGTCTCCTTTTCGCTTCTCCCTCTCTCCTGACCTCTTCCCCTCCCCCCCTTTACCTTTTTTCTCCCCTACCTCTGTATTTCCCTCCTTCCTCTTTTTCTGCTGGCTTTTTCACCTGCCCCCCACCCTGCCACCCCCTCACTCTGCCTCTCTCACTTCTGTTTCTAACCAGAAGTTGGGAGAAGTTTATAACTGAAATAAGCATTACCAAATAAGAAACTGGGCAATCAGAATGTTTCCAAATGCTAAGCCTTCCTCTGCGAATTTCCCTGGGTGAGGCAGGCTGAGCTCAAAATATCTGTCCTCCAAGCAGCAAGCTCTAGGCTCGCCACACAGGCTGCCTGACCATGGGTTTGGAAAGCTTGGGAGCCTGCAGGCAGGCTCTGTTCCTCCTGCCTTTTCAACCTTTTTACATCAGCCAATCTGTAATTTAAATGACACTTATTGATTACTGTGGAAACATCCAGCAGCACACGTTTTCTTACAGAAATAAAGAATTCTGGTGGCAATTTATTAATGCTAAATTGCCTTTACAGGGCAGAAGGAGAAAAAGACTCTAATTTGCACACACATTCTTCTGGAATGAAAGAATCTTTACCATCATGAAGCCATTTCAGCTGTCTCATCCCTAATTACCACTTGGTATCTCTCTCTCTCCCCTTTGCTCCTTCCCTAGTGTTCTCTTTGTTTTTAATTGGGGATTCCAGCCATCTGGATCCACTAGCTTATGAAGGCATCAGAGAAACAGAACATAAAAGAAAACAAACTTCACCCATTTCAATCAAGTCCACATCTGAAAGCTCCCATACTCTGCAGCATTTCCTTTGCTATAGGAAATATGGTGTCAGAATGAGCCAGAGTGAAAGGATGTCTGGGGATGAATGCAAAGAGAAATGCTAATGCCCCATTAGAGTTCAGGCCTGGGCTCCAAACCACTTGAAGGAGAAGCTGCCCAGCATGTCAGTTTGCCACATGGTGGAGGAAAGGGCCTGGGGGGTTTATGATGAGAAGTCTGGGCTTTGCAAGCAACCCCATCTGGGTTTGAACCCTGGCTCAGCCATTTTGAATGCTCTAATTTGGGACAGGATTTGTTTTTTTTTAATACTTCCTTTTCTACCTAGAAAGATTGGGAAACTTTAAAGGTGTGATTATTAAGTGAAGTGAAATATGAAAATACTCATTAAATGATATTTTAAAATATTGGTTTAAAGGTAATAGCAGCACATATGATGGCTTCTTGGGGCCAAGTTTGTATAGGAAGAACTTAGGGGTTGATAGGAATGGCTGCACGTCTTATCTTGAGGTTACAGATGCACTGTAAGTAGCGCACTCTTTTTGTCTAGTGGTTATTTGGGGTAAAAGACAATTATGGAGCAGGGGCCAGGAGTCTGCGAAGCCACTCTTTGGTACTGCCTTTGCATCTGCTAATGATAACTATTATTAACAGTTTAGAGAAGTTTATTTCAGTTTCCTTCCCATCCACCCTCCATACTTTCATGAGTATTTTCTCAAATCAGCCCACCTTCTAAATGTTCTTCCCTCCACTTTTTTCCAGCTCTAACTTTATCTTCATCCAGGCTGTCACAGCCTCTTATCCAAGCCACAGCCACAGCCTCCAAAACAACTTCCCTTTCTTATGTTTTCTTTCATTCTTCTTATTTGAGCCTCAGTAATCTTATATAGTAACCTGAGAGTTTTGTACACCAAGCATGGCATTTAACTTAAAAAAATTTTAATGGCTTTTCACTGCCCATAGAAATAAAGTGCAATAGAAATAAAGGCTCTATATGTTTCTTTGGTTTCTGTTAACCTCTCCACCACTAGCGAGCCCTGGCCTCCGCTGCTCTCCTCTCCAGCCACACTGGACATGTCTGAGTCCATGACTGTTTTGTGCTCCCTCTCATCTCCGTGCTGTTCCCTCTGCTTGGAGTGTGCGTCTCTGTTCTCTTCACCTGTCTAATTCCTATCCATTCTCTCTGTATCTACTGGGTTATCCTAACTTCCCTAGTGGCTCAGCTTGTTGTAAGGCCACAGAGCACTTGGAATAGTTTATTGGTAATTCACTCATTCTTTCTCTGAGTCAACCGTTCGGTAAATATGTGGTTAGGCACTTTGCTCAACAGTGCAGAAACAATGATGAACAAAACCAGACAGGAATCTCCTCATGGCGCTCAGTCTATGGGGAGAGACAGAACTTAAAATCAAATAATCAGACAAACCAATTTATATTTACTAATTACATGAGTGTATGAAGACAGACTGCATAGTGCTGAGAGAAGTAATTAACCAGGAGATCTGATCTGACCAATGAATGAGGAAAGATGTCTCCATGGAAGTGATGCTTGAGCTGAGATCCTAAGGATGAACAGGAGTTAACTAAGTGATGAGAAGGTCAGGTGGGAACAGCATAGATAAACCCTGTGGCAGGCGGACACATGCCAAGTTTGAGGAAATGAAGAAGCCCCTGTGGCAAGAAAGTGATGAGGATAGAGACATGCATAGTCAGTGTATCACAAAAAGATCTGCAGTCCATGTGAAGGATTTTTCACTTTATCTTGAATGCTCTTCTAAGTCAAGAAGGGATTAGGGGGAGGACAGAGCGGCTGTGAGATAACCAGTTGGGAGGCTTCTGCTGTGCTGCAGAGGATGGTGGATCAAAACAGACTGGGACCTCGGAGGTGAAAAACAGTGGCTGGATTTAAAAGATATTTAAGAGGCAGAATGCACTAGACATGATGATGAGTTGAATGTAGGGATAATGAGAAAAAGTTGTTAAGGATCAGTTTTAGCTTATAGAATTTACTACAAAAAGAAACCGAAAAGAAGCCCAGAGGGATGTTCTGGGATTTAGTTTTGTACACATTGGCTTAATTTGTTCTCCTTTGCTAGACTGTGACAGTCAGGGATTGTTTGTCTTTTTCATCAATACATACCTGGAAACTACACATCACGTGTACATTATAGAGATGCAGTAGATTTATTGACTGATACAAAACGCTTGAATTCCCACTTTGGGGGTTAATTTATTGAAGAACTGTGTGCTGGTAAAATCAGCAGTTAGTGCCTCCTCTGTGCAGCCACTAGAGTTGCCTCCCTTCTGAATTCAGAAGTTGACCTCACCTTCACCTCTATTTTCACAAAACTACTGTGCCAGTCTTACTGATAAAAACAGTTGTCCTCAACCAATGCAGTCTCTTCTTGCCAGACCTTGCTCCACCCTGTGTGGTTTTCCTCCAGTTTTTTTCAGCTATGTGTCCATTCCAAAGTAATGACTTCCCTGCAGCCAGACTTACTACCATATACGCTGGGCTTCTGGAAAACCCCCAGGGTCATCGGAATATATTTTCAAAAGCCATTATCCTAATATTATTCATCCATTACTCATTACCAGTTAATGGTATCTAACCCATGCGTCAGTACATTTCCAAGACTTCTTTGTCCAATGTTTACTCTAGCTTAAACATTACATAAAACATTGCAGTCTTCCAAGTACAGAATAACACTGAATTCACACAAAGTATTTCTTTACGCACAACACAGAACAGCAGCCAAGCATGTCTGATTCTCACCACTAACCCCGTTATTTCCTGAACACGTATATCCTTCATTCCCGGAACGATAGAAGCGATCATTTATTGAGCATTTACTCTGCTCTGTATGTCATTCTACGCACTTCACTTGTATTTATTAATTTAATCCTCACTACAATCCTTTTAGGTGGGCACTGTTTCCATTTTACAGATGATGACACTGAGGCATGAAGAGGTTAAGTAGCTTGCCCAGGTTCACCTGACTGGGGAGTGGCAGCCTGGGGATTCACATTCAGGTGGTCTGGCTCCAGGGTCCTCCCCCTTTACCCCACTCCACGTGCTGCCTCTCAGACAGCTTTCCCCTTACATGCTGAGGCCTGGACAGCCAGGGTCAAGAATTCCAGTTCTATAGCTTGTTTACGCCAAAATTTTTACAGATAATCTGTTTGAGTCCAAATGAAGTGTCAACACTTTTATCCTGGCACTGAAGGTCGGCCTCAGTATGGCTCAGACCCACATTTCCAGGCTTAGATCCCTGTCTGCTACCTGAACGCAGCCCTTCTACCAGCTGCTCCTCTACGAGTTCTCATCTCCACGCCAGTGCATGGATGCCCTCCTGCTGTCTCCACAGAAACTTCCTCATCTCCTTCAGGACGTGTCTCACGTCTCCTTCATGAAGCTCTTCCTCATGCGCCTAACTCTTCATTTGAACTCACAGAGCACCTTCTTTCCTTGGTACTTGTGATAGTTTTCAAAATATATTTATTTCATACAGTCCTAACTGTATGATTTTAGAGCTGAGAGGGACCTCAACAATCATCTAACCCAAAAGTTCTCATTCCTTTTTTAAAAAAATGTAAGATGACCCATTTTAAAACAAGCAATTCAGCAGCATTTGGTCCATCCATAATTTGGGGCAACCACCACTTCTATCTAGTTAGTTCCAGAACACTTCAGAGTAAAACCCCCCTCACATTAAGCAGTTCCTCCCTATGCCTCCCTCCCCTGGCCTGTGGAAACCAACAATCTGTGTTCCATCTCTGTGGATTTATCTATCCTGGATCTTTCACGTGAGTGGAATTGTATAACATACTGCCTTTCGTGTCTGGCTTCCTTCACTTAGTGTAACGTTTCGGAGGTCCATCCATACTGTGGTATATATCAGCATTTCCTTTTTATGGATGAATAACACTCCATTGTCTGCATACACTACAGTTTGTTTATCCATTCTTCCACTGATGGACACTGGAGCTACTTCTGATTTTTGAACATCCTGAATAGCACTCTTCTGGGGCAGGTGTTTGAAGCTGCCTATTCTGCCATTTTACTGACATCCAGCCTCATCCCTTTTTTTCAAATGAACTACTATTAGAAACCAGTTGTATAATAGATACAAATAGATGGAAGTGAGCTTCTCTGGTTGAAGCCTGGTATGGGGCCTTTCCCCTCAAATTAGACCAAGGAGCTCAAATCTAGAGTCCTCTGTGGAACCCAGTTTGAGGGCCTCTGAGTTAGTCCATCTCCGTGTTATAGATGAAGAAACTGAAGCCCAGACTTTGCACTAAAGCCAAATAGCTGATTAGTATGACAAAACACACTTATTAAAATATGTTTAAATAACAAGATCATGATGAAGCAGGAATTAAATTAGGATTAGATGACACATTTTCAGGACATATTTATAATAAATAATCAACTTCTTTGTTCAGGAAAACATACAGAAAACCCCAGAAAAAACTGAACTTCTACACCAACTCTCATAAATACAACATCTTATTTTATCTTGAGATTCATGTATCTGATTCTGTAGAAGTGGATAAATCTACAGTATAGTACAATACAATACCTTTGTTGCACATTAGAATCACTAGGGAAAATTTTACAAAATTCTGATGCCTGGCCGCCATCCCAGCACAATTAAATCAGAATTTCTGGAGGTGGGGACCAGGTATCAGAATGCTAAAAAAATCTCCCCAGGTGATTCTAACGTTCAGGCAAGGTTGAGATCCTCTGGCTTTGGCTGTGGCCACAAATATATCACTCTTACTCATTTTTTCCATGTACTCTTCCCCCCCAGTGCCTAGCTTCCATGTCACAGGACCTTCTCAGGCTACTCCAGTTCACTCTTCTCACTCTTCTCAAAAGAACTGGGGCAGTTGGGGGTTTCACTCATTTTGCTCTTACCCATGCCCTGACAAAGCATTGTTTCTTGCCTCTTGCCTGAATTGGCCTTGTGTCTTCAAATGGAATACAAGGTCTTGATGATCAGAAATAGAATCTGCACCCCCCCCCCTTATTTCTAAATCACCCATCATAAAATCTGTGCTTCTTTTCTATTAAAAACATAGTTATCCTGCTGTTAACCTAGGGTTGAAGCCCTGGGTATTTGTGGAATGGCTCTGAAGACTGAATGTGATACAAAGGGACTGTGAATATCCTTGGAAAGCATGCCACGTTATTTACACACAAAAGATCACATTGCTATTGTAACTAGGAAGAAAAACAGCCATCCTTATATTTTGCTTTCCAGGAAGTATACTGCAGAGAATTACAGAAAAAAGGAAAATCTCAATTTCCTTTCTAGTTTAATTCAAATTTGCTTTCATAGAAAAAGGACACACTTCATTATTGTCCGGGGACTTACATATCTCATTTAACTCCCACAGTGCTTTTCTAGGGATTACCTTCATTTTATAGCTGAAAAAATAAAATTGTTTAAGACCCTACTTATAAATGGCATAACTGGAACCCAGGTTTGTCCTACTCTAAAACCTGTATCATTTTATCAAACTCACATGCTCCTTATAGTTATAATGGTGTGGCTAGGATTTCTTATTCCAAGTTGCATAAAATTGATGTGGTATAAAATGGTAAGTTTTCATGGAGTGGTCTGAAAGGGATTCCCTGCAAAGTATATGTGACTGGGACTAAAAGATGGACTGTTTCTTGGTGGAGAATTATCTTCTCCTGAAGCAGGTTTATCATCCCTATACAAATTGGTCCCAAGGTCTTGTACCCTCTGCTTTCTCCCACATTTTTGTGTGTTACTTGCTGTATCAAGTATTGAAAGCAAGATCTTCAGAGGGTACAAACAAAGCATAGAAAAAGACAGATAATGCTTGTCTGTTCTTCTGATATCTCTATTTGCCTTAAGTCTAGAGCTGGCCAGATTTTGAAAAGGAAGTATGATACAGAGACTTGAGAGACTCCAAAATGACCTTTTTATCCAAAAATATTTCTCTAAAAACCTTAGAATTAAAAAAAAAAATTTTTTTTAATGGAGGTACTGGAGATTGAACCTAGGACCTCCTGCATGCTAAGCATGGGCTCTACCACTGAGCTATACCCTTGCCCCCAAAACCTTAGAATTTTAAAACTAGAGACATATATACAGTTCTTGGAATATTCTGATGAATTCAGAAAGTACCTAATATAAATAAAATACACAGCTTTAAAAGAGCAGGCAACTCAAGCCAATTGTGATAGGAACCAGGATTGGGGCAGAAAAAGCAGAAAGCAAAGTCTTCTTCATTAAAGAGTGAAGAAAGACAGTGACCAAGACAGAGGACACATTTCTCCATCCCCACCCCAATCAACCCCTCTGTATCCTCCAGTAAGGCTTGCTGAGGGCCTCCTGAAATGAACAGCTCTCTCCAGACATACCTTGAAGGAGCCACTCTTGAACAGCCAACACTCCCCCTCTGAGGCCAGACTCAAACGATCCTTCCCAGCAGGGTAATGAATGGAGGCTTCTGGCGAGCATCTGAAGGCCAACTCCTGTCTTTCAGGCTTGGATTTCAGGAAACAGCTTGTGAGGATGCTCTCCAGGCCCTGCAACTCCTGGGACTT
The DNA here is from genome assembly GCF_009834535.1 of Camelus ferus. Classification (NCBI taxonomy): domain Eukaryota; kingdom Metazoa; phylum Chordata; class Mammalia; order Artiodactyla; family Camelidae; genus Camelus; species Camelus ferus. The sequence continues at coordinate 58,594,887 of NC_045704.1, forward strand.
GTCTTGAGATCCATGGGAGAGTGGAGGCTAAGAGGTATTAAAGCTGCCCTGAAACCCTGTAGCCTGAGGGGGATTTGAGGGTGGAGGAGGAGGGGGTGGATCAGCTCAGCTGCTTCACCTTCCCAGATAATCCATCACTGCCACCGTAGCTGCAGGAAAGCAGTCCTGTAAACTGTCTGCCTGGAAGGAAGGATAACCTGCCGCTGGCTTTTATTTTCAGTTGAATTATAACACTTACCTTCTCATCTGGCCTTTCATCAAGAGGCTTAAGTGTTTTTCTTTCTGTGGGCCTAGCTGGCCACGTTTCCCCATCCATTATCGGCATAGGAACCTGCCATGCTGAACCCATGTGCAGTCCCCCTCCCCCAATGCCCCATCCCCCAGGGGCTCCTTAGCAGCAACAATTTTATAATTCAGAACAGACTCTCCTCTGAGCAATTGATCTTACAAGTACATTACAACTGGCTCTAACAGGAGTTACCAAAGGCAGGGATTTCAGAAACAAGATGTGAACTCCCCAAAAGATGGGCACCATAAATACCTCCAGCATCTTGGAGTTTACCTGTAGAATCTGGCTATGCCTTTTGGAAATTTTCTGTGTCTGGGGCTCAGAGGGACAGTGGTCTGGGAATGTGGGGTCGTTGAAGATTATCATTAATAGGCTTGTTACCTTTAAGAGAAAATTGTGGGTTGGTTAGGGCCAGTAGGGTAGGAGCTAGGAAGTCAGAATATCTGTGTTCTAATCCTGGCTTGTATAAACATGAGCAAGTGATTTAAACTCTCTGAGCCTCAACTTCCTCTGAAAAATGGATATAACAATACCAACTTTATAAGATTGCTGTATGGGTTAAACGTCATAATCTCTATAAAAGCTCTTAGCACAGAGTCTGACATGGTATGTGCTCAGTAAGTGTTAGGCATCATCGTTCATTCATTGGTTCATTCTCGAAATGGTTACCAATCACCTATATTCTGTTGGCTTTACCTCCAAAATATATCTCAGATGCAACCACTCCTCTCCATGTCTGGTGTCAGTATCCTTCAGCAGCCGCAATCATTCTCCATCTAAGCTTTTCCAATAGCCACTTTACTGTTGCCCTCTCAAATTCATTCTTCCCACAGAAGAGAGATCTTTTATAAAAGGTAAAACTGATCGTGTCACTTTTATGTTTAAAACTTCTCAGTGGAATTCCACTGCTCTTTGATTTAAATTAGAACTTCTTCCCAGGTCCTAAAAGGCCTTGTCTGATTTTACTTCTGAAAAATGTCTCAGTGTCAGATTGTTCTGTTTGTTTTCCTCCTTCCCTCCCTTCTTCCCTCCCTTTCCCCTTCCTTATCCTCCTCCTCCTCCCCTGTCCTCTCATCAGTTAACCTCTAGCCACACTGTCCTCCTGTGTCAAAGACTGGCCAGTTCCTCAGCAAGTCACTCCTCTGAACTCTTAATTAGAATGAGATCGTAACATAATGTTTTCTTATCACCATTTGCTATTAGGTGTGGCCATTGACTTGAGTCCTGCCAGTGAAATGGGATCAGAAGTGACAAGTTATCACTTATACGCCTGGACCCCCAGACACAATCTTTTCTTTCTTTCTTCATCTGTTAGCTGGATGCTAATGTGGGTGAAAACCTCAGCCATTATACTCTAAGTACATGGATAAGAAATGTTTACTCTGTTAAGTCACTGAGATTTTGGAATTTAATTATTATAACAGCTATCTCTCTATTTCTCAGACATTTCATTTGCTATTCCCTCTGCCTGGAATATTTTTATTCCTTAGGTCTAATGCCAGCTCTGCATATGGCTGGGACATGGCTTCTTCACATCTCAAATATTAACTCCTCAGACTTGGACCCCATAATCCCCCTGCCTAAAAGCTTCATGTCATCTGCTAGTTTAGTATGGATTCCTCAGGGACTGGCATATTGCCTGGAAATAAATAAATGAATTGAATGAACAAGTAAAAAAATAAAATATTTAATAGACACTGAGCAGAACCTTGGGACTGAAGGAAATTTTGATTTATTTGGTGATAAGAAAATTAAAAAATTTTAATGACAAATGTATTAGGGTTCTTCAGAGAAACAGAATCAATATGTAATGTAATATATATATATATGTTCTATATATGATATATAGAACCAATAGGATATTGGATATGTCCTAGGGGGAAAATACATATTTCTATCTATCTTTCTCTTATCTATCTATCTCATGTGATCATAGAATCTGAAGAATCTTACAATCTGTTGTTTTCAAGCTGGAGACCCAGGAATGCTCGTGGTGTAATTTTTAGTTCAAGTCTGAGGGCCTGAGAACTAGGGTGGTGGGAGGTGGCAATGGTGTAAATCCCAGTCAGTGGGAGGGCAGGAAAAGATTGATGCCTCAGCTCAACAGGCAGCCAGGAAGAAGACAAATCCTTCTTTTCTATGCATTTTGTGCTATTCAGGCCCTCATCTGATATCTGCCCATATTGGGAAGGGCAGTCTACTTCACTGAGTCCACTGATTCACATGCTACTCTCATTCAGAAACACCCTCACTGGCATACCCAGAGAAATGTGTAATCTGGGCACCCCTTGGCTCTGTTAAGTTGGCACATAAAATTGATCATCACAAATTCCTAAGAATGTACAGATTTATAGAAGAATTTATAAGAAACATGGAACAAAATGAGATGGCACACACTTAAAAGAAGAGTTGAAAGAATAAGGAAAACCTCACAAAAATCTACAAGGTAGTCAATTATGATTCTCTCTGTTTTACAGATGAGGCTATAGGCTCAGAGAGTTTTCCTTACTTTGCCAAAAATTACATTATCTGGTAAATGGTTGAGTTTACCAAGGCAGTCTTTTGACTCCAAATTCTATGTTCCTAGCACCAAGAAAGAACTTTATTTTCTACTCAAATCCTGCCCAATGGTAAATATCTAGCTTAAATATTATTCCTCCCCATAAGATTTTCCCTGGTGTATATGATACATACTTCCATTAATGAAGCACTGCTGCCTTGTGCGGTTGACTGTACATTTAAATCTACCCTCACTAGACTCATGCTGCCATTTGTTTTCACTCATTTATTCGTTCTTTATCCTATTCATTTATTCATTAAACAAATGCTGCTCAGAGCCAATATGTGCTAAGTATGGCAACTAAAAAAGGAAATAAGAAATGATCCTTTCCCTGGAGAAAGTTACAAACTAGTAAGAGTGATACATAAGCAATCTTCTTGGATCATGAAGAAGTGAAGAGAGAAAACATAAACTAAAGATGGTGGAGCTGAGGTCACAAGTGAAAACAAGCTTCTCAGTCTGAACTTCCAGCTTCTAGACTTAATTTACATGAAAGAGAAATTAAGTACATTATTTAAGCCACTTTAAATCAGTCTGTTTTGCTAATAACATGCCATTCCTAATTGATACCTGGACCTAATACAAAACATTGAAACAGCAAGAAAATTGCATTTAATCATAGTTTAAAAAAAATCTGTCTGCAGAAATATATAAATTGAATAATTATGGAACCAGAGAGGTGAAATGACTACATATGTATTTCAACTCAACTGAATTGCATAAACTAAGTAGCTGCTGTTCATACCAAGAATATCCAGTTCCTATGTCTTATTTTTTAATGTTAGGTAGTGTCCCAGTGGTGTAGGGAAGAGAGATTTTCACATCATCATGTCCCTTTCACTTGGGATACTCCAGAGGGCTCCAGAGGTAGAATCCATATGACTAGGTGCCCACCCTATAAAGCTGTCCCATAAATGAGACGCACTCTTCAGTTCTTCCATTTCAGCTCTGCTCTGGGGAAGGGGCAGGTTTTTTGCTAGTTCATCAGTATTTTAATTGGAAATTGGCATTGACTAGGGGAAAAGACAGAAATCTTCGATGTCTCTTGATACATCCCCTATTTTAAAAGATGAAGATTTACAAGGTCTGGAGTATGTGAGTGGAGAGAGTGCAATGTCATTTTCCCTTTTAATAGGATACATTTGGTGGGGAAAATAGAGTTGGGTAAGGTGACTTCTGTTTGTGCTTAGATAATTGTACATCAGTCTTCTGTGGAGGCTTTGTGTCTTGTTCCCTCTAAGTATACTCAGCCACAAGTTCTTCCCCTGCCCTCTCTCTTTAATTTCTAAGCCCTCATTTATCTTAAAGTACTTTGGGGGCATAGGAAAGTAGAACACTTATGTTTATGTTTAATTTATAATTAACTTTATATGTTAAACATGTTATAAGAACTATTTGAGTTTTATTTGTAGCCTTATTTTCTTAGGTATAGGGGATCCCATTTTATCTGAAATGAGTAAGATTGCCCCTGACATCCAGTTGGCTTTGGACCCACAGCACATTTGAACAGTTACTTGGAATTTGGGTTTTGGAACTAGACTCGGTTTGGAATTGGGTCCTCAGAAATAGATTTAGATTCAGGCTGCTAAGATTCAGTAGGTGTTTCCCATTTGTTTGGAGCAAAAAAAAGAAAAGATTTTGATTCCCAAGTTTGCTTTTACAGGAACCTTCAAATGAGAGGACCAGTGACCAAGCTAAATCACTAATTTGAAAAGATGGTAGTTTTTCTTTGGGTTAAGGATGTTGTCGGAAATTAGAGCTACTTTGAAAGTTCGTACGAACCACAAAATTTTTTAGAGTTTTAGTTTACCAGACTGGCTCAGAAACCTATGAAAAAATATTGAAAAACTGAAATAATTTTTAAAAAGACAATGCAGTTTAACCTCTCATTTGGAACAAGTATTTCTTTTGCTTTGTTAAATTCAAGAGAGCCTCTTCTTGAGCTGAGGTTTACTTATAAAGGTGTTAACATCAAAAGGGACATAGATTGGGCATAACCTGGGCAGGCTGCTGTATCATGACACTCCCCTTTTTCCATGGCATCACCCTTTCTAATGAAGAGAAAGAGCGTGAGGGTGGGAGGGCCTGCGTGGGGCAGAGGCAGTAATTCCTCCGAGCCTGGAGCAGAGCAGCTGTTCCAGGAAGTGACCGCATCATCGTTTCCTAACATCCGTTTGATTCCTAAAGGAAAGGAGCTGAATGACTGGCAATGGGGACCTGAGGGAGAAATTGTTTCCATGTTTGATATACAGTAGCTGTGAAGTAGTATCCTCCTAATTTGGACATAGAAGAACTTTTCCACATGGATCCTGTGGCAGACTGTGTTTTTCAACTATGGCTGTATCTATCTGTCTGTCTGTCTATCCATCCATCCTCCATTTCACATGGTCTTCCTATAATGTGACATTGACCACTGACACTTCTCCACTGAGAAGCAAGGTCTGTATTCTCTCCCCTTAAACCAGAGTGGACCTCTGTAACTGACTTGGTCAGCAGTATGTGGCAGAAGTGTCGATGTGTGACTTCTGACACCAAGTCACAATAGGCAGTATTGCTTCTGTCTGGCTTTCTCTCTCTTTGGATGCTCAACTTTCGAGCAAGCCGGTGTGCTGTGAGAAAGCCCAAACTAGCTCACACAAGAGGTCACATGCAGAAACCCATGTGGAAGGGAACTGAGACTCCTAGCCAACAGTAGGAATCAACCACCAGATCTGTGAGCGAGTGAGCCATGGCAGGCGTCCAGCCTCCACCCTAAGGGCCTATCCAGCTGACACCAAGTGGAGCAAAGGTTAACTGTCTCTACTGAGCCCTGCCCACATTGCAGATTTTAGAGCCAAATAAATGAGGTAATTATTTTAAGCCAATAAGTTTGGGGTGGTTACACGGCCATTAGATAGCAGGAACAAAGACTGTTAAGTGTAAATCTACAGAGTACTTCTAATATTCTGAAGTGTTTACACCAACTGCTCTTCTTACCATAGGTCTTAAAAATTCAAGCTCAAGAAAATCTAGTATTAACATAGTACATTTTTAGTGACCTCAGATGGTGTGTGTGTGTTTGCCTGAATGTAACAGTCTCATTTATTCTTATGACCATAAATGGAGAAAGCAAATGTAATTATCCTTGGTGTGAGTTTTAAAAGGGCCTGTTTGATTTGGGCCACCAGGTACAGTAAGAGAAAATAAAGAACCCTTTGGTAATTGTGTTTACACTTCCAGTAGCTAATAGCAAGGTGTTAGAGTAACTGTTCTAATTTTTCATTCATAGCCCAAATTTACCTTTGCAGGAAAACAACCTGGCCAGTTTTTGCCTTAAGGCAAGTCAATAAAATTAAAAAAGAAAAAAAAAAGACCCCCCCCACCCCTGCCAACTAACTCCAACTTTACCAGGTGCTTTTTACAGTGAAAAATTTTACTCCTAAATAATAAAATCCACAGGCTACCAACAGAAATTCATTACTAAAACTAATCCCATAAAGAAAACCTGAAAAATAAAACTTAAAAACTAATTAACATGTGGGATATAGTGATAATATGAGTGAGAGAAATGCACAGGAGAGAAGGTGAGAAAAATGGACATGGCGTAAGAGCAATGAATGAGCATCTCTGCTGAGGACGAACCATGACGATGGTGAAGATTATGGCCAGATAATTTTTAAATTCTTGTATTTTTCTGAAATTATTTCTATTAAGCTTTACCATGCACTTAGAGCCACAAGCTTTATGTATCTGTACCTTTAAGAGACCCAACCGGAGACCCATCCCTCCTCAACCTCCTGAACCAGCTGCCATGTTTGGAACAGAAACAACTTTTGCCACGCTGTGCTCCTTCATATATGTCTTGAGGTGACACTTCATTTTTGCAATCTGCTTTCCAACTTCTCCCTGATCTTCTGGTTCCTAACCACTATATACATTTTCTTGTGCAGTTCATTCTAAGAATTTAGGCTTGGGAACTTGTATTTCTCCTTTGGCTGTGATTCATGGCTCCTCTCTAGAGCTATGCTTTGACCTCACACACTTAATAATGGTGTTTTCAGTCCCTCTGGGGTCAGTCCAGGGCTGTCCCTATTATCCTACTCTTGGCATGCCTCCATGTACCAGCATTCCTGGCTCTGCAATTGGGACCTAGTGAGGGCTCGATTTAAGAATCATCTAGTTAGCAGAGGTACGGGGGTGGAGATGGGTAAGGCTCAGTTCTGGGTTCAATTACCAATACCTCCATAAGGAAAAAAAAAGAACCATCTAGCAGACTCTCACCTCACAAACTCAGGCCCCCAAAGGCTGAGAGCCCTGTACAGAGCAACATTCCCAGCACTGAAAGGATTGGAGCTACTCCCCTGATCTCCTGAATCTACACATTTTCTAGTTTTCTTTTAACATATCATTGTGTTCTTCCCTACGCTTGAACACTGGTGTGTCTGACTGCAGTCAATGACTAATTGTTTGTAGGAAGCTACAACAGTTGGTACAATGTACCCAAACTTACATTTTTAAATACTGTTGCTCATAGGTTATGTTCAAGTGTAGACTTGATAAGCTGTCTGCATGGCTCGTAGGTTAATCTAGAGTCTGATATCACTTTAGCTCTAAGCTCCCCCACAGCCAAGAAGATCTTCTTGGTTTTGCTTTCTTAGTTTTCCATATCTCAAAATAGTTAAAGAACAAAACCTCACTGTATACTGCAGCCAAGTAGAACATTTGATTCTGATAGAAAGTTAGCATAGACAGTAACTACCCCATGGTGGAAGGTCACACCCACCAAAATTAAGGACTGTCTGTACTCGGTCCAGAGAGACTGAGAGGAAGAGAGAAGCCACTTTGGGGCAGCTGGCCCTGCAGTGTCCTTCCCAAGGGCATACTGGTGATGTACGTTTTCCTGGAGCTCTGGGATTTAACAGATATGTTTGGCTGCAAGGTGAAGATTTTATACTTAAAGTCTATAAGTTGAACAACACAGAGACTAAAAAATGCTTTCCAATTGGCGTAAAATACCTCAGTACAAGGAAATAACAATTCCAGGAGAGACAATAAAAAGGCAATCATCAAGGTGAGATGTAAGGAGCTTAGAGGTCCTGACAAGTAAAAAGCTGAACAAACTGAAAAATCAACCAGTCTTCCTAGAGCCATCAGGGAAGTGAGGTCACAGGGCAAACCACTATACCCCAAATTGGAGAGACAGACAGTCAGATACAGAGAATTACAACTTATCAGAGCAGAAACCCATGATCAGAAGCCTCTGTGGGAACCACTGCCAGTCCTGAAAAACTTAAACTGTAACTGAATTGCTGGAGGCTCAGTGTGGACAAGTCTTGAAAGTTAAAAACTCCAGGAGTCATGAGCGGCCTACACTTTTGTGAATTCTACCTTCAGGAGCTCTACCAGGTCCTCACAGTAAATATTGAGAAAAAGCTCATGCTTCTGGCAGGGGGAGAGGAAAAGGAATCGTTCTGAAATACATTGTTTTAACAAAGCCTTCCCTCAAGGGATCTGCTTAATCAGAGCCTAACTTCCCTGCAGAAAGGGAAATACCCAGCTCCAGCCCCCTCTAGCCATTCTGTGCCACCTAAGTTGGGGTATGTGTGCTGGGCGGTGCTGGCAAAGTTCACAGTCCAGGGGCACTGAGACCTACTCATAGGACTACAGGACGTTTCCCCTCCCCCACCTCACCATTACAAGGTCAGCTTCCATAGCTCCTTTTACCCAGTCTACCACTCAACCAGAAATTACCAGGCATACTAAAAAGCAAAAAAAGAAACCCCTCAAAACATGTTTGATAAAGGACTATTACCCAAAATGTACAAAGAACTTTTACAGCACAACAATAAGAAATCAAATAACCCAATTAAAAATGGGCAAAAGACCTGAAGAAAATATCCTGATGATAAGTAAGCGTATGAAAACATGCTGCACACCATACATATGTCATCAGGAAAATGCAAAGTAAAGCACCAATGAGATGCCACTAAATATCTATTGAATGGCCAAAATCGAGAACACTGACAACACCAAATGCTGCGGAGTATGCGGAACAAGAGGAATTCTCATTCATTGCCAGTGGGAATGCAACATTGTACAGCCACTTTGGAAGACAGTTTGGCGGGGTTTTTTAATTTTTATTTTTTTTATAAAACTAAACATACTCTTACCATATGATCCAGCAATCATGTTCCCTGGTATTTATCCAAATGAAGTGAAAATGAAGGGCCATACAAAAACCTGAACACAGATGTTTACAGAGATGTTATTCATCATTGCCAAAACTTGGAAGCAACCAGTCCTTCAGCAAGTGAATGGATAAATAAACTGTGGTTCATCCAGACAATGGAATATTATTCAGTACTAAAAAGAAATGAGTTATCGTGCCATGAAGACATGGAGGAAACTTAAATGCACATTACTAAGTAAAAGAACTCAATCTGAAAAGGCTACTTACTGTATGATTCCAGGTGTAAAACATTTTGGGAAAGGAAAATGTATAGAAGCAGTAAGAAGGTTAGTGGTTGCCAGGGGCTAGAGGGGAGAGAGGGATGAGCAGATGGAACACAGGGGATTTTTAGGGCAGTGAAACTGTTCTGTATGATCCTACAATGGTAGATACCCATAGAATTTATAACACAAAACTGAACCCTACTGTAAACTGTGAACTTTAGTGATAATGATATGTCAGTGTAGGTTAATGAGTTTGAATAAATGTACCATTGTAGTGGGGGATGTCAATGGGGGTTGTATATATATGGGAACGGGGTAAATGAGAATTCTTTGTGCCTTCCTTTCAATTTTGCTATGAATCTAAAACTACTCTAAAAAAAAAATTAAGTTCATTAATTAAAAAAAAAAAAAAAAAAGCCAGGTGACAAAAAGAAAAGGCCCAGACAGTATCAGGGCTGTCATTTCTGTGAGCCATTCTTGGCTGAAGGGTTCCTCAGTGCCCAAGTGAGGAGGGCTATTCATGGCAAATTCTCACAGTAAACTATTTAATAATGCTGTTTTCAATTACACATCGTCTGGCCCTGTATTGTCCCCAGGCCCTGTATGCGTGTATGTATATACATATATAATCTATATCTATGTGACTTACGTATTGCAGTACATGGGCATAGTTCCATAAGATAATTTTTAGTGACGTGTATTTACGTTCATCCCTCAGTATCTGTGGGGGATTAGTTCCAGGACTCCTCTCAGATACCAGAATTCTCAGATGTTCAAGTCCCTTATGTAGAATGGCATATATCTGCATATAACCCAAGCACATCCTCCTGTATAATTTAAACCATCTCTGGATTACTTGTAACACCTAATACAATGTAAATGCTATGTAAATTATTATAAATACAATGTAAATGCTATACAAATTCAAGTTTTGTATTTAGGAACTTTCTGGAATTTCTTTTTCAAATATTTCTGACCAGAGGTTTCTTGGATCTGCCTTTGTAGAACCTGTGGATTTGGAGGGCCAACTATGGTTCATGTTCAAATGTGAATTTACTCATTTTCAGTCAGCACTTTTCTTTGGTCTGTACGTTCAGGATATTTCCTCTCCCACCATTGTCTGGCTTGCCCCTCCTTCAGCAGCTATTGCAAACTAATGGTAATTCCTAAAACACTTCATACTGCATTCCATATTTCTGCCCCTTTCCATATTCCGTTTTCTGTCTGAATTTCCCTACCCTATTTATATTAAACTTCATCAATTTTAATTCATCAGGTGAAAAGTTCTTTCCAGAAGATTTTACTGACTTTCTAACCTTCTTTGTGATCTCACAATATATTCTATCATATTATTTGCCAAGTAGTACGATAATGGAGATTTATTTAAATCTTTTCCCCATAATTCTAACCTTCCTTACATTCTGGGTCCATATTCTCTTTGACTTTGGGAAAGTACTTCTCAAGGATCTTACAGTCTTACGAGGGAAATGGATAAGTAAATCTAATTTCTCTTTTCCCAGGAACCAATGTGGTTTTTATCCAACTTTTTGATATATTAACTGTTAACATGTTTAGATGATGATTACACAGGTACTTTTCACAGGTGAGCTGTGCATTACATTATGAATACATTTCCATTATTGTGCCATTTTTATTTTTCTCAATGTAATAATTTTTCCTTAGTTCTTTCTCATTTTCTTCAAATTTAGATTATGTTTTTGTTAAAATTATGTACCTACATAGTTTAAACAAATGGGAGGAGAAGCTCCCCTCTTCCCATTTTCATCACTCTGAGAGGCAACCATCTGAGTCAGTTAAGCTGCTGCTTTGGGCACTTAACCTCTGTATAGCTAAATACTGCCTATGTAAGTAATTGGTTTTACAGGTTTGGCACTATCTCTTGCTTTCTACTATGGCATTTGGGTTTTTTCTCTTTAACATCAACTGCTCTCTCCTCCCCATTACACACATGCTTATTTTCCATGTATTCTATACCTATCTCTAATTCTTCCTGGAAACTCTGAAAACAAATTGTAAAAGTCTTATCAAAATGGTCAAATGCATTGTTGTCCTTTTTTTCCCCCTCTTGACAATTCCCTCTTGGGGTCCGTTGCCCTCTGCATTCAGCAAAGGCTCAAGGCTCTCTAGACTCCGGGAAGATTTTGCCTGTGGACGTGTCCTTATTATTACCTGAAAATTATCTTCACCTCTCTCTTGTGTTGGATCGTGTTTCCTGGGTTTCAAGTCTTATTTCTTGATTTCCCCCCTCATTTTACTGTAGCACATCACTTAATTTATTTTAGAGAAAAGAAGTCATGGTGGGTAAAGCTTTTGGGAACTTGTGAAGCTGAAGTGTATTTTACCTCAACATTTGATTTAAAGTTTTTCTTGGTTTAGAATTTTAGGGTGGAAATTGTTTCCATGAAGAATGTTGTAGCTATTTGTTCATTCCTCTAGTTTCCAGTGTTGCTTTTGAAAATTTTGATGCCAACGTGATTGTTGATATTTTTACAGAACCCATTTATTTCTTTCTTGAAGATTTTAGAATCATTTCTTTATTGTGATGTTCTAAAAATATTAGAATGTTATACCTGCATGTAGATCTTTTCATTCATTTTGCATGACATTCACTGTGTCTTTTATCTGGAAGCTGCTATCCACTAGTGAGAAAATTGCTATTATATGTTTGATAGTTCTCTACAACCCAATTTCCTAGCATTTTTATTATTATTTTTCTGGAATTTCCAGTAGTAGAAGTTGATCTTATTAGATTGATACTCATTTTTTAATATATTAAAAAATTTTTTCTTAGATACTTTTACAAAGTATTCATCCTGGCAGAAATAAAAAGTTTTATTCTACTTTTAACTGTGATTTTATCATATGTATTTATATAGGTTGGAACATTTTCCTCCTCTTTAATCATTGTTTTTAGTGTTGTTTCTATTTTTATTTATGAAAATAATTTGCACACAATAAAACACAGAGACTAAGTGTGTAGTTTCAACAAGTTTTGACAAACGTATATACTTAATGTATACAGAAAGATAAATCGCTGCCTCGATCAAGATACAGAGCACTTTCATCATCATGCTTTGTGATCATTACCCCCCATTCCTGGCCCACAGTAGCTATTGGTCTAGTCTTTATCATCACAGCTTAGTTTTGCCTCTCCTGGAACTTCATATAAATTCCATTGTGCAATATGAACTCTTTGGTCCTTGGCCTCTTGTGTTCAGCCTAGTGTTTCTTAGGTTGATTCATATTGTAGCTTGATCAGTAGTTTACTTCTTAATGCTGCATCATTTTACTTGTTTATTCGCCAGTTGGTGGACATTTGGGTTGTTTCTAGTTTGGGGCTATTAGGATAAAGCTACTATGAATATCCTGTATACAACCTGTTATGGACTTAGTTTTGCATTTCTCTTAGAAAAGGCTATCTAGTAAGTTGCTGGACCACAGAGTAAGTGTACATTTACCTTTATAAGAAAACGCCTGTTTTCCAAATTGATTGTGCTGTCTTACATTATCACCAAAACTGTATGAGAGTTCCAGTTGCTCCACATTCTCACCAATGCTTGGTATGGTCTATCTTTTTAATTTTATTCACTGTAACTTTAATTTGTGTTTCCCTGGTGACCAATAATGTTCAACATCTTTACATGTGCTTACTGATCATTTATGTCTTTTTGGTTGAGTGTTGGATCATGATTTTTACTAATTTTTATTGAGTTTTTTTGTCTTTTTAGCAATGTTTATGGAGTTCTCCAGATATTCTAGATGAAAGTCCTTTTATTAGCTACATGCATTGCTCATATTTTCTTCAAATATATGGCTTGTCTTTTCTTCAAATCAGTTTTCAAATAAAGAAGTCTTTATTTTGATAAATTCAATTAAAATTTCTTTCTTTTATGGTAGTACTTGTGTTCTAAGAAATCTCTGCCTATCCAATAATGACAAAAAAACTCTTTTATATTTCTTTTAATTTTTTTTTTTTTTAGGATTTTAGCATTCAGATTTACATCTGTAACCCATCTCCAGGTGGTTTTTGTGCAGGCTGTGAGATAGGGATTACAGTTTAACTTCTTTTACATGGATGTCCGTTTGTTCCAGCACCAATTTTTGAAAAGAGTAATATTTTTATTCATTATATTCCATATAAAGTTACCTTAAAATATTGGCTATATTACCTGTACTGAACATTATATTCTTTTATCTTATGTATTGTATCCCTAATAGTTGTAACAGTTAATCCCCTTCCTCTGTCTTGTTCCTCCCCCACCCTTCTCCCACAATGCAACTAGTAACAACTAGTTTGTATGTTTCTGTTTTGTTATATTTGTTCATTTGTTTTATTTTTCAGATTCTACATATAAGCGAAACACACAAGTATTTGTTTTCCTCTGTCTGACTTGTTTCACTAAGCATAATATCCAACAGGTCCATGGCAGAATTTGATTGTTTATAATGGCTGGGTAATTAATACTCCACTGTGTGTGTGTATATATGTGTGTGTGTGTGTGTGTGTGTGTGTATACATATATATATGTATGTGTGTGTGTATATACATATACACCACATCTTCTTTATCTATTCATCTATTGAGGGACACTTAAGTTGCTTCCGTATCTTGGCTGTTGTAAATAATGCTGCTCTGAACCCTGGGGTTCATACTTTTTCAAATTAGTGTTTTTGTTTTCTTCAGATACATATCCAGGAGTGGCACTGCTAGGTTATATGGTAGTTCTATTTTTAATATTTTGAAGAGTCTTCATACTGTTTTCCATAGTTACTGTACCAATTTACATTCCCACCAACAGTGTATAGGGTTCCCTTTTCTCCACATCCATGGCAACAGTTGAAATTTCCATTCTTTTTGATGGTAGCCATTTGACAGGTGTGAGGTAATAGTTCATTATGATTTTCATTTGCATATCCTTGAGCATCTTTTTATGTGCCTATTGGCCATCTGTATGTCTTTGGAAAAATGCCTATTCAAGTCGTCTGGCCATTTTTAAATTGGGTTGTTTATGTGATATTGAGTTGTGTAAGTCCTTTATGTATTTTGGGTGTTAACCCCTTATCAGACATATCATCTGTAAGTATCTTCTTTCAACCAACAGGTTGTCTTTTCATTTTGTAGATGGTTCCTTTGCTGTGAAAAAGCTTTTAAGTTTGATTAGGTTCCATTTGTTTATTTTTGCTTTTGTTTCCTTTGCTTGAGGAGACATATCCAAAACAATATTGCTGAGATCTGTGTCAAAGAGTGTACTTCCTATGCTTTCTTCTAAGAGTTTTATGGTTTCTAGTCTTACATTTAGGCCTTTTTTCAATTTTGAGTTTGTTTTTGTACATGGTGTGAGAAAATGTTCTAATTTTATGCTTTTAAATTTAAGCTGTCCAGTTTTCCCAACACTATTTACTGAAAAGACTGTCTTTCCCCATTGTATGTTCTTGCCTCCTTTGTTGTAGGTTGATTCATCATATATGTGTGTGAATATTTGTGGGCTATTTTGTTTCATTCATCTGTATGTCTGTTTTTGTGCCGGTACCATTCTCTCTTGATTACTGTAGCTTTGTAGTATAGTTTGAAGTTAAGGATTTTTGTATCTATGGTCATCAGGGGTATTGGCCTGTAATCTTTTTTTGTAGTGTCTTTGGTTTTGGTATTAGGGAAATTGTGGCCTCTTGGAATGAATTTAGAAACGTTCCCTCTTCCGCATTTTGGAATAGTTTGAGAAAGATAAGTACTAATTCTTCTTCAAATGTTTGGAACTCTACCAAGTGCCCTTGTGAAGCCATCTAATCATGGGCTTTTGTTTGTTGGGAGTTCTTGATTATTGATTCAATTTCAATACTAGTAATTAGTCTGCTCAGGTTATCTGCTTCTTGATTCAGTCTTGGATGAATGTATGTTTCTAGAAACGTATCCACTTATTCTAGGCTGTCCAATTTTTTGGTGTAAACTGTTCATAGTTGTGAACTCTTGTGGTTGTTTGTATTTCTTTAATATAGGTTGTAACTTCTCTTTCATTTCCAGTTTTGTTTTGGGGGAGGTCCTTTTTCTTTTCTTAATGAGCCTGGATAAAGATTATCATTTTGTTTATCTTTCCAAAAACCAGCTCTTGGTTTCATTAAGCTTTTCTTTTTTGTCCTCTATTGTAATTATTTCTGCTCTGATATTTATGATTTTCTTCCTTTTGCTGACTTTGTCCTTTTTCTAATTCCTTTAGATGGTAAATTAGATTGCTTATTTGAGAGATTTTTTTGTTTTCTGAGATAGGCTTGTAACACTATAAACTTCCCTCTGTGAACTGTATTGCTGTGTCCCATAGATTTTGGAAAGCTGTGTTTTAATATTTATTAGTCTCAAGGTAATTTTAATTTCTTGATTTCTTCATTGACACACTGGTTTTTTAAGTAGCATGTTGTTTAGTCTCCATGTCTTCATTTCTTTCCATTTTCTTTCTATAACATACTTCTAGTTTCTTACCATTGTAGTCAGAAAAGATACTGGATAAAAATTTGTGACCCCTCAAATTACTGAGATTTGTTTTGTAACCTAATATGGGATCTAGCCTGGAGAACATTTCATGTGTACTTGAAAATAATGTGTATTATGCTGTTTTGAGATGGGATGTCCCATAGATTTTTACTAAGTTCATCTGGTCTAATATATCATTGAAGGCTACTGCTTCCTTACTGATTTTCTGTCTGGATGATGTATCCATTGATGTAAGTGGGGTGTTAAAGTCCCCTATTATTATTGTATTACTGTCATCTTCTTCCTTTATGTCTGTTAATATTTGCTTTGTACATTTAGGTGCTCCCATACTAGGTACATATGTGTTTACAAGGGTTATATCCTCTTCATGTATTTGCCCCTTTATTATAATATAAATCCCTTTGCTGTCTTTTATTATGGACTTTGTTTTTAAGTCTCCTTTGTCTGATAGGAATATTGCTACCTCAGCTTTGTTTTCATTTCCATTTCCATGGAATATCTTTGTCCATTTTCTCACTTTTGGTCTGTATGTGTCTTTAGCTTTGAAGTGAGCCTCTTTTCCGTGGCATATAGATGGGTCTTGTTTTAAGCCAGTCTGCCACCCTGTGTCTTTTGATTGGAGCATTTAGTCCATTGGCATTTAAACTGATTACTGATAGGTATGTACTTACTGCCATTTTGTTACCTGTTTTCTGGTGATTTTAATAGTTCTTCTGTTTTCTTTTCTCTTACTTTAGTCTCTTCCTTGTGGTTTGATTATTTTGTTTCCAATTATGTTTAGTTTCTTTTATCTGTAATTTTTGTATATCTGTTGTAGGTTTTTGACTTGTAGTTACCATGGAGTTCATATATATCTACCTAAACTATCCACTTACTTTAAAATGATAGTCATTTGAGTTCAAACACATTCTAAAAGATCAATGTTTTATCCCCCCAACATTTTGTTTTGATGGCTGGCACAGATGCTTGACAGGGGCGAGGGGCATGGTGGGGTAGCTGCAGGAAACCAGCCAGAGTCCCAGACAGTTTCAATCTGCTTCCTCTTTTTGCTGGGAGTAAGCAAGTATATGCATGCTCTTCACTAGCAGAGTTGAAGTTTTTTTCTGAGAGTCTAATGCTACTTCTGACACTGCAGCCCCTGTAGTCGTAGGCTTCCTCTAAGTCCCACTGGTTTTCAAACCATCCCAGGGGATGTGTCTTCCTTTTGTCAGGGCTGGGGTGCCCAATATGTGATTTGAACTGCTCACTCTCCAGGGAGGATCTCCACATTTGCAATATTCCTCTCCTTTTTTGTGTCCCTTCCTCTGGGTATGGGTCCTGATCTGAGAGTTTCTCCTCCCTTCCTACCCAACTCTGTATGGATCTTTTATTTACAGACTTGGTTGTAGTAGAGTCTTTCTGCCAGTCTCTAGTTGGTTTTCAGTGAAAATTGCTCTGCATGTAGACATAGTTTTGATGTGTTCGTGGGAGGAGGTGAGCTTGGTGTCCTCCTACTCTGCCATCCTGATCTCCTGAACTTGTCTTATGTGTTATCTTCATGTAGTGGCAAGATCTCTTAACTGGGGGACCCAGCCGCTAGGTTCTATGCTACTTCTGACATTAACCTGCTATAGAGTCTGACAAGTTTCTCCATCCTCTGGGCTAAGTCTTCTCAGATATGAAATAAAGCAGATGGCTTAGATATTTAAGTTTAGAGTCTAAACTAAAGACTCCAAATTGAGTTTTCAGTTCTAAAATCTTATGTGCTTATGAGCAAAATATATACCTCAACATTACCTGAACTCCTTGCCCCAAACACTTGCTTACATAAGGTTCAATGATGAGGGAACAAAATCTATGAGGGAGGAGTTTCCTTGTTTGATTACAAAATATTTTACAATCACTCTTGACCATTTCTTTCCTGTCCTTTTCTCCCTCTGCACCATCTCCCCTGTTTTCTAAGCTGAAGGATCAAAGTTGATTTGAGTCATCCTTAATCTAAGTGGGGAATGGTTTTCCCTATAAGCCATATTGTGTCATAATATAAGCTACTTCTTGAGTGATTTAGGCTCTTTGGAACTTACTTTTAGTTCAGTGGGAAGTAGCTAGAAAATTATAAGAAATCCAACTGTGTGTTCCTAAAAGCATTCACCCACTGTGATTAGCAGAATCTGTTTGTAATGTGTACTGAATTAGGACTCACATTCCCAGCCCACTGCTTCCCACACATGGCCTACTTTTTCTGTCTGCTTTATGTTTGAGGTAGAGAAGAATGCAGAGTGGTAGTTTCCTGGGAAAGGCAGGCCAGGCTAGCAGGAATTACCGTGGAACCAGTCAGACCTGGGCTTGAATGCTGGCTGTACTCTCGCTGCCCGATCTTGGACATATGATTTACTTTCTCTAAGCTTCTGCTCTCTCCTCTGTAAAGTGGGGTTACTGACTTCTACCTCAAACAATAGCAACAAGGGAAGTGTATCCAAAGGTGTCAGTTATGATGTGTGACACATATAAAACAAATAATCCATTTTGGTTTCTTTCTTTTCTTTCTCTTGATTCTGTTATGGTCTTTAATAATGTGGCTCCTAAGCAGAATGCCATTCTTTTGACATTTATTGAACATCTATTATGTAATAAACATTGCTTTAGATTCTGAGGTGACAGAAATAAGTAAGGTAGGAACACTGTTCTCAAACATAGTCTAGTAGGGGAGTTGATATATAAACAAACAAGAGCTGTGCCCCAGTGTGGTAAGTACCTGGTGCCCAGATACAGAGGCAGTTTAAAGGAGAGAGGATTAACTCCCAACTCCCCTAGTCTTTTGTTTTTTTCCTCTCTTCCCACTTAATCCCTCTCCTTCCTCCAGCCTTTCCTTTCCCTGCAGCCAAGTATGACAGTTGGGCAGGGCTGTTGGGAGTAGGGAAGTCTTTCAGTTCCTTTTTCCCCACAGTCCTAAGCTTAGTATATAGGAACATTACACAGGGAGCCATAAAAAAAGTTCTTTCTTATAGCACGTTTCAGGGTTTTTTCCAGTGACATCATGGGCCATCTGGATTTGGAGACAGCAGCTTCATCCAGAACACACACACACTCTCCCCTGCCAGGCCCTGCAGGCCTGCACCCTAGGATCAGAAGCACTGTAAACGTCCTGTAAAGCTATCTGCTCAACAGCCTCCTCAGAAGCAGTCTAAGGAAGATGGCCTTTTCTCCTGCAGCCCCACGTATGAGACATAAGGTGGATTCTCAGCACTGGGGCCTAAGAGAAGAGGGTGAGAAGTGAGATTCTGAGGTTTCTACAAAAATACCACACTGCCTCCTGCTGAGAGGAAGAAACCCATTTTCCAGTAGGAAACCTGAATTTAACTTCTGCAACGTAACAGATTCAGGTTAGATGTAAGCATGCCTGTTTAACACTGGAATGTTTTAGGAATTGTCTCTGGTGTTATTTCAGAGGATTTTGAAAGAGAGGGAAAATGACTTGTACCCAGTAGCCACAGAGCTGGGGCTGGAGCCTCCATTTTGCCCAAATAGCGGAGGAGAGAATGTAGAACTGGGAACGAACGAAGCTAGTTTCAGATCTAGCCTTGAACAGTCTCAAATCCTGTACATGATTAGAAAAATTATGCTTCATTGAACTGGCTCTCTTCTGTGAACTAGAAAACATGAGCCCCTCGTCTTGGATGAGTCACGTCCTCAATCTGAAGAATTGGTTGGTTCTACCTCCAAAGTATAACTTGACTTACCCACTGCTCGCCATCTCTGGGGCCACTTTGCTGATCTGGCTCCTCTCATATCCAACTTGAACAATGGACATATCTTCCTAATCGGTCCCGGGTTTCCACTCTTGCTCCCCTGTTTCAGTTCATCTTCCGTACAGAAGCAGCTGTAAAATATATACATATATATATATTTATAAATTGGATTATATTATTTTCATGCCTCTGTTGGCTTCCATTGACTTAACATGAAGTTCAGCTCCTCCCACCCTCACTAATTCACCCTTGACATCCTTGTCACTCGTCTCTGCTGTTCTAACCCCACGTGTCTGCTGGCCTTCAGGCCTTATGCTGTCTACCCGACAGGCCTTTCTCTCTACTCTTACCTCCACCTCTCAGCTTAAATGGCACTTCCTCGATGGTCTTTCCTCACCCTCTTCCCCTGTGATTCTCTGTCACAGTGACTGTTATTTTATGTCATTGCAGGTACCATTCCTAATTGTATGTTCAGGGGTGGTTTTATTTGTTGACCATCTAGATTTTTCACTGGACTTCATGAAGGCAAGAACCATGGCTGTTTTATTGGCCATTGTATACCGAGTGTCCTACACAGTGTAGGTGAGGAATGGGTGTGGAAATTGGGTAGAAGCAAGAGTCAAGGAAGGCATCAGGCCTGGAGCTCACTTGGCCTGTATCCAAGGACCCTTTGTTTCTGATGGGTCTCACCCACACTGCACATCCTTTTCTTTGCGAGGACGGCATGGTGCCATGATAGGCATGTTTATCACTGTGTTTTTCATTCGCTTTTCCTGATGACTAGGGAGATTGAGAATTCTTGTGTATGTATTGGCATTTGCATCATTTCTTCTTTGGTAAAGTGTTAAGTGTTTTGCCCATTTTTTTAGTTGTCTGTTATCTTTCTTTCTTTCTTTTTTCTTTTTCATACTTGTAGCAAGTATTACTATCAGACTCCACTCATTGTGCCAGAGACAGTTGTGGTGGTAGCGAAAAACTTGTCCCTCATGTAGCACACTGCCTACACTTGTGACTTCATCAGCCAACCAGTGGCCTCAACTCCAAGCTCTAACAATGCGCGGTCTATGGTGTTTTCTTATTAAAATATTTTCTCTCATTCTGTGAGCTGCCTTTCACTCTACTAATAGTATCTTAATGAACAGAAGTTCTAATACTAGTTTAGCCTAATTATTTTTTTCTTTTATGGCTAGTACTTTTGGTAACATGTTTAAGAAATCTTTGCCTGCCCCAAATTATGAAGATATTCAAAGTTTTATTCCAAAAGCTTTATTGTTTTATATTTCCCATTCAGGCCTGCAGTCCATTTGGAATTGACTTGGGAGCATGATATGAGAAAGGGCTTAAGAGTTTCTCTTTCTTTCTTTCTTTCTTTTTTTTTTTTAAGCACCATATGTATACCCAGTTGACCAGCACCATTTATTGAAAAGATATGCTTTTCCCATTCTCCTGGGTGTGATGAAGGACTGGGATCAAGGCCTTGGGTTGCAGCTTTTATGACTTAAAAACTAGAACTTGATTTGCTCTCTCAGCATTCTGCCAGCATTGATCACTGTAAACATTTGACTGTTATGCAACTGGTTTCCCTCTAACTTTTCAGGGAGCCAGGCTGTAGGGGGAATAAGTCTCAGACAAGTTAACTTAAATTCTCCGAATAAATCTTCACATTTACCCATTTACCCCAAGTAGGGGATTCAGTTATTACCTTCATGAGGAAATAGAATTTCAGGGAAATTAAGTAGCTTGTAAAAGTTTCCACAGCAGTGGAGACAGAATTCAACCCAAGGACATTCTGACTCCAGAACCTGAGTTTTAAGTCTCTTTAAGATTTCCAATTTCTCTACATACTCACCAAGAGTTGTCTTTCTTTTCTTTTCTTTTTTTAATATTAACCATCCAAATAGGTGTGAGATGATGATATCTCATTGTGGTTTTGGCTTTCCTTTCCCTAACGATTCTTGACCTTGATTGAACATCTTTTCATATATCTGTTGTCCAAGTGTATGTCTTCTTTGAAGACGTCTATTCAAGTCCTTAGCCCATTTTTCAATTTTTTAAACATTTTTTATTGAGTTATAGTCATTTTACAATGTTGTGTCAAATTCCAGTGTAGAGCACAATTTTTCAGTTATACATGAACATACATATATTGTCACATTTTTTTTCGCTGTGAGCTACCACAAGATCTTGTATGTATTTCCCTGTGCTATACAGTATAATCTTGTTTATCTATTCTACATATGCCTGTCAGTACCTACAAATTTTGAAATCCCATTCTGTCCCTTCCCACCCCTCCGCATGGCAACCACAAGTTTGTATTCTGTGTCTTTGAGTCTGTTTCTGTTTTGTATTTATGTTCTTTTTTTTTTTTTTTTTTTTAGATTCCACATATGAGCAATCTCATGTGGTATTTTTCTTTCTCTTTCTGTCTTACTTCACTTAGAATGAAATTCTTAAGGAACATCCATGTTGCTGCAAATGGCCTTATGTTGTTGGTTTTTATGGCTGAATACTATTCCTTTGTATAAATATACCACATCTTCTTTATCCAGTCATCTCTTGATGGACATTTAGGCTCATTCCATGTCTTGGCTATTGTAAATAGTGCTGCTGTGAACATTGGGGTACAGGTGTGTTTTTGAAGTAGGCTTCCTTCTGGATACATGCCCAGGAGCAGGATTCCTGGGTCATATGTTAAGTCTACTCCTAGTCTTTTGAGGAATCTCCAAACTCTTTTCCACAGTGGCTACACCAAACTACATTGCCACCAGCAGTGTAGGAGGGTTCCCTTTTCTCCACAGCCTCTCCAGCATTTGTTATTTGTGGATTTTGAATGATGGCCATTCTGGCTGGTGTGAGGTGATACCTCATTGTAGTTTTGATTTGCATTTCTCTGATAATTAGTGATATTGAGCATTTTTTCATGTGCCTATTGATCACAGAAAACTGTAAACCATTGGTGAAGGAAATTAAAGAAGGCTTTAAAAAATGGAAAGATATCCCATGCTCCTGGATGGCAAGAATCAATATTGTTAAAATGGTCACACTGCCCAAGGCAATCTACAGATTTAATGCAATCCCTATCAAATTACCCAGGACATATTTCACACAACTAGAACAAATCATAATAAAATTTATAAGGAACCACAAAAGACCTAGAATTGCCAAAGCATTACTGAAGAAAAAGAAAGAGGCTGGAGGAATAATTCTCCCAGACTTCAGACAATACGATAGAACTACAGTAATAAAAACAGCATGGTATTGGTACAGAAATAGACATATAGACCCATGGAACAGAATAGAGAGCCCAGAAATGAACCCACAAACGTTTAATCAACTAATCTTCGACAAAGGAGGGAAGAATATACAGTGGAATAAAGACAGTCTCTTCAGCCCATGGTGTTGGGAAAACTGGACAGCAGCATGTAAATCATTGAAGCTAGAACACTCCCTTACACCATACACAAAAATCAACTCAAAATGGATCAAGGACTTAAACATGAGACAAGATACAATAAACCTCCTAGAAGAAAATATAGAAAAAACATTATCTCAAATACATCTCAAAAATGTTCTCCTAGGACAGTCTACTCAAGCAATAGAAATAAAAGCAAGAATAAACAAATGGGACTTAAACTTACAAGCTTCTGCACAGCAAAGGAAACCATAAGTAAAACAAAACGACAAGCCTACGGAATGGGAGAAAATTTTTGCAAACGAAACCGATAAAGGCTTGATCTCCAGAATATATAAGCAGCTCATACAACATAATAAGAAAGAAACAAACAACCCAATTCAAAAATGGGCAGAAAACCTAAGCAAGCAATTCTCCATTTTTCAATTTTTTAAGAAAAAATCATTAAATTATAGGAGTTCATTATATATTTTGGAAATTAACCCCTTATCAGATACATGGTTTGCAAATACTTTTTTTCCCATTCCACAGGCTGCCTTTTAAGAACTTATGGCTTCTTTTGCTTTGCAGAAGCTTTTTCATCTGAGGTAGTGATACTTGTCATTTTTGCTTCTGTTGACTATGCTTTGGTGTCATAGCCATGAAATGACTGCCAAGACCAATGTCATGAAGCTTTTCTCTTATATTTTCTTCTTGGAGTTTTATTATTTTAAAGTGAGTTTAACTCTTTAAACCATTTTGAGTTCAATTTATTTGTGTATGGTATGTGTCCAATTTCATTTTTTTATATGAGGATATGCAGTTTTCTTAATACCATTTGTTGAAGAGACTGTCCTTTCCCTGTTCTATATTCTTGGCATGCTTGTGTAGGATAAGTTGACCATATAGGTGTGTATTTATTTCTGGGCTTTTATTCTGTTCCATTGGTCTATGTCTGTCTGTCTGGCAGAGCCACACATACACACAAAAAAGATAACAAGTATTGATGAAGATATGGAGAAATTAGAACACTTGTACACTGTTGGTTGGATTGCAAAATAGTGAAGCCACTATGGACAACAGTATAGAGCTTCTTGTAAAAATTGTAACTAGAACTACCATATAATCCAGCAATACCACTTCTGGATATATATCCAAAAGAACTGAAATCAGGATCTCGAAGAGATATTAGCACTCTGATGTTCATTGCAACACTATTCACAGTAACCAAGATATGGATATGACCTAAATGTCCAGAGACAGATGAATGGATTAAAAATTTTTTTGTATATACATACAATAGCATATTATTCAGCCTTAAAAAAGAAGAAAACACTGAAATATGCAGCTGCATGGATGAACCCTTGGGGACATTATGCTAAATGAACTAAGCCAGTCACAGAAGGACGAATACTGCGTGATTCCACTTCTATGAGATATCTCAAACAGTCAAACTTATAGAAACAAAGAATAAAATGGTGGTTGCCAGAGGCTGAGGGCAAGGTGAATAGGGAGGTGCTAATCAATGGGTTAAAATTTAAGTTACACAAGATGAATAATTTCTAGAGATCTGCTATACAACACTTTGCCTATAGATAACAATCTTATATTGTACATTTAAACATTTATCAAGAGGGTAGATAACATGTTAAGTGTTCTCACCAAAATAAAAGAAATTACAAGAAAAAATAAATCTCAGTGCACACAGTCTCTGATAGATCCAAAGAAGATCAGAGTTAGACCCTGAAAGTTATATGGCTTGGTGATTTTCACACTTATTTTGAAAAATTAAAAGGAGTTACACTTCAGCACCTCACTCTGAGGAGGGGATGAATACCAGGAGGTGGGGATATTTAAGAGCCCATACAGAGGCTGCCTACCGCAAACCCATACTGTCTCTCTTTCTATAGTCCCTATCTTTGTGTATGGAACTACAGTCTTTCCAGCTGACCCATCCAGAATCTTGAGAATAATCCTCATTTTTCCCCTTCCCCTACTCTTCTGCCCAATACTATTTGATATCCTAACCCAAATCAACTTTATCTTCAGATTTTTTTAAAAATTATTAGCTCCTCTCAATTCTCACTTCTCTGTTAACAATACTGGCTCTCTGTGTGTGTATGTGTGTGTGTGTGTGTGTGTGTGTGTGTGCGTGCACGTGCGTGCATGCTTACTGTATGCTACTAGGCTGAGTAGAAGCACCATGATGTCAGGGGCTTAAGTGTGTCCTATTTACTGAGGTGTCCCCAGTTCCTAGCCCAGTATTTGGGACACCGTGGACATTCCATAAATATTATTAAATAAATGAAGGATTGAGTTCCAGACACAGTTTTTTGGGCTGTTTACATACATTACTGTTCAGTCCTCCCATCCCTATGAAGTAGGCATCATCCTGTTTTCTGGATGAGGAACTGAGGTATGGAAGTGAAATGATTTGCCTGAGTTTATGCAGTGAGGAAGCACCATATATAACAATATACTTTAATGTGCATTATAACTGTGAAGCACTCTGCAAATGTGAGTGGTTACCATTATTATCTTTTGCTCTTGTTTTGAGCCTCTTCGCCTTCCCAGCTTTCTCCCAATTCACTCATGCTTCATAAGGAGACAGGAGGAAGCACAATTCCAAGAAAAGGAGGGAAAGTAATAATATGAAATGACTGCCAAGGGATCTGAGCAATGGATTCAGCAGGCCGCATCAGCCCCGCTCACCAGGGTGGCCATCCCCTGACTGGGATCCCGGGCCCACCACATGCTACTTTACAGGCTGAGAGCAGCGATGACACAATTTAGTGTTGGTGTTCTGCCTCATTGAAGACATGGCATTGTCATTATTCATTTTGGAGAAGAGCCTGCAGTGCAGAAAGAAATCATGTCAGACAGAAAGGGAGAGTCTTTCAACATAGCATTCCGTCCTGAGGGAAAGAGATGGACAGAGAGAGAAAAGAGCCAGAACAAGTGGGTGGTACTGACTTCTGACTCCACCCCTCAGAGGCATCACACCGGATCGTGAGCTGTCATCCTCCGCCCTGTGAAGGAGCAGTGGGGAAGGGATACTTTCCATTGTTTCAATGATTTACAGTTTACAAATATACGTCTTATCTCCTAATCCCCATGAGTGATCATAAAGAATGCAGGTCAGCTAAAATTATTCTCGTTTTACAGTTTAGGATTCTGAGGCTTTTCAAGTTCCCATTGTATTGAGAGAATTATTTATTTTTTATTTATTCTGGTAAATATGAAGTCAAATGTATTGAGCGCCTTTTTCCAGATACTTTCATATATTATTTTATGAGCTGCTCACAATAAAACTATCTGGCATTACTGTTATCACCATTTTACAGATACGGGAATTACAGCTGAAAGAAATAAAGTGTCTTGTCTAAAGGTATGCTGCTAGGAGATGGTAGAATGGGGTTTAGAACCCAAGTCTTCTAATTCTCTATGTCCAACATTCTTTCCAATAAGCAAATGATATACTTAGAGTAAGTCTGAAATTAAAAGTCTGGTGACCTAAAAGAAAGAGAAGAAAGTAGAAAATGAGGAGTTCAGGAAGGATTAGACAGACGGAAACAGTATGCGGATGGGAAAGGAGAATGTTTCATTTAAGGATGCACTGAGATCTCCAAAAGGCTTTCTATATTTGGAGTTTAACCTCTCAAGAGGAGACAGAATGATACTCTCGGATAAAGCATGAAGGAAGTCACCTGGGTTCTGTTGCCTGGGCCTTGAGTGGTGAATTTCAGAGGAATCTCAGTCCCAAAGAGATCTCCATGGAACATAAGGCCATGAGAACGACTTGCCAAGGATCCCTGCAATACACAAGATGAAACGTACCTTGGGTTGACTGTCCTCACAGCCAAAGGTGAAAGGATGGGCGGTTACTACGCCATTTATAGTGCTTGTGTTTACCAGATAATTTAGGGTCTAATTCTTCCCTTGCTTCATCCCCCAACTTTTTTTCATTTTCTTTAAAACTAGCCCAAGAAAAGCCTGCATGGAGAGATTTTTTTCTGTTTCCAGACATTTTTAAACCCCAGGGAAGACAGAGAGAACTTGTTCAGACTCCTAGGACCCTAAACTATAAGTGAGAAAATAAAACAGCTGGTCTAAACATAATCCTGTGTTCGAAGCTAAGCAAAGGCCAAAGTAAAAAGCTTTTAAAGTCAAATCTCTCAGTGCACTCCAGCTCAAAAACATCCCAGCGGGTGATTCTAAAGTCTCCAAAAATATTTGCTGCAGGCTTGAAATCAAGTCTGTGAATTTGTTGCTTGAACCTGTAATGATGGAAGAATTTTTAAGCTACCGGGCCTGTGTGGTCAAACCTTCTCCTAGCTCAACGCCTCTCACTAAGGGACTCCAAAGACTCTGTCTTTTCCTTAATTCACTGTCACAGCCCCTGGGGGTGAAAGATGATATCCTGCCCCCATTTACCTAAGAGGAAATTGAGACGTGAGGCCATTAAACCGCACGAGGCCACACAGCAAGTCCACTGGAGAGCCAAGCCCAGACCTCCCTTCTCAGCTCACACTTTCAGCCACACGCTCAGACCAAAGCTCAGCTGTATTCACTCCAAAAGGGGAACTTAGACTCCGCTTTCACTTGAATCTCTCTTCTAGCCCACTCTTTTATGTATTGCTTCTTTAGCTTTTCTGGACAAATTTATCTGACCAGTAAAGGGTTTTATCCATTTCCTGACCACCAGCAACATGCTAGGTGCTGGGTTAGGACTTAGAGTGTGTTATGGGCTGAGTTTTTCCTCCCTCAGTATCTTAGAATGTGACTATTTGGAGACAGTTTTTAAAGGGGTGATTTAAGTTAAAGTGAGGGTTGATCCTCATCCAATATAACTGGTATTCTTATTAGAAGAGACATAGACACGTGGAGAGAGGGAAGACCACAGAAAGACACGGGGAAAACAGCAATCCACAAGCCAAAGAGAGGGGTCTCAGAGGACACCAACGCTGCTGACACCTTGATCTGAGACTTCTAGGCTCCAGCGCTGTGGGAGAATAAGTTTCGGTCACATAAGCAGCACGTTCCGGGGCGCTTTTTTATGGTAGTGCTAGCGACTGCTACTGAGGGTGTAGTATTACAGTCGCAGGAGGAAACGTGCACGGGAAGGAAGCATTGCCCAGATAACCCAGATTGAAAGGAATGCCATTCTTCAGTGTCATTTGGGCCCAGAGTCACTCTTAGGGTAGTGACAGCTTAGACTACGTTTTAATTTTTGTATAAGGTTAGAAGAACCTTTGACAAAGATTTGAAGGAAAAAGAAGTCCCCAGGGTGATAGTGGTGTGAACGGACGTGGTCTGTGCGATGAAGACTTCAGGAGTGGATGAGGTTCGTTGTGTCTCAGAAGGCTGGTGTGTCTCCTCTCTCACACTTCAGATGACGGAGAATCGATGTTTACAGCTGCTGCTCGTGAGTGGGCATGGGTGTAAGGTTTTCGGGGTAGGTGCTACTATTTTTTTTGTTGTTTGTGTTTTGTATTTTAACTGAAGTATAGTTGATGTATAATATGTAACTTAAAAGTACACAATTTAGTGATCCACAATTTTTAAAGGTTATACTCTATTTACAGTTCTTATAAAATATTGGATATATTCCCTATATTGTACAGTATATCCTTGTAGCTTATTTTATATCTAATACTTTGTGCCTTCTTACTCCACTACACCTGTAGTGTCCCTCCTCCTCCCCTCTCGCCACTGGTAACCACTAGTTTATTCTCTTCTGTATGTGAGTCTGCATCTTTTTTGTTCTATTCTAGTTTTCAGATTCCACATATAAGTGATATATGGTATTTCTTTCTATGTCCGACTTACTTCACGTAGCATAACACCTTCCAAGTCCATCCATGTTGCTGCAAATGGCAAAATGTAATTCTTTTTTATGGTTGAGCAGTATTCCATTGTGTGTGTGTGTGTGTGTGTGTGTGTATGTACATGTATATATGTGTGTGTGTGTGTGTGTGTGTGTGTGTGTGTGTATATCTCCCCCACATCTTTTTTATCCATTCATTTGTTGATGGACACACACCTAGGCTGCTTCCATATCTTGGCAATTGTAAATAATGCTACTGTGAACATTGGGATTCATGTATCTTTTCAAATTCATTTTTGGTTTCTTTTTTTTTTTTTTTTTTTCTTTTTTTGGATATATACCCAAGAGTGGAACAGCTGGGTCATATGGTAGTTCTATTTTTAGTTTTTTGATAAACCTCTATATGATGTTGTTTTCCTTACTGGCTGCACCAGTTTACATTCCCACCAGCAGTGTAGAGGAGGCCCCTTTTCTCCACATCCTCAGCAGCATTTGTTATTTGTGCTCTTTTTGATGATAGTCATTCTGACAAGTGTGAGGTGATATCTCACTGTGGTTTTGATCTGCATTTCCCCGATGATTAGTGATTTTCATGTGCCTGTTGGCCATCTGCATTTCCTCTTTGGAAAAATGTCTATTCAGTTCTTCTGCCTATTTTTAGAACCGAGTTGTTTGTTTTTCTGATGATGAATTGTATGAGCTGCTTTTATATGTTGGCTATTAACCTCTTATCAGTCATAGTATTTGCAAGTATTTTCTCCTATTCAGTAAGTTCTCTTTTCATTTTGTTCAGTGATTTCCTTTGCTATGCAGAAGCTTTTAAGTTTAATTAGACCAACTTGTTTATTTTTGTTTTTATTTCCTTTGCTTTAGGAGACAGATAAAAAATACTGCTATGATTTATGTCAAAAAGTGTTCTGTCTATGTTTTCCTCTAGGAGTTTTAGACTTTCCAGTCTTACATTAAGGTCTTTAATCCATTTTGAGTTTATATTTGTATACAGTCTTAGAGAAAGTTCTAATTTCATTCTTTCACATGTAGCTGTCAGTATTCCCAGCACCACTTATTAAAGAGACTGTCTTTTCTGTATTGTATATTCTTGTCTCCTTTGTCTTAGATTAATTGACTATAGGTGTGCAGGCTTATTTCTGGACTTTCTATCCTGTTATATTGATCTGTCTTTTTTTTCTTTGTGCCATTACCATACTGTTTTGATTACTGTAGCTTTGTAGTATATTCTGAAGGCAGGGAGCATGATTCTTCTAGCTCTGTTCTTTTTCAAGGATTGCTTCGGCTATTTGGGGTCTTTTGTGTTTCCATACAGATTATAAAAATTACTTGTTCTAGTTCCATGAAAAATACCATTTGTATTTTGGTAAGAATTACACTGGATCTGTGTAGCCTTGGGTAGTATGGCCATTTTAAGAATGTTAATTTTTCCAATCCAAGAACATGGTATATCTTTCCATCTATTTGCATCATTGTCACTTTCTTCCACCAATGTCTTACGCTTTCCAAGTACTGGTCTTTTATCTCCTTAGATAGGTTTATTCGTAGGTATTTTACTCTTTTTGATGCAGTGGTAAATGGGATTGTTTCCTTAATTTTCTTTTCTGATAGTTCATTGTTAGTGTATAGAAATGCAACAGATTTCTGTGTATTAATTTTGTGTCCTGCGATTTTACTGAATTGATGAGCTCCAGTAGTTTTCTGGTGGTGTCTTTAGGATTTTCTATGTATAGTATCATGTCATCCCCAAACAGTGACAGTTTTACTTCTTCTTTTCCAATTTGGATTCCTTTTATTTATTTTTCTTGTCTGATTGCTGTGGCTAGGATTTCCTATACTATGTTGAATAAAAGTGGTGAGAGAGGGCATCCTTGTCTTGTTCCTGACCTTAGAGGAAAAGCTTTTCAGCTTTCACCACTGAGTATGATGTTAGCTGTGGGCTTGTCATATATGGCCTTTATTATGTTGAGGTATGCTCCCTCAATTCCCACTTTCTGAAGAGCTTTTACCATAAATGGATGTTGAATTTTGTCAAAAGCTTTTTCTTCATCCAAGAGGTGACCATATAGTTTTTATTCTTCCGTGTGTTAATATGGTGTATTATATTGATTTGCAGATACTGAAAAATCCTTGCATCCCTGTGATAAATCCCACCTGATCATGGGTCTGTGATCCTTTTAATATATTATTGGATTCAGTTTGCTAATATTTTGTTGAGAACTTCTGCATCTATGTTCATCAGTGATATTGGTCTATAACTTTCTTTTTTTTTTGTGAGATCTTTGTCTGGTTTTTGTATCAGGTAATGGTGGCCTCATAGAATGAGTTCAAAAGTGTCCCTTCCTCTGCAATTCTTTGAATAGTTTGAGAAAGATAGGTGCTAACTCTTCTCTAAATGGTTGGTAGAACTCACCTGTGAAGCCATCTAGTCCTGGACTTTAGTTTGTTGGGAGTTTTTACATTACTGATTCAATTTTGCTACTGGTAATTGGTCTGTTCATATTGTCTGTTTCTTCCTGGTTCAGTCTTGGGAGTTTGTACCTTTCTAAGAATTCGTCTGTTTCTTCTAGGTTGTTCATTTTAGTGGCATACAGTTTCTGTGGTGTTAGTTGTAACCTATCCTTTCTCATTTCTGATTTTATTGATCACAGAGGACAGAGACTTGATGCTTACAACTGCTGTTCTTGAGTGGCACAGATTTAGGCCTTTTGGGGGTAGGTGCTACTATTAATATCCTTTCACAGATGAGGAGACTGAGGCTCAGAGAGATCAAGCAAACTGCCGTAGGTCATACAGGTGGCAAAGCCAAGAATAAAACTCAGGCAGCTGGCTTCAGAAGCAAGATGGAAGAATTAAGTTATACCCAGACCTGGATAAAGCAGAGAGGATGCTATGGCAAGGTTGTATTTTTCCCCATTACATAAGCAAATGTTTGCATATAATGAAGATAAAAGTTATCATCACTAGAGAGTAAGATAGAAGGGGACCAAGTGATGCTTGAAAATTAGGAAAGATATTTAGATGGATCCTGTGCTGTATATAACTTAATACTAGCTCTTAGGTTTGTATTGGAAAGAATGTAACACAGTGATTAAAAGCATGAGCTCTGAAGTAAACAAACAGCTGAAACTAGTGTATGCAGGAGGAGAGAAGACTAAGAGCTGAAGAAACAGTACACTTTTTTTTTTTTCTTTTCGGTGGCTTTTTTAACTGAAGTACAGTGAGTTACAGTGTGCCAATTTCTGGTGTACTGCACAATGTCCCAGTCATGCATATACATACATATATTCATTTTCATATTCTTTTTCATTAAAGGCTATTACAAGATATTGAATATAGTTCCCTTGCTAGACAGAAGAAACTTGGTTTTTTAAAGTCTATTTTTATATTCAATGGCTAACATTTGCAAATCTCAAACTCCCAAATTTATCCCTTCCCACCTCCTTTCCTCCGGTAATCATAAGATTGTTTACTACGTCTGCAAGTCTGTTTCTGTTTTGTAGATAATTCACTAGTGGCCTCTTTGTTTCCTTTTTTTTTTTTTTTTTAAGATTCCACATATGACATATGAGTGAAATCATGTGGTATTTTTCTTTCTCTTTCTGGCTTACTTCACTTAGAATGATGATCTTTAGGCCCATCCATATTGCTTAACATGACATTATTTTATTCTTTTTTATGGCTGAGTAGTATTACTACTGTATAAATATACCAGAACTTCTTTATCCAGTCATCTGTTGATGGACATTTAGCTTGTTTCCATGTCTTGACTATTGTATAGAGTGCTGCTATGAACACTGGGGTGCATGTATCTTTTTGAATTAGAGTTCCCTCTGGATATACGCCCAGAAGTGGGATTGCTGGATCATATGTTAAGTCTATTTTTAGTTTTCTGAGGAATCTCCGTATTGTTTTCCACAGTGGCTGCACCAAACTACATTCCCACCAGCAGTGTAGGAGGGTTCCCTTTTCTCCACACCCTCTCCAGCATTTATCGTTTGTGGACTTTGGAATGATGGCCATTCTGACTGGTGTGAGGTGATACCTCGTGTAATTTTGATTTGCATTTCTCTGATAACTGAGAGATATTGAGCATTTTTTCATGTTCCTATTGGCCATTGGTATGTCTTCATTGGAGAATTGCTTGTTTAGGTCTTCTGCCCAGTTTTGGATTGGGTTGTTTGTTTTTTTGCTATTAAGTTGTATGAGCTGTGTATATATTCTGGAAATTAAACCTCTGTCAGTCTAATCATTTGCAAATGTTTTCTCCCATTCTGTAGGTTGTTGATTTATTTTGCTTATGGTTTCCTTTGCTGTGCAAAAGCTTGTAAGTTTAATTAGATCACATTTGTTAATTTTTGCTGTTATTTCTGTTGCCTGGGTAGACTGCGCTAGGAGAACATTGCTAAGATTTATGTCAGTGAATGTTTTGCTTATGTTTTCTTCTAGGAGGTTTATTGTAGCTTGTCTTATATTTAAGTATTTAAGCCATTTTGAGTGTATTTTTGTGTATGGTGTGAGGGAGTGTCCTAACTTCAGTGATTTACATGCTGTTGTCCAGTTTTCCCAACACCACTTGCTAAAGAAATAGTCTTTTCTCCATTGTATAGTCTTGACTCCTTTGTTGAAGATTAATTGACCATAGTTCTGTGGGTTTATTTCTGGGCTCTCTATTCTGTTCTTTGATCCATATGTTTGTTTTTATGCCAATGCCACAGTTTTGATGACTGTAGCTCTGTAGTGTTGTTTGAAGTCTGGGAGGGTTATTCTTCCAGCTTCCTTTTTTTTTTTTTTTTTTTTTTTAACATTGCTTTGGCAACTCTGGGTCTTTTGTGATTCCATATAAATTTTAGGATTATTTGTTCTAGTTTCTGTGAAAAAATGTCATGGGTAATTTGATAGGGATTGCATTAAATCTGTAGATTGCCTTGGATAGTATGGCCATTTTAACAATATTGATTCCTCCAATCCAAGAGCATGGGCTATCTTTCTATTTCTTTAAGTCATCTTTAATTTTCTTATTGTTTTGTCATTGGTCTTCTTGAGATAAGTGGGTGTCCAAGGTTCTGATCTAGAGATAGACAGGTCAGAGGTTGAAAACGTTAACATAATTAAATCTTGCTCAGACCTCCTTCATTGTCAACAGTTGTTTGCATCCTGGTCTTATGGTAATTCCTCCCTCCCTTCTTTGCTTCCTTCCCCCTTCTGCCCCTTCCCCCACCCCCTCCCTGCTTCTCTTCTTCTTTTCCCCCAGAGAGCCAGTTAATCAGAATTTATGTTAATACCAACCTTAGATTATTATAGACCACATAAAAGCTGGTGAATTACTTAGAGGTGAGATGTTGCTTGCGGGTGCCTGTGCTTGAACTGGGCTACTCCCTTGCCTGGCATTTGCAGGTGAGAGGAGCCATGGAAACCATGGAGGAAAAGACCTCCTGAGTTTCTGGGATCTCCAGCGTCACGTACCAGCTGATGATCCCTTTTGAGGATGAAGGAGAGAAATTCTGCCCGAGGCCCCAGGAGTAAATCTTTAGGGCTGTGGGTGGGAGTTATGCAGCCCTATCAGGGGTCACAGAGAAGTTGTGACCGACAAAGGAGACTTGGATGCATCTCATCAAGAAGAAGAATCGTCAGAAGGAACAATGGAGGGAGAGCGAGAGGAAGGAAGAGGGGGAGAGTAGAGTGAGGAGGAAACAGTCATAACAACAATGGAATGGGGAGGGGGCAAAAATCTGCGGGGGACTCAGAAGATGAGCTTGAACTCGTAGATGAGATGTCACATTTTTGGGAAGGGGAAAGGGTCTGTTTTGGACAATCTTTAGTGGTGAGTTCTCATGGCAGTACTTCATGGCACAGGTCTAGGCAGTAGTTATGTAACAGCTCAAGCTCCAGGTGAACAGCCCTGTCTTTAATTATGTAAGTGAGAAAGTAGGAAAACCCATGAAATGTAAGAAGTTAATCATCTGTCATCTCTTGTCTGTGGGAGAGTTGAATTAATTGAGATTTCTTGTCTCTACCTTCTATATTGATAAGCTGATCATGTATTTTTTGATAAATGTGCATAATGATACCACACAGGGTACTGTGAAAATTAAATAATGTTTCCCAAACTTTCCAAATTTAACAATCATATGGCATGTTGTACTTCACAAAAACAAGGGAAAAAAATCACCCCAAAACACAGATTCCTGGGTCCCATCACAGGCCCACTGAATGAGAATGTCCAGGACAGGGGTTAGAGAAGTTAGTTGACAGGAGCCTCAGATGATTCTTATCATTGAGAAATTTTGGGGGAAAATGAGTTAATACATGTGAAAATACCTTACAATTCAGTGACAAGGACATAATTGAAAAAAAAAAGTTGAATGAAAGAACTGTCTGATGACCATAAGCGAACCATTAAAGTTTCTTGGCTCAACTTTCCTCTTATGTATTCAGGGGAGTAGTATTAATACCTATTACCACCCAGAGCTTGGGGGAGGATTAGAGTCTGTTACTGGAAATTGCTCTGAGCTCCCTGGAAGGTAAGTGCTATGTAAACACCAGCTGTTAGGTTTATTGGTTCATTGGAAGTAGGCAGGAAAGGCTGAGAATATTTGTCTCAGAGAGCTGCTCTCTTAGAGTGGTGTGCATAGGTTGTAGCTGTAAGAGATGAGGCACTGCTGAGAATATGGTCAGGAGGGAAGAACAGGGGCTGCAGTAATGCCCAGCAGCTGAATCTCAAAGCTCCAGGGGCCTGGCAATGACGGGGGCAGATCCATCCCCACTCTGGAGAGCAATAGGTCCTGTCCCATTGACAAATGCTTGCAGGAAGAAAGAATGCTTGGGTTTTCCAGGTGAAATAATCTAGTCCCCAGGCAGAGGATCATTTTTTATGGCCCGGAACGCCCCATTGACAGTTCTCTCTGGGGAGTCTGAAGAGTCATGAGGCTCAAAGACAGGCATTCCAGGGCCTTCGCCCTTCGCCATCAGCAGCACATGATGGAGTCAGCAAAGTTGAGCCGCGGCCTGGGACAGCCTGCCCCAGGTTCTGCAAGGGGAGCTCTTTGCTTCAAAGAAGGTCTGAAAACTTCTAGTGAAGAGGAAGACTGCTCTTGGCAAGTGCTGATCACCGCTGCCTAGGACAGTCACTCTCCCTTCCCTCTGCCAACTTCATCCTTCTTTACTTGCTTCCAAAATCCAACTAAGAGCCTCTGCCTCTGAATACCTCCCCTAATTCTTCCTGCCTTACTTTCCTTCTCTTCTGTAGATTCTATTTAGTTCTTGGAAGAGAGCTAAATATAGTGGCCACAGAACAGTTTAAAAACCACCACTAATCTTAAAAAACCAACCTTCTTGGTTCCATGGTCTTTTTATGTTTTGAGTATTTCAGGAAAAAAAATATTGTCTATTTTTTAAATCTAAGATTGTGTGTTTCACTTTTTTTGATTATTAACAAATCGTGTGAACAGGAACATTGTTTTCCACTTTCCTATTGCTTCTCTTCTAACATGATAGATTAAGAAGTTCGTTCTTAATTATATAGAAAGGGTCATGATGTGGGTTTACCCCTAAGTACCAGATAATTAAGAAGTAGAATGTTTAGAACTTGTTGTTTAGTTCAGTCTGATATTACACTGCATGTTTCCATACGTTTCTGTACCAGCTAGGAGATGGAGAAAAACTACCAGAAACATGCTATGGAGTAGACAGAATCCGTGGTGAAAATGTAATTGGAAGTGTATGCTGGTCTTGGAAAAGTCATAAGATGAAAAGTTCACTTGAATATCAAGAATTACTAGTATCAGGGCACGGTTGTTTCCTCTGGGAATCTTATAATAATAAATAATTTTAAAATATAGGAAGTAATTCCTATTCACTGGAAGAAACATTTTACATATTATCTGGATTTTTCCCAAAGGGTGGAACAGTAATGGAGTAAAATTTACGTTATTCAGAATTTGTGCTTATTTGCCTAGGGAATGATCTGGCATTCACCCTTTCTTTGCTGTCATTAAAGAAGAATTTGAATACAAATGTAATGTGATATGCCTGGAAATATTTAAGAGAAAATATTTTAAAGAAATGTTCACATTTAAAAGTTTATTGTAAATCATCTTTATCTCTTCGTTATGCAAAAATTCTTAGGAACATAAATAATAGGAGTAACTCTGTAAGCCTTATTAGAAGAATACAATCGTGTTCTTTTAAAAGGTGCTACAATTTAACCTTCTCAC
Source organism: Camelus ferus (assembly GCF_009834535.1). Taxonomy (NCBI): domain Eukaryota; kingdom Metazoa; phylum Chordata; class Mammalia; order Artiodactyla; family Camelidae; genus Camelus; species Camelus ferus. The sequence continues at coordinate 58,631,844 of NC_045704.1, forward strand.
TATCGAGTTAACCTTCCCCAAGTTAGCTTGTCTTTAATGTATTTTCCAGCTCTTCCCAAACTTAGATCAGTGTCATGGCAAATTTGAAGTTGACAGAAATCAAGTAATGACGATAATGGCAATGATGCAAATAACCCAGAGAATTGCTGTGCCTAACCTAATTATGCTTGAAAATTATATTAAGCTTCTTTGCTGATTATCTGATTTCTTTGGGACCTCTAAGACTTTCTAGGATGGCTGATTTATAGGATTAATATAGTAACTCTGGGATTATGTACAGCCTGAAGCCCCTATTCTTTATAAAGACTTAGTGAGTTCTGTGAGTCCCAGTGGAGACCCAGTCTGACTCATGTCAAACTGGATGGGAGACTTGTGATAAAGAGGGTGAAGAAGGAAGGGATGTAGATTTCATCATTGCCCAGAATTAGCTCAAGGAGGGATAACTTACAACATGCAGCTAACCAGAGGCACCAAGATCAAAGGCTGACTGCCATGTATCCAGGAAGCCTAGGACTGTGCATGGAAGAAAGAGGAAAGCAGATGTTAAAATCAAAGAAATCTGAAAATGTTTTGGTAAATGGTTCTAAATGGGCCACAGGGGACATTTTCATAGGAAAAGTTAAGAAGAATCCTGACAGGTTCAGAGATTAGTTGATTTCTTTTTTTCTCATCTCTTCCTTTGCTCCTCACTCTTCATCCACTCCTGTCTCCCCAAAGGACCAACAATTAGTGGACTAAACCACAAGAAGTCCCTGGGTAGATGCTGACTTTCATCACTTCACCTTCTTCCTCTGTCAGTTGGGCTGAAAACGTTGGCTGCAATTAAAAACAGGTCATGCCTGAGAGAAGAGAAAGGAAGGTAAAAGTATTTCTCCAGGGGAGAGAGAAAAATATGAAGCCAGCATTTATAATCTAACAATGGACCCAGAAGCCCTTCTTAATAACCAGGAGAGCCCTTGTCACCTCTGGCCATCTCTGTTCCAAGCCCTCTCAGAAGTCAACCAGGAGTCCCAGAGTGGAAGGGGAGACTCTCTCCCCTTCGTGTCAGCTGCCCCGCCCCTCCCTTCTTGCCCCGCCCCTGAAGAGAAGGGCATTGCGGAATAAAGTAGCTTGTCTTTGTAGCCACATACACCTGAGTTTGAACCCCAGCTCTAATCCTTGCCAGCTGTGTTACCTAGAGCACACTATGTAACAGCTGATTCTCAGTTTCGACACATCTAACATTGCTGTGAGGATAGGAGCAGTGTATAAAATACGGGGGCAATGCTGGGACCATGTAGGTAGACAGACCTTGGGAATGTGACATAACTGCTCTAAGCCTTAATTTTTTCTTCTGTCAAATGGGGATAACAATAGTACCTGACCTTGTAGGATTTCTGGGTGGATTAAGAGAAAGACAGCATGACACTGTGGTTAAATGTATAGGCTCTGGGAGCAGACTGCAAGTTCCAAATCCTGGCTCCATCCTCACTGGCTCTGTGACTTTGTGCAAAGTATTTAATTTCTTCTTGTGCAGGCTTTCCAATCTGTAGCATGAGGGTAATAAGAGCACTTAATATATGGAATTGTTACATGATTTAAATTAAGTTTTATCCTTACAGCACCAAGAATAGTGCCTGGTATAGAGTAAGTGCTATATAAATGTTAAATTTAAAAAATGAGGTATATAAAACATTTTAACATACTATATCTAGGATATAATCAGAACTTTAATATTAATATAATTAGCTAATGAATTAATCCATCATGGTTTTACTTTAAAGTTAAGTAACTTCTCCTCACATGGATTTTGGAAACCTCTACACTAAAACAAATCACAGAATTGTAAATCCCAGGGTGGTGTAACATACCTAAAGATCATCTTGTGTGGCAGTTGTTAAAAAAAAAAAAATGACCCTAAAATTCTTTGGCTCTCATCCCATGAAGAGTAGGGTTTATATTCCCTTTCACTGAATCTGAAACTCTGTAACTACTTACATTATATAAAAGTTTTTTGAGATGCTTGCTCTTGGAACCCCTCAGCCCGACCCATATGAGGAACTGATGCCTCCAGCTCCACTCAGCTTACACGGGAGTGAGTCATCTTGAAAGTGCATCCTTTTCCCCCTCAGTCAAGGCACCAAGGCTGACCCTGCGTGGAACAGTCTAGTTGTTCTTGCTGAGCCCTACCCAAATTACAAGTTTGTGGGCAAAACTTTCGTTGTTGTTTTCAGTTGTTAGCTTTGGAGGGGATTGTTATAACAATAACAGATAGCTGAAACATCTGGTTTGTTCCCCACTGAGTATCTCCTCTGTATGATCACCTGTCTAACCTCTGCTTAACTGTTCAATCATTCAAGTATTTATTGAGTATCTACACATTAGATATTTTTCTAGGCACTAGGAGATGCATTAGTAAATAACTAAAAGGTCTTGGCTGCAGAATCCTTCCTTCTTTGGAGGGGAGAAAGACAAAAAAAAAAAAAAAAGAAAAATACATACTATGTCTGGGTTCGATATGGGCTCTGAAGAAACCAGAGATGGTATAAGGAGTGATGAGGGGTGTGTGTATGTGTCTGTGTATTGGGGACAGGTGTTGCTGTATCAGAAAGAGTTTTCAGGGAGGACTGTCTAATGAGGTGACATTTGAGCACAGATCTGAACATAATGAGGGAGCTGGTTTTACACGTCCACAGAGGAGGCGGGTTCTGAGTGGAAGGAAGAGCAGTGCAAGGCCTGAGGCAGGAGCGTGCCCATGTGTTCAAGGAATAAGGAGGTTGGAAAGGAGTGTGCAAGGGGCAGACTGATCAGAAGTCAGATCTGAGAGAAAGGGGTTTCCTTCGAGGCCAAGTAAAAGAAGCTGAATTTAATTCTAAGTGAGATGAAAAGTCACTGCAGAGTTTTGATCACTGCAGTAAAATTTACATGAAACAATGCACAAGTTTTAGGTGCACAATTTGATAAGTTGTGACAAATGTGTACTCCTGTGTACATAACCCATCATCATAAAAAGTTATCTTTACCCACCAATCCCCCTCACCATGGCAGCCACCACTCTGATTTCCATTACTGCAGATTAATTTTACCTATTCTTGAACTTAACGTAAATGAAATTGTACAGCATGTACTACCTTGTGTCTGGTTTCCCTCACTTAAAAATGTTTTTGAAATTCATCCATGTAGTTGCATGGATCATTACTTCATTCTTGTTCGTTGCTGAGCAGTGCTAGGTTATATGAATATATTGCAATTAGTTTATGCGTTCACCTATGGATGGACATTCGGGTTATTTCCCATTTTTATCCACTATGAATAAAACTTCTATAAACATTCTTGCACAAATCTTTCTGTGGTCCTATGTTTTCATCTTGCATGGGTACTTACCTAAGAGAATTGGTGGGTCACTGGGTAAATTCATGTTTAGCTTGAATACTCTTAGTATAAGAGTTCCAGCTGTTCAGCTTACTAGCCAACATTTGGAGTTGTCAGTTCTCTCTCTTCTGCCTGGCTTCTTACTTCCGCATCCTGTGCTCTCCATGCTTCACCACAGGACCACAATAGGAAAAGAGGGTTTTGAGAAAAGGCAGTAAGTTCCTTGAGAGAATTTCAGTTTGTTTATAGTTGTTTACGTGGGAGAAATACCTGTTGAACTGAAATAAGATCTCAATCTCCATTTTTTTGTAATGCAGTTTTGTATTTGACAGACCTTTGCCAGACAAAATGCTCTTTAACTCCATATACACCTCTTCTGTTGTATTGTCAGAAAGTGCAGGTTATTGTCTTCAGTAGTGTAGCGTCTGTATATTTCAAAACAGTAACTTAACGCTCAGACTTTGCTCTTTTCCATGTCATGTAATTCCAGTTTCTTTAACATTTTCAAGTAAGTGTGATTTCTCAATCCCTTTAATCATATGTGTGACCGTTCTCAGAAGTGCTTCTAGATGGACTAGGTCGAGTTACTCAGTTGAATCCATAGTTTCAGGTTTCAAAGCAGTGATTTCAACTGTACGTTTACTTTAAGCATCTCTCTCCACTTATGCACATGTAAGCCAGTGTGAATTGGTTTTCATGGGTTGTGCAGTCTTTCTACTTACACTCTTTCCAAGAATGAAGCTATGAATGATCTCTAGCCACAGGTGTGTTCTGTGTATATGTGGAATGTTATATAGTTGAATAAACACAGCTGCACTTACTCAATTGTATGACCACACAAATACACATACGTGTGCACGACACACACCCTTGCACACATGAAGCATTCAGATAAATCCAGCCAGGGTGTTTATTTGAAAGGGTTATAGTGTGGTCACTCAGGTATGTCCTTTTCCTTGGTTTATTAGGTTCTTGTGTTGTTTGGTGACATAAACACCCTGCCCTAAATTTGTGAGGGTCCTTGCTACAGCACCGCTCTTTCCACTTTTATGCTGTACACTGCCTTGTCTTTTGTTCCAGGAAATGAAAACAAACCACATCACCCTGTACTGGTCCTGTGTGAATGGGATGGGATAATAGCCAATAATTGCAAAGTGAGAAAATCATTTTTCAAGTGTGCAGCTACTATAAGTAAAACCATTTAACAATTTTAGGCTCTTTTTTGAAAAATGCTTTATACAAATTAAGGGAGAAAAGAATATGTTTTGATTTGTTTCCTAAGCCTCTGATAGTTTTCAGATGGGTTAAATACTCATGAAGAAAAGCAATTAAGCGCCTGTTACCTACCTGTCATGCCAATAAGAAGGTAATGTGTTTACTATATTGGGTTTTAAATTGCCATTTTAGGTGTCTGTCTTTCCTACCTAGTGATAAAAAAGAATCAATGCTTCATTAATCTACGGTAACTCCAGTGAGAAGTGTAGTCCCTGGCACACAGTAATTAAATTACAGTTTTAAAAACGCCACGCTGAGTGAATGAATGCCACTAGAATCTCAGTGTCAGCTCATGATACAAGTAGAGGGCAGAGGGCTACACACAAAAAGCTTTTGTCTCCACCAGCCTAATGAAACTGCTCTCATCAAGGTCCCTAATAAGCTCCTCTGTTAAATCCAGTGGCAAATTATTAATCCTCTTTTTTTCCAATGCCATTTAGTTTTCCCTGTTTCCCCTGTTACCCCCACTGCCCCACACCCCACACTTGAGTCTCCACATAATAATCTTGGTTTTTCTTCAAAAACACAAATCAAATTGTGTCAGTCTTTTGCTCAAAACCTTTCAAAGACCTCCCATCTCATGTAGAATTCAATCCATGGTTCTTACTATGGTCTTCAAGCCTCTGCATGCTTTACCTCTGTCTTTCTGACCTCATCTGCCGCTTGTTTGGTGCTTATTCTGCTCCAAACCCCCGGCCTCCTTGCTGTTCCTTCAGCTTGCCCAGCATGCACTGAACTCAGGGCTTTCCATATGTTGTTTAACTATAATTTTCTTCTCTCAGAATCTACATGGCTTACTCCCTCACTTTGCTCAATGTTAAATTGTCCTTCTGTGACAATTCTATCTGAAATAGCCTGTCTCATTCTCTAGCCCATTGCCTTATTTTCATAATATCTACCACTACCTGCCATTAAATATCTTGATGTTTGTTTTTTTTTTGTTATCTTTTCACTAGAATGTAAACTCCATGGTTGTAAGGACTTGGTCAGATTTTATTCACTGTTATGTCCTGGGAGCTCAGAACAGTGCCTGGCAGACTGGAGGCAGTCATAATGGGTTGTTGTACAAATGAATGAAATACCTGTCTATTAGATACTTATTTTCCTATAATATGGTTTAAAGTTCCTTTAAGGACTCATGAAACAGCTTCTCCCAGTATTACTTGGTACCCTATGTTGAATCTTGGGGAAGAAAGTGGGTAAACATACATGGAATCAAAAATCTTCCTGGAGGGAAAAGTGATTCCTTTGAGGGTCAGTGTTACTACCAGGAAAAATCTGATTGAGTCACTGGAAGAAGAATACATTAATAACTGCAAAGATAAATTCATAAGGAGAAAAGGAAGATTCTGATGTTTGCTGGGGTTTTGGGAGGAGAGCTAGTAATGGCTCAGCTTGTGGCTAAAGCTAGAAACGTCCTGAGGCCCATCCACCCTTACACAATTGACATACTTTGGGAAGGATGGCTAAGCTCAGGTGTGTAAACTAAACACAGCCATAGCCTTCTGATTCTCAAGCATGTTACACTGCCTAACCAATGAGGGAGACAGTTGTGAATAAAACTCATCATACCACGTGGCATCAGTAGAAGCAATGGCAGTTGAACATGGTAGACATTCAGTTCTTTGTCTGTCTAGCTTTTGGAATCAGGATTGACTCTTTTGAAATAAATAAGTATCCAGGTTTCTTGGACATTTCAGGTGAGAGATCTGAGAAGATGATGGTTGCATTTCTGTCCTTGTTATTCCCCCCGAAAACTCAGAGCCAGAGATAACGCCCAAATATTGAAATTAGTCAGAACATCAGTGCATTAAAAGTCTTTAAAAATTATTATAGTATCTGTTTTCTTTTTATGTCATATTCCTCTGACATTTCAGTCTATAAGTCAAATCTTTCTGGAAGTTAACATGATATGAAATGCAAATTCATATACTTGATAATTTAGATGACCTTCTCACCTTACGATTTTATGATTTTTCTCTAAGTCAAACAGGAAATCAGTGGCAGGGATAAAAATCAGATTTTATGTTTCTTAAAGGAGTGTGTATTTCATGTCTTCCCCTGGACTTGGAAATCTAAATCTGTTTAACATTCAGCAACTTCTGTTGACCACAGAACATTTTATTGTGCCATAACAAAAAGCTATTTGTGTGTGTGCATATAAATATATATAAATATATATATAGCAGCTCTGTTAATGCAACATAACACCTACTGCAATAGAAACCTTGTATATTGTTGGCAATAAATCTTACAACCTGGATTTCATAATTTCACAGGCGTGAAGAAAAATGGGTTTTTACATAGTTTGTAATGTGGAGGCCACTTAAATGGTGCATTAAGATTAGGCCAGACTATTCTGAATGAAAGCTCTCCATAGAAACAATAAGGCCATGTCTGTACATTGCAACAAAATCATCCATGGAATAGTTGATTCAAAACACAGACCATTTTGTTGACAGACTGATGGTCAGTTGGTGGCATATGACAATCCAGTGACCTTCCAAACCTCCAGAATGACTAGATTGTCTGAAATGTTAGTCTTTAGTTGTTATCTAGTTATAATCTATTTGAAAGAGGCAAAGGTACGCTGTGCTTTAGGTGATGATACAATAAACGTAAGTTTTGGTATTAATACAAATTAAAGAAAAGAAGAGGATGTAGTCAAAAACTGCATTTGGTCATATGATTCTGAATAAAAAGACATGAATGGATTGGAGAATTAAATAGCCGGATAAAGGGTGAAAGAAAGAGAGAAAGGAAAAGCACGCAGTCTATTCCAGAAAATACACTGCTATTAATTAAGTTCAATAAGCTGAGACCTTAATCAGTTACATCCCCTTGAAGTATTTCAATTCTGATTCTTCTTCCCCACCACCCAGGCTTCTGAAAGCCACCTCCATTTCTAGTTTAATGTCTCCTTCATGATTATTTGCCTGTTTTTAATAAACCCTAGTAAGTAATCAATTCTAATTTTAACTCCCTTTTCGAAGTTCTAAAAAAATTATCGTTACTTAAATAATCAGGAACAATAATCAGTGATAGACAGCAACATTCAGCAGAACTTTTAATTGTGTCCTAAATACAGAAATCAAGAGGAAATCTATTCATGAGATCTTTCTTTTTCCCCCCAAGAAAGCTAGCTAGTTAACTAAATAAGTTAAATGGAGGAAAGTTACACAAACAATATCTGGAATAACCCTCTAACCTCCCCTAATTATTCATTTAGTTATTTATTAATTCACTTGACTATTTTTGAGCATCTGCTCAATGGGGAATCCAGTGCTGGGTTCTAAAGGGTATCAATGATGGCCTCTGTCCAATGGCCTAAGGGTTAGTGGGTGAGGCAGACCTATAAATCCTTAAGGTAAAGTGGTAGGAGAAGGGCATTTTCAACTTTTAACTAATCATGCTAGTGTCAATTTCATTAGAAAAATGGGGAAAACTTGTTTTTTAATCAACTAGTTGTTTGGCTGAGTTGACCTGTGAAGTCAATCAAAGTCATTAAGCAAGTAGACAGCTGTAGACAGACCCATACCCTAACGTTCTTATAAAACTTACTACGTTAAGTTTGCAATTATTATAAATTAAAGGTATCAAATCAGAGTTATTCAATGAGTATTACTTAGCAGGTACTTGCTAAAAGGTGCTGAATAAATACTCATTGAATCATTCACTGAATGATTACTCACGAAATAATCTCATTCCTTCTCAGATTTTAATGTACATGTGAATCATATGCTAATCTTGTAAAAATGCAGATTCTGATTCATTTAGCCTAGAATAAGGTCTAGGACTCTGCATTTCTAACACACTCCCAGGAGACCCTGGTGTTACTAGTCCATGAATCTCACTTTGATAAAATGTCCTCAATAGATAACCATATAGGGAACCACTGAAAGTCATGGCTCCTGCAAAATAGCCACATTTCTGTCATTTGTCAGTGATGTGATATTGGGAAACTTGCTTACTCTGTTTAAATCTTACTTTCCTCATCTTTTCAGTAGGGAAAATGATACCTTCCTAACTGATTGTTATATGAATCAAATGATATGAGTATGAAAGTTTTTTATAACTTGAAATTGTTCTGCATATATAATCCATTTTTTTAATTAGCATTACTATTAGTTCTTAACTTTAGTAACTTTACTGGCAAGCTAATGCAAATGAATATTTTGAGATGCAAAGCCTTAATGAAGTGCTGAATAGGACACACAGACATACTACATGTAGCGCGTTCCTTAACTAACAAAGCAGTTAAATATGTGACCCAATTTTGCATGTTTTACAACAGGTTACAGAATACTCTTTCATTGTATAGCATGTTATTATTTATAAGGTCACTGTAAAAATGCGATGTCCTTGTATAACAAAAGCCCACGGCCAATATTTTATGGATAGCACACAAAGAGGTTGGAAATTGATGATTTATAGATCAGGAAATAACAGTTTATCAACTTCCCTGCTTTCCTAAGCGATGCTGGGCACTTTTGCATCACCTTTTGGTTGTCAGCTGTGTTTGTATTAATGGTGATACCTTTGCAGCTGAAACAGGATATGCACACTCTTGGAGGTGCTGTCTGGAAATTCTCCCAGCGTGACTGGGAGGCCAGGGGCAAACTGTTGCTGCCCATTCATCAGAAGCATCATGTGTTCTGACCTCAAACACAGTCTGTGGCATTCAGTGTCACAGAACAAAGGGTTTGACTCTGTTCCTACATACCAGTGCTCACCAACACTACATGATGTTGCGTTCTTTTGAGAAACATTTACACATTAATTTTTGCATTTACAACAGGCCAGGTATTAGACTCAATGGGATTTGAAAAGCCTGGGAAGTGACTGCAAAGAAGAGCTGCAAATATTTAAAGATTTGAGAAATAAAATACATGAGAATAGTGGAAGAGAGAAGGGAGAGCCAAGGGCACCATAATATACCTTCTTACTTGAAACATTTGGAATTAACCCCCATACCCTGCATTAGCTCTTATTATTCTTTGTTTACATTCTTCTAAGAATTTGCTTGTGTTCATCGTACAACATGTATTTAATTGTATCATCTGTGTAGTTGTTTATTATTTATTTCATTTCAGCTGGCAGGTTGCTTAGATACATGCCTTACTCATCTGGTTATCTACCAGAGTGCCAAATATAGTGATTTCTTTCAATAAATGCTTGTTGAATAAATAAGTGATGAATAAATGAACCACCAGTGCTTACATATAATTAATATAGGTTTAGGAACTCTCAAGTGACAAGGACATAGAAACTGTGTTGGAGGAAACTAGAACTAAGCATTGTCTACAGATAGTCTCAGATTATCATGGTGTCACTGGCATACGGAAAAACAAAGAGATTCAGACTTGTTTACTGAGGAAAGTATAAAATTTACTTGTGTTGGCAAGTCTTGAGAAGCTCCATTAAGTAGGGAAAACAAAGTTATCATTGTATTTACCACAATGAAACATTTGTGCCATCCCCAGGCTTGGTACCTCTGGGTGCAACACACTATTTCCTCTTCCAGTCCTGTCAGGGAATCCAGTCTTGATGTGAGGGCTACTAGTTGATTGTCACCAGTTTCTCTGGGAAGGCTGAAGTTGTATAAGCATGGGTCATCTATTGCCAGGTCCATCCTCCTTCTATGCTGGAACTGATCTGTCAGTGGTCCCCAGTGACCTCATGATTGCTAAGTCTAAAGGACACTTCTCAAACTTTATCTGGCTTGACTTATCTGCAGCAATAATCAGATGGACCACGCTCTCCTTGGAAGTCTCTCTTTATCTTCCTATAACACTGCACCCTCTGGGTTTTCCTCCTCTTTTCAGACCACCCCTTTTCAGTCTACCTTTCCTTTGCTGTGCCTTACCTGTTGGTACTTCTCAGGGGTTCATTGTCCCTTTTTCTCTCTTTGTCAAGCTACATACTCCTTTGAGTGCCTACATCTTCTCTCACAGTTTTAAGTATAATTTATCCTGCCTTCATATACAATGTAAATGTTCGTATGTAATGCTCTCCAGATTTGGTTGATACTTCATTTTCAGTTTCTAAAATGCAGCGGATACATGCGTGGGAAAAATGTAATGTCAAAATATGAAAAACAAAATAAGAATGCATGATATTTTGTGTTTGGAAACCATGCATCCATCTTTTAGCCAAGGTTAGAAATCCATACAGACTTGCTTGATGATCTGCCCACCCGCTCCCATAACCTGCTCTTTCCTTTACCCTCCCTGAGCTGCTCTCTGAACTTTGCCTAGACTCCACTGTTGGGAATCTTGACAAGCACTTCTTTCTGGCCAAGAGAAGTTGTCATCAAGTTTTACAGAAATTCTTTACCATTCAGAAAGAGTTTATGCTTTACCAAAAGAATTCACCTTGGGGCCCTTTCAAATAACCAACTCTCCAAGGAAATTTAATATCGGATTCAACTATTCAAAATTAGATTTACTCACATTTGGAAAACATGTCTGTAGTTCTGTCTCACTTTGTGTAACTAGTACGTCCCTGAAGTATGTGCAAATCAGATGGTTGTAAGCTGAACAGCAGTTCAGATTATTCATCAATTTGCTAAGGAAAACAGAAATACTTTCATAAAGTAAATAAAAACATCTAATGTATCTCTTGTGTAAATTTGGACTTTATGTAGTAAGTGTACTTATTTTTGGAGGCATACTTACGCACACTAGTGCACAAGAGAGGGAGAAGGAGAGATTAACACTTGTCCGAGACCTGCCAGGTGTCGGGCATCATGCCAGGAACTATGGCCTGCCACTGTCGGAGAGCTTAGGTTTTTTTTGTTTTTTATGTTTTGTTTTTTGTTTTGTGTGTGTGTGTGTGTGTGTGTGTGTGTGTGTGATAGAATATAGGTCAGAAAAGCAGTATTTGTTCCACGGTCAAAAACGGTTTTGCTCCTCTAAATCCAGATGCCTTTGCGTTTGCTTCCCCCCAGTACACTGTTACTACCCAGGAAATTCTTACCAGACAGACTCCTGGGTATTTCTTTCCACTCAGTCTCTTCCCACTTCTCTCCTCTTCCTAAGATAGCTCAAAGGGATAAATCACATGGCCAGGCTTATTTACTGTTAGGTCAGTTACAAATACAAAAGTAATTATATAAATATATATATACACACATATACACACATATAATGTAGTATATATGAATGTGTATATGCATGTATATGCAGAATATACATATATAAATATTATAATATGTAGATAGAGTTGTTTTTCTGCCTTGGCTAATGTAACATGTTTAAGTGATAGTAACCACTTGAGGCCGTTGGGAACTGATTTCTTCCATGTCTGTAGCTGTAGCTACATGCAAGCCTTTGTGCTCCCATCTGGTTGCTGGGACAGCCTCTTAATTCCACTTGTCACAAAGATGGGAGCAGTCTGCGGGCCACAGCTTCCACTCTTTGAGAAGAGTTTCTTAACTAGATGCATAATGAGGTGGGAAAGACACTGGAGAGCACTTAACTGCATTAACACTTAGAGAAGAACTCAGGCCCCACCCTCCACCCCGATCACCTTGCAACCATGTCCTACCCCCTCCGCACCAGTCACTCTGTGGGCCTGCAGATATGAACAGCAGCACTTGTGTTAACAACTTGGCGGCTGTAGGAAGCCAGACCCCAGGAAGCAACAAGATATTTCCCTCAGGGAGGCCCTGACTTGGGGCTTCCTTTCCTTTCTTGTGTCAACAAAGCCTTCGTTTCCTAACACAGGCCATAGAATAAGCCGAATTCCGGTTTTTTCACCTTCCCCTCTGGATGGAAAGGGCCCTATTAGAAAGACTTTATATAGCTAAGTTGTGTTGATTTTACTCTCATTAATGGCTCCAACTCATAAAAAAAGCATTGGGGGTTTTAAAAAATGTATCTGAAAGATAAACAAATACACGATCTCTAGTTCTTATTCCAGAACACAGAGCAAACAAAATACTCTGAGGAGGAGTGCTTAATTGTGTTTCACATGGCATAACGAGTTAATAAATCACACAGCAGCTACATAAATATGTCTATACCTTATGTTAGTTAGGAGAATAGTTAATAACCCAACAGCTAATGTAAATGGATGTTTATTTATTAAATAATGGGAACTCTGCAATAATACAAAATAGGCTGCCCAAATGTAAAGGAATATAAAACATTAAGTCCTCATCACTTTTTAGTTGTTTGTATGGAAAGCAAATATCAGATATTCCACATTGTGTGTTATTTAATATGCACAGTCACAACTGAGCACACAGGCATAAACAGACACATACGTGGGCAGTTCCTGCGTACTCCAGTTCCGCCTCTTTGAAGCACAGGAAACTTTTTATCTCATGCAGAGTTTCAACTTGATGTTAAGGCCTTATTCACCACTGTAATCTTACCCAAATCCATCACTCCAGCCGTATGTCTCCCAAACACCTTGCACATTTCATATGGGCCACTTAGTCATATCGCTGTCTTCAACTTCCTCCCACTTATCCACATTCTTCAGAAACTGTCCCAAACCCACTTTCCTTTGTGAAGGCTTATCTTCAACTATCCAGTGACATTTTTTCTCATTTGAACTCTCAGTCCCTAATTATCTTTAACACTCTTTTCCCACACCATTTTCTACAAGGTGTTGTTATTTCTCTTGATACATGTAAAGGTCTTACCTCCCAAAACTGGATAGTGAACTCTGGAAGACACTATTCGTAACTTACTCTTCTCAGGGACTTTTCATCACCTGACGTGGTGCCTTGTATGGAGTAGGTGCTAAGTGGGTTGATGCTAGAAATGAGAGAGAACCAGAGACAGCTGTATATTGGGGCTAGGTAAGTTACTACCTCTGGACCAAAAGATTTAATAACATTATTTTTGTCAAGGAAGAGGGTAAATTAATCCCCACGGGTTAAATTTCTGATTGGCATATAAAGGAATTGTAGGTAGAGTCTTAGTTAATAAAGTGAGGGTTGATTCAGGTCAAGAAGATGAATGACACTGCAAAAGTGCTGTGTTGGCATGTATGTGTGCTAGTTTACGTCACATGTTCAGGGAAGTCCTCACTGACAAGGGGAGACCTGATAAGATTGGAAGGAAGTGAAAAAGCAAGTCATTTGCTTATGTTAAGAAAGAGTTTCAGGCAGAGTATGCAGCAAGGCTAAAGATGGCAAGGTGGAAGCATGCTTGGTGTATTTGAAGACTAGCGAAGGCCAGCTTGTGTTGAAAAGAAAGAATAAATAGGAATTGTTAAAATTAGAGAGTCAGCTAGGGTCTAGATCACGCAGGACCTTGAAGAGACTGATTTTTATACTGAATGAGATAAAAAGCCACCATAGTGTTTTGATCAGGGAACGAAAATTATACTATACTATACATTTGAAAATCTCAACTTAAAACTGGATTTGTTGTCAACCTTAGCTCATGACATCTTATCATTATTGCTACACGTGTGGCACTCTGTCACTTTTAAAAAATAAAAACTAAATACATACACTTGAACTAATCAACTCAAAACCTTAGCAATAGCTAATATCTACCTATAATTCTTAACAATAATTCTTTATTTACCATTAACTATTTATGATAAATTGATTTGTACTGTATTTCCCTTTTATTATTATTAATTTAAAAAATAGCTCCTTAAGACTGAAATACATCTGCATTTTAAAAAAAACCTTTATGTATAAACACATATGTAGACAGAGCAGAATTACAGTGTATCCTCTCATTTATATTCCACAATGACCAACTAATGGCCAAACTAATGTCCTGTTTCATAAATTTCCCCACTCAATCCCACTCCATTCCCAGACTACTTTTTTGTCAATTTTACTTAAGAGCAATTTGCAATACTGCAAAATCCACCACTTTACGCATTTCTGTGAATTGTGACAAGGCATACAATTGTGTAACTTCCTTTGCTGTCAAATTATCAAGACACAGAATTTTCTCATCACACCAAAGAGTTCCCACATTCCCTTTCATAGTCAGTGCCCTCCCCTTAGCCCCATTCCCTGGTAATGCTGTTCTCTATCCCTGTAGTTTTTCCTTTGTAAGAACGTAATATAAATATAATCATACAATATATAGTCTCTTACTTAGCCTAGTGCTTTTGAGATTCATCTATATTGCCAAAAATATCCATAATCCATTACTTTCTATTGCTAAGCAATCTTCCATTGAGTAAGTATACCATAGTTTATCCATTCACCAGCTGATGAACATTTGTTTTCTTTCTTTCCCCCAGTTTTTGGCAATTGTTTTCTTTTCTTTCCGTTTTTGGCAGTTGTCAATAAAGCTCCTCTAAATATCCACATCTAGTTTTTTGTATGGATATTTATTTTCATTTCCCTTGAGTAATTATGTGGGAGATTGATGAGTTGTAGAGTAGTTTATATTAAACTTATTAAGAAATAGCTGAAGTGTTTTCCAAACTGACTGAACCGTTTTGCATTTCCACCACCGTGTCCGATGCCCTGTATCCACATCGGCGTTCAAGTAAGAGGTACTGGGATCTAATTGTGATTTTAATATAAATTCTCCTAATGATAATGTTGCTCATCTTTTCGTTTGCTTATTTGCCAAATTGTATCTCATTTTTAGTGAATTATCCATTCAAATCTTTTCCTCATTTTTAATGATGTTTTCTTATTGTTGAGTTTTGAGAGTTCTTTATATATCTTTATCAGATATGTATATTGCAAATATTTTTTCCCATCCTGTGAATTATCTTGTTTATTATCCTCTCCATGTTTTTCAAAGAACAGATTTTTTTACTTGATGAAGTCTGTTTTATCCATTTTTTTGTTTTATGATTCATGATTTTTGTGTCTAAGAAGTCTTTGCCTGACCTAAGGTCACAAAAATTTTGTGTTCTTCTAGAAGTTTCATAGTTTTAGGTTTTATACTTAGATCTATGATCCATTTTCAGTTAATTTTTGCATATATATTATGAAGTATGGTTCAAGATTCTTTTTTTCTTTTTCTTTTCTCCATCCAGAGGTACAATTATTTCACACTATTTGTGGGAAAGACTTCATTTTTCACTGAATTCCCTTGGTACCTCTGTAAGAAATCAGTTGGCCATAGATGTGTGGGTCTATTTTTAAATTCTGTTCTGTTCCAGTGATTCATGTGTCTATCCTTTCATCAATCCCCCACTGTCGTGATTAATGGAGATTTGTGATGAGTGTTGAAAACAGGTAGTGTGGGTCCTCAAACTTTGGTCTTCTTCTTCAAAAAGTGTTTTTGCCATTCTAGATCCTTATTATTTCCACATAAATTTTAAGATCAGCTTATCATTTTCTACCAAAAAAATGCTAACAGTTATTTTGGGATTGCAAGATTAACTTAGGGAAAATTGCTATCTTAACAATATTGAGTCTTCCAAATTCATAAATATGAGTATTTCTCTATTTATCTAAATCCTTAATTTCTCTCAGCAGTGACTTGTAATTTTTAGTGTTTAAGTTTTTTACTTCCCTTTTAAAAAATTACTATTTTTTAATTTTATAAATTATTTTCTTAATTTCATTTTTCAATTATTCAGTGGTATGTTACAGACATTTAATTTATTATTTACATTGATCTTCCATTCTGCAATCTTGTTGAACTTACCTATCAATTCTATTGCTTTTTTTCCAGATTCCATCAAATTTACTATAGAGAATATCATGTAATCTGTGAGAAAAGACAGTTTGATTTCTTCCCATATAATATGGTTATTTTTTTTTCTTTTCCTTATCTTATTGCATAAGCTAGAACATTCTGTATACTGTTGAAGAGAAATGGTGACAGTGGACATCCTTGTCCTGTTCGTGATTTTAGGGAAACGCATCAGGCATTCACCATTAAATATGATGCTAGTTATAAGTTTCTTTAATAGATGTCTTTTTTTTTCCCTCTTTGAAGGGAAGTTCCCTCCTTTTCCTATTTTGTTGAGAGCTTCTATCATAAAGGTTAAATTTTGTCAAATGGATTTTCTGAGTTTATTAAAATGATCATCTATTCTTTGTTCTTTATTAATATGGTGAATTATATTGATTTTCAAATTATATACCAACATTTTATCCCTGGGGTAAACCCCACTTGGTCATGCTGTATAATTCCTTTTATATGTTCCATTCAGTTTACTACTTTGTAAAAGATGTTTATATCTATATTCATAAGCAATATTAGTCTGTACTTTCCTTCATTTGTGGTATCTTTGGCTTTGGTATAAGAATAATATTGGCTTCACAGAATGAAGCATTTCCTTCTCTATTGTCTGAAAAAGTTTGTGTGGGATTCACTTTTTTTTTTCTTCTTCAAATATTTGAAATAATTTAATAGTGAAGTCTGGTCTTTAAATTGTGGCAAGATTTTAAATTACTGTAATATAAATTTAAATTAAATTTTAAAATTTTAATTGTACATTTTTTCATTTGTCTAATTTGTCGGCACAAAGTTGTTCATGATACTCACTTATAATCCTTTTAATTTCTGTATGTGCGGCAGTGATATATCTTCTTTCATTCCTGAATTTGGTAATTTTTGTCTCCTGTTGTTTCCCCCTTGGTTAGTCTAGCTAAAGTTGTATGAATTTTTAAAATCTTTTTCTAAGAATTTTGTGCTACTGTGGACACGCATATTACACCTACATATGTTGTGAACCCAACAATACAGTGTTATAATTAAGGCTCTTTATTTTTCCTTTTAAAGAAAGCAAGAGAACAAAAGAGAAAAGATGTATTTACTAAGATTGGGTAACTTCTATTTATCTTCAAGTTCATTGATTCTTTCTTCTGCCATCTTAAACCTAATGTTGAGCCTATGCAGTGAATTATTATTTTGACATAGCACTTTCCAATTTTAAAATTTCCATTTTTAAAAAACATGATTTCCTTGAATTAGTCTTTGCAAATATTTATAATAATTGCTTTCAAATATTTGTCTCCTATATCCAACATCTGGACATACTCAGGAAGTTTTATTGAGAACTTCTAAGTATGGGTCATACTTTCCTATTTCTTTGTGTGCCTCATAATTTCTTGTTGAAAATGACCATTTAGCAACTCTCTGGATTCTGATTTTTCCCTCTGAATACTGTTACTATTGCTATTTTTTTTCCCCTTTGTGGGTGATTTTGTTTTCACGTAACTTGCCTGATCTGTGCAATCTGTCACTCCTGTAATGTGTAGTTGCTATTGTTTCTGCTGAGATTATCTTTGCATTTTTATTTTCAGATTTTAGCCTTGCTTCCTAGAGATCATTACTGTTTCTAAAGAGCTCAGTGATCAGCCAGTGAATGATAAAAAATTGTACTCAAACATCTCCAGCACTGTCTTCTACCCTCTGTCAGTGGATCTGTGTGTAGGTTTGGTAGTACGTTCAAAGCTCAAGCAGTTTCCATGACTTCCACAGCCTTTATTTCCTTCCAGAAACTTTCAGGTCTTCCTCTGTGTGGACAGAGTTGATTAGTCAGCCAGGATGTGTGAAGTTTGCCAAGCTTGTCTATCACTTTCTCACTTCAAGGAACTCCCCATTAAGTTTCTGGCTAATCCTCTCATCTGCCTCTTAACCCAACAGAGTCTGTGACCTTAGGCTACTAATGGGGCTGTAGGCCTTCTCTGTTCATTTCCTACTGAGTTTGCTACTTTTACTGACAATGCCTCCAAAGGAAGGTAGCTCCCTCCAGCAGAAAAACTACTAGTTTTAGGGCCAGCCCTTCTCTTGGAGAACTTCCTTGCCATCTGAACTGAAGAGGGGATGGAAGCAGCTCCAAGTAAGTAAGGACACCTTCCCCCTGTTCTTACCCAATGTTAAGTAGTTTTTGATGAATAAACAGTTCTAAGGTTGTTGATTGCCTTTGGTCAGTTCCAAGAGCCCATCAAAATTTCTGACTATTTTGTCCAGTATTATGTTATCTATTTGAGGAAGAATTTGCAGAGCTCATTTCTTCATCATGGATGGAAGACTTCCCTATACTTTTTTTTTTCTTATTGCATTACACTGTCTAGGACAGTTGAATAGGAATAAATAAATAGACAGCCTTTTTCTACTCTTGTTCTCAGAAAAAAATCTTTTAACATTTCACCATGAAACATATTTTCTAGATTTTTCTGTAGATACACATTAACAGATTAAAGAAGTTCACTTCTTGCTGATTTTTTAAAAAAATCATGTTTGGATGCTTAATTGTATCACAAGTTTTTTCTACAACTATTATAATCAAGTTTTTTCTCCTTTATTCTATTAATACGGTGAATTATACTGATTGCTTTCCAAATGTTGAACTAACCTTGCACTCCAAGAAGAAATCCAGCTTAGTCACAAAGTATTATCCTGTTGTGTATATAATTACAGAAGACTGATTCTAATGATAAACCAGAGCAGGTTATGAAGGTGGTGAGGTCACAAGGTACTGGCTAAAAATCATGCAAACATAAAAAAATAAATATTTTTTGTCTTAGCAAAATCAAAGAATTGATAGGAATCAAGGAACTAAAGTAAATAGGATGGAGAGAGAGAAGCTACTGAGTGGAGAGTAGTATATTTAAATTTGAGATTGTATGTGTGTGCACTTACTGTTAATGGCAAGGTATGAGGATGAGCATGTGTGTGAATGACTGAAGTAGGGTGGGAGACAGTATTATTGGACATGAGAAGTGTAGCAAACTGAATGGAAGGTGAACTCAAAGAATCATCTATGAGTATTGTCATCAAAATGTGACAGAAGTAGATTTACAATATCTCTTTTCTTATATGCTTGTTGTAAAAGCCTACAGACCTCTAAATTATTCTCCCTAATTCACTGAATACTATAGTTACCAGAGTTTTGAGAGATGAGAATAGATAGAATAGAACAGTAAATTAATAGATTCCATAATCAAACAAACAATAACAACAATAGCAATGCAAAATAAAACAAAGTACTATCTAATTCTCTAAGGGATTCAAAACCCTTTCCAGGACCTCTACCTCTCATCTGGCCTTCAAGAATAACAACATACATGGTTATCTACATTTTAAAGTGAGAAAACATGTAAATATGTTTTTATTAACTGTAAATGTAATTTGCTTGAATTTTAATTAGAATAAATGATATTTATTTTGAATATTTTTCCACATCTTAAGTTAACATAAAACATCTTGGGTTATCAGTTATTCATTATTTTATTTTTTAAGATGAGAAGCTGTATATAGAAAGATTTAATTTGATGCTGTCTCTTTAAAAAATTAGAATCTTGAATATTTTTTTACACTTACATCAGTATGCTTTATGATATTACCTTTTCTCTATTATTAAATTCACTACTTATAATTAAATTTTGTCCCATGCCATGCCTTTTATGCTCTGGCCTGTGGGTAATGAGGTAGAGTTTCGTTTTAAATGGCATAAAGGAGAAGGGTTATATGTATTATAGGTTTAATTTTTCTCCTCTGTTTTAAAATCAATATTTTCTTAGGATCATCCACAAATTACAGAAAGCTATTGGGTTTTTTCACCTTGGGAGGATGAACACCTGGTTCCTTTGGCAACTGGTTTTTCATTGTTCAGTACAGACAGGAGATGGTGGGAACAAAAGCAGTGGAGACATGGAGTTGACCTTCTTAACCAGTTAAGGAAGAAAAGGCCCTTTGGGAGGGTGGTATTGGGTAATGAAGACAGGCTTATATCTGTCCCTTAGAGACTGGGTGACCTTTGGTTAGTCCTTTAATTCTCCAGAGCTACAATTTTCTCAGTTGTAAAGTGGAAGTAATAACATGGTTCATCCTGACTACTTCAAAGAAGTATGACTGTATTGAGGTGCTAAAAATACAAGTGAGTAATGTTAATGACATGATTTAAAATCTCCGTTTAGCATCTCATGCCCCCTGCTTTCTGCTCTTTCTGAGGGAACCCAGTCTGACATCCTCCAGTCATGCACCTGTGTTAGAATAGGGGTGGAAAGTGGCAGGAATGTTGGCTCTGGGATCTTCCCCTTTCATGGACAGCCACCGAGCACAATGTCTGGCGTAGAACTGACCCTCAAATGTGAATGAATGACTGAAGTATGGACTGTACTGAATTCATTAATATTTCCTTCCCAACATTAGCATCTAGGCCCTGTTAGTGTCAAGGCTACATTTTCCTGAGCAATATTTCTACCTCTGGGGGTTAGGTGGGGCCATGTTTATGCTGAAGAATTATGAATGCTTTGCCAGTGGATGGTCTTAAGCATAACAGTGTTGAGCAGTATCCTAAAATGGAATGCCCTGGTAAATTGTTCCTTTGTATTTACTGACATATTTCTGGTCATTTTTCATCTAGCAGTAAGTGGAGTCACCTTTATTAAAAGTCAATTTGGGCTTATTTCTGGGCTCTTTGTTCTGTTCCATTGATCTATGTGTTTGTTTTTGTGCCAGTACCCTACTGTTTTCACTACTACACCTTTGTAGTATTGTCTAAGGTCAGAGAGTGTAATACCCCTAGCTTTGTTCTTTTATCTAAAGATTGTTTTAGCTATTTGTGGTCTTCTGTGGTTCCATGCAAATTTTAGGATTATTTGTTCCACTTCTGTGAAAAATGTCCTGTTTTGTTTTTTTTTTTAAATAGGGATTGCATGAAATCTGTAAATTGCTTTGGATAATATTGACATTTTAACAATATTAATTTTTTCAATTCATGAACATGGATATCTTTCCATTAATTTGTATTGTCTTCAGTTTCCTTAATTGTTATCATAGTTTTCAGAGTTTAGGTCTTTCTGGTTAAAATTATTCTGAAGTATTTTATTCTTTTTGATGTGATGATAAATGGGATTGTTTTCTTGATTTCTCTTTCTGATTATCATTAGTGTACAGAAGTGCAACAGATATCTGTATATTAATTTTGTATCCTGCAACTTTACTGAATTCATTTATTAGTTCTAATAGTTTTTTGGTGGAGACTTTAGGGTTTTTCTATGTATAGTATCATGTCATCTGCAAACAGTGACAGTTTTACTTCTTCCCTTCCAATTTGGATGTCTTTTATTTCTTTTTCTTGTCTGATTGCTACAGATAAGACATCCATCATGTGTTAAATAGAAGGGGTGAGAGTGAGCATCCTTGTCTTGTTTTTGATCTTAGGGGAAGAGCTTTCAGCTTTTCACCATTGAGTATGGTGTTAAGCTCTGGGTTTGTCATAAATGGCCTTTATTGTGTTGAGGTATGTTTCTTCTGTACCAACTTTGTTGAGTTTTTATCATGAATGGATTTTGAATTTTGTCAAAAGATTTTTCTGCATCTACTGAGATAATCATGTGATTTTTACTGTTTTGTTAATATGGTGTATCACATTGACTGATTTCCAGATATTGAACCATTTTTGAAACCTCCTTTGTCTTTGTGGCATTTGTTCTGGTCTCTTGAACTCTCAGAGTTTATCCTGAGACTCAGTACTTAGCATATGGTGTTTTCTGAATGTCACATGAGTTGGTTCCTGAAAAGTTATTCCTCTGTACTAAATGGAAGTTCAGCCATTTGCAGGGTGCTTGTATCTTTTTCACTTTTCCTTCTACTTTCCCCCCTTTATTACTGTCTTCCCTCTTCTTAGATATGTCCTTCCTTCTCTCTTTCCTAGAACCCAGCCCCAAATCTGCTTCCCTTTCTCTAGTGAACTGCCATCCAGTGGGATCAGGAATGAACCATACTCAGATATCCTCTGCTCTGCTTTCTTGAGAGATTATCCTCTCTGAAGCTAAAATAAGGATCAAGCTCCTCTTTAAAAAAAAGACCCAGGACTAGACTCTAGGATGTTTTACCCATGGTAACATGTGGTCTTGACTGAATGATTTGACTGGTGCAGGGAGACTAAGCAGATAACAAAAGCTTTATTTAAACTGGTGCTGGCTTATCTGTGAGGGAGGAGCACTCTTTTTTTCCCCTCCAGTCAAAGCTCGTCCCCTTTATCCCGTACACATGCACTTCATTGAGCTAAAGCTGCAGAGCAGTGCAGCCTTGATTTATGAGGGCCGTGTTTCTTCTCTGATCCTGGCTGGCACAGCGCTGGAGTATTTGCTTTTATGTGTCCATGTTAGGGGGCAACTGGCGACCAGCTGTTGGAAACTGGTCTAAGAAAATAATAAAAATAAAAATACTCATGGACTATCCTGTCAGTTCAGGTTCCTGGTACCTGCCATCAGCCTTGGGATAAATAAGGGAGTCCTTCCCCCGCCTTGGAATGAGATTTCTCTATGACAAATAGATTTATATTGTGCTGGAATGATTGGTAGGTACCAAGGGGGTCTTGCCTGAGGGCTAAGTTAATAATTGCGACTGTTAGAACAATAATTCACATAGTCCCCAACCCCTTTATCCCTGAAGGGTCTCAAAGTACTACATATGTAATGTACTCCCAAGCCTGGGGTCTTGCTAAACTCAGCTGTGTCTGGGGTATAAAGTAACACCTGGGAGAGACTGGACACAGGGAGTGCCAGCACCTTCTGAGTCTCCCCACTCAGGTGAGAGGTTATCATGGGGGCAGGAGCCAATGGCAGAAAGAAAAGGGAAGGGTGTTTTGGGGGAGTGGCCCCCTCACAGACACAAACACTGTTGTAGAGAGAGAAAAGGGCAAGAGATCTCTTTAAAAACCAAAATTCTCTGAATGTTCTGAGTCACAGGACCTTCATAAGTATTTTGTATACTGTTTATGTGATACATGTCAACCACCTCAGGGTACTTAGTTACTTATTTCTTTATAACTTATTTGTTACATATTTTAAAGAAAGGCTTGAGATGGCTTATAATACAATACATGTAGAATAAGACAGTTAATATTTAAATAAAAGGTGAAATCATGTCGACTGAATATAAACGTATCTAAACATTAAGCCAGTATATGTCAAGCTAAGTTACTCAATTAGTTTTGCTGGGTGTAAATAGGTACTTCTTGAAAAGGCTGTTCTATAACCAAACAAATTAAGCAGATTTTGGGTAGAGAAAAGCTAGACATTGTTACTACAAAATTCCCTAGATTCTTTAACTTGTTAAAAAGTATTATAAATTTCCAAGGGAAGGATACCACTATATGTATCTTCCCATGGTGTTCTGCAGAACACACTTTGTGAAAAATGGATCTATGCCAAAATGATGTCTGGAATGAAGTACTAATGTAAGTTCTGGTCGGAAAGGCCATCCTTAAAAGGTCTATGGATAATAAATGCTGGAGAAAAGGGGATCCTCCTACCGTGTTAGTGGAAATGTAGTTTGGTACAGCCAGTACGGAAAACAATATGGAAATTCCTTAAAAAAACTAAAAACAGAGTTGCCACATGATCTAGCAGTCCCACTCCTGGGCATATATCCAGAGAAAACTCAAATTCAAAAAGGTACATGCACCCAAATGTTCACAGCAGCACAATTTACAACAACCAAGACATAAAAGCAATCTCAATGTCCATTGACAGACAGATAAATAAAATGTGGCATTCCACACAATGGAATACAACTCAGTCATATAAAAGAATGAAATAATGCCATCTGCAGCAACATGGATGAACTTAGAGATGAGCATACTAAGTGAAATAAATCAGAGAAAGACAAGTATCATATTGTATCACTTCTATGTGGAATCTAAAAAATGATACAAATGAACTTATTTACAAAAGAGAAACAGAATCACAGACATAGAAAACAAACATAATTACCAAAAGGGAAAGGAGGGGGATGGATAAATTAGAAATTTGTGATTAACAGATATACACTACTATATATAAAATAAACAAGGTCCTATTGTTTGGCACAGGGAACTGTATCTTGTAATAACCTATAATGAAAAAGAGTATGGAAAAGAATGAATGAATGAATAAATGTGTGTGTGTGTGTATATATATATGACTGAATCACTATGCTGTATACCAGAAATGAATACAACATTGTAAATCAACTATACTTCAATAGAAAATGTAAAAATAAAAAAATAATACAAGTTCCTAGAAGGTAGGATTGCCAAATGAAGTACAGGAAACCCAATAAAATTTGAATTTCAGATAAATTTTTAGTATGTCTAAAAATTGCATAAGAAATACTAAAACTTTTTAATTCAAATTTCACTGGGTGCCCTACATTTTGATTGGTTAAATCTAGCAACTCAATTAGAAAGTCAAAATTTGTGTCGTATGTTTGAATCACCCAGCAGCCTCCACTGTGTGATAATCACCGTGCTGGCATTGCCACAGCCCTCTTTCAATTGACCCACACTGATTGGAGAGTCTACAGCTTGTCAGATCTGTCTTCACTTGCCGCACCACCAAATCTCAGGAGCCCTAGCTCTTATCTCTGCATTTCCCTGGGAAATGGGCTGGCTGACCCTTTGGAGTACTCTCAAGTTGGAACCCAGCCCTTCAGTTCCCTGAAGTCGATGGTCAGCCTTAAGAAGGAACATTTATTTGGCTGTCATGGGCAAGCAAGGATGTTTACCTCCTAGGCAAGCCCCCCAGTACTTACCGCACTGTATCTGCACTTGTAGTATATTATTAGGCTTTTATGCCTTCTCTGTCACCTGTTGAAATGAGAACGCAAGGTCTCTGGGCCTCTCCAGCCCTTTCTCTTACATTAACTTAAGTCACACCAGATGTGGGCCTACACTGCTTAGGAAGACTAATTGATTTCACTAGTCACAATACTTCTATTGTTTTATTTTTTTTAAACACAAATAAACACTGCTGTGGATTTTGTCTTCTTTCTCCTCTCTCCTCTTGCCAGAAGAGTCAAAGGTTATTCAATTAAAGGCATCCAGAAAGTGTGACCAAAAAAAATCCTCTGATGAAGTATGTCTACTGTTGGAGAGAGAGAAAAAAAGAAAAGAAAAGAAAACGAGAAGAAAGACAGGAGGAGGATAAAGGATTGTGGGGAAGAGGGAAGGAAGCCGCTCAGGGACCAGCAGTAACTCTGATGGATGGCTGGTGTGTGTAAGACGTTATTATTTGTTATGTGAGTGTAGGGAGATGGCAGCCGGGCTGAGCAATACACCTGCTGGGCTCCAAGAAGCCAAAACAGCTGCACACAGTGATTTAGAAGCTTGCTACTTGGGGCTCCAGGAACGAATCAAGCGACAGCTCGTAAAAAAAGAGGGTTTTATGATTTCCCCCCCCTCTTTCTGTAAGCAAACGGCCACATCATATGTTTTCCTAACACGGTCATAACTCAAAATTAAATCCCAGCCCAAGGTGTCAGCCTGGTGCCATGTCAGGATTGTAACGGCTTGTTTTAGAGGTCGCCATGGAGATGGTGGAGAAAGGATGGGGGTAGGTCTTGGGAAGTGGGAAAGGGTACAGAGTGCTCTTTGCCTCAGTGTGGCTTTGGCAGTTAAGGACAATTAGCTGTAGGGTTTTGCTTTGTTTTAAAGACGTGAGCTAACTAGCAGTGTTTAGCTGGCGATTTTACACTACTTGCAAACTCAGTTCATAGTGTTAGAATGGAAAGTACTGTCCCACGAGGGAGCTGCTCCAGCCAAAGTGAGTAAGGGTGAGTTGTGGATCATGGGCTGCAAAGTAAGACCCTTAGAGGCAGCCTGTCCCCTTCACACTCCTAATCTGGTTGTTGATTACACAAGGTGTAATGGAGTCAAAATACTTTTGGTAAATGTTGAATGAAAGTGCGTGGTCATAAAGAGAAGAGAAGCTCTTTAAAAGGGCTATCAGATTTCTGCAGAGCCACAGCCTGAATGTGCAAGGCCAAGGTGCTATGGGCCCCAGGGCTGTCACACAGATCTCCATGCAGTGCTCACCCCAAGGGTGAGGATGGTCTGTAGGACTGTCAGATAAGCTTTTATGTGAGATTTGATAGTACCATGGATTGCATGCATTCATCAAGTAGTTACTGAGCATTAGATACCTTTAAAAAATGGTATAATGAATATTTATAAATGAACAAATGAATGAAAGAATAAGTGAATGAAAAAGATGAATTTATGACTCATTAGTAATAGTTCTGTAACAGCATAATCACAGCAAGAATAAAGTAATGCTGTTCTTCCAAAGACCAAATCTGCATAATCCTCAAGGTTCAGACATTAGTGAAGGCTCTTACCTTGGCATTTCTGCTTGCAGAGAAGTCATCAATCTGCTGTCTGCCATTGCTTGAAAGTCAGCACATCTCCAGCCTAAGCTCTCTCCTGAGCTCTCATTCTATATCTTGAGCCACCTATAGTACATTTCACTTAAATCCCATAGTTTTTGAACCAATTATTCTCCCTCTTCTTCCCTAAATCACTTTTTATCTTGACTTTCTGCTTTTTATTATGGCACCATATTAATCTTAGTCACTGAGGCTCAAAATATCAGATATAACTTTGGTTTCCTTTCTAGATTCAAACAGACAACCACACACTCTCCTTCTTTCACGATGTCCCTCAAGCCTATAACTTCCTTCTCATTTCTGCCATCGTTTCCTAGCTCAGTACTGTATTACCTCATGTGTCAGCTGCAGCCTTTGATCATTCAATCTCTCTTCCTTTAGTCTCTAAGATCCTTTTCCATCCACCCAGTACCTTGCTGCCAGGGTAAATTTCCCCAATTAATGCTTCCAAAGCTCAAATCACTCCCTCATTTCCCACAGAATAAAATTCACATATTATCATTTAGCGTGTAAGTAACTTATCTTGCTTTTTATAGCTCCATTTCCTACAGACAACAGATATAAATATTCTCTATTAGCAAAATAACATTAAATAATACTAAATAAAATTATAAAGTGGATGTATCTTATCACTGTACTGAACATTTTACATGCATATTTTCCTTTCTATTCTTACAGTATTCCTATTAGGTAGGTATTGTTATCTCTTCTTCAGATGATAAAATTGAAGCGTGAAGAAGATACATGTTTCGGTCAAGGTCACCGAAGGGAGAGCTGTAATTTGACCTAAGCAGTAAATTCAGACCCCAGAGGGTCTTAGAAACTGTACCATCACCTCTTTACAGCATCTCATTCTGCCACCTGAAGACAGCTTGCGCTCTGCTACCTCTCTTGCTTTTGCTCGCCTACTTCCTTTTTCCAGGCTGCCTGCTTGCCTCCTCTTCTTAACATAATTTCAAGCATTTTGGATGTTCTACTCAGATGTTTACTCTTCCGTTAAACACATGTGCCCCCAAAGAGTTATCGTTCCTCAGAATTTCTGTAGTTCCACTGTCTCCACCACTGATTGACACTCATGCTTTATCAGATATTCTCACCTTTTGTGGATTTCCCTTGTAACCTGGCACAGCAACTGCCAGTGCTCACTCAGTAAATAGCTGATTCGCAGGGCGAAGAATTCTGAAGTGAGCTATACCAGGGTTACCTTTCACATCTTACTCTGTCCTCTCTCCTGGTATTAAAACTTGTTTTTGCATCACTTTACTTTTTTTTTTTTTAAATGATTTTTAAACTTTATTTGGGCTATTGTTTAACCCCTTGAAACTGGATACCGTCCTTTTTCTGAACCCCTAGGAAGTGCTGAGCAGGTGCACAGGACGGCACTGGGTCTTAAGAGTATTTAGTATCAGGCTCTGGGACCATTCCATTAGGCCGTTCAGCAGTGCATCCCTTCCTTTGTTAGGCTTCCAAGACGGCAGACTGTCTCCTGCTTCCTCCTGAATCTCTCTGCTCAATGCTTTTACTACAGTGGCCTGTGCAGTGCTCCATACCTGAAACTGAACCTCAGGCTTTCCCAGGTCAATGCCCCTCAATTGTAACATATTCCCTACGGAGCCTTCTTGGCCACTGCCCTTTGGAAAAACAATCAAATAGTGAGTACTTAGATTTTAATGACTTACAAGGTGCTACCTCTTCCATGAATACCAAGGAATATGTTTGTGTTTCTTTCAGCCTAAAGGAATGAAATTTTAGTGATGTAACATTTCAGGCTTTATGGGGGAAGGGCAATCAGGGAGCTGTGTGTGTAGCAGGGAGGACATTCCAGCATCTGTGAATCATAACTCCTCTGCTGCATGAAAGACTAGCCCTGAAAATGAGTATTTATGCCTGGACACTGCAGACAAATACATCATAGAAATATGAGAGTTGCCAGAATCCAGAGTTGGTACAAACACTTTGCCAACCATTAAGTGCTTTCCTTACAGAAGAATAGCTGCTTCTAGCACATACTAGGAATTGTGCTGTCTGAAAGAGATTGTCTAGAATGTGAATCGTATGTGTGACAGATAGGGAAAGTGCATTTCAGGGGAGCTGAGGAGGGATACTGGATTTTAGCAGAGATGGGGAAGGGGAAGTTTGTCAATTCTCATCATAATGTATCTAATCATCTAGCATCATCATCTGTTGAGATGGTAATGTTCCTGGGAGAGATGATATGTGAAACCACAGTAAAAAAAAAAAACCCAAAAAACAAAAAACGATGCCTTTATCAACAATGAGGATAAAAGTTAGCTATCTGTCAGATTACTGAGGGATTATGGTATGAAATGGGAAACGTTTTGTTAAGGATGAGCAGAAAAGGAATAGTAGGTTTGTCTGCCTGAGGTGTGGCCGGGAAAGCCTGGTTCTGGGAGAGCATGGTACATGGCAGGCAGCTACCAAAACAGCGAAGGAATATGAGAGACTAGGGAGGAAAAAAACATGGGAGATGGCTGTGGGAACAACATGGTAACAGATTCCAAAGACACATTTCCTCTAGATTTCTCCCTTTGATAAATCATTTGGGCCATAAGCTTCAAGTTAATTTAAGCAGATCACATATGGTGTATCCTGAACCGGAGGTCATTTAATTGTGAGTACCTAACTCTGCTATTTTAGTGCAGCCTATGGGCTCAGCTGAATATTTCTATAATTAGTTGTGTGACATGGTGATATATTAAGTCTTTCTGGTTTTTGGTTTCCTCAACTATGAAATATGAATAGGATCATAGAAATTTTACAAGTAATTGATACAAAGTATTTGACAGCATTTTACACATACAAAATACTAAATGCTACATAAGAGAGCTATACATCTAGGAATATGTTACAAAGTATTTTATTACGAAGATTGAATCTTCCCACAGGATACTCCTAAAATTAATCTGCTATATGAATAAAATTACTATTAAGCTGTATGCCTATGTGGGTGCTGCAAGGCTGTCAGATTAAGTTACTCGATGAGTTGTTTTCGTTATGTCCATGACTCCCTCCAATTATAAGCATCTTATTATTCTGTATTTTTAGTAGCATATATACCACAGGGGACATTTTCAAAGAATTTCATCATCTTCTCTTAAAGCCTTATGTCCCATTAGTTATAAAATGATGCCTACAATTTTAAAGGTCCAGCCTAAGAATTTTTAATCCCTTCTTTTTATTCATCTATTCATTCATCAGACATAAAATGTCTACTATAGGTCAGGATTTGAGCTATAAACTGATGATAAAATTTGCTATCTAATTACTTGATTCCACTCAGCCCTAAGAACAAATATTTTACCGTCTGGCCTTCTTAGTTTGTCTCAAGTCCTGTACAGAACCATTGCATAACTCTAATAGTTTATAAATTCCTGGGACTTTTATTCTGCCATTAAATGTTATTTTTTAAAACATTTTTTATTGATTTGTAATCATTTTACAATGTTGTATCAAATTCCAGTGTAGACCACAATTTTTCAGTTATACATGAACATACATATATTCATTGTCACATTTTTTTCTCCGTGAGCTACCATAAGATCTTGTATATATTTCCCTGTGCTATACAGTATAATCTTGTTTATCTATTCTACAGTTTGGAATCCCAGTCTATCCCTTCCCACCCTCTGCCCCCTTGGCAACCACAAGTTTGTATTCTATGTCTATGAGTCTATTTCTGTTTTGTATTTATGCTTTGTTTGTGTTTTTTGTTTTTTAGATTCCACATATGAGCAATCTCATATGGTATTTTTCTTTTGCTTTCTGGCTTAACTTAGAATGACATTCTCCAGGAGCATCCATGTTGCTGCAAATGGCGTTATATTGTCAGTTTTTATGGCTGAGTAGTATTCTATTGTATAAATATACCACATCTTCTTTATCCAGTCATCCGTTGATGGACATTTAGGCTGTCTCCATGTCTTGGCTATTGTAAATAGTGCTGCTATGAATATTGGGGTGCAGGAAATGTTATTTTTAATTAAACAATTTGTGAGCATATAGCTATATGTGATTCAAAGGATAATAATAAACGAAAACCATGTCCCCAACACTCAACTTAAAAAGAAATATATATTTAGCAACAAAAGCCAAGGTAAACAGTGGGACTAAATTAAACTAAAAAGCTTCTGCACAGCAAAGGAAACCATCAGCAAAATGAACAGGCAACCTACCGAATGGGAGAAGATTTTTGTTGCCAGGGTCAGTTTTCCCAATTGTAACATGCTTCCAAAAGTTTCAATCACCCCCTCATTTCCCATAGAATAAAATTCACATGTCATCTGGTGCTTAAGGGACAGTCTTGTCTTTATAGCTCCATTTCCTACTGATAACAGATATAAATATTCTGTATTAGCAAAAATAACATTAAATAATAGTAAATAAGTGAAAAGACAACTTATATGTGTACCACATATCCAATATGGGGTTAATATCCAAAATATATAAGGAATTTTTACAATCCAATAGCAAATAACAAAACAAAACAAACCCCAAATAACCCAATTGAAAAATGGTCTAATGACCTAAATAGACAGGTTTCCACAAAAGCATACAAATAACCAACAGGTATATGAAAAGCTGTTCAAAGTCACTCTTCATCAGGGAAATGCAAATCAAAACCACAACGAGGTATCACCTCACATCTGCGAGAATGTCTGTTATCAAAAAGACAAGAGATAACAAATGCAAGCAAAAATGTGGCGAAAAGGGAACCTTTTTGCACTGTTGTTAGGAATGGAAACTGGTATAGACAATATGGAAAATAGTATGGTGATTCCTCAAGAAATTAAAAATAGAACCCTATATGACCCAGCACGTCCACTTCTGGGCATATATCCAAAAGAAATGAAAACAGGATATCAGAGATATATGCACTCCCATGGCCACTGTAGCATTATTTACAATAGCCAAGATATGAAAACAGAGTAAGTGTCTATCAATGAAAGAATGGAAAAAAAGAAAATTTGATTATATATATGTATGTGTGTATATAAATATAAAATCCTGTCATTTGAGACAACATGGATGAACCTGGAGGGCATTATGCTAAGTCAAATAAGCTAGACAGAGAAAAAACTACCACATGGTATGTGTGTATGTGTATGTATATATATACACATATGAAAAATTTGTCAACAATTCCTTTAAAGCTGCTTCTGCTCCCTTCCCAGATCACATCAACTTTCCTTCTCTACTACAGGTCTTCCTCAACTTATGATGGGGTTATATCCCCAAAACCCATCATAAGTTGAAAATGCCCTAAAATGAAAATGCAGTTAATACACCTAACTTACGAACATCATAGCTTAGCCTAGCCTACCTTAAATGTGCTCAGAACACTTCCTTAGCCTACAGTTGTGCAAAATCATCTAACATGGAGCCTATTTCATAATAAAATACTTACTATTTTATGTAATTTATTGCCTACTGTACTGAATGTGGAAAAACAGAATGTTGTGTGTTGGGTGTTTACCCTCGTGACTGCATGACTGACTGAACTGAGGCTTGCTGCCTCTGTCCAGCATCACGAGAGAGTACTGTTATGATATATACGCTAGCCTGGGGAAAGATCAGAATTCAGTATTCAAAGTATGCTTTTTACCAGATGTGTATTGCTTTTGCACCATCGTGAAGTTGAAAAATTGTAAGTCAAACCATTGTAAGTAGGGGACTGTTTGTACACATAAATTCTAAAATGAAACTTTCTTGTCTCAACATTATTGGTGCAATTCATCCATGTTGCTAGGTTTTGGATAGTTCATTCATTTTTCACTGCTAGACACTGTTCTACAGTTTGTTTGCAAATTCTTCAGTAAATGGATATGTAGGCATTTGCTATTTTTCGTTTCTTTGTTTTTGTTTCATTTTGAGCTTTTGCTGTTGAGGACAGTTCTGCCATGAACATTCTTATCCACCTGCCCTGTTAGAATATAAGGCAAGTTTCCCAAGGATGCGTACATAGGAGTGGAATAGCTATTTTGTAGGGTAGGCACTCTTTTAACTTTGCTGGATAATGCTAAACTATGTCCCATGGTGTTTGTACCAAACTACACTGCTACCACAATATATGAGTTCTCAGTTTTCCAGAGACTTGCCAAAATCACTGACAACTTAATTTTTGACAACCTGGTGAACGTAAGTGGACACAAGTGGTGAGCATAAGAGCATACATATATCGTGGTTTTAATGTGCATTTTCTTGATTAGTAAAAATACACCTTTTTATATGTTTATTGATCATTTATAAATATCTCCCCTTCTGTACACAGTTTATGACATGACCATTTTTTGTCTTTTTCTTGTTGATTCATAGATTGTGTGTGTGTCTTTGACGCTTGGCTTTTTACTTTTTTTAATGGTTAAAAAATCAAAAAGTCAGTTACAATGTCAATTTCTGGTTTACAGCACAATGTCCCAGTCATGCATATAGATACATATATTCATTTTCATATTCTTTTTTATTAAAGGTTATTATAATATATTGAACGTAGTTCCCTATGCTATACAGAAAAAACTTTTTAAAATCTGTTTTTATAGATAGTGGGTAACATTTGTAAATCTCAAACTCCCAAATTTATCCCTTCCCACCGACTTTCCTCCAGTAACCATAAGATTGTTTACTATATCTGTGAGTCTGTTTCTATTTTGTAGATGAGTTAATTAGTGTCCTCGTTTTCTTTTTTAGATTCCACATATGAGTGATATCATATGGTATTTTTCTTTCTCTTTCTGGCTTACTTCACTTAGAATGACGATCTCTAGGTCCATCCATGTTGCTGCAAATGGCATTATTTTATTCTTTTTTATGGCTGAGTAGTATTACACTGTATAAATATACCACCTCTTCTTTATCCACTCATCTATTGATGGCCATTTAGGTTGCTTCCATGTCTTGGCTATTGTATATAGTGGTGCTTTGAACATTGGGGTGCATGTATCATCTTTTTGAATAAAGAGTACCCTCTGGATATATACCCAGAAGTGGGACTGCTCGATCACATGATAGGTCCATTTTTAGTTTTTTGAGGAATCTCCATACTGTTTTCCATAATGGCTGCACCAAACTACATTCCCACCCGCAGTGTAGGAGGGTTCCCTTTTCTCTACAGCCTCTCCAGTATTTATCACTTGTGGACTTTTGAATGATGGCCATTCTGACTGGTGTGAGGTGATACCTCATTGTAGTTTGACTTGCGCTTCTCTGATCTTTAGTGATATTGAGCATTTTTTCATGTGCCTATTGGCCATTTGTATGTCTTCATTGGACAATTGCTTGTTCAGGTCCTCTGACCATTTTTGGATTGGGTTTGTTTTTCTCTTGTTAAGTTGTAGAGCTATTTATATATTCGGGAGATCAAGCCTTTGTCAGTTGCATCATTTGCAAATATTTTCTCCCATTCCGTAGGCTGTCATTTTGTTTTGCTTATGGTTTCCTTTGCTGTGCAAAAGCTTGTAAGTTTAATTAGGTCGCATTTGTTTATTTTTGCTCTTATTTCTATTGCCTGGGTAGACTGCCCTAGGTGAACATTGCTAAAACTTTATGTCAGAGAATGTTTTGCGTATGTTCTCTTCTAGGAGGTTAATGGTGTCTTGTCTTATATTTAAGTCTTTTATATTTTGAATTTTGATGAACTAGAGTTCTTAATTTTAATGTAGTCAAATGTATCAGTTTCTTCCCTTTGGACTTAGATTTTTTGGTCCTCTGAAAAAACTTGTCTTTTATCACAACATCATGAAAATCTTAATCTATCTGGAATTACATATATATATATAAAATTTTATACATTTTATATATATATGTATATATATATATTAAAATAATATATATATATATATATAAAATGGGAGATAGAGATCCAGTTTCAAAGTTTTTTTCCCTGTGTGGGAACCAAGTATTCTAGCACCACTTATCTGCAATGCTAGTTCTCTTATAGTTCAAACATTACTGTCGCTGTGGATCTTTTTCTGGACTCTTTATTCTGGTCCATTGATCCATTTGTTAATTTCTGAAGCAATACAATGCTGCCTTAATAATTCTGTCTTTCTAAAACTCTCGACACAGAGAAAGATAAATCTTCCCACCTACCCTATCATTCTTATTCTGGAGCATCTTGTTTTTGTTTCCATATTCTTTTCTCTTCATTATATATACATACTTATTTATGATATTATGTATAATTTTTCTTTAAATTAAAATTTACCCAGGTAATACATTCACATGGTTAAAAAATCAAAAAGCATAAGGTAGTGTGCTGTGAAAATGCATCCTCCTGTCCCTGTTACCTCGCTACACAGTTCCATTCCTATAAGTAGCTGTTACTAGTGTATTAAGCAGACACGTGAATAAAGTCTCTCTTTTTAAGTAGTATTCTGAATGTTCCCTACTTTGCTTTATCTCTAATAATAGATTTGCATATCTTCCTTATTAGTATATAAAGACCTTCCTTTTCCTTTTCTATAGCTAGAAAGTATTCAATTTTAAGACCATACCATAATTTATTTTATTAGGCTCCTAATGATGAAGTTTTAGGTCTTTTCTAATATTTTTCAATTAGAAAAATGCTGAAATTACTATCTTTTAATGTACATTTCACACAATGCAAATAATTCTGTATAGGATAAATCTGAAGAAACAAAGTTCTGTATGTATTTATCATTTTGATGGATATTCCTATCACTTTACAGTCCTAAAAGCAATCTAAGAGAGTCGCTGTTTTTCCAGTTACCAGTACACTGTATTATCAAACCTTGCCCTTTGCACAACTTAAGTGAAATATAGTACAGTAATGAATCTTTAAATAACACGTTTATTACCATTATTAAACATTTATGCATCTTCATATGTTTAAGAGCTATATGTGTTTTCTGTGGCCTGTATATTAAAATCATTTTGTTCATTTTTTCTATCAGATCTATTCATTTTTTAATAATAATTTTACATTTTATATATATCAATGAAATTAACCATTTTTCTGTGATGGGTGTAGAAAATACTTCCCCCCAGTTTATAATTTGTCTTGATTCTTTTTTCCCATCTTGATTTTCTAACCATGTAGGAAGATATAATTTTTTTGTTGTTAAATTTATAAATCTTTGATTTTCTGATTCTGTGTTTAGTATATAGTTAGAATGCTCTTCTTCATGCTCCCACTGCTGTAAAAAATTCCCATGATTTCTTCAAGGACCTGATGGTTTCATATTTCTAATCTGAATATGTTCTTCACTTAGAATTAATCCTGTTAAAATGTAAGGTATGATTAATTTATTTCTAGATGATTGTCCATTCTCCAAATAGATTTATTAAAGTGTGAACCTCTTATTCACTGATTTGATAGACCACATTAGTCATATACTGTGTCCGTTATCTATTGCTGCATAACAAACCATTCACACACAGCATGGCTTAAAACAGTAACCACTTTATTTGCTCACATCTCTGGGGGTTGACAATTTAGACTGGGCTGAGCTGGGTGGTTCTGCTGGTCTCCTGTCTGGTCACTCATGTGACTTGGTACTGACTGGTCTAGGGGGTCCCTACTACTTTCCTGAATTTATCTTATTATTTACAATTTTAAAAAATGTATTATCTTGGATTTTATTATCTACACATAATGATCATTTTCTTCCTCCTTTCCCATTTTTATGTTGCAAATTTCTTTCCATTGTCTCACTGAGTTTTCTACTACTTCCAGACAATGTTAAATAATTGTGGTAATAATGCGCATCCTCCTCTTCTTTTTTTGTTGTTGTTTTGTTTGTTTACATATGGAAGGAAGGCTTCATGAATTTGCATGTCATCTTTGTGCAGGGACCATGATAATCATCTCTGTATTGTTTCAGTTTTAGTGTATGTGCTACCAATGTGAAGACTCCTCTGTTCTTTTTAAAAATAGCTTTATTGAGGTATAATTGATTACAGAGAATTACATATACTCAATGTGCACAATTTGAAGAGTTTGTACATATGCAAACTCCCACGACACCATCACCACAGTGAAGATAAGAGACATATCCAACACCTCCCAGAGCTTCCTTGTGTCCCTATTGTTAACTGTAGCCACTATGTCGTAGAGAAGATCTCTGTAACTTATTTAATAACATAAGTGAAACTTTATACCCACTGAATAACAACTTCCCAAATCTCCCACCCCCTAGCTCATGACAACTGCTACTGTATTCTCTGCTACAATGACTTTGACCGTTTTAGACACCTCATATATAAATGGAATCATGTACTATTTTTCCTTCTGTGACTGGCTTACTTCACTTAGCAAATGTCCTCAAGGTTCATCCACACTGTTACACATTGCAGGATTTTTTTCTTTTTAAGGCTGATTAATATTCAATGCTACGTACATACCACATTTTAAAATTAAATCATCTATTGATAAACACTGAGGTTTTTTTCCATATCTTGGCTACTATGAATAATGCTACAGAGAACATGGGCGTGCAGATACCTCTTTGAGATCCTGATTTTAATTCTTTTGGATATATACCCAGAAGAGGGATTGCTGGATCATATGGCGGTTCTATTTTATATTTTTTAAGGAACCTCTACACTGTTTTCCATAGTGGCTGCACCAGTTTACATTCCCCCACCAACAATGTATAAGGGTTCCTATTTCTTTACAACATTGTCAACACTTATCCTTCATTTGCCATCCTGGCAGATGTGAGGTGCCATCTCATTGTAGTTTTGATTTGTATTTCCCTGGTAATTAATGATGTTGAGTATCTTTTCTGTTGGCCATTTGCATGTCTTCTTTGGAGAAATGTCTGTTCAGTCCTTTAATCATTTTAAAAATTAGGTTATTTATTTATGGCTATTGATTTGTAGGAATTCCTTACATATTTTGAAAATTAATCCCTTATCAAACATGGCTTGCAAATATTTTCTCCCATTCTGTAGCCTGCCTTTTCATTCTGATGGTTTCTTTGCTGTGTGGAAACTTTGTAGTTTGATGTAATCCCACAAATTTATTTTAGCTTTTTTGCCCATGCTTTTGGCATCATATCTAAGAAATCATTTCCAAGACCAAGGTCAGGAGGCTTTCTATTACGTTTTCTTTTAGGAGTTTTACAGTTTCAGGTCTTAAGTGTAAGTCTTTAATCTGTTTTGCATTGATTTTTGTGTATAGTTTAAGGTAGGGGTCCAATTTAATTCTTTTGTATGTGGATACCCAGTTTTCCCAACACCATTTATTGAAGAGACATTCTCCCATTGTGCGTTCTTGTCACTCCCTGTCAAAGATCAGTAACAGTATATCCATGAGTTTATTTCTGGGCTCTGTATTCTGTTCCATTTGTCTGTATGTCTGCTTTTATGTCAGTACGTTACTAATTTAATTACTGTAGCTTTGTAAAATATTTTGAAATTAAGAAGTGTCATACTTCCAGCCTTGTTCTTCTTTCTCAAGATCACTTTGGCTATCCTGGGTCTTTTGAGGTTCTAGATGAATTTTAGGATTTTTTTTCTATTTCTGTAAAAAAAAAAAAAAAAAAGCCATTGGAATTTTGGTGGGGATAGCATTTGAATCTATAGGTTGCTTTGCAAAGTTTGGCATTTTAGCATAATTCTTCCAATCTACAGACACAGGATATCTTTCTTTTTATTTGTTTTTTCTTCAGTTCTTTCATACATGTTTTATAGTTCTCATTACACAAGTATTTTACCTGTCACAAAAGGAATATTAAGAGGGAAGTTTATATCAATAAACAGCTACATTTAAAAAGAAGAGACATTTCATATAAACAGCTTAACATTACACCTCAAGCAATTAGAAAAAGAACAAATTAAGCCCAGAATTAGCATAAGGAAACAATAAAAATTAGAGTAGAAATAAATGAAATTGAGACCAGAAAAATAATAGGAAAAAATCAATGAACCAAATAGTTGGTGTTTTGAAAAGATCTGTCAAAAATCAATTTGAGAAGTCTTTAGCTATACTAACTAAAAAAAAGAGGAAATATTCAAATTAATAAAATCAGAAATGAAAGAGGAAACATTACAACTGATACTACAGAAATAGAAAGGATCATGAAGATACCATGAGCAATTATATGACAATACACTGTATAATGTAGAAAAAATAAATTCCTAGAAACATACAACCTACCAAGACTTTTAGTAATTCTAATTCAAGAAATAGAAAATTTGAACAGAACAATAATGAAAAAGGAGGTTGAATCATCAGTGAAAAACTTCTCAACATAGAAAATCCCAAATGGCCTCACTGGTGAATTCTACCAAACACTTAAAAAGAATTAAGGCCAAACTTTCTCAGATTCTTCCAAAAAACTGAAGAGGAAAGAACATTTCCCAACCACTTTATGAGGTCAGCATTACCCTGATGCCAAAGCCATACAAAGACACTACAAGGAAAGAAAACTACTAATCAGTATTCCTGATGAAAATGAATGCAAGTATCCTCAACAGAATACTAACACATTAATTCAACAACACATTAGTAGGATCATACATTATAATCAAGTAGAATTTATCTCTGGCATGCAAGGATGTTTCAGTATATGTAAATCAGTGTGATACACTATAGTACTAAAATGAAAGATCACAATCTCAATAGATAAAAAAACATTTTTAGCAAAATCCAACACCCTTTTATGATAAAAATGCTCAACAAACTAGGTATAAATGGAATGTACCTCAATGAAATAAAGGCCATTTACAACACTCCCACAGGTAACATTTTCAGTGGTAAAAGGTTTAAAGCTTTTCCTCTAAGATCAGATGCTTACTCTTGCCACTTCTCTTCAAAAGAGTACTTAAAGTGCTGACCAGGGCTTTTAGGCCAGAAAAAGAAATAAAAGGAATTCAGATTAGGAAGGAAAAGGTAAAATTATATGTTTGCGGATTACATGATCTTATATGTGGAAAAACCTAAAGATCTACCAAAACACAGTTAGAATAAACTAATTCAGTAAAGCTGCAGGATATAAAATCAACATACAAAAATCAGTTGCATTTCTATAGGTAAAAAAGGAACTATTTGAAAAGGGAATTAAGAAAAGAATTCCATTTACCATAGCATCAAAAGAATAAACTCTTTCCTCTTTTCTTGACTTTGGTTGGTTGGAATGCTTCCAGTGGTTTCTCCATTAACTGTAACCTGTGTTTTGAATATAAATATATTTTTCATATTAAAGAAATAGTCATCTCACATGAATGTATTTTTAAAATCAGGAATAGATGTTGAATTGTGTCGGTGTTGTTTTTTAGCATCTATGAAAATGATGAAAGAGAGACAGTGTACCCCTAACGGTTTGGAAGATAGTCTGAACTCAGTTATTGCTTGGGTTCCAGAAAGTGCTTCTGTCACTAAGTGTATAATCATGGGGAAGTTCCTTAATGCTTCTCAATAACAGTTTCTTTATCTATGAAATGAAGAGAATAATGATTCTTATTTCATATTGATGTTATGAAGACAGCTAGTTAATATATGTAAAGTGCTTTAGAATAATGCCTGCTATATGGGACACACTAGAAAACTGTTAACATTATTATGTTATTATTTTTCTCATTTGAACTGTTGATACAATAAATTATATTAGATTTAGTCCAAAGGAACCTTCTTTGCATTTCTTGAATAAATTTCATCTAGCTTTTAGTCCTTTAACACCTGAATTATATTGTTACGTATTTCATTTAGGATTCTTGCACTGATGTTAATATATTAGTTTGGTCTATAGTTTCGTTTTCTTAGGCAATCTTTGACATGTTTGATATCAATGTAACACTTAATAAAATGCGTACATTTTCTACATTCAGGAACAATTAGGAGCTCCTTAAATAGTTGGCATACTTTCCATATGTGAAAACATCTGGATCTGGAGTATTTTTTGATGGGGTAGTTCACTGACAGTTTGTTTGTTTTATGGATATTATTTAGGTTTTCTGTTTCTTCTAGAGTTAGATACATCTTATAATCTTATAATTTATATTTTCCTACCTAATGTCCATCACAGTTTTCAGAATCTGTCTATATAACATTAAGCAAAGAATACATAATCTTATATTTTCCTTTAAGTCTGTGATTATATCCTCACAATAAGCTTATTTTGTGATTTTTTTGTGCTTTTTGTTTTGTCTTTTTTCTTCAGTTTGTTAGCTAGTGGTACTCACTGTGTTTTCTTCCCAACTGTCAGCTTTGAATTTATTTTTCTATTACCTCTTCTATTTATCCATTATCTATTCTCTAGCTCACATATTTTTTGCCTTTTCTCTATCAATTTCTTCCTTCTGCTTCCCACTGTTTAAATTAGGTTTTCTTTTCCTTAATTTTTAGGTTAAATATTTTTATTCTTTATTGTTTTTAATGTATTTAAGATTATGGGTTTTCTTATAAGCCCTGTTTTATTTACTATTCCAGTTTTGATATACAGTATTTTAGGAATTTCTGGGTTTTAAAATTTTTTTTCTTTGTATTCGGGTTTTCTCTCTTATTTAAGAATTTCTTAAAAAGAGTTTTAATTTCCAGGTGGTAGGATTTTTCGTGTGTTCTGATTTGGTGTTAATTTCTAGTTTTACTATATTGTGTTTAGAGAATATAATCTGTAAACTATTTAAGGAATTTTTGAAGTTTTCTTTGTGGCATAATATTTGGTTAATTTTGGGAACTGTTTTATGTGTCCTTGATCTGTCATGGTGAGAATTATATAGATAGGTTAATTAAAGTCTCCTTACTAGTTTGTTTCTACCAGTTTCCTCTTTATCTCCTGTGGCTTTTGCTTTAAGATATTGATGTTAAATTATTTGCTATAACTGTTTTATAATTATTGTTGACAGAACATTTAACATTATAAAGTGCTCTTTGTTTTCCAATGTTTTTAAATTTGTATTTAATCTTGTGTTAAAATAAAACCATTTTCTTCTTTTTTTGTTTTTGCATCTACTAGTATATATTTACTTAGTCTTTGATTATCAATCTTTTTCAGTAACTTTATTTTAGGCGTGTGCCTTGTATTCAGTATAAATGTGAGTTCTGCTTCATTATTGGACAGATTTTTTCTTTTATTAGGTAACAGTAGTGCATTACATTTACTTATTTAACTTACGTTTTTTAATATTTAGTAATACTTATTTCTGGTTGTAGTCTATTACCACTCGTGGCCATTCCCATTCCCCATATACATATTTTCCTGAATTGTAGAAGCTGGAAACAAAGAGAGCCTCCGCTTTCATTTATCTCTTGCTGCTAGGTTTGATTGCAAGTTAGTTTTCTCTAGAATAAACCAGGCCAATAACAAGAACTTGAATAAACGGGAGGACAGGGTGACACTAGCAAGGTGGGAAGTAAAATTGTACATGTGAGAGTGTTTGCTTCTGCTAGGTTCCACATTCCAGTGGAGAAGCCTTCCTAGATGTGATTAACTCCCAGACAGATAACTTAGACTGCAGCTTTCTCTTTCTCCTCCCATATATACTGATCTCCTGGACTTCAGACCCAATGACTGTTTTTGGACTAATGGTGTTGATACGGCCTTCCTTTCAGTAGGTAACCTCTGGCAAGACTTCTCAGACATAAAGAACTTCAGTACCATATAGATCCCTCATTAACCAGAATCTAATTCTAGTCTTGTAGTTTATCCCTTTCAATTCTTAAACCAAGGATGATAATTCCTAATAAATAATTGACTGAGCATACATCCTGTAGCTTGGAGAAGCTGTAGATCATTTGCAGGACAAAACCCTAAGAGCAACCAGAATGTCTGACAGATTATCATAACCTTTCACACGTCATCACAAAGAAACATGGTGGATGTCATTGGATATTTCAGGCATAATTTGGTCCCCAGCTTTGAGTGAGGGCAATTTCATAGAGTGTTGAGGGCAGAGCAAAAAAATGAAACAAAGTTAAAAGCTAAATGAGGGAAGGACACAGGAGAGCAGTAAGTGTGTACCATTTTTTCCCAAAGCTTGAGAGTGAAGAGGAAGAAAGATAAGGTGGTCACAAGAACAAAGTGGAACAAGGGAGGGTTTGTAAAATGTAAATTACTGGACTGTTTCTATTCTGATTGGAAAAACTGAGTCAAAGGAAAACCAGTGAAGATATGGAAGAAAGGAGATTAGTGTTAGAAATTGTCTAGGTGGATCTAGAGCACAGGCAGGATGATTAATCTCAGGCATAAGGAAAATACTGCTTCCATCATGTTGGGGAGATGGAGGCAAATCTGGATGAAGTTGGTTAAGTCTGCATCTTTTGTGGCAGAACACTGAGTTCTCATTTGCTTGCTTCGGTTTGCTTTGTGACATGGGAAATAAAGTCATCGGGTGAGAAAGTAAGAAAAACAAAGTGTGGTTTAAGATCTGAAGCATTTGGAAAAGATCTGGAATAGTTCCTGTGTGTAATTGGCACAAAAGAGATGGGTAGGAACATTTAAAAATCAAGTTCCTAACAATAATCCTGACCTGACCCTGGAGGCACTTTGCAAATTTTAGTGTGCATTATGATGTTAAAACGTGTTCACTTTTAAGGCTGCTCAGCCCAATTGTGAAGTCTCAGAATCTGACAAATTTGCTTGTGTTTCTGAGACCCTGTCCTGTTT
Source organism: Camelus ferus (assembly GCF_009834535.1). Lineage (NCBI taxonomy): Eukaryota > Metazoa > Chordata > Mammalia > Artiodactyla > Camelidae > Camelus > Camelus ferus. Next base: position 58,675,117 of record NC_045704.1, read on the forward strand.
ACTCAAGTTTTGTTACTGGCCTCCTGTTTTGTTCCTCAAGCTGAGTTCTTCTGTTTACTAAATTCTTGTTCCCATATCAGTGGATTAGTAACCCATCTGATACCTTGGTATGTCAGTTTTTTTTTTTTTTTTAATGTATAATGAAACAAACCATTCCTAAACTTAGTGACTTAGAATAACAAACATTAATTATATAATTCTGTGTGCTGGCAATTTGGACTTGGCTTTGCTGGGTGGTTCTTCCTCTGGTATTGGTCAGGGTCATTCATGTGCTGCAAAGAGTTGCTGGTCAACTAGATGACTCTGCTGCTGATGGCTGGCAGAGGTATGCTGGCTGGGTGATAAGGATGACAGGGACATAAACGTCTCATCATTCAATTGGTTAGCTGGGGAATCTTCACATGGTAGTGATGGCTGGGGTTCCACAAACAGTAAGAGATAAGACAAGCCCCAAGGAGAAAGTTATTTTTAAGCATCTAATTGCAACATGTTGGACAAAATAAGTCAAATCGGTAGAGAATCAATGGATGGAGAACAGATCTGACTTCTTGATGGCATGAGCTAAAATTGACATTGCAAAAGGGCCATTTGTAAAATCAACTACCTCGCACTTCCTGCCTAGTTTGGGGCATGCCTTGCTCTCACCCGTCAGCCCCACATCAAGTGCCAGTCTCTGTGGCTTAGGGCACAGCTACTTACATTCACTGGCAGATCTCCAAGTTGCTGTCTATCTGGACTCCTCAGTGTTTACATACAGAGGATTCCTCATTTCTGTGTCTACCCACCTGACAGTATATCCTTTCACATTGTCTTAAACACCCTTCACCACATCCCCATGACTTCTGGGTACTTGTATTCATTGTGACATAAAATACATGGTGAGTCTCTTGCCTCGTCTATCACATCACACTGTTTTTAGCAGTGGCAGCTGGGTAAGTGCCCTATCTTTCCTACCCTTTCTCCGTGCCGCCTCTGCCCCATTCTGCCCTCAGTCTATATTGCCACCCTTTGTCAGGACAGGTTCTCACCCCATTTTCCCCTCTGTTTACTTTCTAGTCTCAGGATCTGATCCTCTGTGCGCTTCACTTAGGTCTGAATAGCTAGTGTGCCTCACCAACCCATTCTAGAAAGATACAGACTAGTAAACTGTCTAGCTCAGACGGAGCAAGCACAGTCAAGCCTTGCTTACAGTTGTAGAAAAACTGAACTAGTGGCAGAATAGGAAATTCTGGTATGGTACATTACACTCAGTCTGCAGTTTGCTTTCAGTGTAAATAAAATTGATCTGTTATGTCGCCGCACCTTTGTGATCTTGAGGTGTGTAGGGGTGTGTGTGTGTAAAGATGGGAAGGGGGCAAAACAAATGAACCAAGAAAGTGAAAGAAAAAACATGAAAGGGAATTCAAAGGAGAAAGTATCTGAAGACAGATGCCTCATACCAGAGGCCTGTAAATTTGTGAGCATGTGTGTAAAGTTGTCCATTATACACTTAGGTTTTATCAGTCACTCAACATGTGTTTATTGGGTGTCTGCTGTGAGAGCCACACCATTCTAGAGGTTATGAAGTTGACCCCAGGGACAAGTATTGCACTGGATATAATTCCATCACTGGCCTGGTTCAGCCTTTTTGGAGTAAGAATCTGGCATAAGAAAAGGTGAAAGAGAGGAGCCAGGAGGTTCCCACATGCACCCTTGGCTGATTGAAACCATACCCTCTCCTGTGAAACACTCCGTCTGACTTTACTGTCACGAGATAAAACATCATTCTTCTCCCTCCTCTCCATGTGGAGATGTCTTATAGATGATTCTGCTTTTACCAAAGACCTCCTGTGTAAGATGAGAGGAACAAGTATCAGGTCGTCGGCCAACTAGGAGACAAGGGCTAGGAAAGGCTTGGTTGGAGGTTACTGGAAATTAGTTCCACTTAGAAAAGCCTGGAGGCAGAAGTGTTAGTTGAAAATCAGGACATCTTGTTTCTGGTTTTGGTTCTGTCACTTTCAAAGCCTAAGTCTCTCAACTTCAAAACAGGACTGAGGGACCTGCATCCCATCAGGAAGGAAAGTACAGAAGTGACACAGTGTCTAACTGTCTTCTTCCAGCTAGAGATCTGGCACCTCCTATGGAAGCAGAAGGAAGGAGAAGTCATGTCGCTTTCAGATTCCAGGGTTCTTCTTTCACCTGAATTGTTTATTATTAAAATTAATAGCATTCAGTACCTCCTTATGGCAAACACTGTATTAGGCAACTGACACATACCGTCTTACTTAATGCTTAAAACAGTCTGTATTTTTATTCCTGCTTTGCAGATGAGTACACTGAGGTTACCAAGTTCTATTCACCATCAAAGCCCGTGGACTGTACATGGGAATCATGACAGAATGAAAGAATATTAAGTCTGAAGAAAACTGGTAAATCAACAAATACAGCTTCCCATTATAACCCAGAACTTCCTGCAACAGCCCTGATACATGCTATTTGCCTTTGTTTGAATGCACTATCAGGGCAGTGTCAAGTGAACTGGGAACCCTGGATCTAAAAGTCAGAGGCTGGATTCCAATTCCAGCTTTGCTAAGTACTAATTAACTGTGTACTCATCTTGGCCAGGTTACTTAACATTTTTAAGCATCAGTTTCTTCATCTATAAACCAGAGAGAATACCCAAATACAGTATTATGATGATGATGAAATAAGATGATACATTTGAACATTCATTCACTCATTCAATAAATTTCATTTGTTGCTTTTTCTATGCCAGTCACTCTGCTGCACACAGTGGATGCAGTAGTGAACAAAACAGACATGGTCCCTGCCCTTGCGAAGGCTGCAGTTCAGTGGGAGACAGATCACCAGGGCTGGGACAGGGGTAAAGGAGGGAGACATTTGTCTCTGATGCAGGTTTTAAGGGGGTGCCAAAAAATCAGTCGTCAAGATCACTAATATTTTTTAAAAAAGAAAAAATTCCATATAGAAAAAAAAAATCAGAAGATTACATTTCAGGATCAATATTATCATCTTTCCTTTTGTCTCCGGCTCCAGTATGGCTCAGCATGGTGCTTCAGATGACAGATGAGTCAGTACATACGAAAACAAAACCAAAAAAGTATACAGAAGAATTTTAGCTGGTGAAGAACGGGGAGATGATCTCAGGTAGAGGGAACCACATTTGCAAAGGCCCCGAGGTGGGAAAGTGCTTACAGAAGCTCAGAGCCCAAAATAAAGTAGGTATTGTTAGACTATAAGGGTCAGTGGTCAGGGCCAGTTATGCAGGACTGGGTGGCCCCAGGGATGGACTTGGGGCCGTATTCTAAGTGCAGCGGGAAACCACAGTAAGATTTGAAACAAGGCAGTAACCTATGTTTGTTTTTAAAAATACCATTCTGGTTGGTAGGAAGAGACGGGTGAGGGAGGAGCAGAAGCATGAAGACCAGCTAAGAAGCTGCTGCACCTGTCTGGCCTGCTCTAATGCGGTCATTCCTGAGCATGCTAGGCAGTAGGAATACAGCATGGGGCTTTGTCAGTCTGTGTGTGGCCTTCAGCAAGTTATTTTTCCTCTATGATCTACAGTGTCCTTATCTATAAATTGGAGAAAATAACAGTAATCACTGCATATGGTTGTGAAGATTAACTTAGATAATGCATGTAAAATGCTTAGAATAGTACATGGCAAATAGTAAGTGACAAATAAATGTTTGTTTAGAAATTCTTTCATATTTATCTTTATATTCCTGTCACTGCCTAATCCAACACCTCTCTTCTAGCAGGTGCTCAGTAAAGATGCAGTGAATTAAAATGTTGTGGCTGAAGTGCTGCCAGGAGCTTATGTATTCAGTTATGTTTTTCATTAGTGGGGAATAATCCTGTTAATATTTCTCAGTATTTTTCAGCTATCCCTTGCTCTCCAACTCCACCCTAATTCTGGCTTTCATAATCTCTTGCATAAACATATAACTCATGTTACTGGCTCCAGACTTCTCTATCTCCAGTTAATCCTACATATTACTACAAGCCTTGTTTTTCTGAATACAGGCCAGTTCGTGTAATTCCCCTTCTCAGAAACTTTCTGGGCTTCCTAGTGACAAAGGCTGACCTTTCCATCTTCAGCTGCTCATCCCATAATGCCTCTCGCAAGACTTTATGCTCCTCCCCCCTGTTTCCTCTATAAGAAATGCACTCCCCACCTTCATCAATCTGTTAAAATTCATGTAACAAATATAGTTAATGTGCCACCTCTATGAAGTACTTTCTGACCCTGCAATAAGAAAAACAAAAAACAAAAATCAATCTCTCCCTCTTCCTTCTGTTGCTCTTATGCATTAGATTCCTATCTCTCACATGGAATTCTCCACATTACCCAGGATCCACATCTCGTCTCCGGGTAAAGTGAAGAAACATGGCTCCAAATGATGGGAAAAATAGTTGTAGGTCATTTAACAATTAAGAATAACTTTCTATGAATCTAGTAGACTTGCCTCAAATCCCAGCTGACTCTATGGTGTTACAAATTAATTAACCCTTCTGAGCTTCAGTTTCCTTACCTGTAAAACTGGAATAGAAAACCCGAATCCACTGTACTATTCTGAAGAATACATTAGAAAATATATTTGAAGCTTCTGGTTCAGAATGGGCACATGATAAAGAGTGCTGTTGTTATTAGTGTGGTACATGGAGCAAGTATGGGACTTGGAGTTAGACAGACTCAGGACCAAATGACAGCTTAGCTGTATTCTGGTTGTCTTTGGGCAAATCTTTTACCCTCTCAGTTTCTTCACTGGAGATAACAATACACATTAATCAAAGGGCTTTTGTTAGGAGGAGAAAGTGACAGTAATAATGTATGAACAGTGTACGTTTGATGAGTACTCCCCATGAAAGAGGAGCTATTCTAAAAGCTTTACATATATCAGTTAACTTCATCCCCAGTTTTATGAGGCAAGTATTATTACTATCTCCTTTCTATAGATTAGGGAATTAAGATACAGAAAGATTAAGTAACTTCCTCAAAAATCAAACACTAAACAAATTATAATACTGAAGTCTGAACCCAAGCAGTTTGTTTTCAGAGTCTAAGCTACAATAACAAATAGAGAATGGAATTGAGTGCCTGGCATCTGGCAAGTTTTTAAAGAATGCTGTAATAAAAGTTAAGAAGCCGCTTCTTCCCTTCTCATGCTGTGTGATAGGAGAGGGTCCATGTTTTACTTAACTCTATACCTTTGACAAACAGCACCTGCCTAGCATATAAGCAGAGGTGTGCCAGACTTGGCTTGAACTGGTTCTCAAAAGCAAATTGTGCACCTTTCTTCCCAATTCCACATTTGGTAATGTCACATTGGTAGCTTGAATTGATTACGAGAAAGTATTTTTTATCACAAGAATAGCCAATGTTAAAATTAGTCCTGGATTTACAACCAAGTCAGTAAAATCTCTTTATTGACTAAGCTATTTTGAGTCCGGTTCCTATTATTTGCAATCCAAACAGATCAGCCTAAGATGTCTGTTATTTCAGATATCTCAGGAAAGCTGAGAATGAGGAAGTGTGCCTTACAGCAATATCCACAAAATTAATTACCTTAGGGAGAATTCCTGTAAGTATTCTATGCTTATCACAGTCATCATGAGGGTTTTATCTGGGGAATGGGGGAGATGGCATTTGTCATGTAAGTTCTGCTTCGCCATATTGTTTATTTAAACACTCGAATCTGCTGTCCCATATGCTTAGCACACAATCTGAGGTAAGTAGGGGAGAACCAAGCACATGAATTTTTAATGTTAGAATTTAACTATTGGTCACTAGAGGTATGAGATATTTTACAGATATGGATAGTTGACTGCAAAATGTAGACTGCTGCTACTATTGTTACTTTTATTACGGTTCTAGCAGCTAGACAAGTTGTCTCTTTTGCCAAAGAATGCAGCAACAAAATCAAAACAAAGAACTTCTCCTTTCCTTCCCAGATTGCAATGTGGGTGGTCACAAAGACCCATAAGATTTTGTTTAATTTGTAAAACTCCAAAGTTTGTTTGTAACAATGCTTCATACTTTCATTACATTTTATATTTTTCCAAACACAGAGTTTTTAAAATACATTATTTCTTTTGAGCTTCATAATACCGCAAGCAAGGAAAGTATGCTACAGGGAGGTTATGTGACATGTTCAGTGTTACAGCCAGGTAATGGCAGAGATGGAATAATAACTCAGGACTATCGTGTCAACCATTGATCCTACACTTCCATGAGCTGCTGGTAGGTTTCAGATAGTGTTCCTCTGGGTGGCCCACATTAGTCCTCCAGGTATTTAAGAAGCTGATTAAAATGAAAAGCAGATTTAAAAAAAGAACAACACAGCATTTTTTCTCTTGCAGATTTGAATCTACAATAAAATGCATAAAAATTAGCCAGAATTAGGGAAAAGGAGAAATGGCAATTTAAGTACCACAAATGCCCAGTTATCTAAAGAAAAGAGCATAAGGGTATTGTATTTTATTCATTTATTTTTAAAATTTTTATAATTTTTTTTCTTTGCCTATGGTAGAGGGCAAAATAAGAAGATGACCCAGGAAATCTTTGGCGCTGCCAAGAAGATTTTGGAAAATTAGATAATTTGTACTTAAACACATCAAACCAGATCAGAAAAATAGCCAGGACATATAACATGTGTCTTAACTAGGGACATATGTTCCTTTAAAAAACACTTACTGAAAACTGAGTATGTATCAGGCACTAGGCTCAGTGCCGAGAAGAATTCAAAGGTGCCTAAGATGGAAACTTTCTTCTTATAAATACCTAAGATAAAGCCACAAACAACAGGATTCTAAGTGAGTGTTGATCTGCTGGTAATATTCACCAAGAAGCTGAAGTCTTAGAGTCTTTGATTGTGAAACAGAAGAGAATATATAAGAAGTCTGAGGAGAAAACGAGCAACTAATTGGGTTCATTGTTGTTCAGCAAATTTAAATTCTTTTAATTATGCCTTCAACGTTTTTGTTTCCAGTTATTTAATCCTTTGATATATCTCAAGAGCATCTGAGTTGGCCTTTTGTCACCCCTGACTAAATTCACTATTTGGGGACTAATGGTGTCTAATAATCACTGGATATGAAAGGAAAAACTAGAACATCGAAGTAGAAGGGACTCCAGCCCACAGCCGTGCAAATCATTGGCGTTTAGGCCGGTGTGTGGAAGGGCACTCAGAAATGACAAGAGTAGGTGGGAACTGGAATTCCCTGCTACATCTGGACATGTTCTGGAAGCTGGGACAAAACAGCACGTTAACTGGGTAATCCCTGGGAACCAGGGTTCCCATGAAAATAACATTAAGCATTTTCAAGGGCATGGGCATAATGTTTTCCTATTATAAGAAAACAAAAGGCCAATCAAATTGACAAAATTAAATACAGCAAGATGATCAAGTATAAATGAAAGTATTGGGAAAACATCTGTTGCCCCGCCTTTTTTTATTGTGGTAAAATACATATAAAATTTACCACCTTAACGATTTTTAAGTTGTTATAGTTCAGTAGTATTGAGTACATTCATATTGTACAAACATCAACACCTCCATTTCCAGAAATCTTTTTATCTTGCAAAACTGAAACTCTGTACTCATTAAATAACACCTAATCCCCCCCAGCTCCAGGCCCTGGCAACCACCATTCTTTCTAATTCTGAGTAATCTAGGTACCTTGTGTAAGTGGAATCAGGGAGCATTGTCTTTTCTGTGACTGACTTATTTCACTGAGCATAATGTCCTCAAGGTTATTCCATACTGGGCATTATCAGAATTTTCTTTCCTTCCCTTAACCTGAGTAATATTCCATTGTTTGTATATGCCACATTTTGCTTATTAATATATCCATCAACTCTCTGATTGCTTCTGCATTTCAGCTGTTGTGAATAATGCAGTCATGAACATAGGTATACGTATATACCCTTCAGGACCTTGCTTTCAATTCTTTTGGGTATGTACACAAAAGTAGAGTCACTGGATCATATGATAAGTCTATTTTTAATTTAAGGAACTACCACACTGTTTTCCTACACCATTCTACATTCCTACCAACAATGCACAGGAGTTCCAGTTTCTCCACATTTTCACCACCATTTGTTATTTTGTTTTTGTGACAGTAACCATCCGAATGGGTGTGAGGTGATATCTCACTGTGGATTTGATTTGCATCTCCCTAAGGGTTGGTGATGTTGAGCATCTTTTCAGTGTGCTTATTGGCTATTCATGTATATTCTTTGGAGAAATGTCTGTTCAAGTCCTTTGCCCATTTTTGAATTGGGTTGTTTATGTCTAAGTTTGTTTTTGTTGTAAAGTTTAAGGAGTTCTCTATGTATTCTGGATATGAATTCTTTATCACATATATGATTTTCAAATATTTTATTCCATTCTGTGGATTGCCTTTTCACTCTGTTGATAGTGTCTTTTGAGCAAAGAAAATTTTAATTTGTAGGAAGTCCAATTTGTCTATTTTTTTTTCTTTTGTTGCCTATATACAAGAAATCACTGCCAATTCAATGTTGAAAAACTTTTGTCCTATGTTTTCTTCTAAGAGTTTTAGAGTTTTAGCTTTCACAGTTAGGTCTTTGGCCATTTTGAGCAAATTTTTGTATATGGTGTGAAGTGTAACTGTATTCTTTCATCTGAAGATACCTGGTTTTCCTAGCACCATTTGTTGAAAAGACTTCCTTTTCCCCACTGAATGGTCTTGGAACTCTTGTCAAAAATCATTCTACCATATCTGTGAGGGTTTATATCTGAGCTCTCTGTTCTAGTGCATTGGTCTATATGAATGTCTGTATGCCAATACCACATTGTTGTGATTACTGTAGCTCTGTAGTAGGTTTTGAAATCAGGAGGCTGAGTTCTCTAAATTTGTTCTTATGAAAGATTATTTTCACAATTTTAGATCCCTTGAGACTCCTATGAATTTTAGAATAAATTTTTCTATTTCTGTAAAAAATGTCACTGGAATTTGAATAGGGATTGCATTGAATCTGTAGATAGCTTTGGATAATACTGACATTTAACAACAGTAAGTCTTCTAATCCATGAAGATGGATGTCTTTCAGTTAATTTATGTCTTTAATTTTTTCAGTAGTGCTTTGTAGTTTACACTGTACAAGTCCATCTCTTTTGTAAAGTTAATTCTTAAGTATTTTCTTTTTTGATGCTGTTGTAAATGGAATTGTTTTCTTAATTTCCTTTTCAGATTGTTTGTTGTTAGTATATAGAAATGCAGCTGATTTTTGTGTGCTGAGTTTTTATCCTGCTTCTTTGCTGAATTTATTAGTTCTGACTTTTTTGTGGAATCTTTAAGGCTTTCTACATATAAGATCACATCATCTGCACACACAGATAATTTTATTTCTTCTTTTCCAAGCTGAATACCTTTATCTCTTCTCATGTGATTGCTGTGGCTAGAACTTTCCATATTACATTGAATAAAAGTGGTGATAGTGGGCATCTGTTTTGTTCCTGACATTAGAGGAAACGCTTTCAGCTTTTCACAACTTTTCACATACTGGCTCTAAGTTTGTCATATATGGCCTTTATTATGTTGAAGCATGTTCCCTAACACTTTGTTGTGAGTTTTTATCAGAAATAGATGTTGAATTTTGTCAACATCTGCGTCTACTGAGACAATCATAATTTTTTTTATTTTGTTTTCTTAATGTGGTGGATTGATTTGTGAATATTTAAATATCTTTGCATCTTGGGAATAAATCCCACTTGATCATAATGTATAATACTTTTAATGTCTTTATCTGGGTTTTTATCAGGGTAATACTGTCCTGATAGAATGAGTTTAGAAGTGTTCCTTTGTCTTCAATTATTTGGAATAGTTTGAGAATGAAAGGTATTAACTAGTCTTTAAACGTTCGGTATAATCCACCTGTGAAACAGTGTGGTATGGGACTTTTGTTGGGAGTTTTTGGTCTTTTCACTGATTCAGTTTCATTACTAGTGATTGGTCAGTTCGGGTTTTCTGTCTTACCCTGATTCAGTCTTGGAAGACTGTATGTTTCTAGGAATTTATTTCTTCCAGGGTGTCCAGTTTGATGGCATATAATTGTTCGTAGTAATCTCTTACAATCCTTTGTATTTCTGTGATATCAGTTGTAACTTCTCTTTCATTTCTGCTTTTATTTGGGGCCTCTCTTTTCCTTGATGAGTCTACCTAAAAGGTTATTAATTTTGTTTATCCTTTCAAAGAACCAGCTCTTAGTTTCATTGCTCTTTTCTTCTGTTTTATTTTTAGTCTCTTATTTCATTTATTGCCACTCTGATCTTTATTTCCTTCCGTCTACTACCTTTGGCCTTTGTTCTTCTCTTTCTGGTTCCCTTAGGTGTAAGGTTAGATTGTTGATTTGAGATTTTTCTTGTTTCCTGGGCTGGGCCTGTATCACTGTCAAGTTCCCTCTTGGAGCTGCTTTCGCTGCATCTCATAGATTTCGGAATGTTGTTTTCATTTTCATTTGTCTTAAGGTTTTTGATTTTTTGATTTCCTCTTTGTTTCCTTCACTGACTCATTGGTTGTTTAGTAGCATGTTGGTTAGCCTCCATGGGTTTGTGTTTTTTCTAGTTTTCTTCCAGTAATTGATTTCTAGTTTCATCCTGTTCTGGTTGGAAAAAATATTTGATATGATTCCAACCTTACTGAGACTTATTTTGTGATCTGTCATGCTGTCTATCCTTGAGAATGTTACGTGTGTACTTGAAAAGAACGTGTACTCTGTTTTGGGGTGGAATATTTTATATCTATTAAGTCAGTCAGATCTAGTATGTTGTTTAAGGCCAATGTCTTTATTGATTTTCTGTCTGGATTATCTATCCATTGCTGTGCGCGGGGTGTTAAAGCCCACTACTGTTATTGTAGTACAGTCAATATCTCCCGTTATGTCTGCTAATATTTGCTTTATATATTTAGGTGCTCCTATGTTAAGTGGATGGATGTTTATTTACAAGGATCACATCCTCTTGTTGGACTGATCCCTTTATCATAATGTAATCCCTTTCTTTGTTTCTTGTTGCAGTCTTTGCTTTAAAGTATATTTTGTCTAATACAAGTATTGCTACTCCAGTTTCATTTCATTTCCATTTGCATGGAATACCTTTTTTCATCCCCTCACTTTAGTCTGTCTGTGTCCTTAGATCTGAAGTGAGTCCTTCGTAGGCAACACATAGATGGGTCACTTTTTTATCCATTCAGCTACTCTTATGTCCTTTGATTGGAGCATTTAGTCAATTTATGTTTAAAGTGGTTATTAATAGGTATGTACTCATTACTATTTTGTTGACTGTTTTCTGGTTGTTTTTACAGTTTTTCTCTTTTCCTTTCTTCTCTTGTTCTATTCTTTTGTAATTTGATGCTTTCCTTTAGTCTTATGCTTGTACTCCTCTTATTTTTTGTGTATCTCTTAGAGGTTTTTGATTTGCAATTAGCATGAGGTCCATACATAACAAGCTATGTATATAGCAGTCTATGTTAATATGATGGTCCCTTACGTTCAAGCACATTCTAAAAGCTCTACATTTCTACCCCCTCTGCCATATTTTTTCTTTTTTTTAATGTCCTGTTTTACATCTTTTAATTGTGTGTAGTGCTTAACTACGTATTGTAGATATAGATGATTTTACTACTTTTGTATTTAAATATTCATTAGCTTTGTAGGTGGTTGATCCACTACCTTTACTATATGTTTGTCTTTACCAGTGAGATTTTTTCATTCACAGTTTTCTTATTTGTAGTTATGGTCTTTTCTTTTTCTTTAACATTTCTTGTAAGGCCAGATTGGTGGTGATGAACTCCTTCAGCTTTTACTTGTCTCAAAAACTATTTATTGCTCCTTCAATTCTGACTGAAAATCTTGACAGGTAGAGTATTCTTTCAGTACTTTGAATACATAATGCCAGACTCTTCTGGCCTGTAATGCTCTGCTGAAAAATCAGTAGATAGTCTCACGGGGGTACCCTGTACATTGTTGTTGTTGTTGTTGTTGTTGTTGTTTTTATTATTTTCCTCTTGCTGCTTTTAAAATTCTCTCTGAATCTTTAACTTTTGACATTTTAATTATGTATCTTGGTGCAGGTTTCTTGGGGTTCATTGTGTATGAAACTCTGTGCTTTCTGAACTTTGAAGTCTGTTTCTTTCCCCTGGAAGTTTTCAGCCATTATTTTTTTCAAATAGGTTTTCTGTTCCTTTCTCTCTCTCTTCTTCTCTGCTCCCTATAATGCAAATGTTGATGTACTTGATATTCTCTCAGAAGTCCCTTGAACTATCCTCATATTTTAAAATTGTTTTTTTCTTTTTGCTGTTCCAACTGGGTGATTTCTACTATCCTGTCTTCTAGATCACTTTTGTTTTTTTGCATCCTCTGACCTGCTGTTGATTCCCTCTAGCATATTTTTCAGTTATTTTACTCGTCTGTTATGATTTGTGCTTTTTCATATTTTCTGTCTCTTTAAGTTCTCATTGAGTTCACCAATTCTTCTCCCAAGTTCAGCAAGCATCTTTATGATGTTTTTTTTTAACTTTTCATCTGGTAATTTAAAAAAATCTGTTTTATTTGGTTTTTTCCTGTGAGGTTTTGTCTTTTGGAAGGTATTCCTTTGTCTCCTTATTTTGCCTAACTCTGTTTCTACGTATTAAGTATATAAACTACATATCCTGGTCTTGAAAGAGTGGCCTTATATAGAAGCCGTCCTGTGGGGCACAGTGGTGCAATTCTCCCTGGTCACCAGAGCCAGGTGCTCTCTGGGTATCCTTTGTGTGGGCTGCATGCACCCTCTTATTGTGACTGGGCTGCAGACTGCTGTGGACTTCCTGGTAGGTGGGGCTCATCCCCAAACCACCTGTCTATGAGGCCTGACTATGAATGCTTTGGGCATGCCAGTGAGCAAGACTGGCCCCTCTCAAGTGACAGCTGCTTTGGAGGGACACTTGTGCTGGTTGCGGCCACCTGCCAAGTGGGGTAGGGCTGGCCCCCCCAGAGTGGGAGCCACTTTGGAGAGGTGTTGGTGGTGGCCAGCGGTACCTGTTAGGTGGGGCAGGGCAAGAGCTGCTTTGGAGAGGTGCCCATGCTGGCTAGGACCTCAGCCAGGTGAGGTGGAGTAGGAACCACTTTGGAAGGGCCAGCTGGGGTTGGTGGGTTGGGCAGGCTGGTTCTTGGGGAAAAACTAGGGCAGGGTGCAAAGTGTTAGCTAAGTTGATGAAGAGTGACAGAAATGGCACCCTCCAGTGCTGGGCCAGCTACATGGAAGGAGAGAAAATACAAATGGCATGCACCAGCGCTTCTGTCCCTGGAAAAAGCCCTACCAGATCCCTGCTCCTCCAGAACATGCCCTAAAATTAGTCAGTGACTCTTTTTGTTATATGACTTGGGTACTTTTCAATCTGCTGCCTTAGTTTGTGTATGAGCCCTTCAAGAGTAGAGTGTTGGCTTCCCACAGCCCTCTGCTCTCCCAGACATAAGCCCCACTGGTTTCCAAAGCTCGAAGCTATGGGTACTTGTCCTTGTGGTGCACATCCCCAGGACGGGGATCTCAAAGTGGGGCTCAGACCCTTTGCTGCTCAACCCTGGACCTCCAGGGTTGTGATACCCTTCCCACTTGTGAGTTGCCACACCTGGAGTATGGGTTCTGACTAGACTGTGTCTCTCTTCCTCTTCCTAGTCTTGATGTGGCCTTTTCTTTGTAGAAAATCTGTTCTGCTAATCTTCAGACTGTTTTGAGATATTGTTGTTCTATATGAGTTGTAATTTTGGTATGTCTGTGCGAGGAGGTGACCTCAGGATTTTTTAACTTTAGTATCTTGATCCGTAGATGATGATTGTTTGGTGGAATGTATTAAAAAAAAAAAACTTTTGACTGGAGAATTTAATCCATTTATACTTAAATTAATGATTGATAAGAAGGAATTTACTTTTTACTATTTGTTTTCTACTTGTCTTAATAGCTTTTTTGTCCTCATTTCCTACATTACTGTTTTCTTTTGTATTTAGTTGATTTTTGCAGTGAAATATATTTTTTTATTTCCTTTTGTGTATATTCTATAACTATTTTCCTTGTGGTTATCATGGGATTACATTTAACATCCTAAACTTATACACTCTAATTTTAATTTATACAAGCTTAACTTTTTTTCTTTTCTTTTTTTTAATGGAAGTACTGAGGATAGAACCCAGGACCTTGTGCATGTGAAGCATGTGCTCTACCACTGAGCTATACCCACCCCAGTAACTTTAATAACATAAAAATTCTCCTTCTGTACAACTCTATCCCCACCCCTTCCAGTTATTGATTTCACAAAACATCTTTATACACTGCATGTCCAAAACATATGCTAATAATTGTTTTCTATAACACATTAGTCTCCTAAGTCCTGTAGTAAACAAAATGTGGAGTTACTAACCAAAATTACATAATAATTGCTTTTAGACTAATACATTTTTTAATGTACTAGGCTCTTAAATCATATTGAAAACAGAAGTGGATTTACAAACCATTTTTACAATTTGCCTATGCATTTATCTTTACTGAGATCTTTATTTCTTTATAAGGCTTTGAGTTACTGTCTAGTGTTCTTTCACTTCAACATGCAGGATTCCATTTAGCATTATCTGAAGGTCAAGTCTAATGCTAATGAGTTCTCTTATATTTTATTTATCTAGGAATATCTTAATTTCTCCCTTGCTTTTGAAGGACAGTTTTTTTCCAGGTACAGAGTTTTTGGTTTACAGATTCTTTTTCTTTTCCTTTTAGCAGTTTGAATATGTTGTCCTGCTGCCTTCTAGCTACCAAAGTTTCTGATGAGAAATATGTTGGTATTCTTATTGAGGTCCCTTGTGTGTTAGGAGTCACCTCTCTTGCTGCTTTCAAGTTTGTCGTTGGATATTGATAGTTTGATTGTAATGTGTCCTGGTGTGGGTGTCTTTGAATGCATCCTCTTTGGAGTTCCCTGAGATTCTTGGATGTTTATATTCATGTCTTTCATCAAATTGGGAAGTTTTTGGCCATTACTTCAAATAATCTCTCTGCTGCTTTCTCTTTCTTTACTCCTCTTGGAACGCCCCCACTGTGTTGATTCAGTTGATGATGTCCTACGAATTCCTTAGGCTGTGTTCCTTTGAAGAATTTTTTTGTTCTTCAGACTTGATAATTTAAATTATCCTATCATCAGTTTCACTGATTCGTTCACTGCCTGCTCAAATCTACCTATGAATCCCTCTAGTGAATTTTTTATTTCAATTATTTTAATTTTTAGCTCTAGAATTTCTTTTTGGTTTTCTTTAGGTTTTATACTCTTTATGGGTATTTCTAGTTAGTCCATACATTATTTTGTTGACTTTTTCCATGTCTTCTTTTAGTTCTTCAAGTGCTTTAAAAAAGTTATTTTTAAGTCTGTGAGGTGCTCATCTGATCTTTCTCTGGGACAATTTCTGTTGGTTTATTTTTTGTCCTTTGAATGGGACATACTTTCTTGTTTCTTTGTATGCTCTGTAATTTCTGTTGAAAACTGTACACTTGAATCTAAAGTCATGGTGATTCTGGAAATTAGATTCTTTTCCTTCCTATGGTTTGCTGGGTTTTGTTTTGTTTCATTTAGCCTTTTTAAAAAGGTTGATTGCTGTAGATGATCTCTGTGCTGATGATCAGCCTGAGATATAAACTTACAGTTTTGTCAGGTCTTCTCTGAGCCTGTGCCCTTCCCTGAGCATGCACATTGACTTTCTGATTTCCCCTGTGTATGCAAATGCTTTTGAATATCCTAGTCTTTAATGTCAGGCTTCCAGAAGGGGGGGGGGGGAAGAAGGCTGCCATTCTTTTAAATCCTCTGTAAATCACTTCAGCTGGAGAGGGAGGGTTTTGTAACAATAGGGGAGGGAGCTGCAACAGAGTTGTCTGCCTCTGCTGCTTCTGATCATGGAGGTGCAGATGCAATCAGCAGTCAGAATGCAGATCTCCAATATTTGTATAATAGAATCCTTATTACCTACCCTGGTTCCTGCAGGCTGTTCCAGGTACACATACCCAGCTGTCTGCCCTGAGGTTGATGGCAGGGAGGGGATAGCTAGCCTCTTCTGAGATAAGAGCTGAAATTGATGGAATTTCACTACAATTTACTGTCCAAGTCTTCCCCTGGAAACTACAAACCTTCAGAAGGCTCCAGAGTTACATTAGACAGATCCTGCTAGTACCTTTGCCTAGGTAGAGAGACAAATTACTGGTGCTTTCCTCTCAGCCATTTTCCCAGAATCCTCCCTTCCATCTGTTGCCCTTTTTAGGGGCAAATTTAGCAGAATCTATTGAATTGCCTTATCTTTGATCCAGAAACTCGACTATTACAAACTAGTCCTATAGAAAATATTCACAAGCATATACTCACACACAAAGTTATACGTACAAAGAAAGTTCCCTGCTAGCAATGTTTATAATAATGACAAGTGGGAAATAATCTAAATCTAAATGTTCATCAATAGGGGATGGTTAAATATATATTATATATATGATAAATTATATTATATAATGATATACTTATAATACATTAAAATATATGATGTATACATGCACTGCAATACTGGGTATTGATGAAAAGACTGGGATAGATAAAATGGACTGGCATCAAAAGATCCTAAATTCTAATACTTGAAAAAAATCAAGTTATAGAAAAGTGTATTTAGTATGAGTCCATTTGTGTATGAAAAAAATCCATATATATGAATAGTAAATTAAAAGTTCTGAAAGAATAAACAAATATTTATCAATAATTGTTATCTCTAGGAGAGGCATGGGAACGGAGAGAGTGGAAAAGAAAACTAACCTTTTTATTCCATATACTTATGTACTATTTGACTCTTTTACAAGGAGCATGTATTCCTGTAGTACAGATCCACTTTTAATATTTTCATGTTTCTGTATAGTCAGGACGTACTACTGAAAAGAATTTTCTGGAAACTTTGGTTAAAAATTATTGTATGCCAAATAAGTCTTGGAAGTTGAAGATTATGTATTGTTTTAGAGGGATTTAAAGTCTTCTCTCTCCTAGAGCCAATTATTTACATCCCATGGTGGTGAAGGTAAGCTGGAGATTTCTTCTCCTCTTCCTAGAGATCAGTTTACATTCTAGAGCAAAAAGCAAATGCCCTTCTTTCTCTCTCTCTCTTTTTCCTTGTGGAGGGGAGGAGGGTCACATGTGTTAGTAGCTCCTATATAAGCTCCAAGTTTCAAAATATCAGTGTTAACTCTTCTGTAATGCACACCCTGCTGCATGTGCAAGTACATCTGACTCAGTATATTCACCATGTGACAAGTTGTGGCATGGGAGACTGATGCAAGATGTTCTTTGAGAAAATAAAAGGTCTCATCCCTGATTTACAGATTTTTTGTTTCTGGAAATGGGTGTGTGTATGTATTTGTATAACTTTGCAAGTTAACTTGTTAGCTTTCAAATAGGAAAATATCTCATACTCTTCAGTTTTAGACTCAACACCAGGCACAGTGAGTTGAGCTGTCTGGTGCATTCTGCCACTCCACAGATTAAGGATGGGAGCCCACAGTCATGGACTATCAGGGATGGACTACTAGTAGGGGTGGGAAATGCTGCGATTTTATCTCTGAGGCAGCCCTGGAATGAACACCTGGATTGTGTGCTCTGGTGAGGGGGTAAGGCACTTCTGCTACAATAGGGGTCCCAAAAAAGTGGAGGAGACCTGAGCTGACTGACATACAACAGGATCCCATCTGGATTTGTAGAAGGGGATTAGTCTGACTTCTGTCTGACACCACCTCAGCCTTTTCCAAGAGAAAGAAAATTAAGATCATTTTAGAAAAAGGAATTTGCAGCTCTGAGTGTATGCAGACCAAAGTGCTTACTGAGCTCTCTTCCAGGCTGCTCTGAGAACACACCCAAGACAACACTCTTCAGCCCTCCCCCTCAACTCTAAAGGAAATTCTTATGTTGACATTTCAGTTTTCTAGAATGGTCATCTCAGGACCCTCTATTTCTTGGCAGTCTTTGTCTTATACTAAGAATACCCCTTGGAGAGTACAATCCTAGGACAGCGGGCAAAGAAGGGACTATAGAAAACACCTTCATTGTGGACATGAACCAACTGATGCTCTGAGGAGTTTGAAGCCCACTATCTTCTGATAACCACTTTTCTGTTGATGGACCCATTCTTTTTGTTGTTCATTATTTCAAGATATATATTTTTTTGTCACATGGGTTTGGTCTTAATCATTTTGCATCTCTAAGGTCACTTTTCCTTAAGATTTGTTTTGTGCTTATTATAATGACCCTTATCGATAGGCTCTAGTTAATTTCCTCCCATGATTTGCTTTTTCAAGATTCTGTTACATTTCAGCACTGTCAATAGAACTTTCTCTAATGATGGACATGTTCTATAATCTGCATTGTCCAATATGATAGCCATTAGCAACACTGGGCTATTGAGCACTTCAAATGTGACTTGTAAGATGGAGAAAATTTTTAGTACTATTTGATCTTAATTCAGTCAATGTGGGTAGTGGCTACTGTGTTGGAGAGCAAAGTTCTACACAATTACTAACTTTCTTCCTTGCTCAACCACTTCTAGGCTAAAAAGTGTCAGCTCATAGATAATTTGGATAAGAAAGCTATCTTGACAGCCTGCTATCATGGCCTAGGCTGCTCCAAAGACTCTGTTGTATTTGCTTTTTCTAAGGCAGAAGTGACTTGGCAGCTTTACAGCAGGATGTAATCAGCTGAAGACTGAGAACATCTGGGCCATGAGAAGCGTGGGAAGATCAGAACAGTGATGTAAGAGGATGATTTTGGATGGCCTTGTGTTGCCTCATGAATGTAAGAACAAGATAAAATGCACTGGAAAGAGAGGTAATGGATGAAATGCAAAGAAAATACACACAGTGGATGGAAAATCTGAATGGATACTAAGCCTAATGTCTTATGAATACTGCCTGTGCCCCAAGAATTGTACTCAGCCTTGTATGTGCACTATTTCATTTAATCTTTGCAACAACTCCATGAGGTGGACATTATTATATTCCCCCTTTTACAGATAAAGAAACAAAATGTCACACAGCTACAAAGAGGAGGATCCAAGACCCCAAATCAGGCCTACCTGCGTCCAGAGCCCTGCATCTAGGAGATGGAGGTCGTAATTCCAGCTCTATTATTACCTTGTTATGTGATCTTTTGCAAATAATCTCACCTCTCTGGACTTTATTTGTAAAATACAGAGGTTGGGTTGAATGGTTTCTAAGTTCTCATTTAACTTTGAGATCCTAAAACTCTGATACTCAAATAGCCCCGAATTTCCTTGAAGATGTCAACATATCAGATGTTACCAAAAAGAAAAAAAAAATGTGATGGCCTGCATTTCTTCTGTTATGTTTCCCTCTCTCTCTTTTGTTCTATGAGCCACAAAAGGATTTGATTTGGATAGCAATAACATTCCCAGGTTTTTTCTGTGGGTCAAACATTAAAAAGGATAGCTTACTATTCTAAAAATGTCAAAGAGACGATTTCTTTTGAAACATATGAACACACACATGATCCCAGTGATACCTTGCCAGCAGCGGAAAATGTCATAAACTGGTCTCCTGCAGTGGGAGTTCACTACTGAGGAGGGCTTTCCGTGGGGACAAGGAGTGGTGGTCAGGCTCTCGGAGGATTTTTTGAAAAAGCGCATTCAACAGCACACTGAAACTATGCTATCTGGAAAAATGTGTGGTGAGGAGGCATTGTGTTTTGCTAATATTAAGTAAACCTCTATGAAAATTGCTTAGCTGGTGAAGAGTATATGGAAGCAGTGACTGCGTGGGGAGAGGGGAAGAGGTAAAGTATCAAAGGAGGAAAATGAGGGGTGGTATTTTATAGAGAGGGTGCAAAAGCAAGTTTTCTTCAGCATTAAGGTTATTATTTCCTTTCTATATTAGTTTAATTAAAATAAATAATGTGTATTGTAAAAAGTCAAACTATATAGAAATTTATAAAGAAAAAAGATTCTTGTCCATAAAAACCCATACATGATACACATAACCAATTTATTATTATAAACAGCTACATAATATTCTATAGCATGCATATATAACCATTCCCATATTGGTGGACATTCATTTTCTAAGATATTTTATGTGTATTGAAAAAAAAGGATGAGAAAAGTCAGTCTTATATTTATATGTGATATTGAAACTTGAAGACTTGGGCAGATAGGGGGCCGAAAGCTGGATTAGGCAGTTCCAAGGATTATGCAGCCAGGACTGCCTTAAAGATAGACAGATCATATGGCAGAAACTGAGTAAAGTCCTAAAATCATAAAGTCATAGGATGAGATAGCCGAAAGGGACTTAAAATAACTAAGCCCAGTCTTCTAATTTTACCAACAAGGAAACTGAGGCCCAGGGAGGTTGTCTTCCCCAGGGTCACATAACTTGTAAAGTGTCACAGTCCTGATGGAAGTCTCATGGCTCTGGACTAGAATTCTTTAAAAGAAAAAAGTAATAAAAGGACATTATAAGTCCACCTATGATCAGATGCTGGACTGTTTCTTCTTCGGAGTGGTTTTAGCTATATGCAGGCAGGTTTTAAAGTCCTACAGAGCTTGGTCCCCATCCTTGCTATATTCTAAAAACACTTTCCCATTTACTCTATACATAAACGTATCATTTTTGCACTAATTCAAGCAAAGACCGAACTTCCTCTACTCCCCCTCTACTAGCTGGGGAGGCAGTAGAGTGTACGGATTAATTCCAACCCCTGCTCTACTTCTTTCTAGTTGCATGACCTTGGGTAAGTTTAACTGATGTCTTTAAGCTTCAATTTTCCTATCTCTAATAGGGGAGAATAAAATTCTGCCTTATATCATCATTAAGAGGATTAAAATAGATAATACAGGTAAAGTGATGATCAAATAATAAGTAAACCTCAGTCATCGCTGCATTACGTTAAACACTGTGCTAGGTCCAGAGATAAGCAACGAACAAGATACACACAAAGTGCCAATTAAGTGCCAATTCTTAAAGGGCTGATCATATACTTGCAGTTCTCTAAAGTAAACGTACACTTTCACTGGTCTGTACCGTTCTACAAGGTAATACTCCTTTTGTTTGATAGCACTTCTATCTTTCAAGACCCAATGGAAATCCCACCTCTTCTATGAATCCTTTCCAGATTACCTCAACTGAAAGTCATATCTCTTTACTTACATTCCTATAATCCCATAGAGCATGATTTTATAATATTTTCACCATCTTCCTTGTGTCAGAATTATGTATGTACATCTTCTTTAATCTTTGTAGTCAGTGCTCATTTGGTAATTGGTAGACTCAATTCTATCAGCAACCTTGTAATGCATTATTATTACGTTGATAATAATTTAACAGATGTAAAAACTAGGGCTCAAAAGTATGAATTCAGATACCTAAAGCCTACCAGATAGTAAGTAGTAAAATCAGGACTAGAATGAAGGTCTTTAGCAACTCTAGAAATGGACTTCTCTTGACTTACTTCAACTTGGACAAGTCGCTCAACTAAAGTGTCTTTATTACCAAGTGAACAAGAAAAATGTGAACATGTAGTAGAGAAATACAGGGTACAACTGGATACTGCGAAAACACCTAACAAAATATTTTCCCTTACGTACAGACTGCCCACTATGTGTGAGACATAAGTGATCGATTTGACTGTTAGCTAGTTGGCCAGCCAGTGGCAGAACAGGGAGCATATACTTGTGTCTCCTGAAACTAAATCTAATTATCATTCCAATATAACACACTTGTCCTTTGGCATTGGCTACCTCATATCCAGCATCCATCTCCAGCCTTTGAATCAAAATGGAATTCATATGCATTGCCCATGTTATTTTTGTTTGGATGGTTATTTAGAAGTACAAGAAATTGGTTAAAAGAATGAACTGATAAATCATCAGAATAACTAGTTTACCACTAAAACATACCATATCTCACCTCTTAACCCTCAATATTCTTGCCTTACAAGTCTCTTTTATTTACAGTGAAATGTTATAAAGGATTTCTTGACAAAAAGCAAATCAGATATTTTTAGTGTATGTCATTAATGTCCTATAAATCAGTATTTCAGGTCTAATATCTTTTCTATTGACAAAGTATGTACTATACTGGAAATTTTTCACGTTAAAATACATAAATATCTAAAATAAAGTACTCCTACCTTTTCTGAACCTTTTTCAGGGCCAGATTCTGTTTGGCAGATACATTTCAGAACTGGTTTGTTCCCCACCCACACCCCTTTCTCTTTCTCCATAATTATTATTTTAAAAGTACTTGCTTCCACCACTCTATTTCCTCTTCCTACTTTTTAAATATTTTCTTTAAAAATGCAGAACTAAGATGTACCTTGCTTAGCTGGATATGCACTTATAGTATAGAATAAAGAAGTCACAGCAAACTAGATGCACCTAAAATGGAGATCCTGAAGCATGCCATCTGTGCCACGAAAATACTGCCTGAGGTTAGCAATTTCCTGCTGTACTGAGTGTTCAGTGCAAATCAGATATGCACTATAGATGACAGAGGTGAGGAATGAATTAAGGAAAATGAGGATATGTACTCCATCCCATGGAGTTGGCTCTCTGGGGATAAAAATTTACATGCTACAAAAAAGCAAACACAAATGAGGTACAGATGGTACACTAAGGATAATGACTCACGTACAACGAAATTGTTAGAGTAAGATGATTCAAGGGATAATTATAAATGTTAGCACACTTAACCTCATGTTACAGATGAGGAAACTGGTTCAAGGCCTTTCCCTTGGATATAAAGCTAGCAAGTGGTATAACCAGGATTCAACCCAAGGTCTAACTCTAAATACTCCTATGATCATCACTTTAATACAGTAAAATTTGATTATATTTAATAAAGTGTGTCCTGTGCTTTGTTTTGAGTGAGATGCTAAAAAGGGAAGCATCCTTTGATTTATATTATGGAAGATGTTGGGCACTGGATCTGTATAGAGGTGGTATAATTTATGAATTAGGTGGGAGTTTATCTTCAATGTCCTATACAATTCTGGAGTTTTTATCATACTAAGCTTTACACTAGATGAAACAGCTTAGGCCCTTGAGAAGAGAAAGGCCTGGAGCACTGACCCAGATTTCTTGCTTCACCACTGCCACCTGCACGTCTTACAATCTCACCTGGACCCAGGTTAACACCAATGTTTGGTCACCCAGGCCTGATAACCCCAGGCGGGAAGCACACTAGACATTTTTTCTTTTGCTCATGACTAGCCCAAGGTACTCCCTATGCTCAGAGAGCCTCAACTTTTCCAAATTACATCAAAAGAAATAATTCGATAAGCAAGAAGAGACAAGTTCAGAGTGCAGCTGTTAACCATCTTGTTTTAAAATGAAGCCCCACCTGCCTTAGCAACAAACATGCTCATCACAAGTCATTCTCAGATCTCTGATCTATGAGAAGGCTCACAACTCCACCTGTGAACTCCCCAGACATAAACATATCATATCAGATGATTAATAACATGGAATTTCCACCCCAGTAAAAACTGCCTCCTCCTTTTATCAATTGGTCAGGTCAGATCAGACACCAAAGAGTGTTCTCAGATCTAACCAAACACAGAAGCTTGCTTTAGTTGTATGGAAATGGAAATGGTAATGGAAAATGGTTAAAGAAATATTTTCCAAGCTTCAGACCTATTCAAGAACAACACCTCTAACTCTTTTTTTTTTTTTTAAGTGCATAGGTTTGTTCAAAGTCAGGCTGTTACATGACCTCAAAGCAAGGACAGTTCATTTTCCAATGAAAATAGGCTTTTATATTTGTGGAACTATGAGATTCAACAATACCTTAAAGCTCACTCAGCCCACTCTCCCTCCCATAGCAAAAGCATTTTCTAAAGCACTAAAGATGACTGGGACCACCAGCAGTTCAAATTATAAAATTATTTCAATAATACAGCAAATAACCAGATTTAGCAAAAGCTGTCCTTTTGACATTTGTATCTCAAATCTTCAAAAAAAAAAACTGTAATCACACATGTTTGTATATAAATACATATTATCATATATATGTATATGAATATGTATATATATATATGTATGTATTGCTTTTTGTATTATATATAGTATTGCTTTTTGTTGTTAAGTTTTACATAAATGGTATTGAGGGACTGTATTATCTATTTGCAACTTGATTTTTTTCACTAAACATTATGCTTTTTTCCCAGATTTGTCCAGGTTAACACATACTGTGAAATACTTCACTTAAGTAACTATTTAGTATTTTATTATATGGATATATCTAGAGTGACTATATAATTTATTATCCAAGGCAAGCCTCTTTTGAAAATTAAAATAGGCTCAATTAATAATTACACCAATATAATAGAAATATCTTAGGACTATCCCAGGCAAATCAGGAGGTCAGGTCACCATTTATGCTACCATTTATATGCATTGCTATTGACTGACATTTGGTTTCTTTCCAATTATCAAGCAGTATAAATAGTGATGCACTGAATATCTTCAAACATGTTTCCTGGTGCACAAGTGCCAGAGTTTTCTCTAACATTATAGTGTAAAGTTCTGAACCATAGATATGCATATTTTCACTTTACTACATATTGACATACTGTTTTGCAAATTTATATTCCCACTAGTTATGCTTAGGACTTAGGCATTTCCCCATATTTTCATCAATACTTAAAGAAGCACCTGAGAGGTGGCATTTCATTATTGTTTTGATTGACATTTCTCTGATTAACAGTGAGATTACACAACCTTCCGTATGTTAAATGGCCATTTAGATTTCCTCTTCTGGTAAACAGCTGTCATTTTTGTGTCATATTTGGGTTAATCTCAGATAAACAAAATATGGCTATTTGTTTTTAATCCTACTTAAAAATTTCTTTTAGGTGAGTTTAGACAACTTATATTTCCTGTAATTGTAACTCACTACCTGTTTTTTTCTTGATCAACCCTATAAGGGCTTATCAATTTTATTAACCTTTTAAAGCAATTAGATGTCAGTGATATACAAATTTGGTAATTAGTGGTATCTTAACATGAATCTTTCAATCCATGAACATGGACTACCTTTCCATTTATTTGGACCTCAGCAATGTTGTTACCTTTGTGCCCGGTATTTACTTTTGATGCTATTGTATATGGTATTTTATAATCCATTTTCAAATTGCTGATAGGATATAGAAGTATAATTGATTTCTGTATATTTATCTTACATCAATTAATTTACCATTAATGTCCTTGCTAAATAAACTCATTAATTCAAACTGTAGATTTAGAGATTTTTCAAGTACAAAACATCATCATTTATGAATAAAAGCAATTTTGCTTCTTCCTTTCCAACCTTTATATCTTTTATTTCTTTTTCTTCTCTTATTACATTGGAGTACAATAGTGAATGAAAGGAGTGAAAACAGATACTCTTGCTTTGTTTTTGACATCACAGGAAACAATGTCACAACATTGACTATGCTATCTGTAGCGTTTTTGTAGATGGCCATTATCAGATTAAAATTCTCTTTTATTCCTAGTTTGCTGAGAGTTTCTAACATAAACATGTGTTTAGTTTTATCAAATGCTTTGCATATACTGAGATAAACAAGTTTTTCTTATATTACTGGTTTTTGATTAACAGCCTGGTGAGTTTGAGCCCTGAAATACTATATGAGATTCAGTTTTACCCTGAAGAGATTTCAAATGTATCTTTTGAGACTCCTGCCTCATGTAGTTTCAAAACATAGCAATAATCTTGAGTCTTCCACTCTGATGGAACTTCATCTCCTAGGGCCTCCAAGACAATGGAGATTTCACTCCAATTTTTAAAAGTTTGCAGCCCATCTTCCTAGCCTCCTCTGCTGTTCCAGACCTCAGGAAATGTCCTGTTGGGTATACTGGTCATGTGTTTCAATCCTTTTGAAAGTGTAGAGTGGCAAGTTTCAACTCAGGAGGAGAATACATTATGTGGGAAGGTATCATTATCAGACAATGCAGAGTTAATACTGACTAATGCCTTGCCCATAAAATCTGTATCTTTAAGCCAGAGAAAGGAGAGGAGAGGCTGAAGGATGCCAGTCCAGGTACTAGATTAATTTAAATGCCACTGTAGCTCCAGCACTTGATTCTAATTGTCTCCTCCTGAACACTCAATACCTTCATTCATGCTCGATGGCCCCAGGGACTCAGAACTGCCCACTGTCCCCATGAAAGGAAATGAAAAATCGACTGATGCTAAACAGACCTCCTTCAGCAACTACAGCCATCTAATCTAAGCACTGTATCCTGCAGTGTGATTAATGATTTTTCTTTCCCCTTTACATTTAAGAGCAATGTGTTCTAGAAAGGAATGGAGAGAAATAGAATGAAGGATGATGAGGAAGAGAGAGGGCAGAGATGCAAAAGTGAAAAAAGGAAAAAACTATGTGAGGAGGAGAGGAGGGAAGACAACACTTTCTCAGTATGAAACAGAATTAGCCAGAGCTGTGTATTTTCTCTTAATATAAAGGATTTCCATCTCCACTCTACATAAGAATGTCATTATCTAAATGATATACTCTACTGTAAACTATAGAGAAGGGAAAATTAAAAGAAGTTCTGTATCCCACTACAATATTCTATTAAGTCATCTATTCTTGACTTCAAAAAAATTAAGTTCCATCATCACTCTCTATAATTATACATTAACAGTTTTAAGAATTTAAATACATTGGGAATTGAGGGCTGTTTGGCACACTGATGTTCTTTCTCTTTCTGCTTCCTCCTGGCCTCCTATATCATTGTGTGTAAATATATATATACACACACACATGCACATACACATGTATTATATTGCATGATATATGTCACATATATATGATACATGTCATATCTATATTCACCCATCTCTAGCTATCTCTGTATAAATATACATGAGATTGTCAATAAATGAGATGATAGGTATTACATAGTTGATTTTCCAGATCTGACTGCCTAGGCCATTGTCTGCTTTCTCCTTCACTTCCCCAAATGTGTTAAGTGGCTCTACAACATGAAAAAAACTGCCACGGACTTTTATACATTATGAAGGCCGGTATTTTTTCATCAGTCCCAGCCTAGGTTAAAGATACAAAGGCTATTTCCCTTCTTCATTTTCAGTACCTACTCTGGACTTTCACGTATTGGTTTCTCAATAGTTTTCCATAATACTGTAGATCCCTTGTTAATATGGGCCCCACGTACTGGGGTCTGAAGGCTGAGTCAGAAATGACTACTGGAGAGCATTTTGCAGATGAACTTGGTGCAAAGGAAGGGGGAAGGTACTCAGGGGTATTGTACATGATTAAAGTTTGAAGCAGCCAACAGCCAAAAATCAAACACTAGTGCACATGAGAAACAAGCAAGTTTGCTTGGCTGGGGCAGAAAGTAATTGTGGGTTAAAGAGCAATCATAAATAAGAAAAAGAATGCTGAGGGATGTTGATGGAAAATCTTAAAGACCAGTATGAAGCATTTGTATTTGATTAAAAAGAAAAAGACAACAGAAATCCATGTATATTTCTGAGAGCCTATATCAATAGATCAAAGATGAGATTCATACTTACCAGTCAAAGCACTGGAGTGTAACTTGATCAAAATGTTTGAGAAGGAAGAGCCTACTGTATATAGGGCAGACAGAAGGGGCAGGCAGCTGGCAAGGGGGATGATTTGTAATATTCTAGGTGTCATATGAGTAGAGAAAGCTCAGACTAGAATATAGACTAGAAAGAGTTAGAAAGGATGACTCTGAAAGGTTTTTCAGATAAAGAAGTAGGGGGACTTAGACACACACACTAGTCATGGGGGTACTGGAGGAAGTAACCTGTAACACTCCAGGTGGTGTGCCAGGAGAATAGGATGGTAGAATGCCATTGATGGGGATGGAATGCTGGGAAGGAATGAGGGTCCTGTCTAGGCTGCAGTATGAGTTTCCTTGCCACCTCTTTATTAATGCAGGTTTTATGACACAGGTGTAATAATTAATCCAAATGGTTAGCAGATGTGGCTATCCATCTTTGGGCATACTGGTCTCCAAACAGTCTCCCAATCAGCAAATTCTCAAGCAAGGCCAAAGAAAATTAAAGAAAATAAATTCTGTTGAGATATTTATGGAGGCCACCTGGATTGAAATTTGACAGCTAAGAACTTGCCTGGATGCCAGGCAACCAAGGAAAGGTCAGAGCCCCTGGAGCAATAGGGCTTGGGGAGCCAAAGAACAGAAATGGGGGGTGGTGTTCAGTCACATTCAATCTCAAAAAGGTTAAAAATGGAGTTTTACTTTTCAGAAAGAAACATTGCTTAAGTCTTTCCCTGCATGCTCTGGAGAAACCTGCCTTGTCTCTTGACAAGGGTCCCACCATTTCCTTGAATTGCACTCTCTAGCTGAACCAATTCATCAGTGAAGGTTTTGTTTACATATACAGGTCACCTCCTCTACTGCTTCTATCACTTCTTTGATTCGTACTCTTAAATTATTACCTCCCGATATAGACAGTTTCTAACTAGTCTCCCTGCCTTCAATCGTCATAGCAATGGTTCTAAATTACAACTTTGATCATATTGTTTGCTTGTTTTAAACTTTTATTACTTTCTTTTTGCCCATGGAATAAAATCTAAATACCTTTGCCTGTTATTAAAGTCTCTACATAAGTTAGATTCAATTTATCTTTCTAGTCTCACTGCATACTACCAGTACCTCTTCTACATGAGCCTTTTGCTTCAGATAAACTTTTAGTCTATATCCTTCAAAATAATTCTTGCCCCTCCTTTGCTGCATATACACCGTTTGAATGCTGGGAAACTTCTCCTTTTATTTTTCTCTACACCTGTTCAAAACCACAATTTCACATTTTAAGGGCCAACTCATAGCCTACTTCCATTCTGTCATAAATTACATCTTAACATATTTAAAAGAATGTAGTTATAGGAAGTATTCTTTGAAAGTAATAGAATTAAATTAGGAACCAATACAAAAAGATAACAGAAAAGTCTCTAACCACTTGAAAGTCAAACAACATACTTCTAAATAACCCATGAGTCAAGAAGAAAACCTCAAAAGAAATTCTAAATGTTTGAACTTAATGAAATTAAAAATACATCATATATAAATTTGTGGGACACAGCTAAAACAGTGCTTACAGGAAAATGTATAGCATTAAAAGCTTTTATTAGAAAATAAGAAAGACCTCAAATCAAACTAAGTTTCCACCTGAAGAAACGAGAAAAGAAGTGTAAATTCAAAGCAAGCAGAGGAAAACAGAAAAATAACAGAAAAAAATCAATGAAGCCAAAGTCTGATTCTCCAAAAAGAATAATAAATTGATAAACTTCTAGCAAAAATAAGAACACAAATTACTATCATGAGTAAAAGATGGATATCACCATACACTCCACAGACATTTAAAAATCCTAAAAACAAATTTATGTACATAAATTCAACAGCATACAAGAAATGGATCAGTTCCTCAAAAACCACTACATTAGTTTTCTGTTGTTGTGTAACAAACTACAGAAACCTAGCAGCAAAAAACGATATTTATTATTTGGCTGGGTCCTCTGCTTGGGGTCTCATGGGGCTTCAAAGTGTTTGGGGTTGGTCTCAGCCTACTGATAGCAACACTATAAGCTACAAATGCCTGAGGGTGCTCGCCTGCGTCTGTACTACTTGTGATGAGCTCTCATGGACATTTCATTCATTCTCATCGTCATTCCGTTCCTCAAATGAGGAAGAATATGCTTCCACACTCATTCAAGCTATTGCCAGAATTCACTTCCTTACAGCTGCAGGACTGACAGCTCTGGTTTTTTGATGACTGTTGGTTAGAGGCCACCTTTGGATTGGAGAAGCCACTGCAGTTCCTTGCCACGCTGACTTCTTCAACATGGACACTTACATAATTCAATCCATAAGAAGAGTCTCTAGAAAAAGCCTGCTAAGATGAAGCCACACAACAATGTAATCACAGGACTGACAACCTTTGCCACATAACATAAGTTAATTATTGGAATGACATCTCATCACCTTTACCATACTCTACTGGTTAGACAGAAGACACTGGTGCTGCCCACACTTGGACTGGATTACATAATGGGGTGAACACAAGAAGGCAGGCAGCACTGGGGGCCACCCTATGGTCTGTATGACACAACTATAAGCTACTAAAACTCACTCAAGATGGAATCACCTAAATAGTCCTTTTTAAAAACAGAATTGGTAGTTTAAAATCTTTTAACAGAAACCTCCAGGCCCAGGTGATTTCACTGTGGAACATTATCAAACACCGATATCAAACATTCATTAAAAAAAAACCTGTCAGCAAATTACTAACAGAAGGAACTTGCTCAATCTGAGAACATCTACCAAAAAACCCTACAGCTAATATGATAATTAATGATGGAAGACAATGATTTTCCACTATGATCAGGAAAAAGTTAGGGATGCCTGTTCTCACTACTACTCAGCATTATACTGGAAGTCCTAGCCAATGCACTAAGGCAAGAAAACTAAATCAAAAGACATTCAGATTGGAAATAAAGAAATATAAATGCCCTTATTCCTAAACAACATGACTGTCTTAATGGAAAATCCAAAGATTCTATCAAAAATAAAACCTAGAATTAATAAGTGAGTTTTGCAAAGTGTTATTTCTTCATTCTAAAATAAACAAATTAGAAAATTAAATGTTAAAAAAATGCCCTACAATAGCTCAAAAAAAATCTGAAATACTTAGGTATAAAATCTAACAATGCACAGGATCTGTTTGCTAATCACCACAAAACACTAAACAAGAGAGATTTTAAAAGACCTAATTAAATGGAAAGTTATACTGTATTCTTGGATTGGAAGATTCACCATGGTAAAGAGGTTAGTTCCTTCCAAATTTATCTATAGATTTAACACAATTACAATAAAAATCCTAGCAGGATTTTTGTAGATATAAACAAGCAAATCCTAAAGTGTATGTGGAAAGAAGACACTAGAACAGCTGAAATAATTTGCAAGAAGAAGAATAAAGTTTGAAGAATTATACTACCTAATTTTAAGACTTATTGTAAAGGTATAATAATAAGGGCAGTATCATACTAGCAAAGGGACAGACACATAGATCAATGGAAGAAGACAGAGGGTCCAGAAATGGACCCACACAGATGTGACCATTTTATTTTTGACCAAAGTACAAAAACAAATAGAAAAGACAGTTTTACAACAAATAGTTTAGAAACTGCACATCCATATGCAAAAAATAGACCTCAGCCTGTACCTCATATCTTAAAGAAGAACTAAGGCAAGGTGAATAACAGATCTAAGTGTAAAACTGTAAGACTTTTAGAAGAAAACACAGGAGATAATCTTCATATCCAAGAATTAGGTAAAGAGTTCTTAGACATGACACATAACAAGATACATGAAGAAAAAAACTGATAAATTGGAAACTCAAAATTTAAAACTTTTGCTCTGCCAAATATCCTGTTAAAAGAATAAAAAGACAAGTTACAGGCTAGGACAAATATTTACAAATCATGTATTTGAAAAAAGGACTTGGATTCAGAATATATAAAGGAATCTCAACACTCAATAATAAGGAGACAAACTTGGACATATCTTTCAAAGGAGAATATATGGATGACAATAGTTACATACATAAAAAGATGTTCAACATCATTAGCCATCAGGGAAACTGCAAACTAAAATCATAATGAAATACCACTATTCATCTATTAGAATGGCTAAAAAACCCCCAAAAAACAAAACTGATGGCACCAAGTCAGTACTAGTAACAATGCAGGACAACTGAAACTCTCATACATTTTTGGTAGGAATGCAGTAGGGTACAACCATCCTGGAGACAATTTGGCAGTTTCTCATAAAGTTAAACAAATGACCCAGCAATCCCACTCATGGGATTACCCTAGAGAAATGAAGATTTATGCTCACACAAAAACCTATGCAAGATTGTTTATACCAATTCGATTCATAATAATCAAATAAAACAATCCAAATGTCCTTCAACAGGTAGATGGATAAACAAACTTTAGTACATCTGTACAGTGGAATACTAGTCAGAAATGAGAATGAACTATTTATATAAGCAACAATGTGGCTGAATCGACAAGGAATTATACTGAGTGGAAGAAGTCATTTTCTAAAGGTTATATACTATGTATGGTTCCATTTTATGACATTCTCTGAAAGACGAAACTATAGTTAGTCTACTGAGGACAGACCAATGGTTGTTGGAGGCTAGGGGTGGAACGAGTTTAATACTCTTTAGGAGTAACATGACAGAGCTTTTTTGGAGGTAATGGAACTGTTCTGTGCTCTGATGGTGGTGATTACCTGAATCTACACGTGTAGTAAGATTCAAAGAACTACCCCCCCCCCAATAAAAATCAATTTGACTATATTATAATTTTTTAAAAAAGTAATGCTGTATTTGGAGTGTGATGACAGTTCTTCACATTGGCAATCAAGGAGTTGACTTAAAAAGTTGATATTTGAGCAGAAGGCCTGAAAGATGACAAGTTTTCAAAAAGAAGGTCTAACTATCAGCTTCAGTTAAGAAGTGATGCATATAGTAGTTTTCCAATAAATGTTCCTTGGATGATAACAAATTGATGGATTAGTGAATTCTAATGTCTTTTAGAAACCATGACTTTGTGTAACATTAATAGCATAGATTTCATACATGTTAGCAGTGCCATGAGGGAACAGAATGTACCTTTCCTGTAAGTTCCTACTTTCTCTATATATCCAGATGACTCTGGCAAGGAATAAAACAGAATTTTAGAACACGGTCCTAGGAAATAGAAGAAAAAAAAAAAAAAAAAAAAAGCCTCTATATCATACCAAACAGGATAAAACCTGAAAAAGTTGGATGTTTATAAACATCTTGCAAATACATAGGAAGCACACAACAAATACCTGCAACTCTGTAGATACAGCCCAGTGTACAGTGGCTGGGAAGAGACGATGTAATTATAGTCTTTGCACAAACGAGCCTAAAGGAGGTTGATTTAACTGTATTCCATACTCAGCTAAATAAGATAAATGTGGATTCAGCCATCACCCGTGTCCCAAATCCATATTCCATTACCCTTTCCCAAGAGTTCAGAACCTAAAAATACTCATTTACCCAAACATGGCCTTTATTCATTCACCTATACAGGCCCAATCTTGTGTTCAATAAACTAAATGCCCCATCAGGCTGAAAGTATTCAACTGAGCTTAAGAACTTAGTTTCTACAGAACACAAATGGTACAAGTCCTTGGAAAGGCCATTACCCTAGAGAAATGAAGACTTATGTTCACACAGATACATCCTTGCTTTTCATGAGAAAGAACAGATTTACTATTTTACTCCTCTCTTCCTCCTTGTTTAATGTTCTTTTCTAGTTAAGAGAATTCATTTCAGGGTCTGTCTGGTGATTTGAGAAATATAATTATCTTTGCATTTTAAAGAGAAAAACAACAACACAGTTTTTCTTCTTCCTTAGAAGACAGTAGAAGATCCTAAGAGAAAAAGGAATGGGAAGGAGTGTGGATAAATAATTGTGCCTGCATTTG
This sequence comes from Camelus ferus, assembly GCF_009834535.1. Lineage (NCBI taxonomy): Eukaryota > Metazoa > Chordata > Mammalia > Artiodactyla > Camelidae > Camelus > Camelus ferus. Next base: position 58,708,721 of record NC_045704.1, read on the forward strand.
AATTTGAGTACAAGCGTACACTATGAAGTACCAGGGAAACACATAGGAGTGTTTATGTGGGAATCGCCTCCATTTATTCATTCATTCCACATGTAAGTATCAAACAACTGCTGTGTACAATTATTCTCAATGTTAGGCTAAGTAGGCTGATGGTAATCAACAAATAATAGGGTATTTGAACTTACTGACTAAAATTATGCCAAAAAAACCCACTCTCATATCCATCTCTGCTTATAGAAATGCTCTCTCACTATATTTGGGGAAAGTGAGTGAGACTCTCCTTCTATGGACCCAAGCCTACTGGGGATGCTTAGGTGAGAGAGAGAGAGCTCAGAAAGCCAGAGCTCAGGGATCCTATGAGTATATCCTTTTCCTTTTAGGAATGAAAAAACTGAAGCTGACAATGGGAACTTGGTCAGGGTCACACAGCCTGTTACTAGTAGAACCATATGAAAAACCAGGTCTCTTAAGTGATGTCCATTGCTTTTCTTTTTCCCCTCTGATCCACCTTATAGCACATTTCAAGGAGGCAGAGAAAAATATATCCCTGCAAAGAATTTAGCTCTCTTAGCCTGAGGTCAAATTTGAGTTGGTTTCTCTCTTCCTGCACTTCACCTTGCTCAAAGACTTTGGTGGTCTTTTTTTTTTCACTGATTTTTTTTTTTTTTTAAGTCTTCAATTATCGTGTAAGTCTCCAAGGGTTGGCCTGGCCTGGTTTACATGGATCATTGTGCCTTGGTATGCCCCTACTCAGCAATCCCTGCCCTATGAAACATGTCTTCTTGCAAATCCCAATGCAAACTGCCTTTTCTAACTTTTGTCTTACCTCTAGGCATCTGTTATTATTTACCACTCAATTATCTGGCTATTTGTCTACTTCAGAATGCATTTTAGAACTAGTGTGTCTGACACTGATCTGTAAGTGGAACAGCCTGGACTCTATAGGCGGAGGACTACATTACTTGACTGGATATTGGCAACAACAAAACAAGCCTACACTTTCTTGAATATCCATTCGAGTGGAACTGGAAGGCAAATCTGAGGATTCCAAGGAGAACAGAGAAGCCTGTCAAAAATTGCAAGTTGGGCGTACACAAAAACAACGCAACCTAACAGGCTTTGCAAAACTCCAGAACACCTTCAAAGAAGCTCCCTAAATATATTTGAAGAAAGACAAATACAATGGTTATGTTGATGCTCAGGAATAAAAACAAAGTAGCAGAGCAGCTGAATGACAGCTTGACATTCTTGGTATTTACTGGAAAAGTTTTTAGCAAAATTTGCAGTCCTTTGTTCCTTTTATTTTCTACCTGAAGGGCGTAAATTGATTTGCTGCTTCATCTTGGCCTCTCCTGTTATATTTGAGTTTCTGCTCTAATCACTGGGCCATCCACTTTCAACCTCTCCAAATTTTGTTAACATATCTCATTCATTATCTCTTTTCACATTTATTCATGGTTATGAGTTTAAGCTTAAGAGAATTCCATTACTATCATTATACTGGGTCTCAAGAGGAGGCAAAAGCAAAATGGGGAAGTTTTGTTAGCCCTCTACAGTGTAAAGCTGATTCTATTATATCCTACCAAAATATTTTGATTTCGTGGAATTTTTATTTTATAGAAATAGAAATAACAGCTCTAAAATTCATATGGAAGCATGAAAAAGTAGTTTCCAATTGTCCTCTTGATTTCTACAAAAATTTTAATGAAACTACAGAAAACATGAAACAAAAAATTGTTGATGTACTGTCAAAATACAAACTAGACATTGCTCATCTATCTGCATACTTGGCAGACAGTGCAAATGTAGATTTTGGCAAATTCCACTCAGTCTAACTTTTTTCTGAAGAAAATGAAAATATTTTACGCTGCTAAAAAAGGAAATGATTTGCTTACAAGTGATACTGAGACTTTCATAATAAAAGGTTTTGGCCATTTTGAAGTTTCCGTAAAGTGTGCAGAAGCACTTAATGAGATATTTGACTTTGTGGAAGGTGGAGATAGCCTTCTTAGACATGTGCCTACAACATGGCTATCATTGTTGCCAGCCATGGAAAAGATGTTACAATGTTGGCTTGAAGTAAAATCATATTTCAAAGTGTGGGATAAGAATAATATTCTTATCTAATTTAGGAATAAACTGAGGATGAGAATGGAGAAAATAATTACAGTAAAACAGAAATTCATATGCTGTTTTTCCAAAATTGTCAGATGATCTTTGAAGAGGCCATGAAGAGTCTAGAAAAGGATGAACTAACTGCACCCGACTTGTTTGTGTTACATAGGTTGTGACAAAAATTCATACTGTTGGAAATAAAACTGCTTTAGATCTAAAAAAATAAAGTCACCATAAAAGGACCGTCAAATTAAATAGAACATTTTCAATTTCTTTGCTAAAACTGTACTTATTTTGAATTCAACTTAGATTTCGTAAGTTCAAATAACTTCTGTGCTTTAAAACAATTTTCTTTAAAAAAGAGAGCTTTCATTTATGATGACAGTCAGTGTGCTTCAGCGTGTTTAAAAATGAAGGACCTTTTAGATGCAAATAGTGCATTAGTTTTCTATTGCTGCATAACATTACCACAAACTTGGTGGCTTCAAGCAACACTCATTTATTGTCTCACGGTTCTGTAGATCAGACATCAAGCACATATTGTTGGGTCCTCTGCTCAGTCTCACAAGTCTGAAATCAAGGTACCAGCCAGGCCATGGTTATCCAAACTCACAGGTCTCTACCTTCTTGATGTCTATTCTCTGGGGACTGCTCTCAGCTCCTATGAGTGGCCAGCTGTCATATGCCAATGTGGCCCTCTCTGCAACACAGCAATTTACTTCTTCATGACGTAGGAAAGTGTCTCTCTCACTTTGAATCTTGGCCTACCAGAATGTCCCAGTCCCTTTAAAGTGCTTCCCTGATTAAGTCAGGCCCACCAAGGATAATTTTCCTTCTGATTAACTCACAGTTAAATGACTTGGGGCCTTACTTAAATTTGCAAATTCCTTTCACTTTTGTCATATAACATAATTATAGAAGTGAACTACATAGTAGTCAAGGTGAGGGGTTTATAAATAGCATATACACAAGGGGATAGAAATCTTAGGAACCACAAATACACTATATGATGGATTTATAGATGTAGAGGACCTAATTGACAGACAATTGTTCTACCAAAACAAGTTAATGGATACAAAGAAAGTGGATGTAACATTTTTGGAGAGCTGGAAACTAATTCCTAAAAATCTAAAAATTTGCGGTTGTTAATAAGGAAAGCTCTACATATGCCATCCAACAAGTATTCTTGAGATGACATGTAGATTGATGTCATCACACTGACACGGAGAATCAGTGCAATGTGAGCTTGATAAGAGCACAGCTGCAAATCAAAGTACATTTTACATCTGACTTTATTAAACTTTACCACCACGTAAAAGAAGACTGTCCTAAGGCCGAAGGAAGTTCAAAGAAAAATTAGAAAAGAAAGCATAAAGAGTACATGGCGTTAACTATGATATTAAAAAATAAAAGTTATTAACTCCAGGAAAATAAAAATTGGTCAAGAATGGAAATAAAAGCATTGTCTTCTTTTTTAGCTTACTTGTGAATACTATTTTAACAGTCCTAGTACCAAATAATAAGCTCTTTTATGAGAACTGAGGAAGGCAAATATATCCACATCAGGGAAGAAGATATGAGAGGTAATCTTCATTTTTCAGTGTGAAAAGCCAGTGGAAGACTACACCTAAAACTGAAAAACCAATAAATGGCAATATAAGGATGGTAATTAGAAATCTGGAGTCCAACATAGGGAACAGATGAAAGAGTTGAAAGGGATCACCACTGGATGTAATATACTGGGAGAAACGGGGACAAGGTACCTCTTTTCTCTTATAAGCCTTAGTGCCGTTTGATTTTTTTTTCAAAGAATGCATATTGATAAAAATAAAAACTAAAGAAAGAAACTAAAGTATTTCTTTAGAGACACTGACAGTCAGAACAAGTCTGTTTGGAAAGAACAGATGTTAATGGATTATCTACAGATATTAATTATTAATGTATTAACATTAACAGATGTTAATACATTATCTCACTCAATTCTCAGTTCATTCTATAAGATGTGGTATTTCCTACTCAAGAAATCAAAACTGAAGAGAATAATTACAGTGGCCAAAGTCACACAATTATTAAGTGGAATTCAGGTTTCAAACTCAGATCTTTATAACAAACTTTTTTTTTGAGGGGGGAGGTCTAGGTTTATTTATTTTTTGGAGGAGGTACTGGGGATTGAACCCAGGACCTCCTGCATGCTAAGCATGTGCTCTACCACTTGAGCTACACCCTCTCCTAAACTTAGATCTTTAAAGTAGGTAGAAGGATGAATACAACATTCAAAGGGAAAGCTGACATTTTAGATATAACATGAAACATTCACAGAATTTGAACATGTGGAAACATGAAGGAAGAGTATTTCAAGCATAGTGAATAGCTCTAAAAGGCCAGAATTGAAAAGTGAAGAAGGATCACAGGCAAAGGACCTAACTGACTAAAAGAGTGGGAGATGAAATTCCAGGCTAGGTATAGAATTTCTTAACAATGTTTATCATTTTAGGCCATATTCATTTTTTCTGTTGTATTTTATTTATTTATTAATATTGAAATGTAGTTGACACACAATATTCAGCTACTTTCAGGTATACTACATAGTGATTTGGTATTTGCATACATTATGAAATGATCACCAGATAGAGAAAGACAAGTATCGTATGATGTTGCTTATATGTGGAATATAAAAAAAATACAAACTTTATTTACAAACCAGAAATAGACTCAGGGACATAAGGGGGAAAGTGGAGGTTACGATGGGACAGATTAGGAGTTTGGGATTAACAGATACACATTACTATATATAAAGTAGAAGAACAAGAAGGACCTACGGTATAGCACAGGAAACCATATTCAATTTCTTTTAATGAGCTGTAATGGAAAAGAATCTGAAAATATATATGTATATGTATAACTGAATCACTTTGCTGTACATCTGAAAATAACATTGTAAATCAACTACACATCATGGTAAGTCTAGCAACCAACTGTCCCCATACAAAGTTATTTCAATATTGTTGACCATATTCCTTATTCTCTATATTACATCCCCATGACTATTTTTCTGCCTCTTAACCCTTCACCTATTTCACCTACCTACCCTCCTTCCCCTCTGGCAACCACCCATTCTCTGTATCTATGTCTGTTTTGGTTTTTTTGTTTTTTAGATTCCACATATAAGTGAGATCATATGGTAAATCTGTCTCTGACTTATTTCAGCTTTATACCCTCTAGATCCAACCAAATTGTTGCAAATGGCAAAATTTAATTTTTTATGGATGAGTAATATTCCACTGTATATGTATCCCACATCATCTTTATCCTTTCATCTATCAACAGATACTTAGTTCACTTCAACATCATGGCTACAACATAGGAGTGTATATATCTTTTCAAATTACTGTTTTTGTTTTCTACAGGTAAAAACACAGAAGTGAAGTTGCCGGTTCATATGGCAGTTCTATTGTTAATTATTTTGATAAAACTCCATACTTTTTTTCCATAGTGGTTGCACCAATTTAGAATCCCACCAACAATGAATGCACCAGGGCTCTTTTCTCCACATCCACACCAACACTTGTTATTTGCTGTATTTTTGATATAGCCATTTGACAGGTGTGAGATATCTCATTGTGATTTTCATTTCCCTGATGATTAATGATGTTGAGCATCTTTTCATGAGTCTGTTGGCCATTTGTATGCCATTTTTGCAAAAATGTTTATTCAGGTCCTCTGCTCATTTTTAATCTGGTTGTTTATTTAATTTTGTGTTTTATCAGTTCTTTGTATATCTTGGATGTTAATTACTTGTCAGATATACCATTTGCAAATATTTTATTCCACTCACTAGGTTGCCTTTTCAATTTGTTGATAGTCGTATTCATTGTGAAAAAGCTCGTTAGTTTGATGTAGTTCCATTTGTTTATTTTTGTTTTTGTTTACTATGCTTGAGGAGCAAAATAAAACAATATTGTGAAGACTGATGTCAGAGGGTATACTGCCTATGTTTTCTTCCAGGAATATTATGCTTTGCCTATGCTTTCTTCTAAGAGGTTTACACTGTCTTGTCTTATGATTAAGTCTTTAAGCCATTTTGAGTTTATTTTTGTGTATGGTATGAGGGAGTATTCTAACTTCATGGATTTACATGCAGCTGTCCAGTTATCTCAACACCATTTGCTGAAGAGACTGTCTTTACTCCACTGTATATTCTTACATCCTTTGTCAACAATTAATTGGCCAGAAGTCTGTGGGTTTATTTCTTGGCTCTCTTTTCTGTTTCATTGATCCATATGTCTGTTTTTGTGCCAATATCATGCTGTTTTGATTACTGCAGCTTTTTAGAATTGTCTGAAGTCTGGGAAGGTTATCTTTTCAGGTTCATTCTTTTTCTTCAGTATTGCTTTGGCATTTCTGGGTCTTTTGTCATTCCATGTAAATTTTAGGATTATTCATTCCTGTTCTGTGAAAAATATCCTAGGTAATTTGCATTAAATCTACAGATTGCTGGCGGTGGTATGGCCATTTTAACAATATTAATTCTTCTAATCCAAGAGCATGAATATCTTGCCATTTCTATAAATCATCTTTAATTTCCTTAATCAGTGTCTTGTAGTTTTCTGCATATAAGTCTTTACCTCCTTGGTCAGCTTTATTCCTAAGTATTTTATTTTTTTGATGCTATTTTAAAAGGGACTTTTTTTTTTTTTACTTTCCTTTTCTGATATTTATTGTTATTGTAAAGAAATGCAACAGATTTCTCTATAACTCTTACCAAAGTGGGTATACAGGAAATATATCTCAACATAATAAAAGCTATTTGTGACAAACCTACAGCCAACATAATAGTCAATGGTGAAAAACTGAAAGACTTCCCTCTAAAATCTTGAACAAGGATGCCCACTCTCACTGCCTCTATTCAACTAGTACTGGAAGTTCTAGCTATAGCAATCAGACAGGAAAAAAGAAATAAAAGTATCCAAATAGTAAGAGAAGAGGTAAAACTGTCACTATATGAGGATGACATGATACTACATATAGAAGATCCTTAAGACTCCACACAAAAACCTCTAGAGGTGATAAACAAATTCAATGAGGTAACAGGATTCAAGACTAACACACAGAAATCTGCTGTAGCTCTTTTTTGTTCCTTCCTTTCTCTTTTGATTTCATCCCTTGTATTTTGGTGACTATATTTAGTGTTATATTTGGATTCTTTGTCTTTTTTATATGTATCTATTATAGGTTTTTGGTTTGTGGTTACTATGTGGTTCATATATCAACCTATATGTAAATATATAAATAAATAAATAAATAAATAAATAAATAAATAAATAAATAAATAAAAATATGAACTTAAATATATATATATTTAAGTTCATAATCTTAGTTCAAATGCATTCTAATAACCTTGAATCTCCCTATTTAATGTTTTAATGTCTTTTTTATATGTATCTATTATAGGTTTTTGGTTTGTGGTTACTATGTGGTTCATATATCAACCTATATGTAAATATATAAATAAATAAATAAATAAATAAATAAATAAATAAATAAATAAATAAATAAATAAAAATATGAACTTAAATATATATATATTTAAGTTCATAATCTTAGTTCAAATGCATTCTAATAAACTTGAATCTCCCTATTTAATGTTTTTGGTGTCATATTTTACATCTTTTGTTCTGTGTATCCCTTAATTGTGGACGTAGATGATTTTACTACTCTTGTCTTTTAAATTTTCTGCGGGCTTTTTAAATGGCTGACCTGCTACCTTTATTGTTATGTTTGCCTTTACCAGTGAGATTTTACCTTTCATAATTTTTATATTTCCAGTCATGGCCTCTTATTTTCCACTTAGTTAAGTCCCTTTAACATTTCTTTTAAAGCTGGTTTAATGCTACTGAACTCTTTTAGCTTTGCTTATCTGTAAAACTCTATCTCTTGTGTCAAATCTGAATGATAACTTTGGTGGGTAGAGTATTCTTGCTTGTAGGTTTTTTCCTTTCATCACTTTAAATATATTATGACACTTCCTTCTGGTCTGCAAATTTTCTGCTGAAAATTCAGCTAATGCTCTTATAGAAATTCCTTTTTATGTGACTAGTTGCTTTTCTCTAGAAGCTTTTAAGATTCTCTCTGTATTTTAATTTGCTATTTTAATTTTAATGTATCTTGGTGTAGACCTCTTTGGGTTTCTCTTGTTTGGGATTCTCCATGAATCCTGGACCTGAATGCCTGTTTTCCTTTTCAGGTTAGGTAATTTTTCAGATATTATTTCTTAAATAAATTCTGTGCCCCTTTTCTCTCTTCTCCTTCTGGGACTCCTATATTGCAAATATTCTTATACTTGATGTAGTCCCATAGGTCTCTTAAACTATCCTAATTTCTTTTAACTCTTTATTTTTTCTGTTCAGCTTGGGTGATTGTCACTACTTTATCTTCCAGATTGTTGGTCTATTCCTCTGTGTCATCTAACCTACTCTTGATTCCTTTTGGTGTATTTTTTACTTCATTTATTATATTCTTCAGCTCTGTCTGGTTCTTCTTTATATTTTCTAACTCATTTTATAATTCTCACTGTGCTCAGCCATTCTCTCTTGAGTTCTGTGAACCTCTTTGGGATCACTACCTTGAACTCTTTATATTAGAGTATCTCCAGTTTGCTTATTAGTTCTTTTTCTAAGGTTTTGTCTTGTTTCTTCAACTGTTTGGAATGTATTCCTCTGTCTCCTCATTTTGCCTAATTCTCTATGTTTATTTCTATGTATTAGGTCAGTTAGTTACATTTCTTTGTCTTTGAGAAGTGGCCTTATATAGGAGTATCCTATGGGGTCCAGCAGCTTGTTCCCCTCTGGTCACTAGAGCTGTATAATCTAGTGATTCCCCCTAAGTGAGATGCTTGCTCACCATCTGTTGTGATAGGGCCAAGTACTGTTCTTATGCTGATGCGCTGGTATAACCCCTGGCCCTAATGGCTGCGAAGTGCTGCCTCATGTGATGGTTGTGGGTCCAGTGGAGGGCAGGGGTAAGCTCTGCATATGTTTGGCTGTGCAGCCTGAGGGGAACAGGGCTGCTGTCAGTGCACTGGTTGACAGGGCCAGGTTCCTGAGTGGCTGGGATTGCAGCCTGGGGGGTACAGGGCTGATGCTGACATGCTGGTGTGTGGGAACCCCCAAGCACAGATAGACTGGGAGGAAGATTCCATAGTGGTGCTGGCCAATGCTGGTGTCACCATGGTAGAATGAGATCCCCAAAATGATTGTTCCCTGTGTCTCCATCCCCAGGAGGAGCCCCAATTGCCTCCTCCTGTAACCGAGCAGGATGCTATGGGGCCATCTTGGGACAGACCTCTCCCTCATATCCTCTGCTTCAGCTCCTCTCTGAAGTACCTAGATTGTAGTATCTTATGTGTATTTCCTGGGTTGTTTTACACATGCTAAAACTGCCACCAAATGGAAGAAATCAACTGCTTGATGACCATGAGCACATAGCCCCCAGACCTACTGATGCTTAAGGATTGACAATGTTAACCCCTGTGACACCACTGTTACCACACCATTAACCAGTCAGAACTGTGCATGAGCTGACCACATACCTTGAGATGCCCCTTGCCTTTTTTTTTTTAACAATTTTATTGATTTATAATCATTTTACAATGTTGTGTCAAATTCCAGTGTAGAGCACAATTTTTCAGTTATACATGAACATATACATATATTCATTGTCACATTTTTTTCTCTGTGAGCTACCATAAGATCTTACATATATTTCCCTGTGCAATACAGTATAATCTTGTTTATCTATTCTACAATTTTGAAATCCCGTCTATCCCTTCCCACCCTCTGCCCCCTTGGCAACCACAAGTTTGTATTCTATGTCTATGAATCTATTACTGTTTTGTATTTATGCTTTGTTGTTGTTTTTTGGTTTTTTTTTTTTTTTTAGATTCCACATATGAGCGATCTCATATGGTATTTTTCTTTCTCTTTCTGGCTTACTTCACTTAGAATGACATTCTCCAGGAGCATCCATGTTGCTGCAAATGGCATTATGTTGTCGGTTTTTATGGCTCAATAGTATTCCATTGTATAAATATACCACTTCTTTATCCAGTCATCTGTTGATGGACATTTAGGCTGTTTCCATGTCTTGGCTATTGTAAATAGTGCTGCTATGAACATTGGGGTGCAGGTGTCATTTTGAAGTAGGGTTCCTTTTGGATATATGCCCAGGAGCAGGAGTCCTGGGTCATACGGTAAGTCTACTCCTAGTCTTTTGAGGAATCTCCATACTGTTTTCCACAGTGGCTGCACCAAACTGCATTCCCACCAGCAGTGTAGGAAGGTTCCCTTTTCTCCATAACCTCTCCAGCATTTGTCATTTGTGGATTTTTGAATGATGGCCATTCTGACTGGTGTGAGGTGATACCTCATTGTAGTTTTGATTTGCATTTCTCTGATAATTAGTGATATTGAGCATTTTTTCATGTGCTTATTGATCATTTGTATGTCTTCCTTGGAGAATTGCTTGTTTAGGTCTTCTGCCCATTTTTGGATTGGGTGGTTTGTTTCTTATTAAGTCGTATGAGCTGCTTATATATTTTGGAGATCAAGCCTTTGTCGGTTTCATTTGCAAAAATTTTCTTCCATTCTGTAGGCTGTCTTTTTGTTTTACTTACGGTTTCCTTTACTGTGCAGAAGCTTGAAAGTTTCATTAGGTCCCATTTGTTTATTCTAGCTTTTATTTCTATTGCTTGAGTAGATTGTTCTACGAGAACATTTTTGAGATGTATGTCAGATAATGTTTTGCCTGTATTTTTTCTAGGAGGTTTATTGTGTCTTGTCTTATGTTTAAGTCTTCGATCCATTTTGAGTTTATTTTTGTGTATGGTGTAAGGGAGTGTTCTAGCTTTATTGCTTTACATGCTGCTGTCCAGTTTTCCCAACAGCATCTGTTGAAGAGACTGTCTTTATCCCATTGTAGATTGTTGCCTCCTTTGTCGAAGATTAGTTGACCAAAAGTTTGTAGGTTCATTTCTGGGCTCTCTATTCTGTTCCATTGGTCTATATGTCTGTTTTTGTACCAATACCATGCTGTCTTGATGACTGTAGCTCTATAGTATTGTCTGAAGTCTGGGAGAGTTATTTCTCCAGCCTCTTTCTTTCTCTTCAGTAATGCTTTGGCAATTCTAGGTCTTTGATGGTTCCATATAAATTTTATTGATTTGTTCTAGTTCTGTGAAATATGTCCTGGGTAATTGGATAGGGATTGCATTAAATCTGTAGATTGCCTTGGGCAGTGTGACCATTTTAACAATACTGATTCTTCCAGTCCAAGAGCATGGGATATCTTTCCATTTTTTAAAATCTTCTTTAATTTCCTTTATCAATGGTTTATAGTTTTCTGTGTATAATTCTTTCATCTCCTTGGTTAGATTTATTCCTAGGTATTTTATTACTTTGGGTGCTATTTTAAAGGGGATTGTTTCCTTACTTTCTTTTTCTGTTGATTCATCATTAGAATCAACAGAAATGCAACTGATTTTTGAACGTTAATCTTGTAACTTGCTGCCTTGCTGCATTCTTCGATCAGCTCTAGTAGTTTTTGTGTGGACCTTTTAGGGTTTTCTATATATAGTAACATGTCGTTGGCATTAGTGACACTTTTACCTCTTCTTTTCCAATTTGGATCCCTTTTATTTCTCTCTCTTGCCTGGTTGCTGTGGCTAGGACTTCCAAGACTATATTGAATAGGAGTGGTGATAGTGGGCATCCTTGTCTTGTCCCAGATTTTAGTGGGAAGCGTTTAGTTTTTCACCGTTGAGTACTATGCTGGCTGTAGGTTTGTCATATATAGCTTTTATTATGTTGAGATATGTTCCCTCTATACCCACTTTCATGAGAGTTTTTATCATAAATGGGTGTTGAATTTTATCAAATGCTTTTTCTGCATCTATTGAGATGATCATGTGGTTTTTGTCCTTTGTCTTGTTGATGTGATGTATTACATTGATTGATTTGCATATGTTGAACCACCCTTGTGTCCCTGGGATGAACCCCACTTGATCATGATGTATCTTTTTTATGTGTTGTTGGATTCTATTTGCCAAAATTTTGGTGAGGATTTTGGCATCTAAGTTCATCAGTGATATTGGTCTATAATTCTCTTTTTTGGTAGTGTCTTTGCCTGGTTTTGGTATCAGGGTGATGGTGGCTTCATAGAATGAGTTTGGGAGTATTCCCTCCTTTTCAGTCTTCTGGAAGAGTTTGAGAAGGACTGGTATGAGTTCTTCTTTGCCTTTAAAAATGCATTGCAAAGACAGTAACTAAAGTAAAAAGTACACTAGGAGGAATCAACAGTAGATGAGATATCTGATACAGAGGAATGAATCAGCAAACTGGAAGACAGAGTAGAAGACATCACCCAAGCTGAAGAGAAAAAAGGTAAAAAATGACAATGAGATATCACTTCACATCTGTCAGAAGGGCTATTATCAAAAAGATAAATAATAACTGCTGATGAGGACGTGGAGAAAAGGGAACTCTCATGCACTGTTGATGGAAATGAAAATAGGCGCAGCCACTATGGAAAACAGCATTATTTACAATAGCCAAGATATGAAAGCAGCCTAAGTGTCCATCAGCAGGTGAACAAATAACACACACACACACACACACACACACACACACACAGTGGAATATTACTCAGCCATAAAAAGCATAAAATGCTGCCATTTGCCACAACGCAGATAAACCTAGGGGTTATTATGCTAAATTGAAATAAGCCAGACATAGAAAGACAAATACTGTATGATTTAACTCACATGTGGAATCTGATAAAACAAAACAAACAAGCATAACAAAATGAAAACAGACTCATAGATACCAAGAACAAACAGGTGATTTCCAGAGGGGAGGGAATCAGGGAGTGAGTGAAATAGACGAGGGAGATTAAGAGGTTAAGAAAAAAGAAAAGAAAAAGAATACATTGCTGGGGTGGGAAGGAATAAATTGTGAGACTGAGATTTGCAGACACTAACTACTATATGTAAGATAGATAAACAACAAGTTTCTACTGTATAGCACAGGGAACTATATTCAATATCTTGTAGTAACTTATGGTTAAAAAGAATATGAAAATGAATATATGTATGTTCCTATATGACTGAAGTATTGTGCTGTACACCAGAAATTGACACAACATTGTAAACTGAGTATAATAAAAATATTTTTTTAAAAATGTGTTGCTGAAACCCATCAGGGAGTTCGGATGTTCTGAGCACTAGTTGCACCAGACTCCTTGTATGGCACCCTGCAATAAATGCTGTACTCTCCTTCACCACAACCTGGTATCAGTAGATTGGCTTAACTTCAAACAGACTGCCTCTCTAGGAGGCTCTCTAAGATCAGCAAATGGGTCTGACCCATGCTCCTTTCAAACTACTGCCTCTGTGTGAGGACTCAGAGCATGTGGGATTTTGTGTGTGCCATTTAAGAATGGAGTATCTGTTTCCTATAGCCTCCTGGCTTTCCTGAATGGAAGCCTAGCTGGCTGTCCAAGGCAAATGTTCTGGGAGGCTTGTCTTTCTGATGCAGGTCCCCAGGCAGGAGAGCCCAAAGTGGGCTCTGTGATTGTGATAATCCTTCCATTTGTGGATCAGGTGAGGGTCCTGACTATGCTGCATCTCTGCCTCTTCTACATGTTTCATTGTGGTTCCTTTTTTGTATCTTTAATTGTGAAAAATATTTTCTGCTAGTCTCCAAGTTGTTTTCCTAGATGGTTGCCCTGTAAGGAATTGTAATTTTTGTGTGCCCATGGAAGGAAGTGAGTTCAGGGTCTTCCTACTCTGTCATCTTGGCCACACTCCCCATTTTTCTACTTTAAATTTCTTGTTTCCCAGCCTTGTTTTTAATTCCTCATATGGACACAAACCTGGGCACATATAGTACTAACTGTGCTTATCTGGAGGGAAATAGAAACAAGAGCACTAATATCTCCCATACACAGAAACATATCCATAAATATGTACCATTAGCAAAAACGTACACATTTCTTATCTCATTTGATTATCATAACAAACCTCAAGGCGGGAGATCAGTTATTGTTGTTATTACATGTATTCCATAGAAGACAAACTGCTACTAAGAGGTTAATACAGAGATTTAAGGTTATACAGTTGGTAAGTGATACAGCCTGGGTTTGAACTCATGTCTTTTGATTCCCAATCGCAGTGTTGTCTCCATTATCACACACTATCTCCCCCTCTAAACTCTGCAAATTCTTTTATATTCTTGCTCAATACCACCAAGTAAACTAAAGAAGAGGAACAACACCTTGCTGCTGAGCAAGGTGGGATAGTTCAAACACTGACTTACAAATTCTATCCCTAAGCCTGTTCTTACTTGATCAGTCTGAAGCCAGGCCAGTGACAGATACAAAACAGCTATTCAACTTGTTTTAAAAATTCAGCAAAATGCAGACCAAGCAACTAGAAAATTATATTTTGCAGTTGTCAAACATCTTCTCAAGGCTGAACATCTGGATGAACAATCATCCAGATGTTTTCAAATGGCTAGACACTTTGCAACATAACTACCAAATATATAATCGATTGCTGTGCAAACATCCAGATGTTTCAAACTTCAAATGTAGGCTTTAAGTAATTATGGATAAGTTACCTCCTTCCTGTCTTCCACCTGTAATATTCAACCACTCTCCTAAGATGCCTAAATATGGTGAGGTCCATTGAGAATCTTCACACCCTCAGATATGAAAAGGATTAATTTTCCAGCTGGATATTCATATGGTCAAAATAATGTATTACTCACCATCATAGGATGGGTTGTGAACAATCCTAAATTTCATTTGTAATTAATTAACACTGGCCTGCCCATCGGAACATGGGGGCTGATTTTGTTTTCCAATTTTTTTCCTGTTCAAATAGTATCTATTTTTTGCCTTGCAAATAATGATATTCTTCTAAAAGTTAGATCCTGTCTTCTGTGCTTTAGCAATAAAAGAGCACACAAAAAACAGGAGGACAGATAAACCATATATCAAGCCACATCCTTCACAGGCTTCTGCACAACTCCTGCCTTTCCCAGAAAAAAATCAACTGCCATTTTTCTTATTATGTCCCTGTAGGGAGTTTCTTGGCCTCTAACATCAATTAATTCATTAATTTATTCTTTCATTGAAGATTGAATCCCAATGAATAAAATACTGTACAAGATAAGGTAAATAGTAAAAAAAAAAAAAAAAAAAAAAAAAAAAAAAAGAGGCAGTTGTAGTAAATAGTAAAAGAAGAGGCACAATATCATATTGGAAGTTTACACTCTCCTGTTCTTAATTCGGTATTCATAATAGCTTTGAGAGACTGACGATGTAATGCCCATTTTATCCATGAAGCCACTGTAGCTCAGAGAGGTTAAGTAACTTGCCAAGGAAATGGATCTTCAACCAAGACCTTACTCCAAATCCAAGGGTCTTTTTCAGTAGATCAGGTATTCTAATATTGTGCTCAATGAAAATCCTAGGTCTTGAGATGTTAGATATCTTGTGAAAAGGATTGCTGTGACTCAATGTTTGCGGCCCCAATCCCCGATTCCTAGGTTGAAACTTAATCCTTAATGTGATGGTGTTTGGAGGTGGGGCCCTTGGAAGGTAATTAGGTCGCGAAGGTAGAGCCTTCATGAAAGGAACAGAGACCCTTATATAAGTGGCCTCTGAGAGGTCCCTTCCCCCTTTACTCTGCTGAAGTGAGAAAATGACCAAAGACTGCAATCTATGAACCAGAAAGCTGAACCCTTACCAGACGCTGAATCTGTATGCACCTTGGTCTTGGATTTCTCAGCCTCTAGAACTGTGAGAAATAAATGTCTGTTGCTTATAAGCCACCCAGTCTGTGGTATTTTTATTATAGCAATCCAAACAGACTAAGAAAAGGATGTTCCTTGGAAAAGTGCTCTGTAGAAATTAGTTTAACTTTGCTTAACATCATTTCCCAAACTTACCTGGTTATGGAGGTTTTGCCAAAAACACTTGTTAAATTCCTATAGTCCTGGCATTCTATAGAACAATCTGAGAAACAGTGCACTAGCTATTCCAGACTTGCTCTCAATTACAGCTTACAGTCATTGCTGTCAGTACCCCCCCCCCTTCATTTCCTTCTAGAAATGTTTTTTCTCATCTCTATGCCATCAGCTAAGAGCAGGTACCCCCATGTTATTTTCCTGATGTGCCTCCGTAATCTAGTCTTTTCTTAGTCTTTCTTACCATCTGCCTAAATTTTATTTCATCAAATCCACCTCCTTTATCTATATACCCTTTATTCTATGCCCTACCCCCATTTTTGGTTTTCATTAACATATTTTATTTTTTTCTGAGATACTGTCTTGCTCCTTTTCTAGTACCTTCTACTTCAAAGTGCAGTCTGAGAAGCAGTATCAGCATCTCCAGGGAGTTTGTTGGAAATGTAGAATCTAAGGACCTAGTACACTCTTAACGAATCAGGATACAGTTTTAAGCAGAATTCCCAGGTAATCCCTTGAACATGGAAGATTAAGAAACCCTGCTTTATCATAGTATTTAAGACCTCCCTTGGCTCTTTAGTAACTATGTCCTCAAAGCAATGAAAAGATTAGCTGTGAAGAGTGGGTCCCATGATGAGGAGTAAATTATATAGAGATTATTAAACACGCATGTTTACACATACACTTACACAACCACAATTATTACGTCATTCTCCTACTACATATCTTTCAAAAGTTCTCCACAGAAGTCATGTTAAAGTCTAAGCTCCACAGCTTAAAAGACCTTCACGATCTATTCTGCTCAGCCTGTCAGCCTCATCTTTACCATCTTTTCTCCAAATTCCACTGTTACTTATGTTCCAAACATACTGGATGGATGGAATTTGTTACACTGTCTGTGTTTTTCCTCTTGTCTTTGCTACTCTGCCCATTCAGCCCTCTCTGCCTGGCATGGCTTTCCCATTCCTCTTCACTTGGCCTATGCCTACTTATATTTAAGGTCCCATCATAGGTGACAATGCCTCTGAGTATCATTACCTTATCCTCTAAAGACCCCTACTCAGCCTACAGATTCATTTGTTTCCTCAATGTATACTGATTACAGGCTCATCGGGTACCAGCTACTGCTATATAGCACTTAACATAATGTATTACAGTCGTTTGACTTAATATCCTTACTAGATCAGAAATTCTTTGAAGACAGGACTATCTTCATTTATCCAATAAATATTTGTTAAGTACCCCAACTATATGTTTTATTAATGGTGCCACACACTGAGGATGTACACATGAAAGTCCTTCATTAAAGAGATAAGGGAGAGGATCTGATTGGTATCCTCAGTGTGGTCTCTATGAGATATGAGAAATTTCAACCTAACCTTTTTTGGAACAGCTTCAATTCAAAATGTTGACTCCTATATCCCTCCAAAGTTTCCCAATTTTTAGTTAAAAAATATAGCCACCATAATAATCAAACCAATATTCTCATCTTGAAAAATAAAGTCTTAAAATCTCAGTATATTGTGTTATAGGAGAAATTATACATGGCAGGAGGGACATAGGCTATAGCAAAAAAGAACATGGCTCTGGGGCTGGACTTTCCTGGTACAAATCACCATTCTAATGCTTACGTATTTGACCTTGGCCAAGTTATTTCAACTTTCTAAGACTCCATGTGCTCATCTATAAAGTGAGAATAATAACAGTACCACTAACTTACAGAGTTATTGATAAGTTAAATGAAAAAAATGCATGCAGAACACTTAGGACAGCGACTGGATTAAATAAATGTTCAATAAACGTTTACTACTATTAATATTTGTGCATGGGGTTTACATTTAGAGAAAGTTTTCAAAGTAACATTCTACCACCACAAAAAGGTATTGCTGTTGGTAGAAAACTTGGGACCCCTTGCCATATACTGGAGACAACAGTTACCTTCTTTTCTTCTCCAAGAAAATAAAAAGAAACAAGAGTCTTTTCTATTTGTAGTCCACTCAGTTTACCCAAAGACTCCCCAGACCAGCTGAAACAAATTGAGGGCAGCCAACTGCAAGGTTGTAAGCAAACTGCCATTACTGTACAGACCATAGGAAATTCCAAAAAATTGTGAAAAAGTACAGACATAAAAGAATCTCAGTTGACACTCAAGTCCTTGGCTTGAGACAATAACAAGAATGTTCTCAAGCACAGCAGAGACCTCTTCCATTGTTCAACTCAGCATTCCACTTAGGACTTAATGACAGAAGGCGTTGCAGTGTAATTATTCTCCTCTGGGTCCCACCCAGGCCACCCTCCAGAAGCTTCTCTGCAGCCCTGCCCAAGCCCTGTGGAAGAGAAAAGGCACAAAGTGGGATGTTTGTGGCTAGACTGTCTCCAATTAGTCAGAATGAGAACAATGATTGGCCTTTTCTCTAAGCGAGGCTGGAAAATAAAATCCTACATTTTGGGTGGGATGGGGAAGAAATTTTTGGCTGATGGATCAAATTCCAACTAGCAATCTTCAGGAATCTATATTGACTGTGACCCATTTCACCCAAGCAGTCAGAGTCCCAGAAACTTAGAAGAAGTACATGGTGGTGGCCCCAGAAAGGACGATGTGGCTACTAAACCATTGCAATCAAAGTCTAGAACACTTAAAATTCACCTGTGTCCTTGGTTTTAAAAAAGCAGGTTCCCATCCCCGGTAAACTGAATTAGCAGGCCTGAGACAGCCCAAGAATCTGAAATTTTAACAGTAACCCCTCCTCCCCCAGAATAATTCTGTTCTAAGTGAGCTACACAGCAACTTTGAGGGGGTAAAAAATTGCCCTGAATGGATTCTGGGGACTGGCTGGGGCCTAGGTCAGATGAAGACAACATTCCAGACCATATGTAATAAAATTATGCTAAGACAGTTAATGGTTAATAGTTAGGAGGGGGACTAAGAAATAATGACCAGAATTAAAGTCAAAGATCAGATTCGAATTCTACCTCCTGTACCTCAGGACTGGAAACATAATTTTCTAAGACTCCTGATCCTCCTAATATGGTGAGGAAAAACAAAGTGGTTATTTTGAGTTAAGTGAGGCACTGTGTGTAAATGTGATTGTAAATAGTAAAATGCTCAACAAATACTTGTGGTTAATAGGCCTCTTTCAGAAGTAAATGCATTTTAACAATAGAATTCTAACAATTCAAAGAACTAAGCCATAGAAACAACTTTTGAATATCAGAGACAGATATTAAAGCCACTCATAAATAGATTTTAGAGCAAGTGAGGGGCTATCTAGGGTCTCCAAATCTCAGTGTATAGATCAGGAGTATGCATGACTAATATGCACATATACATTTATGCATATGCACGTAAGTATATGGACATACAGCATATATGGTCAGTAGTTCAAGGCCCCGGCTCCTTCAATGACCTTGGTTCACTTATTATTTTCTCCTCAAGTCCTTGAGCACAATCTAATGAAAAACTCCTGTGACAAATTTCCACTTTGTTTTGTAAATCTATCCGCAAACTAGTCAACTGCTTGAATTCTTTTAAGCTGTGAAGAATTTTCTAAGCCGGCTCTAAGTCTCTTCTAAGTCCAGAGTTACTGGACTGATGAATTGCTGGGGAAAGAAACACCTCTGTTATTGGGTCTGGCTCAGCCCAGAATGCTGTAGGCTCCTGGGGAAATACCTCAGCACCCAGCACTGGGACTGAGATTCACAGGAGCTCCTTCTCTGTGCCTTGATACTTGAGCAAATCCAAACACCATTTGGCTATAGCTCATGTGAGAGCAGAAAATAAAAATGAGGATAAAAACTGGGGGCAGAGAGGGAAGTAATGGAAAGAAAAGAATTGAGAAAGAAGAATCCCCAAGAAACTCTAGCCAAATATATTTAATAATTTTTACATCTGGTGGGGAAATAGCCAGGAAAGAACCCCTATGTAGGTGGTGGGTCCTGAGGGAATGTCAAGTTGATGAAGCTATCATTCACTTGCTCCAGGTTTAGCCCCTTCACCCATCCCCCACTCTCACAAGCTGTTCGTTAGATCAGCAAAGGGTCTCCTCTCTGCAAATGTACCTTTAAATATCTAGATCATCAGTAGTCCCAGTGCCTCAGCCTTCAGGAAAACAGGGGGCTTAAGTCAAAAGGCTGCTCAGGGGAAGAAATTCAGAGGAAATGGATACTTAACCTCCACTGTACCCAGTATATCACACCCTCACAGCCCAGAGGAGGCCCCCGAAGAGACTGAGGCAGGTTGAGTGCTTCCAAGCCTGAGTGCTGGCAATGCTGGAAGTTGCTGACAATTCTGTGCGTGGACACAGAGGCAAAATGGTGGGTGTAAAGGGAAGTCCAGGATGGCTTTCACCTTTATTAGTTGTGTGCCCTAGGCAATTTGCTTTAACCTCTCAACCCAGTTTCTTAATCTACCAGGTAAAATGGACAATATCTGCCCCTACTCTAACAGCATAGGATTATGAGAAAATCAAAATTCAGTATGAAATGGCATTTGATCATGAACTCATGATGTGTTCTCTTCCTCATTCCTACAAATAATCTAAAAAGACATAGAACAAAATAAAATCTTAATGACAACACTGAAAACTAGAACTGATTATTAGCTATCTCTCTTTCCTCTTTTCTATCAATATTCTAGCTCAACATGAGCTACTGCCAGTCAAATGGAACGGCAACATAGCTGATTTCCTAACTTCTGTTACTGGTCCCCAAAAATGCAATGCATGATCTATCACGCATACAGAAGAGTATATATAATGTATATGTAGAGTTTAAGAATAATAATAAGCAAACATTCAGCTTAATAAACAGATTATTACAAACACCTACAGATTCCTGTGGGTCCCTTCCTGACTATATTCCCTTCCCTTCTGAAAGCTAATCATGATGTCTCTTGTTTCATCATATCCTCACTTTTCCTTATATCATTACCACAAAGGTATGTGTCCTCAAATAATAAACTGATTAGTTTTGCCTCTTTCTTAAATTTTATTTAGTGGAATAATCCTAAGTAATCTTCAGTTACTTGCTTTTTATTGTTCAGTGTTATGTTCCTGAGATTCATCCACATTGATGAAGGCAGCCCTTTATATTTCACCACTATGTAATATTCCATTGTATGGATAAACATTATTGTTATCTTTTCTTCTATTCATGTACATATGGATTATTTCCATTATTTTACTAGCAGTACTACTATAGGATTTGCTTGTGTATGTTCTCTAGTACACATTTCAAAGTTTTTCAAGAAATATCTCCAGGAGTGGAATTAGTGATCATGGTGTACATATACATCTTCAACTGTATCAGATAATGCAAAAGGGTCTACCAATGGAATGATTATACCAATTTATGATTTCACCAATAGTGTATGAGTTCTTTTTGCTCCATATCCACACCAGCAACTGGAATTATTAGATTTTATAGTTCTGGCTAGTCTATTTTAATCTGCATTTGCTGATTGTTAATGAGGTTGAGTACATTCAGAAATCTTACTGGTCATTCATATATCTTTTTATGAATTACCTGCTTATGTCTTCTGTCTGGTTTTGTTTTGGGTTCTATGTCTGTTTTCTTATTTATATATTCAGAATGCTAATCCTTTTTCAGTTCTGTGTTACAAATATCTCTGTTGGGTCTGTGGCTTATCTTTTAATATTAATTATGGCATCTTTTGATGAAAAATAATTCTAATTTTAGTGTAAAACTTATCAGATATTTTTATCATTTACCTATTTTGAGTCTTGTATAATAAAGTTTTCTGTAGAATTCTACTGTATTGATTTTTAAAATTTTTAGGTTTTGCCTCCAAGTTTGTTTATCTGGCTATTTTAAAACATTTTTTTAATTGTAAAGGGTACTCATATACACAGATGTGTATAAAATGTAAATATATAGATTATTATAAAATGATCACCTGTGTAACTACCACCTAGGTCAAGAAATAGAAGGTATGCCAGACCTCCAGAGTTCTCACCATAGCTCTTCCAATTACTATTCCCTACTCTACTCTACCCTACCAAGTATAAATACTATTTTAACTTCTAACCCAGTAGTTTGGTTTTGCTTGTTTTCAAAGTTCATATAAATGGAAACAAAAGGCTTGTAATCTTCTGTGTTTGGTTCCTTTCATTCAGTATTATGTCTTTTATATTCATCTATATTGTTGCATTTAGTAATAGTTTGCTCATTTTCATTGATATGAAATATATTCTTAAATGAATTATACTATAAATGTTTTAGTCACTTTACTGTTGATGGACATTTGTACTATTTCTAGTTTGAGATATTACCAATAATTATCAATATGAACATTTTCACATCTATCTGTTGGAAAACGTACCATATTTCTGTTGGGTATATACATAGGACTCGAACTGCTGGGTAATAAAGCATGGGTATGCACAGCTTTAGCAGATATTGTCAATGAGTTTTCTGAAGTAGTTGTACCAATTTACAGTTCCACCCACAGTATATGAGCATTGTGGCTGTGCCACATCCACACCATCAAATGGTACTGTTAAGTCTTTTAACCTTAGCCATTTGGATGGATATGTAGTGGTACCTTGTTTGATTTTAACCTCCAATTTCTTAATTATCAGTAAATATGAGCACCTTTTCATATGTTTATTGGTCAGTTGGATAATCTATTTTGTTAAATGTCTAATCAGGTCTCTTGTCCAGTTTAATATTGAATTGTCTACTTTTCTTATTGATTGAAATTTTTGTATACCAGACACCTATGGTAGATATTTATGACAAGTTAGATAAAACTCCTTTGTTAGTTATGTATGTTGTATATATCTTCTCATCTGTGGCTTACCTTTTCATTCTCTTAATGCTGTGTTTAGATTATCAGATGTTCTTAAATTTAACATTATCCAGTTTATCAATTTTGTTCTTTTATGATTGGTGCTTCTACATTATTTTCTAGTTCTATTTTTTATTTATGTTTAGATTTATAATCCACATAAAACTGATTTTTGTGTAAGAGAGGAGTTAAATTACTTATTTTTTTCTGCTAACATATTTAGATTTTGTTTTCTATATAAAGTTATATTATCTGCTACCACTAACACTTTTGTGTCTTTCCCTCCCCTCAACTTCTTATGCTTTTATTTTCTTTTTCTTAAATTTTTTCTCTATCTATTGAAAGTAATCATATAATTTTTCTTGCTTATCTTGAGGTGGATTACATCACTAGATTTTTTTTTTCCAATTTTGAACTAAACTGAATTCTGGAAAATTCACTACTTGGTCATAGTGTACTTTTTTCCATGCATTGCTAAGTTGAGTTGCTGATAATTTGTCTAGGATTTTGTCATACATGTTCATGAGTGATTACGACCTGTACTATTTCTCATTTTTTAAACTCTTCTGGTTTGGTTTTGATATCAAAAGTATACTAGACCATAGTTGTTTCCCTTTTCCTCCTATGATCTGGAAGATGTTTTGTAGTATTTGTATTTTCTAATCCATGGATGTTTGGTAAAAGTTACTTACAAAAATTTGGGCCTTTTATTTTCATTGTAGGATGTTTTTAAAAATAATATTTAATTTCTTAAATGGTTATAGAATTATTTAGGTTTTCTATTTCTTATTGAATACAGTTAACACTATATTTTTTCTAGGAATTAAATATTACACTACTTTTCAAATGTGTTAAAGAAAATCAAAATTTTGTTTTATCTTTTCATCCCTGCTACAACTGTAGTCAGATTATACTCTCAAAGTCTGATATTTGTGCCTTTTCTCTTTCTCTTTTTTTTTGGCCTTATTTTGACAAAATTATTTCTTTTCTTCTACTCTACAGATGTATTCTGTTGTTTTTCTTCTCACTTTTTTTTTTCTCACTTACTAAGTTATATGCATGGTACAACAATTTTCAGGCTTTTTTCTCTTCCATTATAAGCAGGCAAATCTGTAAACTTCCTTTTAACCATTACCTTAGATATATCCCACAAATTTTTACATATGCTGTTTTTCACAGCGTGCATTAGAATTTCTATTATGATTTCGTTTTTGATTAGGGTATCTAGTAGTGTGTTTTAAAAACTGTAATCTGAAAATAAATGAAAAGGTCCTCCCACTGAGAAATTTAAAAATAAATGAAAAAAAATTTAGGTTAAATTTAAAACTTTTCAAAAAATAACATAATTCTAAATAACACACACAAAAAATCAGTTGTGATTCTTTCTATACATTAACAGTGAACAACCTGAAAAGGAAGTTAAGAAACAATTCCATTTACAATAGCATCAAAAAAGAATAAAATATTTTGGAATAAGTTTAACCCAAGAGAGGACTTACACACTGAAAACTATGAAACACTGCTGAGAGAAATTAAAGACACAACTAAATGGAAAAACATCTGTGTTCATGGACTGAAAGACTTAATATTGTTAAAATAGCAATATTACCCAAAGTGATCTACAGACTTAATGCAATCACTATCAAAATCCAAGTTACATTTTTGGCTAAAATTCACTTGGAATCTCAAGGTACTTGTAATAACCAGAAGATTCTTGAAAAAGGATAGAGTTAGAAGTCTCACACTTCCTGACTTTCAAACTTATCACAAAGCTACAGTAATCAAAACAGTGTAGTACTGGCATAAAGACAAACATATAGACCAATGGCACAGATTAGAGTGCCCAGAAATAATATGGTCAAATGATTCTCAACAAGGATGCCAAAGCCATTCAGTAGAGAAAGCACAATCTCTTCAAAAAACTGTAATGGGAAAACTAAACAGCCACATGCAAAATCATGAAGTTGGACCCTTACCTTACACTATATACAAAAATGGATCAAAGACCTAAGAGCTAAAACTGTAAAACTCAGAAGAAAACATATAGGGGAAGCTGTATGACACTGGATTTGGCAATAATTTCTTGAATATGATACATAAAGCACAGACAATAGAAGTAAAAACAGATAAATTAGACGACATTGAACTGAAAAACTGCAACAAATGATACAACCAACAGAGTGAAAATGCAACCAACAGAAATGGAAAAAAATATTAGCAAATCATATGTACACCAAATAAATAAATATATATATGTATATATATCTCAACAACAACGAAAATACACCCTATTTAAAACATGGGCAAAGGACTTAAATAGACATTTCTCCAAAGAAGATGTACAAATGGACAACAAGCATATGAAAAGATGTTCAACATCACTAATCATTAGAGAGATGCAAATCAAAACCACAATGCAGATCATCTCACATTTGTTAGGCTATCTACTAACTAAAACAAACAAAAACCAGAAAATAGCCAGTAAGAATATGGAGAAAATGGAACTTTTGTGCACTGTTGATAGGAATGTAAGATGCTGCAGCTGCTATGGAAAACAATATGGCAGTTCCCCCAAAAATTAAAAACAAAATTACTATGAGATCCAACAATTTCATTTCTCAATAGATATATCCAAAAAGAACTGAAAGCAGTGTCCCAAAGATATTTGTACACTCATGTTTATAGCAGCATTATTCATAATAGCCAAAAAGCAGAAGAAACCCAAGTATCCATAGACAGATGAATGAATAAACAAAATGTGCTACATACATACAATGGAATATTACAAAGGAAGGAGATTCTGACATGTGCTACAACATGGATGAATTTTGAGGCTATTATACTAAGTGAAAAAAAAGTCAGTTAGAAAATAACAAATACTGATGACTCTTATAGAAAGTATCTAAAGTAGTCAAAAATCACAGAAATAGGAAGCAGAATGGCGGTTTCCAGGGGCTCTAGGGAGGGAGAAATGGGTAGTTGTTCAATTGGTACAGAGTTTCAGTTTTGTATTATGAAAAAGTTTTTGAGATTGGTTGCACAACAAAATAAATAAACTTTACTCTGAACCGTACACTTAAAAATGGTAAGATGGAATATTTTATGTATTTTACAATTTAAAAAAACTCTGAAGTTGTTCTCTGACTTTAAGCTAATAAAATGTGTGATAGCCTGAATGTAAAACAAAACAAAAACTATAACAGATATTATTTCTCACCTGTAACACTGTAAAAAATGAAAAAGCATGACAAAACATTCTGCCTACAGGGCTTTGGGGAAATAGGCACTGTCATACATTGCTGATAGGAAAGCAAATTGGAAAAAACCTTTTTGGCAGGAAATTTAGAAATATCTAACACTGCTAGATATGTGTTTTCCTTATGATTCAATAATTTCACCTCTGGAAATTTACCTTAAAGTGCCCCTCCAACAATATGAAAATAAATGTGAACATTACAGCTTCGCTTGTAATTGCAAAATGTGAGAAATACCCTAAATTCCTAAATATAGGTGAGTAGAATAAACAATGGTATATCTGAATGTTATATATTGTAATTTACACATGCAGTGTTTTACATGTATGTGTGTGTGTATACACAAACACACACACACACACACACATTCTCCCATGTGTAAAATTTAAGATTCCTGGGCCTAATGTATGGATGTTTGACTAGTCTTTCTTTTTTCTATTTGTTGCCCTATCAGTGTCCAAATTTTTACTACTATCAGCAATATATACAAGTGCTAGTCTTACCAGCATTACATATAATAACAACAATTTGAAAAATCTAGTTTTATATATATAAAATGGTGCCATTACTTTGCTTTATTATACTATTTTGGTTTATATAAAGAATAAGCAATTTTTATATTTGCTTACTATTTGTTGCTTATCTGTGGATTTTGGAAATCTAAGAGTCATCAAAAAATATGACTTCAGCAAGTCACTCATATATCTATCATCAAAATGATCACTTTAGAAGAATCAATGATTATGTTATTATTAATGAATAATGGCATATCCAGCATATTTGATACCTTGAGTGAATCCTTTTTGACACTCCCTCCTCTATATGATAAAATTTCCAGTAATAGTCATTAAATAAAATAAATAATAATGGTCAAAAAAGCAGGAGAGCTATTGTTCAGATATCTCCCAGACCTTAGAATTTAATGTCTACCAGGTTTAAAGCCAGTTGCAAGACTGAATGTTCATTTGTCCCAATATCCACAGTCTACAGCCAAAAATAATTACTTCAATTTGGAAAAAATGGCATTTTTTTTTCAGTGTTTGGTAAGGATTTATAAAATCATGAAGTTGTCAAGTGTTAACTGTTTCCTTTGCTCTTTTCTCCTTTTCTTTGAACTATAGAGAAAGGTCCATATTTATTCTGAAAAGGTTCACTTCCTTTTTTAACTGGATTAACTCTCTTCATCTGGAAATAGTACTGACCAAGCAGAAATATCAATATAGATTAAAATATCATTCACTGTCTCTTTTGCATTAAAGTCTTGGCTTTACTAGTGCCATATTCTTCTACATTTTTTAAAATCCTGTCAGTGTTGACACTAACATTTCCTTTCTCTTCCTCTTTGTCAATGCTTATAGAAAATGATTCATTGTCTTTCATCCTGTGTCACCTGAATCTTGTGTTGTTTCTAGTACATGCTTTGGATGTGCCAGCTTGCACTTTCACAATTTTCATAAACTCTATGCAATGTTGAAGGCATTACACATTTCAAAGGAGATCCAGACATTTGCTGCAATTGCCTAATTTGCTTTTAAAAAAGTTTTCTTTGCTGAGCTCCACTGGCTTCTGGCCCTTTCACGTTGATAGTTTTTTAACTTAAAATTATTTTTTAAAATTCAGGAAAAAATTATTAAACAGTTGCTGTTTTAGAACAATATTCCAAATGACTGAAAGGTGCTTCAAATTCCTGTAGGACTCAAGAGTCAAATTCAGTAGCTGTTATATTAACCTGGCAGTTTTAAATTTGATGCTTTCATTAAAATCTTGTGTAAAGTATTTTATGGAAATAACTGTCTAATAACTAGTAAATGAAATTTAATACAACCAAAATGTCTACAAAAGGGCCATTTTATACAAGGACTAAATTGTGCCACTGGAGTAAAGTTTCATTTTCTTGATTTGTTCTTCAGTTCAAAAACAAACAGTTAATAATTTAAAGAGAAATATATTGCAATTTTTAAAATATTTTCCAAGATTATTTTAAAATTTCACATGTGAAGTAAAATTTGTACTTTCCAAAGAAAAATATCACATCAGTTTTCATTCTATTCCACTGTTTAAATTTTAAACACAAATAATAACTCTATGTGGTCATACAGAATAACAAAATTGCAGTAACTATATTCTGTTTCCTAATTTTTATAATCACAATGCTTTTATTGTTTATTTTGAATCTACAGTTTAAATGCAGGAATATATTGTACTATAAGGTTTGTAGATGAAACTGTACACAAAGTGTACTCAAATTATTCAAATTTTATTAACTTATGCTTGGAATGAGCAAATATAGCTGAGTCTGAGTTAAAGGCTAAGCATACAACTGGGAATTGTCCAAATTAACTTCTTTATGGACTACAATATTTATTAAAAATTAAGTTTAAAATTGTGCTAATTAGAAGCTTAAATATATATTATTAAAAATCAACATTAACCACAGCAGTTGTTTAGAACTTGGACCAACAAGGAATTCTGTGAGAACTATTTTATCATTGATCTTTAAAATTGTGAGCACATGGTGATAATGAAAAGCAGATAAACTTCGAACAAGTTTTATTTTGTTTACAAATTATCTTAAAAAAATGACTCCCTTACTGGCTGTACCCAGAGATTGCTTCCCCTGCCCCATCCCAGGTATGCCACTATTAATGAATAATATATGAATCATTTATTGAACTAATATCTTTATTTCTTCAAATATTTTTTTTTTTTTGCACTCCTGTCTTTCTCAACTATCCACCTAGGACCCCAGGTACATTTATATTAGACTTCTTGATATAATCCCACAGGTCGCCCAGGGTCTTTTCATTACTCTGCTTCATAAAAAAACTTTTTCTCTCTGTTCTTCAACTTGGATGCTTTATCTTCAGGCTCACTGACTCTTTCATCATCTCCATTCTCTTAAGCCCATCTAGCAAATTTTTCTTATTTTGAGTATTGCATTTTCAGTTCTACTGTGTTCCTTTTTAATTCCTCTGCTATGAATTTTCTATTATTTTATTCATTATAAGAAAATTTTCATTTCCTTTCTTAAGCATAGTTATAATTGTTACTTTAAAATCCTTGTCTATTGAACAACTATATGGAATCAAAATGGATAACCTAGAAGAAATGGACAAGTTTCTGGAAACAGACAGTCCACTAAGACTGAATCAAGATGAAACTGACCACTTAAACAAACCAATCACTAGAAATGAAATAGAATTAGCAATAAAAAAACCTCCCTACAAACAAAAGTCCAGGACCAGAATGGCTTCACTGGGGAATTCCACAAAACATACAAAGAACTCATACTGGACCTTCTCAAACTCTTCCAGAAGACTGAAAAGGAGGGAGTACTCCCAAACTCATTCTATGAAGCCACCATCACCCTGATACCAAAACCAAAGACACTACCAAAAAAGAAAATTACAGACCAATATCACTGATGAACATAGATGTAAAAATCCTCAACAAAATATTAGCAAACAGAATCCAACAGCACATAAAAAAGATTATACATCATGATCAAGTGGGGTTCATCCCAGGAACACAAGGATGGTTCAACATTCACAAATCAAACAATGTAATATACCAGCATCAACAAGAGAAAGGACAAAAACCACATGATCATCTCAATAGATGGAGAAAAAGCATTTGATGAAATTCAACACCTATTTATGATAAAAAACTTATTCAAAGTGGGTATAGAGGGAACACATCTCAACATAGTGAAAGCTATTTATGACAAACCTACAGCCAGCATAGTACTCAATGGTGAAAAACTGAAAACCCTTCCCACTAAAATATGGGACAAAACAAGGCTGTCCACTCTCACCACTTCTATTCAACATAGTCTTGGAACTTCTAGCCACAGATATCAGACAAGAAAAAGAAATAAAAGGGATCCAAATTGGAAAAGAAGAGGCAAAATTGTCACTATATATAGACGGCATGATACTTAATATAGAAAACCTTACAAGCTCCAGACAAAAACTACTAGAACTAATAAAAGAATTCATCATGGTAGCAGGATACAAGATTAATGTACAAAAATCATTTGCACTTCATTACACTAATGATGAATAAACAGGAAAAGAAAGTAAAGAAACAACCCCTTTTAAAATAGCACCCAAAGTAAAAAAATACCTAGGAATAAATCTAACCAAGGAGGTGAAATACTTATACGTGGAGAACTACAAAACATTGATCAAGGAAATTAAAAAAGACTTAAAGAAATGGAAAGATATCCCATGCTCCTGGATTGGAAGAATCAATATTGTTGAAATGGTCATATTGCCCAAGGCAATCTACAGATTAAATGAAATCCCTATCAAATTACCCAGGACCAGAAGTAGAACATATCATAATAAAATTTATACGGAATCACAAAAGACCCAGAATTGTCAAAGCATTACTGAAGAAAAAGAATGCAGATGTTGGAATAGCTCTTCAGACAATACTAAAGAGCTACAGTAATCAAAACAGCATAGTATTGGTACAAAACCAGACATATGGATCAATGGAACAGAATAGAGAGCCCAGAAATGAACCCACAAATTTTTGGTCAATTAATCTTTGACAAAGGAGCCAAGAACACACAATGGAATAAAGACAGTCTCTTCAGCAAATGGTGCTGGGAAAACTGGACAGCTGCATGTAAATCAACGAAGTTAGAATACTCCCTCACACCATAAACAAAAATAAATTTAAAATGGGTTAGAGACTTAAACATAAGACAAGACACAATAAATCTCCTAGAAGAAAACATAGGAAAAACATTATCTGACATGTATCTCAGCAGTGCTCTCCTAGGGCAGTCCACCCAAGCAATAGAAATAAAAGCAAAAATAAACAAATGAGATCTAGTTAAACTTACAAGCTTTTGCATAGCAAAGGAAACCATAAGCAAAACAAAACGACAACCTATGAAATGGGAGAAAATATTTGCAAAAGATGAAACTGACAAGGGCTTGATTTCCAGTATATATAAGCAGCTCATACGACTTAATAAGAAAAAAGAAAAGCCCAATCCAAAAATGGACAGAAGACGTAAACAAGCAATTCTCCAATGAAGACATACAAATGACCAAGAGGCACATGAAAAAATGCTCAATATCACTAGTTATCAGAGAAACGCAAATCAAAACTACAATGAGGTATCACCTCACACCTTTCAGAATGGCCACCATTCAAAAGTCCACAAATGATAAATGCTGGAGAGGCTGTGGAGAAAAGGGAACCCTCCTACACTGTTGGTGGGAATGCACTTTGGTGCAGCCACTGTGGAAAACGGTATGTAGAGTCCTCAAAAGACTAAAAATAGACTTACCATATAACCCAGCAATCCCACTCCTGGGTATATATCCAGAGGGGAACTTAATTCACAAAGACACCTGCACCCCAATGTTCTTAGTAGCACTATTTACAATAGCCAAGACATATAAATAACCTAAATGTCCATCGACAGATAACTGGAAAAAGAAGAAGTGGTATATTTACACAATGAAATACTACTCACCCATAAAAAATGATAAAATAATGCCATTTGCAGCAACATGGATGCTCCTGGAGAATGTCATTCTAAGTGAAGTAAGCCAGAAAGAGAAAGAAAAATACCATATGATATCACTCGTATCTGGAATCTAAAAAAAAGGGCAAATGAACCTTATATAAAACAGAAACAGACTCAGACATAGAATCAGACTTGCAGTTGTCTTGGGAGAGGAGGGTGGGAAGGGATAAACTGGGAGTTCCAGATTTGCAGATACTGACTGGTATATATAAAATAGATAAACAAGTTTATACCGTATAGCACAGGGAAATAATTCAATATCTCATAGTAGCTTATGGTGAAAAAGAATATGAAAATGAATATATGTATATTCACGTATGACTGAAGCATTGTGCTGTACACCAAAAATTGAGACAACATTGTAAACTGACTACACCTCAATAAAAAAAAATACAAAAAAAATCCTTGTCTATTAATTCCAACATTTGGGTCATCTCAGGGTTGGTCTCCACTAATTGTCTTTCTCACTGATTATCAGTCAGGTTTTCCTCTTTCTTTGTACATCAACCAATTTTACATCATATCATGGACATTATGACTAAAGCATTGTAGACATTAGATTCTTTTATATTCCTCACAAGACTGCTGATTGTATGTGTGTGTGTTTGTGCTTTAGCAGACACTTGACTTAACTGGACTTATACTGGAAATTCTGTCTCCTGGTTGTGAGTGGCAGCTTAAATAATCTCAGGTCAGTTTTTTTTTTTTTGTCTTTCCTTTCACTGAGCTGCTTCGAATCTGCCCTCAAATGCACACTTCAGGAGGAGTCAGCCAGAGATTAAGCCAGAAGTTATCCACAGGTTTAGAAATACTCTCTCTTTGGACTTCTTTCCAGAATTTTCTGCCCTCGCTTTTCAGTAACTATGATTGCTCCAAGTTCTGTCCTCTGGTTATTCAAGCCAATAAAATTGCAGGTTTTCTATCAGAATTCTGGCTGTCCTGCACATTGCTGCTTAGGGCCTGTCTTTGTAAAAGCCATAAAAATAGGAAACTTACCCTGTACCATCTGTTGGATGGAGAAGTATCACATTTCTCCCACTGTCTATTTTTGGTCCATCTTCAGTGCTTTCAGCTGAATTTTTAAATTATTTTGTCTAGAGTTTACATGTACTGTTCCTGAGAGGACTTTTTCAGTAGGAAGTGCTTGGCCATAATAACTTTTTTTTTTTTCATTAAGGATCTCTACTTTCATCTTCCCTCACTCTCCTCACTCCAGCATTATTTTACTTTTTTTCCCCACCCTGTGCCAGCAAACACTTTGGTCTAGGTTACATATTACAGTCAGTGCCACCAATGGTGCTAGGGTATCAAGGCCTACGTATTAGTTTGTTAGGGCTGCTATAACTGCATGGAGCCCACCCTAAGGGCCTCATTTTAACTTAATTACCTCTTTAAAGACTTTAACTCTGAATCTGATTACATTCTGAGATACTAGGAGTTAGGCCTTCAACATACAAATTTGGGTGGAGAGACACAATTCACCTCGTAACAGCTTGGCATCCCTTCCTCACGGAATTTCTTCAAACAGTATTTTCACACAGTATTTTTAACTACATCGTGTACATTTTACCTAGAAGAGACCCACAGCCATTTGGTTTTCTTATTGCAAGAGGACCTCCAAGTGGTCCTTCCCATGTCTCCATTTTACCTTTGTCTATCTTTTCTTCCTTCCAAACTCGTTCCCATTAATACTGTAAACTTTGCTAAAGGAAAAGGCCTCAAACCAGGTATCCTTAATCTGAGGGGGCTGGCTCAAAGCCTCACTAGTTCTGTGATGTTAGTTTGAACACTGTCTCCAAATCATGAGAGAGATACTGTGAGGCAGTAAGCACTGATGTTACCAAAATTCAACCAAGGTAAGAAGTCTGTCTCTGGTGGATGAAGCCAGAAGTTAATAACCCTTGCTCTACTGACTGAAGCCGGTGATGGTAATAAAGAGGAGGAAGAATGATGAGATAACATTTAAGGTTATTCTAATCCTAAAGTATTGAGATTCAATGTCTCTCTACTTTCTTTAGGGCAAATTCTAAACTTCTTGAGCTTGGTATTCAAATCTTTCTACAAATTAAATTACACTTACTTTTCGTATTTTATCTTTACTAGCTACTCCTACCCTGCAGAAAAACTCAACTCAAACTAATATGGATTATTTGTCCCTCATATTTACTTCTGCCTCTTTCCTTTTGCTTATACTGTGTCTTCAGTCTCTAATATTTTTCTTTATTCTCTCCATATACTGGAAATCCTTTCATCCTTAATAGTGCAGGTAAAATCCTACATCATCCATTGAGATTTTCTGATTACTTCAGTCCACAGTGAAATTTCCCTCAGTTCCATCACTCACTACCTCTGTGAACCACAGGTCTTCATTTATAAAAGAGGGGTTATTATCCCTGTTTAACAGGATTGCTTTGAGGATCTCAGAAAACAGTTATAAAAGAAAACATAACAATAACAAATACTTTAACAGAACTTACAACTTATGAGTTGTGCCACTCATTGTTCTAGAGTTAGGAAACGTTCTAGATTTAAACCCGGGAGGCTCCGGAGACCACAATCCCTCAGAGCAAACACACTATGTTACTGGGCAGAAGATGGGACTCAATCTGATGGTTCTATTATTATTTTTATTACGTATAGCTACTGAATTTCTCAAGAAAGCATTTCTTATTTTACTAAAAAGACTTTTAGCTCTTTCAGAACAGGGACACTGTCTTTTTTCCTTCTACAGTATAGGTTTGCATAGGAGTCACTTAACTAATATTTGCTGATTAAGTGAACAAATGATTGAACTTATCACAGAGAGATTATTTACTTGGTTTTACAATCACTAGATTTGACCCTTCACCCATATCCTTCTCAGGAAAAATCAGAATATTTATCCAGTGCCTGCTTCTAGATCAAATACAAATTCCCCCAAGAGATGGCACTTCAGTACTCCTGGAGATTGTGCACTCCTGGAGATCATTCTTAAGCGCTAGACCAGGCTCACATTCCTTGGGGCCTTTCTCATCAGAGTCTGTCTTTAGTGACTTCCTGTGGCTGCTGAGAAGCTGAAACCCCAATCCTGATTACAGCAAGCAGAGATTCTGAGGGAAAATTAGGTTGCGATGCCCACAGCAAATTCAAGACTCTGGATGTGACTGAGGCATCAACTGCCGAGCCAACAAACCATGGAGCAAAAACTTGTTGCACACTGCCTGTTGAAGAAGTTTTTGGTGACTTTTGGGAACATGTAGGGCTGGCTGACTACAGCCTAATTGGACCAGCAGTATGAAAGAACTTCAGTGTGATAGCTAGCATTTCCAGTGACTTAGGCAGTGAGGATGGATTTTTTTTTTTCTTAAAAAAAGCTTCCTTTACCTTAACATACCTTTCCCAATGAATTCTGTCATCTCTGCTTTTCACCAGAAAATTTCTCAGTTCTGGACATCATCAAGCTACGTCTCTCACTCACTAAAGACAGATGTCCTACTGTCTTTATTTGGGGTCTTCCTTACGCTGCTTATTGGAGCCAAACTATGAATTCAGGGCCACAGGCCCAATCATTTAAGTGGGAAGTTAGAAAAATGTCTTCAGGAATCCTGTTTCTTCTCTCAGTCTTGGAATGGAATCAAGCCCCCCACAGTTACTTTGTCAACCTTTGCTCCTAAAGCCTGACCAGTTTTCCACACTGTGCATTATATAAATGTATCACACACATTTTTCTAAAATTGCTGTGTTATCAAGTAGCTACCTGCATTTTCATGAAAATAACTATAACAATATATTTCTGCCTTTCAAGTTTTAAATTTAAATACCATTTTATTACAATAAAATATAAAAATCTTGAGGGTTACATACAGGTATAGGAAAGTTTTTCCTTTCATATATGTATTGTTTTAAATTGACTTTATTAAAGTATACTTAACATAAAATACAGTTCAGTGGTTTACAATGTACATTTCAATGATTTTTGACAAATGTATATAATCATGAAACCATCGCAATAATCATGAAATAGAATATTTCCATTACCTCAAAGAGTTCTGTCATGACCTTTTGCATTCAAACCTCTGCCAACCCTGTCCTGTGAAAACCACTAATATATTTTCTGACACTATATTTTTTAACTCTTCTAGACATTTATATAAATGGAATCATACGGTGGTCTTTTGTATCTGCCTTACGATTTTGGTATTTACCCACATTGCTTTTTGTGTATCAACAGTGCATTCCTTGGTACTCCACTGTGTGCGTATGCGTTACTGTTTATCCGTTAACTAGGTAAAAAGGCATTTGAGGTGTTTCAAAGTTTTGACCATTATGAATAAAGCTGCAATGACTATACAAATATAAGTCTTTGTGCAAAAACACATTTTTATTTTCTCTTGGGCAAATAACTGAGAGTGAGACTGACGGTTCATATGGTAGGTTATGTTTACCTTTTTAAGAAACCATCAAATTGTTTTCCAAAGTGAATCTACCATTGTGTTACATTACTGTTCTTATTATGTATTTTACTTCTAGACATGTTGTAAATCCCACATTATTATTTTTGCTTTAATGGGACAATACTCTTGAGAAATTAGGAAATGAAAAAAATGTCTCCTATATTTATCCACATATTTGCTATTCTCAGTACTCTCTGTAGACCTCAATTTCCATGTGGTATCATTTTTCTTCACTCTGAGAAACTTCCATTAATAATTCTAATAATGCATGTCTCTTGGAAATGAAATCCCTCCACTGTTTAACCAAAAAATGTCTTTATTTTACCCTAACTTTGAGGAATATTTTCACTGGAATCAAAATTCTGGGTTGACCCTTTTTTTCAGTACTTTAAAGATCTCATTGCATTATATTCTGGCTTCGATCATTTCTTATGTGAAGTTATTAGTAAGTCTTTTTGTTCTTCTGTCATATGTGTCTTTTCCTCTGTTTTTAAGATCTTTTTATCAGTGGTATTCAGCAATTTTATTATGTGTGTCTATCTGTATGTCTGCTTATATGGCTCGGGGGTCCATTGAGCATCTTGGATCTGTGAGTTTATACTTTCAACAAATTTGGAAGATATTCTATTAATTTTTAAAAATATTTTTCCCTTTGTCAATCTATTTCTCCTCTCCTTCTGTTTCTCTAGTTACAGATATGTTTAACTATTTCATTATTTCCCATAAGTTACTAAAGGCTCTGCTCATTGTTTCTGCTTGTCAGCCTTTTTTTATCCCTGTGTATTTTGATTTGTCTAGTTCCCAATGCAATATCTTCAAATTCACTAGTATTTTCTTCTACTGATAATTTCTTTTGATAATAAGCCCATTCAGCAAATTTTTCATTTCAGATATTGTATTTTACAGTTCTAAAATTTCCATTTAGTTCATTTTGTTAGTCCCCATTTCTCTTTTGAGATTCCTATCTTTTGAGATTGTTTCCTATTCATGATCAAATTTTCCCTTTAAATCCATGACAGTATTTATAGTAGATATTTAGTTCTTTGTGTGTCAATTCCATCAATTTTTTTCATTTTGTTTTCTTTTCCTTTTTCTCCTAGAGTGCTGGTTTCAACTCTATTTATGGGAATTTAACAAATGGCTACATTAGACAAGGACAGCTCATCTGTAGAAGAGATGTGCAACGTTCTCTACCAAATTTCCTGTGGGGGATGGCACTTATATCTCCTAATTTTCTGGGGAAAGGGATGAAAGTTTAGATTACCACCCAGGCCCTGACACTCTCTTGAAAACTCCTCAGACCTAAACTTTGCTCCATGACAATGAGCAACAGAAGTAACCATTAGTATTATTATCCATCATTACACCTGACAAGAATAAGCTTATTCTTGTCAAGTATTTATAAATTAGATCTGAAATTCTCCCAATGGCCTTGAAAGATGACTATCATTATGCTTATTTCTTAGAAAACTATCTCAGGCTCACAGAAGTTCCAAACAGGCATGTCTGCCTCCAAATATCATGCATTTGGTATTATGCACATTGCCTCTTGTCTCTGGACAGCCTGTTTATGAACATTCACTGAACACCCACTATGTAGTGCATGATCAGTGCCTTTCATCAGCTTAGGTCTCCCTGGATCAGATGTGTAACCTTAATTTCTGTTGGGCTTGCCAGGTATCTGGTGTGAGACATTTAATTGTTATACACTTTTTTCTTCTGATCCCATTTATGGTAATAATCTCTCCCTTCAATATCCCTTTCTTATTTATTCAGAAATTCTACTGAGAGAAGGGCTTGATTCACCAGACTCTCCATTTCTCCATGGCACCCTTAGAATTGTAAATAAAATTCCTGAAAGTTTTGTAATTCTAGAAATAAATGCAGAGATCAAGATACTACCTCTAATTCAGAAGAATAAAAACTACCCAAGATGCATTTCGTCTCTATGTCAAAAACTGTTTACACACATTTCTACACTGCCAAGTAGCCAATTTAATCTAATCAGTTGTCATATAGCCTTTCTTAATGAGAAGATAAAATAACTTCAGTTCCCCAACCCATGAAAGGCATGTTTCTCTGGAATTATTTCTGCAGAAGAGGGTACTTCTCACCCAAGGCCTCCTACAGGATTAGATTCTTGCTTTGTCTTATACTATATATACATGTACCTGATTCAGTCTGATCAGATAAAGCTCAACTGTCCACTATCCAGAGCTCCAGCTCTCCCAGAAGGGCTGCAGAAAGTGGATTTTTCAAACAATGCATGCTCCTTGCCTATGAAATCTTTCCCCCATGGTTAAGAGGTTTTTAAGAAATCCTCACACACGTGAATCAATTGATGCCTCAACCTTAAGCAAGACCTGGAAGGTTTTAGGCCAGAACCCATTCTGTAAGGTTAGCTCTTGCTTTGCAATGAGGTTAGGCCATTAGGTACTCTAATGAGTGCCCGACTCGCACTCCCATTAAAGATTCCCACTGAAGATTAATTTGGCTGCCTTGCAACATCTGTGTTCTGCTGACTCCTATCTGTTCCCCAGGCTGTAGGGCCAAACTCATCCATCATCAACAGACAGGCACTTGGAAGCCACCCCTTGCTGTTGCTTCCACATATCAAAGAATGAGTCAACTCAGGCAGGGAGATTCCTGGAGTGGCCTGTCCCAGGGGCTTCCTCGCCTCTAAAGCCCTTCCCAGGTGTCCCCACTTGCCTTTTGGGGCTAAATCTTGTAAAGGCACCAACACAGCTGAGTCCTTGAAAGTACAGCAAATGGAGCATGCTGAAAGGTGGCTTTACAGAGGCATTACAGCCACCTGGAATCTGGAGACATTTCTGCCATAGCTCCCTACCCAAAATAGCAATTGGTGAAATTTAACCTGAGAACTGTTGTCGAAAACAAGTGTGAGTATTTTAGTTAATGGAAGCCATCCCAACTGTGAATGTGGGTTCACCTCAAGGCCCTGCCAGGGGTTTCAAGAACCTGGTGTCCTGTGCTTCTGCCCTAAAGCTCTCCTTGCTTGCTGAGAAAGTACTGCAGGTGAGCAGGGAAGTATTCCAAGTGTAGAGTTAAAGAGCATCTCTCAAGGACCTGAGAGAAATCCACAAGCATTGGCAGTCTTCAGACTCAGATCCACACAGTGGGTACACAGATCCCAAAAGGGCCCTCCACACAGGCAGAGATGACTGTCCTGTGTACAACTTGCTGGTGATGCCCAGATTCTCAGAGGCAGAACCCTGACCTGCTAACAACTATGCAAGTTACAGATAGGAACCCTGCCTCATGTATAGGCAGCTAAGAAATATGTCCACATATGAAATACACAGACCAAGTGAAGAAATGCAATCAGTAAATAACAGAGACAGCTTGGATGGATAGGAAGTTCCCTGGCAATTGAAGTATTCAAGACTTGGCTGGTAAACCCTACGACAAGGAAGTCATACAAAGGGTTCAAGTATTAAATGAGTCATTTTTAAAAAGACTGTCTTCCTACTCTGAAATTCCACAGGCAATGAATTCTCCAGTCAACAGCACTTTCCAAGTAGACATACAGAGACAAACGCTACTTGCAAATGTGTACAGCAAACCATTTATAAGTATATTCCATACCCAAATATATACTCAGTATTTTTACCTCAGTTAAATAGTGTATATAAACAAGCACAGAAGCCATTTGTTCACTTTTACATAAATGAACTTATTTGTGTACAAAGGCATGCACACAGACAAGCTAAGGTAACTAAAAAGCTTGGAGAGCCTTTATGTGATAGTTTGAGTGATTTGATAACTTCTAAAACTAAAAAACAAAAAGTCATTTTGACAACTGTTTCCTTCTTCACTTTACTGAACTGAATAAATTAAGAGAGTGTCCTAAATAAAACAGTCCTTGGGAAAAAATGAGAGAAAACATAGATGGAGACTATGAAAGAAGGTTGGGTAAGTGCAGAGCATGAAAGAACATGTTTTTCTGAGAAGCATTAACTGTACCTGTGAAAACATAGGAGGATAAGGAGGGGCCAAGGGCAGGAGAGCCTTTCCCTGATTACAGCTGTCTTTAACAGAGTAAAGGGTGTTGAGTTGCCTTATGAGTATACAGCATGTAGGCCCCGCCCCAGTCCAGTCTTCTACTACATCTGTTTCTACTAAGCATCAAGTGATTTAATGCCCAGCCCACTTGTTTTATTTACTGCCTCTTAATCTCTTCAAGTGGACCACAGGGCCTTTGCACCAGCATGGATCAGTGAGGGAGCATTCAGTCCTCTCCTGCATCACATGGGGAAGAAAAGAGAGGAAAGTTATGGAGGAAGAAGAAAGCAAAGCAAACAGATAACACAGTGAACAAAGCTGAAGTTTTCCTACTATGGCCTTGTTGGGAGAACTAAGGAAGGCACCAAGATGTCCTTCTTACCCCAAAAACTTTTCGGGGAAACTAACAAGGCAGAGTTAATGGGGCAGACACCATTGCAGGCTATGCTGTGACTCCAAACCTGATTAGGAAGCGTATGTCGACCGCCTCAGAGTTTTACTTATTTCCAGCTTTAAAAGGTGTGTTGGGAAGGGGCTTAGGAGCAAATCAAATAGCCCTTACCTACTTTCACCTGGTAACCACATTTTAGAAGCACATTCACCAATTATAAAACTCACAATTATATGAACTATTTTTAATGTTTATCATTTAACTTTTAAAGAGGCTTTTTAAAGCCCTGGTTAATACAGTATACTGAATGAGCTTAAATGCAATTGTAATGAAAGCACTGATACAATAAATTATTTAAAAGTCTCAATATCATAATTCATTCATTATCTTTATTCTGGCCAAATCTATACAGTGTATTAGGTCTGAATAACAAACAGCTTCATCCACTATCCCCAGCTGCCTTAAATTATTATATCAGAGTGTGCTTAATGACAAATATAACTAATTTCAATAGTAATATCTACCATTCATTCTGGCAGGTACTTCCAAAAATGTCTAATTCTTATACCCACCCTGCAGATTGCTATTACCCATTTTACAGAGAAGGATACTGACTAAAGTCATACTAGTAAATCTGTATTATTCTCATCATCCCCTACTAAAATTTCTTGAATAAAATCATAATCTAAATAGGACTTGTGTACAAGCATCATTGGGTAGAGATGGTGACCTAACACACAGTACAAGTGCTAACTTCCTGACCCCTGGATAAGCTGAGGACCCTTCAGCTGTACCACTGTGGCTCAGCAGAAATGTTGTAGAGAAGGAGCTAGCAACACTGGCAGCTGTGACCTTTTCCAAAGCACCAAGCACATATAAATATTCGGTCTGCTCTCTCTCCTTAAACTCACAAGAGCAAAGGCCAGAGAGAAACATACTTAAGTCCAAAGAGAAGAGTTTTGTGCGCCACTGATGATCTTGTAGATTCTTAACAAATTCCCCTGAAGCAAGGAAGGCCATAGGCCACCACCTCTCCCACCTACGGAGAGATATTAAGGCTCACATTGTTGTGAAAGCACACCTGTCATGCAGCATGTGATTTGAGATTCAAATTGATCCAAATGCTTAGTTATCTAAGACGTAGTTACTTAAAGGATGGTCTGTGGACCAGCAGCCTCAGCCTCACCTAGGAACTTATTAGAAATGCAGAATCTTAGGGCCTATCCCAGACCTACTGAATTGGAATCTATAGTTTGACAAGATCCTCAGTTTATTTACATGCACATTAAAGTTTGAGAAGCATGACTCAAAAGGCAGTCCTACATGAAGAGTCTAAAGTGAATTCTGAACTATATGGGTTATCTGACAGGAAAGTGCAGCTGGCATGGTTTTTTGTTTTTTTTTTTTTTTACAGTATACAGGTACAGGAGCTGCTAAAAGGGCAAAAAAAAAAAAAAAAAAAAGTCTTTTTAGTAAATTTAACCCCTGAAAAGTGTCCTGATTCACATTTTGTAGGATCAACACATCTTTTAATAATTTGGGCATCAGAAGCTCTAAATTTTACAACCTAAATATAGTCTCAAAATGATCTGTAGAATATTCATGGAAGGACAGTAAGTCTTGCTTCATTGATCTCCTGTCTGAATCTCAATTTTCTGATTTTCTTTAAATTTCCTTAACAGTGTTACAGCTAGAAATATATAAGGGTGTTAGCATGACTTTTTCTCAAACACAAATTTACCCTAAGAAGACTCACAGAATTTAACTAGCACCAAGAATCCATGTTTTATGGCTTAAGTAAGGTGACGTGATAACTTTAAAGCTACAAGGTGAACCTCAAGGTGGTAAAAAGGTGAATTCTTTCACAGAATCTACCTGTCTGTTTTTCCACAGCTGTTTATACTTGCAGACAGGCCAGCCCAGCCTTCGCACCAACGTAGGAATGATCATTCTGGGGATCTTTGGTGAGGCAATTTAGTGATCATCAAATAGGAGTAATTGTTCACTCCTCTAACAGTTCACCAGCTACAGGAGATTAAATCACACAGATAAATCTTTTAATAAGTTGCATAAGCCAGTAAAATTATAAAAAGGTAAAAATGTGATAGACAAGAAGTGGGAAAAAAGAGAGAGAAGTAAAGAGAAGAAAAGGAGAGAAAGGAAGAGAAATGAAGGAGGGAGAGGAAACAACGGAATAAAGATACATAAGATTACCCTGAACTAGGTACTGTTGTAGGCCCTTTAATACATATTATCTCAAATAATTACAGATGATAAAATTGAGACCTAGAGTTTTAATCATTTTCCTAAAGGTCAAATAACTAGTAAGTCCAAGTACAGACGGTTAGTAAGTTCTCGTATAGTATTTTAACCTGGATTTGCAACAGTACCTTGGTGCAGTGGTTCTAAATGTGTGCTGATAACAGAATCAGAGACAGTGCATTTTCAAACTGGAAAGAACCTTAGAGGGAAGATCATTGAACATACGAGACTCCTAGAATTCAAGTAACTGGTGGAATTAAAATGACTGGCTGGTAGGGATTTGCCTGAGACCACATAGTAGGTAGGCAGCAGCAAGAAAGAGTCAGAGGTGTTTTTGAACATATCACTACACACAGCGGAGGGATTTTGCAAAGATTTAACTGATGAGCAATATGGTCACCACACACCTGGTCTGAGATAGTTTGCTCAGAGATTCAAAAAACTGGTTTCCATATGATTGAAACCAACTTAAAATCTGCAGGTGTCCAAAACTTAGCCGTTTCTAAAACGTGTCCAGAGGGAACTGGCTTACCCAAAGTCAAATATGACTTCCTGTTTTTAAGAAATAAGGCTTAAACTGCTTGTTAAAAAGCCTCATTGAATTTCTTGGCCAAGATATAGCTTTTTAAAAAAAAGACAGTCTATTTTGATGATATAAGTGTAATTGAATCAGAACCATATGGATTGCATTCCCCCTTTTAAACTACACATGAATTAGAAATTAAGTGTTCATTCTTCTCAAAGTAATTAATGAATCAGTTGATTAAATATGATACTGGCCTTAAGTACCATGCTGAGCTCACACTGGCTCCATTTTGCAGGAATCAAGATACTTGCTGAATCCCAGACTCAGAGAGCTCACACACATTCCTGTTTAGGTCTTAGGCCAGTTTTCTTTTGTTTCCCCTAAATAAAGCCTACTCTTGGATTAGAAGCATGGGCAGCCTGTTCACAATGCAGTGCCTCTGCTCAAATCTGTTTTCCTTTAGGGAGGCCCTATAAAGGTGGGGGAGGTACAGACACTTTCTGTTCCAACTCCTGATTGGGCTGAGTTCTGGGACTGAGGCAGAAAGTTGGGTTCCGGGAAGCTTCTGAGAGG
Organism: Camelus ferus; assembly: GCF_009834535.1. Taxonomy (NCBI): domain Eukaryota; kingdom Metazoa; phylum Chordata; class Mammalia; order Artiodactyla; family Camelidae; genus Camelus; species Camelus ferus. Next base: position 58,752,681 of record NC_045704.1, read on the forward strand.
TGGGCACAGTCTAACTATGGTACCTCTCCACTCTTCATCATTCACAGGGCTACAGTCCCTTGAAAGTATTATTCTCAGGCAACCTGGCTTAATGTATTTCTCAGTCACCTCCCAGCCAATCCAGCTCAGAGTCTTCACTCCTGAATTCTTACCTAGCTGACCTCAGGGAAATGAAAAGTGAGCACTTCTCTTTCAATGCCATTATTTTACATATTGATCACTCCTTTTGATAGTGGCATTGATATCTGCTGAACTCCTACCTCTTTGCCAGACTCCATAAAAAGCATTTTACTCACGACTACCTTTAAAGGTGAGGTAGGTATTATTACCTCATTGAATAACTGAGGAAACTAAGACTTAAGAAGTGGAGTCAGGTGCTCAAAGCCACACAGCTGGGAAGTGGCAGAGCTGATTTAGGCCCAGTTCCAAATGACTCTAAAGCCCACTGTCTTTGCACCACCCACCACCCCCTGTCTTTTAGGCATTGTTACAGACTCACATCAGCCTCCTGTCCTAAGTGGCCACAGGCTTAAGCCCTTCTTCACTGTCGCTAGTTTACTTTAGAAGTGCAAAGAAGAGCAGAGATGGGCTGGCGTCACCGCTGCATGTGTAGGACAACAGTCATTAATTCTTACAGAACACCCTACCCAAACCCCATCCAAAGAATCAAGAAGCTATGGAAACCATGGAAACTGTCTTGGTACCCTCAGCTTCTACAATTCCTTTGTATACTTTTCTGTAATATTTACAATTTTTAAAGAAAAAAACTAAAGATTTACCCATGCATCATTGTATGCGTTCAATATCTATTACTTCTAGAAGTTCATTTGTAAATTCTGAGATTACTGAGAATCACTACACATTGAAATTTACTATAAATGATAGAATCCTAATACGATACTGTAAATCAACTATACTTCAACAAAAAAAAGATAAAATCCTATATATGTTTATAAGCATGCTTTCAAAATTCACAATATCCCACAGATACACCTAATACACTGGTACACTACCTACATTCACATATACACAATATTCTAGTGAATAACTTCACACAGGAAAACCACACATATTTATAGTTCACTCCCACATAAACAAACACACCCACATAAACATATGGAAACAATATGCAAACACATACAAAGAGATTGGCAAATGTACTCACAAATAAGTCTGTAAAAAATGGAAAAATCACTTGCTCATTCACGCTTCTCTCCCCCTTCCCTACATCCCTCCATCTCTTTCTCTGATACATATACACAAACATACACATGTATCAAAGCCTTTAAAATTGAGATACTGAGCGGGAGAAACTTCTTTGATTGAAAATACATCCTCTCATAGTTCTGAGGAATAAGAAGGGTTTTGTATTGTTTTGTTTTACAAGCAAACTCTGATCACCCCAGACATGCTAATATTCATGCTTTCATAAGTCTAGACCTTAAAAAATCCTTCCCAAACTCTCAAGCCTGCTACCTGTTCTCCAATGCGATATTTATCCAAGGGAAAATCTTACTTTTCTCTTTCTTCTGCTGCTTCTCTTCTCCCTCCTCTGCGTTCTTTAGTGGTGACAGTGGGCAATCACAGAAAAGATAATTCTAAGGGGAGAGCTCTTAAATTCACTTTTAAAAAGTTTACGAAGCACCTTCTATAAACCATGATGAAAATATAACGATACATAACTGAATAGTTTCAAACTTCAACGGATAGTGTGAGAAACAGATCCAGACACTATAATTCAACACTAAGTGAAGTACACTTTAAATGAGTTTCAAAAAACAAAAAAAAAAGTGACAGTGAGAGAGAATAGAGAGCAAAGAGAGGTTGTGACCTACTATGCCTAGAGGGGGAAGGAAATTTTTTACAGAATAGGTGACAATACCAGGATAGAGCTTTCTAAGCAGAGTAAACAACATGTGTATAGGCATAAAGGAGAGGAATGCAGACCACACCTGGGATATATTTAGCAGCTTAGCGTGGCTAGGATAATGGGGTGAAGATTTCAGAAGATGTGGCATGGAGTGAGGCTGGAATAGTGGGTAGAAGACTACAGCTAAGGAGTTTAGACTTTTTAGTGCTGTATGCAATGAGCATCAATCCAGAGCCTTATGCAGAATGGTCATCTGATAATTCCTAGGTTTAGGAAAATAAACTTTCTTCAGTGAGGAAGATGGAAAGACTAAAGGAAGGGAGACCAGTTAGAAGATTGCCATGACACCAGAAAGAGGGGAGGACATGTACTAAGGCAGTGGCCCACTTACTTGTAAGACCAAGTCAGAAACTCCAAAGTCTCCTCCAGACGCTTCCATCCCTCCTTCTTCCACCACCTCCATCCTATTTATTACCAGTGTCTCAATGTGTCTGCCTCATAAATTCTATTTTATGATAGACTATTTTAACATTCCCCCTCCACCTCACCACCTACTGACACATACACCATTTTAGATGAATTTTATCAGTTCTGTTCCATGCCGAAAATTATTGTATGCTGGTGCTCCCCTTGCTTTAAAGTCCACACCCACCAACAAGAAACACATGACTCTGCCCACTTCTCCAGCCTCATTTCCAACAGCTTCCCCTCCAACTATGTCAATCATCTTGCTCTTTCTCACTAACGTTTCTTTATGTTAGACAGACTCTTTCTTTGGCCTCGAATGGCAACCCTTCAGTTGTCTGTCTGACAAATTCACCCTTTAAGACTAAAAATACAGATCACCACTTCAGTTTGGTTTGATTCAACAAGATTCACGGAACATCCACAATAATCTGGGATTGCTAACAGGAAAAAAAAAAAAAAAGACACCTCCTCTTCTGCCCTCCCAGAGCACCCTGTGCTACTGAACGATCTCTCACACTAGACTGCAACTGCTATTTCTGTCTGTATCCTGGGGTAATGTGATCAACAGTAAAAAGGGCTGGGTCTTATCCAAGCCTTTTGGTGCTCAATACAAATTTAAGTAATGAATAAAGTAAAAGACGAGGATCTCAGAGACATTTCTAAGGTAGACTTCCCAGGTATTAGTGCCTAAATGGATGGGCTGGGGTGAGGGAGAGAAGAAATTTCTACCTCTAAAGACCAATGTTTGGTCTCTAATTCAAAGTGAGAAGTAGTTTGCATTGAAAAGAAACCAATATGAAATTTCTGCATATTTGAATTTGCACACTTGTGGGGCAACCAGATGAAAATTTCTGTTGCTCGTCAAAGGTTCAGAACGTAGCTGAAGTCAAAAAGCATGCATATTATTCCAGAAAAAGCATGTAGAACAAGAAAATTAGGCTAAACTTGGACCCAGAGAATAAATATTTCACTTATTCTAGAAGGGTCAGGACTGAACTTGTTACCCATGCTAGGCAGCCCAGGCCCCAGGTGCAGAAAATTTTTAATCATTCAGGGTAGTTTTTTTGTTATCAACAGGATATCACTAACGCCCATGACAAAACCAGACTGAACCCACTGTGACCTGAGCACAGGAATGTGCCTGCACAGACAAAACCCGGAGATGTCCAAAAGGTACCTTTGCTTTATTCCCATGCTAAGATCCCTGCCCAAATGGGGAACTGGTACTCCGCGAGGCACAACTTGCACCGTATGCAAGGGAGCCTGACAGGCAGCACATGCTCAGACTGTTCCCAGCCATCTCTGCCTTTTTCTCCGGTTCTGATGATGAACTTGCTTCTTACCCTTTAAAAGTCCCAGAGTTTCCTCCCTTCCAGAAGCCGCTTTTAGAGCACGAACTCCCCTTCTCCATTCTCTGGCCATGGAATAAAAGCCTGTCTTGCTTGCACCAAACCCAGTTTCATCAGCAGCCGCGCAAACCTGAGCAGGAAAGAACCCCTGCAGGAGCCAGAGGAGCTTCGCTTTAGCTAGGGCCCTAAGACGAGGCCCTCGTCTAATTCGGTAACAAACTTACCTGGTTCTCAGCATGCAGTCTGCAGTCGCTGTTTTGGGAGGCCGCTTGCTCTGCGAGAGTAACAGTTCGCGCTCATGAACTCCATGAGGTCCCGGCGGCCCTATAAATGACGTATTCATACACTGTCCATATCCGAGAAAGCGCCTATTCACACCTCCCGGTATCTCTTGGAAGTCAGGAGTGTATACGTGCAGGATAACTGGGACCTGGCTTCAGATGGACGGCCGCGCGCCGACGCCTCGCGCAGAGCACCACCCCCTCGGGCCCGCGGTAAGAAAGGCGTCGTCTGTGGGCCGCCATCTTGGAAACGCCCGCTTTCCCGTGAGCCTTAGGCGCCCGGGTTCCCGGATGCTGAGGTGCAGACCCTGGGCCGGCCCTGCGTGACGAGTGGCAGGTGTTTTTGCTTTCCACGATTTCTAAAAGCATTCAGCAGAGCCCGTGATGTAAGGAACTTTGACAATTAAGAGAAGTTAAAGCGCTATTCTAACCCGAGGTGAGGTATATCTTAATCTATCTTGCTATCGTTAAAAAGTGTTAAGTGCATGAGATTGGGACCAGGATTAAGTAACTGTGGGCCGCAAGGCTGGTTGTTTGGAGGGCTTTGAAGTTTTTAGTACTCTTCCCCTCCACCTCACCCCGCATCTTCTCTAGCGTCGTGTCTAGAATCTCATTAAGAAATGTTCATGTAATTTTTTTCTTACTAAAATTTAAATATTCCAAGGATATACTAACATAGTGGTAATAAACAGTCACAGGATTCTGGAGGCCAGTTAGTCCAATGTTTTTTTCCTTTATTTTCTTGCTTTTTTTATTTTTTAACTTTAGAACCTTTTATTCAAATTAAAGCTTACTACCGAAGTTCAGTGTGAATGAAGGAAAAAAGCAAAGCTGCTCTAGTGTGTAGCAGCCGCAAAGCAGAATAACTATGGGTCTATGGAGTACAGTTTTTAAAACTGCTATTCTGCTCCAACACTTGATGTTAAAAGCTCTTTTGCATAACCTCCTTTACACTAGTCTTGGGATTAATGTTGATTGTGCTTCCTAGTCCGAATTGAAAAAGGGTCCCACCAGACCTAAACATCAGACTTTGTTCCAATTTAAAACCTAGGAGCTGAGATTCCTTATTTAGTTCAATTCTCTCTCCCCTCTTCATTGCGTTTTTTTTTTTCTTTTCTGTACAAATCTGTTTCCTTCACTAGATCATATCTTCATTATCTTAATTCCAATTTATTGATTTTGGTATTTTCCACACATACTGCTTATAATACCATGCATAATGCTTTTCACAGCTGAGGTATTTCAAAAATGTTAAATAAATAGATTTTATAGAATTAAATGTAAGTCCACAGAAATTAAGCAATATTATCTGTTTGGTAAAATACAAGGGCAAGACTCAATTCTTGGCACACATTGGATGTCTAATAAATATATAATATATGAATGCATGATTGGATGAATGAACAAATGAACTAGGTGATAATATATGTGAATGTACCTTGTAAACCGTAAACTACTTCACAAATATGTGTTCTTATACAGGTTATGTAGTTATATTCCAGCCCTCCCAATCTGTTGCACATTTACTGAATTTTGGCAAATTCAAGTAAAGCACAGGAGGAAATCTGTGGCATGTGCCTCAGGGGAAGCTGTGAAGGCAGGCATAGAGAGATAAACCTAAGGGGGTGTCCAGAGCCCATGGGCCTGGAACAGAGGGCTCCCTGACTGCTAACAATCCAGTTCTCACCCTTGAATTTCCAATGATCAGCAGTAAGCAAACATGAATGTTTTAAGCAGCTCATAAATCTTCCTGGAGCCTGGGTGCTGAATAAGTCCTAGAAAAGTGGTAATGGTGGAAACAGGATCTCCTCTCTGGAAGTAGTTCCTTTCAGAGCCAGCTTTTGCCCCTGTTAGCTGCTAACACACATACCCCAGCTGCCTCAGTGAAGCTCATATTACAATAAAACAGAGCAAATGGCAGAACAGGGACCAGAAAGAGCTTCTGTCATGTCCGAGTTTCCCAACTGAAGACCCCTCAGTGGGTGATGCCACCCCCTTTGAGGGGTTCCTTATTGGAGATCTGTCCCTTAGGTCTGGCAACCCACAAGGATTTGAAAAGAACAGACTGGAGTTATTCAGTTTCTGCCCAGTAGCCCAAAATGAAGAAGAGAAAAAACAACCCCACAGAGAAAGGTTATGATAAATTTGACTGTGGAATCTAATAACCTGAATTCACATGAAGCAGATTTCTTTTCATACATTTTGATGAGGGGGGAAAACACCCAATCTTGTTGAAAATATTTTCCTAGTTTGTGATTGTGTCTAGGAGGAGGTCAGTGAAGCTCAGAGTAGCGTAAATCCAGAGGGTCACAATCTAAGCAGAGCTAGACCTTCCCTCTGCTCCTGTTGCTGCTTCATGCACATAGTAGCTTTCCATGTATTGTAATTATTTCTCTACATGCCTGACCAGGATGGAAGGGACTATATCTCATTTATCTTTTATTGGCTGATTGATAGCCACTGACATACAATAGGCATTCAATAAGGACATTTCCCAGTAAGTTTTTGTGGGCTTTTTTGTGTTTTTTCTCTTTTTTTTTATTGAATTACAGTTGATATAAACTATGAATTACAGGTGTACAATATAGTGATTCACAATTTTACAGGTTGCACTTTATTTATAGTTATTGTAAAATATTGGCTATATTATCTGTTGTACAACATATCCTTGTAGCTTATTTTATACATAATAATTTGTACCTCTTAATCCCCTACTCCTATCTTCCTCTCCCCACTGGTAACCACTAATTTGTTCTCTATATCTGTGAGTTGGTTCCTGTTTTGTTACATTCCACGTATAAGTGATAACATACTGTCTTTCTCTGACTTATTTCACTTAGCCTAATACCATCCAGGTCCATCCAGCTTGCTGCAAATGTGCAAATGGCAAAATTTAATTTTTCTTTATGACTGAGTAGTATTCCATTTTGTGTGTGTGTGTGTGTGTGTGTGTGTGTGTGTGTATACACATACACCACTTCTCTATCCATTCATCTGTTGATAGACACTTAGGTTGCTTCCATATCTTGGCAGTTGTAAATAATGCTGCTATGAACTTTGGGGTGCATGTTTTGTTTGAATTAGTGTTTTGGGTTTTTTGGATATATACCCAGGAGTGGAATTGCTGGATCATATGATAATTCTGTTTTTAGTTTTTTGGGAAACTTTCGTATTATTTTCTACAGTGGCTGCACCAGTTTACATTCCCACCAACAATGTTCAAGGGTTCTCTTTTATCCACCTCTAGGAGTCTTATGGTTTCAATTCTAACATTTAGGTCTTTAATCCATTTTGAGTTTATTTTTGTATATGGTATTAGAGGATGTTCTAACTTCATTCTTTTACATGTAGCTGTCCAGTTTTCCCTGCCACACTTTTTGAAGAGACTATCTTTTCTCCATTGTATATTCTTGCCTCCTTTGTCATAGATTAATTTACCATAAATGTGTGGGCCCAGTAAATTTTTAATATTGATCCCATTGATTTATTTAGCAAAGTTTATTGCCAGAATGTAATTTTTTGCTCAGTACAGGTTTAAAGAACCTAAGCATGCTATGATTGTATCCAAAGTAGTATAAGATGAGAAATGTTGGTAGGTATGGTGGATCCAATACACCACAACGTTCAGTACTCCATGTTGGATTGATCCACCTTGAGGTAGAGCCTTCCCCTGGGCCGATCACCCCTGGGCTAAGGGATGAGGTCAGAGTTACAAATATGGTCTGAAGTGGGAGTTAGGAGTACTTTCCAGAGAAGGATTGTAGAGAGCTCTTCAGACATTGCAAAATGTGTCACCTGTAGACCTCAAGTTTCTGTGTATATATAGGTGCAGTTTAGGCCTGGAAGTTCATACAGTTTGCTTAGCTGAGATAGTATGTATGTGTGTAATACTGTTTTTTGAATGCTTTACTACATCTCAAAACATAAACAACTTCTTTTCTCTTTGTTTCTATGTTGTCTTATATCGACTTTCAATATAACCATTAGCAAATTGCATTCCAAACGTTTATTTAGAGATTAGTCTCCTCCATTAGACTGTGATCTCAAGAATTAATGCATCTTTGTCTTATCCTATACCTTTTGTTCCTGGCACAGTTCCTTGGAGATACAATAATAAATAAGACAGGATCCTTTCCTCAAACTGCTTATAATCTAGTGGGGAGGCCAGATTAGTTAAAAAATAAAGTACAATCTAAGTGAATTAAAATAAATAGAAGCAAATGTAGTAGGATTTCAGAAAAGGAAAGTCAATTCAGACTTGTTCAGTCAAGGAAAGAGGTATCCTTTAATCTGGGTTTGTAAGGAAGGGTAGGATTTCAACAGACTTGGAGCCCTTTAAGTCTGCACCAGGATTCATTCATTTTAGCTAAGGAAACATGCTCTCCTGAGGAGTGTCCTGGCCTGCTCTGGTGGCTCCAGTATTGAGGCCGTGTTACCAGTAGGAGAAACTGCCTGTTCATTAAGGGTGAATTAAACCCAGCTACCTTTCCCTAAGCCCCCTGTTGAGAATCACCTTTATTTGCTGTTGCCTTTAAAGTGATCTTGTCAGGTTGTTTAGGCTTTAACGTGACTGATCTTTAAAGTTGTGTTTTTGGGCAGGAAATGGTCAGACCCCACCCTGAGCACTCTGTCTTTTTTAACAAAAAACAAAATCCATCATTCCAACAATGAATCTCTTTTCTCAGTTTAAAGGAACATTTAGAAACAGAAAATCCATCTAAGAAGGTAAAAAATACCCAGTTACTTGCAAAAAGTTGGCTTTACTAAAAATTAGTCATAAGGAAAACAACCCAATGTAACCTCAGTTCTATAAATTAATGGAAAGCATTATATTTATGGATAAGAAAAATTGAGACTATAACCTGGTCTATGAAACTGAATTTAATTCTAGAAGCAAAAAGGAATTTTATGCTTTAAGACATGAATGTTCTTGATTGACAAGGGATATAGAAAGGATTGCTATAATTCTGTGAAGAAAACTAAATAGAAACAGTTTTCATTAATGTGATTATGTCTTTATTGTAGCATTCTGGCTGAATGTAGCCTGGAAAGTAAGGTTACACGTTCGTGAAAATAGACTTCTTGAAGGAACTGAGAATATAGTAAGTTATCTGAAAATTTAGCCCTGGTAGGACCTGCCACTTACCTTCCTAGGAACTTTCTTAGGCTCTTAAATAAGTGGGTTATTCTTCCTTACCCCATGCCATCCTCAAGGGTATAAAGGAAAGAAGAAATAATCAAGCTGTAAGAAATATAAAACCTTTCCATGGAGGCACTGCTAATTTAGGAAATCAAAATTGTCACATTTTAAGAAACTGAATAATAACATCAGTATACGTAACATGGTACAAACTTTGAGTGAAATTGGCCTTCAGAAATTGTTTAATCTCTTTTTTTGCCCCTCAATAGTATAGCCTCTAAGAAGCCTTAACTGCCTTTGGGAAACAGAATGTGAATTTCACCTCAATTCATAAAAAAGTAAAAGAAGTAGATTTTGATGCTGCTATAAAAGTTGGCCCATTATATCCCAGTCTTATTGATTATATCATTCTATAATGTAATGAAAGAGCATTAAAATTAATGGAGTATGAATGCAAAAATAAGGTTGTTTGGGGATTTTTTTTCCTATAGGAAGTTACATTGAATACTTTGGAAAGATTCAGTAAAGTCATAAAAAAGTACTGTGGGCAAGACAATGTAGAAGATGGAGGAATTTTTGTAAAAGCACAGGAGGCTTCTGAACTCAGGTTACTTTAAGTGTCCTTAAATTCTCATTACATTTTATAGAAACTATAAATGGAAATGAGAGATGGTACTTTTGCCCAGAACTTTTCGACACAGAACTCATACTCCAGGATTCATATTCAAAGGAAAGATCTTGGCCTTGCATCAAAAGATTGACATCTAAATAGTCATTCACATGTTTTAAATTATAATAAAATGCATAAGGTATGTGTATATCATTTTTTATGATTTCTCACTTTAACTGGCTTTTTTGGCCAACAGATAAACTACTGTCCCAAATGCATTGGATAAAGATGACTTTTAGTGAACTACTTTATGAAGCAGTTAATAAAGTTGGGGGTGCTCCTTTTTTCTTAAGGTAGTACAAACCAGACTTAGAAAAGTATGTGAAAAAAAGGCCACTCAGAAGCAATAAGGTATCTGTGCCTTAAGTTAAATGTGATAATAAAATTTTTTACAACTTTTTCTGGTACAAAGAGTACTGAAATGAATGGATCATGTAATGCACATCAATATTGCAACTGTCTTCTACTTAAGATAAAGACGCCAATGCCCTTACCATTCCTCTACCTTTCCTCGCTCTCTTCTCTCCCTCATCTTCTGTCTTCTATGCCTTTCTTTCTTTTTAAAAAAATTCCTTCCCCCCATTTAGCTCACCCTTCACCCAATATGCCTTTTCTTTTTCACTGAAAAGTTGTTAAAATTTACATTCTGATTTATAAATATTAAGTATTTGGTGTTTCACCTATAAAGCAATTTTAAAAGTTGAAAATCAACTTTATTATGAGTATGTGACTAATGCTTCCTATAAACTGTAGGGTTGCCAGACATAGCAAATAAAATTACAGGATGCCCAATTTGAATTTTAGATAAACAACAATTTTTTTTAGTATAAGTGTGTTTCATGTAATATTTGGGACATAGTTACACTAAAGGAGTGTTGTTTATCTGCAATTCAAATTTAGCTGGGTATCTTGTGATTTATTTGGTAAACTGCCTACAAGGTCATGCCCTGTGCAAGGATTATATTTTCTCCATGGGTCTAATGCCATGACCCCTGGGCCATTCCAAGGAGAGTATTTCTGGATTCAATGTCAGATAATATTTTCTTAAACACCATCAGTTATTTAAATCCCAGTAGATTTTCTATTTAAAATCAATCCAAGTAAACATTTTTTCAGGACTCAGCATTGTCATAGTTGTATTCTCTTTGGCCATTCTGGAATCATGTGATAGGTTTTATGACTCCTCATCTTAAAAATGAAAGAATTAGACTACTATGTTTTTCCACAAACACACTCTTTATGTATTTTACAAAAACAGTTTATTAAATACCTGTTAAATCATGTTTTACACATAATATTTAACAGCGATTCTTCTGCTGAAAACCCTTCTCTGGCTTCTGTTTCACTTAAGATAAAGTACAAAATCCATTAAGTGGTCCACTAGGCTACACATTCTTTCTCCCTTTTAGCTCTACCTGGTGGCATTATTTTCATTTTGTTCATGTTCTTCAGACTGTTTGTGGAAACTCAGTCATTCCTCAGCACCGTTGAACAGATCGTTCCCTCAGCATCAGATTGTTCCCTCTGCCCAAGTTATCACCCTACCCCATTGCTACTCTACTTCTTTCTCTTAACTACACTAATTCCTACTCATCCCTCATACCTCAGCCCCAAAGCTACTACCTCAAAGATCCTTTTCACGTCAACTCACATATATTTATTTATTCATTTGATTATTGGTATCTGTCCTCTCAAGCAGAGAGAATAGAAGCTTCATGAGGCCAAGAACCATGGCTCCTTGGTTCTCTACCAAATGCCTACCTCACAGCATAGTGTCCTGTATATAGTAAACATTATATAGATATTTGTTAAATGAACAGATGAATGAATGAATAAAGAATGGTTACAAGATAAGAATGATACATTGTTTTTATCACCATTTTACAAATTAGGAAAACTGAGTTTTGGAGAAATTAAATAATTTGTTTACTTAGCTCATGAATGGGAGTCAGAATTGAAATTCACATCTGTCCATTATCTCTTTTTCCCTATACTACTACTGTAAACTCCCTTCACGTTCTAACAACTTATGATTATATGATCTATAATCTTCTTCTTGAGACAATAGGTGGGGAAAATAATGATATTAGTTGGCTTTCTTAGAACTTCTTTTCAGACATTAAATTATGTGTCTTGGAGGAGTTGCAGAGGGGTGGGAATGGCTTGTGGTTTGGGGAAAGGGAGGGGTAGACTTTATGAGCCACACAGCCACCAGAGACAGCACCTGGAACAGAAGAGAGTTTTTGCCCACACACTGAGTATCTGGCTTCCAGATGGATCTTGGGCACACATTTGTTTCTGTAATTTTCCCCCTCCTCCTCATCTCTTCATCCACCACCCTCCTTTCAGAGGAATTTAAGGAAGGGCTTTGTGCCTCCTTTTTCCTTCTTCAACCCCACCCTCTCTTTCTTTTCCACAAACAGTGACCAGCAGTGACAGACCTTTCGTGCACTTGGAATCAAAGAGGAATCGAAATCCAACTGATTCACTCAGCACCCTTCAGCCTAGACACCTGGTTGTTTCTGCAGCTTTGAGGTAGAGCCTGATCTGTTTAGTTAGGACAGTAGTGGCTCAATTCATTTGCTCCAACCAACCAGAAGTTCTCTGTGTTGAATTGTGCTTATGTGTCCAGTGGCCTCTAGGTACTCCCTGGAGGATGCAGTGTTGACCAGTTCTGTTGTGATAGGCCAGAGGACTCCTGTCTTATTAACAAAAGCCACCCTCTAACTTAGGGAGCATGTCTCTAGACATTTTTTGGCCTTCTATTCAGCCATTTCAATAACTAGCAAAAGATTTCTATATCTTTTTAATAGACTATTTTTAGAGCCGTTTTTGGTTCACAGCAATATTCAACAGAAGATAGAGAGATTTCAGATATACCTTGTGCCCCTGCATATGTGGAGCCTCCCCCACTATCAGCACCCCACAACCTTAGTGGTACACATTTGTTACAGCTGATGAACCATCATTAAAGCATCACTGTCCACCAGAGTCATTAGTATAGGTTAGTGTTCACTCTTGGTACTGTACTTTCTATGAGTTTGGACAAATATATAACCTATATCCACCATTGTAGTATCATACAGAGTAGTTTCATTGCCTGAAAAATCCTTTATGCTCTTCTGTTCATCCCTCCCTCTGTAATATTTTTTTCCAGAGGAAATCTTTAGACATTTTCAGAGAATAGTAATTGTCCCCATTCATTCTGTAAACTGAGGGCAGAGTCTAGGATAGTCCTGGCAGGGGTCTGTCTTCTATTATTATTCTAATTCTTCAGACAACATACCTGTGCCAGATGAAGGTAGTTCTATAAATGGATCCAGGTACATCAGGAAACACATTCCCACTTGCATCAATCAGATACTTTGAGGAAGACACCTGCCTCCATCTTTCTACATTAGCTGGGGTGTGGGGGGGGGGGATGACTCTACAAAGGTCAACGGAAGGTTGCAGCAAAGATGGTTTTTGTTGAACTATGTCTAGTCTTTGTTCTCACCATAATTGTTCAGGCTAAAAATACCAGAGCTAAAATTGAGAGTAGAAGAATATGGGATGTCAATTATTGTCCTCATTTGTTTATAAATTAACGGAGAGTGAGAGATCCGTCCCTGTCTTCCTTTCAGCTTTACTGCTGTGGTAGATTGTTGTATATACTCATTGTTTCTCTTTGTGTAAAGATGATCCATCCCTTCCCTGTTGATGTTAGGCTTGGTTATATGGCTTGCTCTGGCCAATAAAATATGAGCAGAAGTGATGTGTGCCACTTCTGAGAAAAAGTGTACAAGCCGTAACACAATATTCTCTTTTCTCTCTACCAATATCAATACCAATCTCTACTAGCAGTATCTCTCAAAAGTATTGTTCCTTCAGCCTGGAAAGAAGGTAAGGTAGAGCAGAGCCACAGGTGATCTATAGTGGATATAGTTTGAGCAAAAACAAATGCTTGTTGTAAGTTAGTGAGATTTGGGGATTTTTTTGTCATCACAACATAGTTCAGTCTATGTTACCTGACCCAATTCACTTCTCTGAGCTTGATCTAAACTTAGATTTAGTTATATCAAACTGCAGGGGAACACACAGTACTCAAAGACATTGAAGCCTCAACTCAAAAGATACTGAGAGTAGCCCTGCTACTCACATGAATGGCAATCCCTGTAGCACTTGAGACTACTTAAAAAGTGTTCTGTTTAGGGGCTGAGCCACATGTGACTGGTATGACTTCTAGATATGCCACAAACTCATGTGCCAGTAAATCTATTTCTTTCATGTATTTCAAGTCAGTTTGTCCAATCTGGGTTGCCAGGGAGTAGTCCTAACCCCACCATTTATCAAGGTCTGGCAGCAAAGCAAGTAAGTTGCAGTGTCAAAAACAGGAACCACAATGTGAGTAGGGACACCATGAAGTTAGCCAGGGTTGGAATAAGTTAAAGATTTTTAGAACTATTATACTATGTGGATAGGGGATAATTACAGAATCAGTTACTAGCCATATTCCAAGAAGTGGGATTTCAACAAGGACTGGAATATTGAAATATAGAGCAGGAACAGCAAATAAGTAAAGAAAACATGTTTCTATTGTGTCCACATCACTGGCCTAAATCCAAAGGAGATTCGGTGAAATAGAAATGGTTCTGAAAACTGGAAGATTTCACAATCTACTTAGGGAGGTGGGTAAACCAAACTGTTAACATATTGTTGAAATATAATACACATACAGAGGAATACTTGTATCAAGACTACAGGGTAAAGATTTTTCACAAACTCAGTATATTCTGAGTAACCCCCCAAAACCACCCTCATGATTCTTTCCAATTCCCTCCTAAGGGTAACAATTATCCTGACTTCTAATAGCATAGATTAGTTTTGCTTGGTTTTAATCCATATACAGATGTAATTCTACAGTATATATTATTTCATATTTGGTTTCTTTGGTTCATTGTTATGTTAGTAAGCATCATTTGTATTGTCCAGTGTAGTTGTAGAGTGTTCATTCTCATTGCTGTATCATAGCCCATTGTGTAAAGATACCATACATATTTATGCAGTATTCTCTTGATGAGTATTTGGTAGTTTTCTATTTGGGCCTATTATAATAGTGTTGAGGTGAAAATTCTAGTATGTGTCTTTGGTTAACATATATATGTATTTATGTTGTGTAAATGCCTAGGATTGAAATCATTGATTTATAGGTCTTGGTAGTGGTTATGTGGAATCTTCCTATGTTGAGAAATTTAAGGCCACATTTGAGCTTAGGAAAAAATGATAAGATTATTAATATGTTCTATGGACAAGGGACAGAGATAGTATCCATGCCAGGTATTTGGCATTCCCAGTATTGGACAATAGTTGAATCAGGTAATCAAATAAGTGGTTCCAAGTATAAAGTTAAGGAACAAGACAGGAAGCAGTTCTGAAAGTCATGGAGCAAAAGCCGCACACACAAAAAAAATTATTCTGTCTTCCCCAGTTCTCCCTTTTTTCTCTTCCTTTCTTTAGTGCAGATGGGCTGTATGGTTGTTTTGAGAGACTGTCAGTAATGGGACATGACTCCTAGTGTAACACACATTTCTCTAGGTGACATCAGCTTGGGTGACTTGGAATACAAGATATCAGCGAAGAGGACACCTGGGATGGGAGTTGAAAGTGGCTAGGTGTAAGTGTGTGTTTTAAACTAAAGTACTAATATTAAAAGTAGAGAATAATACATAATACAAAAACAATGGAGAAAACCAATAAAACAAAAAGTTCGTTCTTTAAAAAGATCAACAAAATAGACAGATACTTAGCTAAATTGACTAAGAAAAAAGAAACAAACAAATTACCAAAATCAGGAATGAAAGAAGTAACAATCTTAAAGAAATGAAAAAGATTATAAAGGTATACTATGAATGATTGATGCCAACAAATTAGGTAACTTAGATAAAATGGACAATTCTTAGAAGGACACATATTACCAAAACTCACTCAAGAAGAAATAGAAAATGTAAACAGACATCATTTTTTGAGGTCAGTATTGCCCTGGTACTAAAAACATGCAAAGTTACCACGAGAAGATGAAACTATGGACAAATACCCCTTATGGATATAGATTCAAATATCCCCAACAGAATACTAGCAAACTAAATTCAGCATCATTCAAAAAGGACTATATACCATTATTTATTCCAGGAACACAAAAATCAATCAATGACCTACATTTTACTGATGGAATAAAGGATGAAAACCACATGGTCAACTCAATAGATGTAGAAAATGCATTTGACAAAATACAACACCTTCATTATAAAACTACTAAAACAAAACAAAGCAAAACAAAAACTAGGGATAGAAGGAAAATTCTTCAACATGATGAAAGACCTCCAGGAAAGACACACAACAAAAATCAGGAACAAAACCAGTCTGGTCTTATCACTTCTATTCAATATTGTATTGGAGATTCTATTCAGGATAATTAAGTAAGAAAAAGAAATGAAAGGCATCCAGATTGGAAAGAAAAAAGTGAAGCTATCTCTGTAAATAATGTGATCATATATGGAAAAAAATCCTAAGGAATTCACTGAAAAAACTGTTAAAACTAAGAAACATGTCCCAAAAGATTGCAAGAAAGTGGACCATTATACAAAAATCTATTATATTTCCATACAGAAGCAGTGAATAATCCAAAAGTGAAATTAAGTGAACAATTCCATTTGTAAATAGCATCAAAGAGAAGAAAATACTTGGGAACAAATTTAAGGAAAGAAGTTTAAAACTACAAAACATTATTGGAGAAAGTTAAAAGATCTAAATATATAGAAAGATATCCTATGGTCATGGATTGGAAGACCTAATAATATTAAAATGGCAATGCTTCTAAAATATGATGTCTGTAAAAATCTCGGATTCCCTATTTAAGAAATTGGTAAACTGATACCAGAATTCACATGGAAATTCAAGGAACCTGGAATAGCCAAAACAGAAAAAAGAGAACACAGTTGAAGAACACACATTTTCTGATTTCAAAGCTTATACATAGCTGCAGGACCCAAATGTGCTACTGGCTTATGATAGATAATATAGATTGATTGGAATTGAGAGTGCAGAAATAAATCCTTCTGGTTATAATCAGTTGATTTTCAACAAGGATACTAAAACAATCCAAGGAGGAAAGAAAAGTCTTTCAACAAATAGTGGTGGGACAGACAGATTTCCACATGCAAAAGAATGCATACACAAAATTAACAAAAAGTGAGTCATAGACATAAATCTTAGAGTTAAAACTAAAACTCTTGGAGGAAAACGTAAGAATAAATCTCAATGACCTTGAATTATTTCTTAATGACTCCAAAAGCTTAAGTGACAAAAAATAGATAAGTTGAACTTCATCAAATTAAAAACTTCTGTGCTGCAAATGATATCATCAAAAAAGTAAAAAGACTCTTAACAATGAAATATCAGAAAAGGAAAGTAAAGGAACAATCCCTTTTAAAATCACATCCAAAAAAATATACTTAGGAATAAATCTGACCAAGGAAGTGAAAATTATATGTGGAGAACTACAAAACATTGATTAAGGAAATTAAAGATGACCTAAAGAAATATAAAGATATCCCATGCTCTTGGATTGGAAGAATTAGTATTCATAAAATGACCATATTACCCAAAGTAATCTACAGATTTAATGTGACCCCTATCAAATTACCTGGGACATTTTTCACAGATCTAGAACAGATAATCCTAAAATTTATACAGAATCACAAAAGACCCAGAATTGCCTAAGCAACACTAAAGAAAAAGAACAAAGTTGGAAGAGTAACCCTTCCAGACTTCAGACAATAGTACAGAGGTAACAGTAATCAAAACAGTATGATATTGGCACAAAAAGAGACATATGGATAAATGGAACTGAATAGAGAGTCCAAAAGTAAACCCACACAGTTATGGTCAATTAATCTTCAACAAAGGAAGGAAGAGTATACAGTGGAGTAAAGACAGTCTCTTCAGCAAGTCGTGTTGGGAAAACTGGACAGCAGCATGTAAACCAATGAAGTTAGAGCACTTGCTTATACCATACACAAAAATAAACTCAAAATTGCTTAAAGACTTAAATACACAGCAAAAGAGACCATTAGCAAAACAACAACAGCAAAAAAAACACCTACAGAATGGGAGAAAATATTTGCAAATGATGTGACTGACAAGGCATTAATTTCTAGAATACATAAACAGCTCATACAGCTTAACAACAAAAAAACAAACAACCCAACCCAAAAGACCTAAACAAGCAATTCTCCAATGAAGACATACAAATGGCCAATAGACACATAAAAGATGCTCAATATTGCTAATTACCAGAGAAATGCAAATCAAACTACAATGAGGTATCATCTCACCCAGGTCAGAATGGCCATCATTCAAAAGTCCACAAACAATAAATGCTGGAGAGGGTGTGGAGAAAAGGGGACCCTCCTACACGGCTGGTGGGAATGTAGTATGGTGTAGTCATTATGGAAAACAGTATGGCGATTTCTTAAAAAACTAAAAACAGACTTACCATATGATCCAGCAATCACACTCCTGGGTATGTATTTGGAGGGAACTCTTAATTTGAAAAGATACATGCACCCCAATGTTCATAACAGCATTATTTACAATAGCTAAGACGTGGAAGCAACCTAAATGTCCATTGACAGATGACTGGATAAAGAAGTTGTGATATATTTATGTAATGGAATACTACTCAGCTATAAAAAAGAATTAAATAATGCCATTTGCAGCATGGACCTGGAGACAGTCGTTTTAAACAAAGTAAGCCAGAAAGAGAAAGAAAAATACCATATGATATCACTCTAATGTAGAATCTTAAAAAAATAAATAAAGATACAAATGAGCTGATTTACAAAACAGAAACAGACTCACAGACATAGAAAACAAATTTATGGTTACCAGAGGGAAAAGGGAGCAGGAAGGGATAAATTGGGAGTTTGAGATTTGCGGATACTAATTACAATATATAAAATAGATAAACAACAAATTTCTTCTGTATAGCACAGGGAGCAATATTCAATATCTTGTAGTAACCTATAATGAAAATAAAAAAGAAAGTAAAAAGGTATATATGTATGACTGAAACATTATCCTGTACACCGGAAATTGACACATTTTATACTGACTATACTTCAATTGAAAAAAGAAAGTAAAAAGACAGTTCATGGAATGTGAGAAAATATTTGAAACTTTCATATTGGATTAGGACTAATATGTAGAATATGCAAAGAATTCTTAGAATTTAGTAATAAAAAGGCAAGTAACCCAATTAAAAATGCTCATTAGCCATTAAGGAAACACAAAATAAAGCCATAGTGAGACCACTTCACACCCACTAGGATAACTACGATAACAAAGACATAAGTGTTGAGGAGATGTGGAGAAATTTTAACCCTCATACACTGATAGTGTGAATGTAAAGAAAAGCAGGTCCTCAGAAACTTAAACATGGATGTTACCAAATGATCCAGCAATTGACTACCCCTCAAATTGAAAACATGTGTCCACACAAAAACCTGGATGTTCACAACAGCCTTATTTGTAACAACTGAAAAGTGGAAAAAGCCCAATGTCCATCAGCTGCTGAATGGATAAATAAATGTGGTATATCCATACAATGAAATATTATTTAACTATAAAAAAGAATGAAATATTGATATATACTATAGCATGTGTGAACCTTGAAAACATTATGTTACTTTAAAGAAACCTATGACAAAAGACCACATATTGTGTAGTTCAATGTATATGGAATGTCCAGAGTAGGCAGATCTGTTGGAAAGGGAGATTAGTGGTTACCTAGAGTTGGCACTGGGGGTTGGAGGGGGATGGGGAGTGATTGCTAGTGGATTGAGGGTATTCTTTTTAGGATGAAGACAGTGTTCTAAACTTGGATTATGGTGATGTTTGCACAACTTCTGAATATCCTGAAACCATTGATTGTACACATTACATAGGTAAATGTTACAGTATGTAAATTGTATCTCAATAATTCAGTTTTTAAAAAGTGAAGCATAGTTATGATGATGATTTAGAAAGCTGTTTATGCAGAGGAGAAACAAAAGTGCAATCACAGATAAAGGTGGAAGCAAATGCATTTTGTGTTAGAAACAGTTAATCTGATTTAATAGAGTCACATGGTTTCCAACTCACAGTACGGAGTGGAGTCTTTGGTAAGGAGGGGCAAAACATACAGAACAGGGTACACAGTTTTTTTGTTGAGTGCAAATCTAATCTTTGTACTCAGCTCCAGTATTTCTGAAAGTCTTAAAGAACTATTAAAGTTATTTTTAAAAAAACTTTTCATAAATAAGCAGTTTTTTGCCCAAATCTGCCAAGCCTGCCTCTCTCCAGATGGCAGGCAGCAGGCTGGGCTGGGCTGATTCTAAAGCCTTTAGAAAGGCCCTTCTCTCTGCCCTTCACCACCTACACATCTTCCAAGAGCTGCCTGCTGCTCCTGGCCCCACAGTGAGGTCTCTATTTACGTCAGCCAGGACCAACCAGCCTCCTTGTTTGGGCAGACTGAGTTACACTTGGATCTTAATTGGGGGGAGGTAGCAGAAAACCAGGAAAAAAAGGTCTTCATTGTGGGCCTGTGTTTCCTTCCAGGAGATGCTAAAGTTAAAGGAGGCAAGATGAAAATATCAATGTTTCCATGCTACCCTAAGTAGAAGCCTTCTTACCTTTCCCCAGCCTCCTTCTCTTTCATTTTTTTTCCCCTTTCTCTTTCATATTTTGGCCTGAGATATCTTGTTAATTTTTAAAGATTAACAGGCCATTTAGCATAAGAAGAGTGTGGCGCAGTTCACAGATGAATCAATTAATACCAAAACTTCACACTAAGACGAAAATCAAAGCTGTCTGTTTTATTGCTTAAAGTATCTGTGAGGGCTGGGCAGGAGGAAATTGGTATCTCATTAAAAAAATGAGAGAGTGAGGTAGAGAGGAAACTGAAAGCTCGTTAAAAGTGGTGGAAAAGCCGTCTTAATTATACCTTTCCATTTGCTAACAAGAGGACATTTGTTATGAGTTCAGGACACTTTATCCCAAGCAAAACAAACAGAGTTAACGACATTATTTTTGTCTTTTTAGCCAGTGGTGGCTCTGGAGTCCTGTTTCAAAATAAAGGTTTCACTGCGGGAAGTCAATTAGCCCAGAGAATGCTGGCAAAGGGTCAACTGCTTTCGCTTTCCAAGATTGATTTGAGAGCTGCTACCCAACCTTTCACCTTGCCCCCATGTAAGGGGGAAGGTGGGCAAGAGTTCCTTATTAGTGCAAGAATCTTGTGTGTCTGGAGAGGCATTTAAAGTCCATGGTGAGAGTCATTCAGTCAGAAACAGTTATTGAAAGTATACTGCCCCTGTAAAGTATCAGTTTTCTCTTCTGGAAGATGAAGATACTAATGACTTTATTGTTGTTGTGGTGATTAAATAAGATGTTACATCAGAAAACACCTCCAAGAAACTTTAATAACACTGGCTACAACTTATTGATGATTACTTGAGTCTAGTACATTCTCTTACTTAATTTTTACAATAAGCATAAGTAGTGCTATGGTCTCCACTCTACGACTGGAAAAAAATTAGAAAAGTTATATGATTTCTACAAGGTTAGCCAGTAAGTAAGAGAGTGGGATTTGAATCCAAGTTTGTGTTACAATTTTTCATGAAAGGTCACGAATAAGATATGGCCTCTGACTTCAAGGCCTAGAGAGGAATGGAAACACACTTCAGTAATGAAGCAGAGTATGATTAATGGCCAAAAAGATTTAATGTACTAAGGGAATTTAAAGAAAAGAGAGATTACTTTTGGCTAGAGAGTTATTCCAACAGGCAGCAGCATAATGTCTAAGAGTATATACAGAATACTTGGTTCAAATCCCAGGTTTCTTATTTTTTCTCTCTGAGCTGACTTCAGTTATAACATGAGGATTGAAATACTACTTCCCTTTTAGATCATAATGAAGGTTGGGAAAAAAATGATGTCTATTAAACACTTATCAGTACCTGGTGAATAGCTTTTTAAAAATCAGGGCATATTTCAGACAAGGGGTAGTAGATTCAAAGTTTTGAAGGACAATAGGGTTTCAATAGAGACGTGTAAGTTTGGAAGAAAGAAGTATTAGAATATTAAATATGCTGCAATAAAATTGTTTTTTACCTACTGAATTTATTTAAAAATCCATCAGAAGCATATCATTTTCTGAGCATGTCAAGCATGAGAACTGATTCCAGGTTCAAATAGTGGTGGAGTAGCATTCATCAGGCTAACTTTACTGCCAAGAGCACTTACAAACTCTGCACAAAATATAAGAATCCACTGTTATAAAGCACTGGAGAGTGACCAAAGGTTGAACTTTGAGAGAAGGGACCCTGCTGATGAGATTCACACTTACAAGGCTTTTCTTCTGAGGGTAATCCCAATCCATGTGGTGTTAAGGAGGAAGAACTCAAAGAGAAGACTGCAGTTGTTGTGACCTGAGGAGACAAAGAACAGAAGAGACATCTAAAAAATAATGTGCCATAGTGGGAGAGTCCCCCAAATCTGCAAATCGTCTCTTCTCAAATCCTAAACTGACTCCTGAATTGTGCATGCTCAAGGGAAGACTCCAAATTAAAATCAGTAGCTAGAAGGCGGGTGGAGCTGAGCTGAGATTTCAGCCTTTCCAGTGCAGGGGAGGCCAAGGATTTAAAGTGTGAGTCCAGACAGAGAGGCTTGGACTTTCCATAGAAACCACGGAATGACCGTGTTTTAGGCATAACAATTATGTCCTTTGACTAAAATATTGACTTTAAGACTAAGGGGGAGAATTTATAAAGACTAATCTTTATGAAGTCTAAAATCAAGCCATCACAGAATAAAAGGGATCCACCAGTAATTTAACTGACTTCTAGAACAAAGTAAACTTACTCAGGAAAAACAACTGAATCTAGTCTGGATAATGTGACACATAATTGTTGGTATATAAGCAAAATTACTAGACATGTGAAGAAATAATAAAATGTTATTTATAATCAATAGAAAAATCTAGCAATAGAAACAGACTTATCAGTAATCCAGATACTGGAATTAGCAGGCACGAATTTAAAATAACTATGATAGACTTCTGCTACCAGCCAAGAGAGAGCAAAATGATCTCAATTATCCTCTCATTGTAAACAACTAGAAAACTGGACCGAAAAAGAGGAAACTACTATAGATGGTGGACAACAGGACTGAGAAAAGGAAAAAAGTGAGATGCATCCTATCATCACATAGGCTTTTTCTGCACATATTACCCGATCGTGGTGTGGGGATCGCACACCCAAGTAGCATTCAACAATCTTGTAGAAGAGACAGAGAATAGAGTTCAAGGATATCAGTGAAGCTGGAATTTAGGGCAGAAGCTTCACGAAGAGGGATCTACTAAGAAAAAGTTCTGAAAGTCTTCATAGGGATCAAAAGGATAGTAGGGATCTCTTTGAGTATTTATCTGAATACTGATCTCTGCTTACATAGATTGAAATGCCACAAAGCCAGGAAAGAACAACTTCCAAGGAAAGAAGAAGAAGCATCAGTTAACTGTAAGACTGACAATTGCAGAACTTCCTCAGGACTGATAATCATTTGAGTCCCCCCAGTCACTGTGGAAAAATCTCATTGAATATATGAAACATTCAGTAAAGATTACGGAAAAACAATGACTTAAGTAGGACTAAATTATCCCTTGAGTAAAGATCACTCAAGATCTTCCCTTAAGAATCAAAATAAACCTTGAAAGGATCAAATTGATTTGTCATCCATTTAATTTCTGCTGTATCTATAGTATATCCTTTTTCATTTAACTAGAGTTTATTTGCATTTTCTGTCATTTTTCTTTATGGTCTCAATATTTTCTTATCATCAGAGAGTCATTCATATTTTGTTAATCTTTTTAAAGAGTCAGCTTTGGTTTAATTTACTTTCTTTATGGCTTCTTTGTTTTCTTTTCCATTGATTTGTGTTCTTTATTAAAACTTCTCTTCCATCTCAGTTTTATTCTGTCATTCTTTGACTTAAAGTTGTATGTTAGCCCATTACTTTTTAGTATTTTTAAATTTTCTAATATAAGCATTAATATTAAAGCTATAAATTTCCCTATAAATACTGCTTTAGCTGTATTCTACTTCAGCTATATTCTGCTTATTTTCTAAATTCTCTTATATCTTTGCTAACCTGTTATTTAGAAGTGGGTTTAAAAATTTTTTTTCTTTTTATCATTGATTTTTAACTTATTTGAATGGTAGACTGAGATCTGTACTGTACTCATTCTTGGAAATTATTGAGACTTGCTTTATAGACTAATATACGATCATTTAAAAAAAAATTCTATGTGTGCTTTAAAAAATGGAAAATCTACTTAGATTTATGTAGAAAACCCAACAGTACTTAACCCATTATTCTAAAGTAGGTGAATAGCAAGCTAAAAGCCCATGATTTTAAAGCTCAACAGTTTATAATTTTACAAAATTACATAGTATTGAGTTTTAAATCATGGTTAATGTTAACATGACATCAACAAATGTGGTCCTTAGTTACTAGGCAGATAGAAAAGAGGTAGAGAGGCAGACACCCTAAACTGGTGCTCCCATAAGATAGGATAATGAGAGAGCCAGAAATTTGTGATACGGATAGTAGGGATAAAGGTGCAGTGGGCACTATCCTGAGGTCTGACCTGTATACACCTTTACAGTCAGTGCTTAGCTCTTCTTAAGAGGGGATTCCTGATAATTCTACATGTCAGGACTTCTTCTAGCAACTCTCAAGTGCATCTGAAATCCTGATGACAGCAATTAGTATATTCCATCACACCCATATTTTACATATAGCTGTTTTGTCTAAAATCTGCTGTCAAGAGTAAGAAAACTACTGTCTCTTCGCAGGCCCTCTGCCCCATCTTTCCTCTCAACTTCCTTCCTCTTTTGTCTGGAATAACTTTCACTTAGTGATTAGTGACTTTGTTCAATCCATCAGTACTTGTCAGAATTACATCAGTCTCTTGGGCATTCAACAAAATCTAAACTGACAGAAAAACAGCCTACCGAAGGAAGTTCACAATCTGAAGAGTGGAAAAAGAGACAAAAAGGATGGGACAAAGACAAAGAAAAGGTTGAGGGTGAGGCATAGGAGGATCTTTGGAAGAAGAAACTTGAAATTAGTTCCAGTTTATTGTCATGGTATGAAACTTTTAACAGGAAAGAATATGTGATTCAGAGCTAATTGTCAAAGAAGAAATTGTGCTTATTCATTACACAGAGGTCATATTATTTTTTAATGTATTCTTTGACCCTTAGTTGGTGATGCTGAAAAGGTTTTTCTTCTATGAGCCAAGGAGTCATGTATACTCATTTATACATTTTTCTCTGTAGCTTGTTTTTTTTTTTTTTTTTTTTTTTTTTTTACGAGGGATTAAATTAAACCTCCAGAGACATGGACTTGAAGCCTAAGAATGGACAGAAGCCTCAGTGCTTTACAGGAGTAACTAGGGACTCATGGAACTAAGGGCTGGTAAAACAATAAGATGTAATATCTTTCCCAGGTTGGCAACCTTGAGGCATTAGGGAGGTTGAAAAGAATGAGAGGTCAACGTTATCAAACAGATTCCATTCAGTTGGCATTCAGCTTTTCAAATAGCCTACAATATAGAGAGCCATACAGGGTGTGGGCACGGAGTAACTTGGTTTCCATTTCCTTGGGGCTCCAAGTTCACAGAGTATAATTACTGTCTTTTACCACTATTTTTAATGGGTCTTTTACCCAACCGGGTTGAACTATGTTCCTGTTCATCTCTGTTCTTTTGACACTAAAATGTCTGTCACCATGGTTACTGACTGTCTCCACGACCTTCAGAATGCCAGTGTGTATTCTGGGTACAAGGTGGTAATAAAAAGGCCTATGGCTATCAACTTATTAAGTTATAGCCTGACACCTAGCATAAAACAGAACCCCAAGGGAATGAGAAGCTCGACTGTTAAGCATTGGTGGGTACCAGAAAAGGCATGTGGGTGTGTGGTGTGGGGTGCCAGAATGAGGAGCAAGTGCAGAGAAGTGCTGTGGGTGTGGGAGTGGGTATCAGCTATGAGAAGGCTGTGAAGCCTGAGGGCTTGGCCTTGGCAGAGGTTTCAGTTAGGTTTAGGAGGACTGCAGGGAAGGCACATCTTGCTGACTTCTGCAAAGTCTACTTAAAATTTAGTTAGTGAAAAAGAGCTTCAGAGAATTTTGTTTCAATCCCAGTTTCTTCAGTTAGTGGGCTTGATGTTAAGCAAGGATTTCTGTGGAATTCTCAGTTTTCACATCTATAAAATTCGTAGAATGAAATCTACTGAGCCTACCTCACAGGATTGTCTTGAGAGTTCACTAATATTATGTAAATAAAGGGGTTTTGGAAACTAAAAATTCATATACAAGACAACCATATTTGGGGACAGCTTATTGCCTCCAGCTCTGTTCCTTTTTAAAGAAGTTTCCTTGATAGAGAAATGGAATCTCTGGAGTAGGAAATAATTGAAGGAGAATGGTGAGACTCCAAACGAAGAGGCAAGCAGGAAATTTGTTTAAAGTGCTCAGTGTTAGTGCTATGTTCTTCTATGTCAATAACTGGAACAGTCATTTTCTGTTGCCTTCCTTTTGGTAGGAAATATGACTAAATGAAGCATGCTCAGTGGGGTGAGGTAGCTCTTGTAATTTATATAATATGTATTCCTCATCATTGAGGAAAAGAGACAACTATTCCTCTTGGAAAATCGTGAAGTTTGAAATAATTCTTTATAAGAGAGAAACTCTCCCTAATCACTTCATTTTCATAGAAACTGTGTTTCACAGCAGTACATACTTAAAAAGAAAAAATAACACAGGAGACTTCAACTGTATGTATACTTTAAAAATTCAAAATAAAGATTTAAATCAAATATAGCAAAATGTTCAGATTTTAGAAAGTTGATAGGTGAATTTACTTACCAACTGTATGCTTCAAGTATTTCTTAACAAAAATTATAATTAAAAACAAAATAGAACAATTACAGAACTTTTTCCAATAATTTCTTATAGGATAACAAAAAATAAGGATTATTAATTTAAAAAAAGAAAGGAGAGAAAAAGGAACTCAGAAATTACGAAGCTAGTAGAAAACAAATTGTAAGGTATAGACTGAAAGCCAGATATATCAGTAATTTACATCAGCTGCAAATGCACCAAGATTCCCTAATAAAATAGAATTATCAGACTGAAGTTAAAAGAAACAAACTATATGTTCTTTATAAAATGTACTTTTAATGTGACTATACAGAAAGATTAAAAGGATAGAAAATGCCAATATGTAAACACTAACCAGAGGAATGATTGCAATAAACAGACAATGGATTTTATTTGTAGGATAAGAAGATTAAAAATTAAAAAAAAATTAAAAATAGAAATAAAGAAATATTTTTCAATGATTAAACAAAGTCATCAGTAACATTACACACACATATGTGTTACATAAATAGATATATATGTATATGTGTATATATAGATATATATAGATAGATATATATCTATATATACACTCCTAACTATTATGGCCTTAAAAAAATTGAAAGCAAATATTGAAAAAATAAAAAATAAATAGTAAACCTACAATCAAGTGAGAGATTTCTTTACATTGTTTTAATGAAGGTATGATTAGCATTCAGTGAAATGTACAGTCTTAAATTGTGAGTTTAAGTATTTACAAATACATGTACTTATGTAATCCACTCCTATCAAAAGTGGAAATGTTTCAATCACCTTAGAATGTTCACTCCTGTCCCTATCAATTCTGTCTTGCCAGGGGCAACCATTGTTCTGATTTCTTTCACCATGTGTTTGTTTTGTCTTCTGGTTTCATATAAATGAAATCACATAGTATGTACTCTTTGGCTTCTTCAGCATAATTTTGGGATTCAGCCATTTTTTCGTATGTACCAGTCCTTTTTTCTATTGCTGAGTAGTAGTCCACTGAATGAATATACCATAGTTTGTTTATACAGTCTCCCCTTAATGGACATTTGGGCTGTTTTCAGTTGACTATTATGAATAATGCTGCTATGACATTTTCATACAAGACTTTTTGTGGTTATGTGTTTTTGTTTCATTTGGATAAATACCTGGAAGTGGAACTGATGAATCATAGGGTAGGTATAGCTTAGCTATATTAGAAGTTGCCCAATATTTCTTTCAAAGTGGTACTATGATTGTTCCATTGCCTTCAGTAATGTTTGAGTCCTTTTTCTACAGACTCTCCAATATGTGGTATTGTAAATCTTTTTTTCATTTTAGCCATTCCAGTGGTCTGTGGTCTATTTTAGGTTTACTCTGCATATACCTACTGACTAATAATTATAAACATTTTTTTTACATGTTGGCCATTTCTGTATCTCTTTTTGTGAAGTGCCTATTTAAATTTTTTACCCATTTTGGTAGGGTTGTCTTTTATATTATTGAAAAAAGGCCTTTCTAATCTGTATGTATTGAAACATTTTCTCCTGGTTTGTGGTTTACCTGTTATTTTTCTTAGTGGTGAATTTTGATGAGCAAAAGTTTTGAATTATGAAGAGGTCTAATTTATTAATTTTGTTTCTTCTGTGGTTAGTGCTTTATAAGACTGATCTAGGAAAGTTTGGCCAAGACAAAAATCTTGAAGACATTCCCCCAATTTTTTTCTAGAACCTTTATAGTTACAGTTTTTATCTTTAGGGCAATGATTTATCTTGAATACAATTTTTGGGTGGTGTGAAAAAGTTTTGAGTTTATTTTTTATATGGATGTCCGGTGGTTTAAGTGTCATTTATTGAAATGCCTTTTCTCTCCCCCAATGAATTGCTTTGTTGACTATGACAAAATCATAGGCCATATAATTGTAGGTCTCTATCTAGACTCTTCATTGTGTTTCACTGACCAGCTTGTCCATCTTTGCATTAATAATTACTGTAGTTTTATTAAAAGACTTAAGGACAGGTAGTGTAGGTCCTCCATCTTGGTTCTTGATTTGTAGATTATTCTGGCTATTTGTAGGTTATTTGTGTTTCATATAAATGTTGGGATTTCTTGGACATTTTTACAGAAAAGGCAGCTGGGACTTTCATTGGAATTGGGTTGAATCTGTAGATCATTTGGGGAGAGAAGAAATTTTAATATTTAATCCTTCAATACAGTAACATGCTATATTTCTTCATTAATATAGATCTTTAATTTTTCTCAGCAGCATAATTATATGAATAGATTTTGCATATATTTTATCATAAATATTTTATGACTTTTAATATACCATAAATGATACTTTTTTATTATCCATTCCAAGTTTTTATTAGTATTATAGGAAAAATGAATGATTGTTGATTATTGATCATATTTCTTGTGATCCTGTTAAATTCACTTATTAGTTCCAGTAGCTTTTTTCATAGATTCCTTAGAACTTTCTGTGTACCTGACTAGCACATCTATAAATAAAGGTACTTTAACTTATTTCTTTCTATTTTGTTTGCTTTTTGTTTTGTTTGTTCTTCATCTAATAGTACTTTCTAAGATTTTAAGGGAAGTTTTGAATAGAAGTAGAGAGCATATCTTCTTGCCTTTTCCCCCGTATTAGGGGGAATATGCTCGGTCTTTCATCATTAAATATAACATTAGCTATAGATTTTTTAATAGATGCTACCTACCGTTGTTGAGAGAGATTTCATCTATTACAAGTCTGGATGTTGAATTCTGTCAAATATTTTTCCCCTCATCCATAGGTGGATCATATGGTTTTGTCCTTTATTCTGATAAGCTTCACTTCATCATGCTATGTTCTTCTTTTATATTTTGCTGAATTTGGTTTACTAATATTTTGTTAAGATTTTTGAGTGTGTATTAATGAAGTATATTAGTTTTAACATTTTTGTTTGATTTTTAAAAGAGGGCAATGCTGAAATGAATGAATAATGAATTAAAGTGTTCCCTTCTCTCCTACTTTATGAAGGTGGTGGTAGGATTAGATTAATTTTTAAATTTGTGTTGACAGAATTCACCAGTTAAGCTTGTGTGTGTGTGTTTAATTATGAAGGTGTTTAATTATTAATTTAATTTTTAGTAGTTATAAAGCTATTAAGGTTTTCTATTTCTTCTTTTTTAGTTTTAAGTATTTACCTTTTAAGGGAATTTGCTATTACCTTTAAGTTGTCAACTGTATTGGCATAAAATTGTTGATAATATTCCTTTATTATCTTTTTTAGCCCCTCCTAATACTGGTAATTTGTGTCTTCTTTCTCTTTCTTCTTTTTGTGAACAGCCTAGCTAATATTTTACCAATTTAAATGACCTTTACAAAGACAGGGTTTTTTTTTTCCATTAATTTTCTTTATTGTTTGTCCATTTTTAATGCCATGTATGTCCACTGTTATCTGTTTAATTTCCTTCCTTCTATTTCTAATAAGTTTAATTTTCTTTTATTTTTACTTCTTTAGAGGGAAATTTATTTATTTTAAAATATTTTCTCTTTTCTTTCCACAAGTATCTAAAATTATAAAAGTTCCTCCTAAGCACTGCTTTAGTTGCATTGCACAAGTTTTGATATGTTGTATTTTAATTATCCTGCAGATTGAAATATTTTCTGACTTCCCTCATTAGTTTTATTTTTAGCTCATGATTTATCTAGAAATGTGCTGCTTAATGTTGGGCCATTTTCCAGATAATTTTATTGTTACTGATTTGTAATTTCATATCATTGATTTTCAGAAAACATACTCAACATTATTTAGTTGTTTGGAATTTATTAAGATTTGTCCTAGAATATAATCTCACTGTGGTTTACATTCCACTGGCACTTTAAAATAATGTTTTTTCTATATTTTGTGTCAGAGTTTTATATGTATCAAATGATTGATAGTAATGGATTAATCTTCTACAATCCTTATTGAATTTTATCTTTTTGTCTACCAATTACCTAGAAAATAAAATCACTAACTCTGATTGTGGATTTGTCTATTTCTGCCTTTGATTCCATCAGTTTTGCTGCATGCATTTTGAAGTTCTGTAATTATTGATATGTACATTTAGGTTTATTACATATTTTTGGATAGATTGACCCTTTTCTCATTGTGAAATTTTCCTCTTTATTTCTGATAATTGTCCGTTGCCTAAAACCTACTTTGTCTCATATTACTATAGCCATTCCAGCTTTCTAATGATTAGGATTTGCATAGTGTTTATTTTGTATTCCTTTTACATTTAACCTGTCTTTCTATTTAAAGTACAGCTTTTATAAATAGCGTATAGGTGAATGTTGCTTGTTTATTCAGTCTAACAATTTCTATCCTTTATTGGAATGTGTAGTTCACATACATTTCATATATTGTTTAATTCAGGTTTACTAGTTTTACTTTAGGTCTGCAATTTCTCTTCTCTTCTCTTTATTATTTTTCTCTATTTTCTTCCCTTTTTAAATTAACAGAGCAATTGTTACTATATACCATTTTATATGTTGGCTTTTTATTTATACCTCTTATTTAAATTTTATTTTTTATTGAACTGTAGTTGATTTACAATGTTAGTTTCAAGTGTACAGCAAAGTGATTCAGTTATACATACACATACATATATATTTTTTCTTTTCAGATTCTTTTCCATTATATGTTATTACAAGAAAGTGAATATAATTCCTTGTGCTATACAGTAAGTCTTTGTTATTTATCTGTTTTATATGTATTAGTGTGTATCTGTTAATCCCAAGCTCCTAATTTATTCCTCCCCTACTCTTTCCCCTTTGGTAACCATAATTTGTTTTCTGTGTCCATGAGTCTAATTTTGGTTTGTAAATACAATTTGTATCATTCTTTTTAGATTCCACAAATAAGTGATATCATATGATATTTGTCTTTGTCTGACTTACTTCACTTAATATGATATACCTCTTTTATTTTTAATGTTTGATCTAAATTTACTCTTTATACCTTTATCTAACAACAGTTCAGTTTATTGGGAATTAATATTTTATCATTTCACACAGAATATAAGAACCTACAACAGTATATATCTTGCTTTCTTTCCCATCTTTGTACAGTTGCTGTCATGCATCTTACTTCTGTTTATAGATATAAACTCTATAATATATTATAATTTTTTTAACATTTTTTATTGATTTATAATCATTTTACAATGTTATGTCAAATTCCAGTGTTCAGCACAATTTTTCAGTTATTCATGGACATATACACACTCATTGTCACATTTTTTTCTCTGTGAGTTATCATAACATTTTGTGTATATTTCCCTGTGCTATACAATGTAGTCTATTCTACAATTTTGAAATCCCAGTCTATCCCTTCCCACCCTCCACCCCCCTGGTAACCACAAGTCTATTCTCTGTCTGTGAGTCTATTTCTGTCCTTTATTTATGCTTTGTTTTTGTTTGTTTGTTTGTTTTTGTTTTTGTTTTTTAGATTCCACATATGAGCGATCTCATATGGTATTTTTCTTTCTCTTTCTGGCTTACTTCACTTAGAATGACATTCTCCAGGAGCATCCATGTTGCTGCAAATGGCATTATGTTGTCGGTTTTTATGGCTGAGTAGTATTCCATTGTATAAATATACCACTTCTTCTTTATCCAGTCACCTGTTGATGGACATTTAGGCTGTTTCCATGTTTTGGCTATTGTAAATAGTGCTGCTATGAACATTGGGGTGCAGGTGTCATTTTGAAGTAGGGTTCCTTCTGGATACAAGCCCAGGAGTGGGATTCCTGGGTCATATGGTAAGTCTATTCCTAGTCTTTTGAGGAATCTCCACAAACTGCATTCCCACCAGCAGTGTAGGAGGGTTCCCCTTTCTCCACAGCCTCTCCAGCATTTGTCACTTGTGGATTTTTGAATGACGGCCATTCTGACTGGTGTGAGGTGATACCTCATTGTAGTTTTGATTTGCATTTCTCTGATAATTAGTGATATTGAGCATTTTTTCATGTGCTTTTTGATCATTTGTATGTCTTTCTTGGAGAATTGCTTGTTTAGGTCTTTTGCCCATTTTTGGATTGGGTTGTTTATTTTTTTCTTATTGAGTCGTATGAGCTGCTTATATATTCTGGAGATCAAGCCTTTGTCGGTTTCACTTGCAAAAATTTTCTCCCATTCCGTAGGTTTTCTTGTTTTATTTCTGGTTTCCTTTGCTGTGCAGAAGCTTGTAAGTTTCATTAGGTCCCATTTGTTTATTCTTGCTTTTATTTCTTCTAGGAGAAAAGTTTTGAAATGTATGTCAGATAATGTTTTGCCTATGTTTTCCTCTAGGAGGTTTATTGTATCTTGTCTTATGTTTAAGTCTTTAATCCATTTTGAGTTGATTTTTGTATATGGTGTAAGGGAGTGTTCTAGCTTCATTGTTTTACATGCTGCTGTCCAGTTTTCCCAACACCATTTGCTGAAGAGACTGTCTTTATTCCATTGTATATTCTTGCCTCCTTTGTCAAAGATGAGTTGACCAAAAGTTTGTGGGTTCATTTCTGGGCTCTCTATTCTGTTCCATTGGTCTATATGTCTGTTTTGGTTTACTTCAATCTGTCAGTTATCTTTTAAACCAGTTCAAGAAGGAGAAACATAAAATTATTCTAGGCTTATTTACATGTTTATTATTTGGTAAATCTTCATGTTGTGTGCAGATTTGAGTTTCCATTTACTACCATTTGCTTCTCCCTATAGAACTTCCTGTAGTATTTATTACAGTGTAGACCTACTGGCCACAGATTCTCTTAGAACTTACTTGTCTGAGTATGTCTTTGTTCCACCTTCATTTCTGAAGAATATTTTCACTGGATATGGAATTCTGGGTTCTTAACCATTTTAAGATGTCTTCTTGTTGCCTTTTGTCTTTCATTGTTTCCTTTGACAATTTAGCAGTAATTCTTATTATTGTTTTCCTGTTTTTAAAGTATCTTTTTTGGGGGAAGGGATGCTTTTAATATTTTCCTGTTGTTTTTTAGCAAGTTAATTATGATGTGCCTAAGTGTGATATTCCTTGTATTTCTGCTGCTTGGGGATTATTAGATTTCTTAGATTTGTAAACTTACAGTTCTCATGAAATCTGAAAAACATTCAGCCGTTATTTACTTCAGTATTTTATGCCCCAAACTCTCCTCTCCTTCTGTTCTTACCAGAATGACTAAAGTTTTCAGGTGTGGAATAACTGAAAATCTCTTTTTTTAGAGGTAAGAATGCAAATTGGTACAACCAGGTAGGGAAACTGGTTTTCGTTTTCTACTAAAGTTTATTTACATACCTAATTATACAAATATTACATTCCCAGATATATACCCAAAAGTATGTCCATATACACACCAAAAGACATGGAATGTAAAGAATGTAAAAACACAAATTTGGAAATAAATTAATGTAGTATAATCAGTTATTATATATGATCATTACCATTACATCCAGCAATGAAAATAAATTATCTACTACATGCAGTAATGTGGACAAAGATCACAAACATGATGTTGAGCCAAAGCAACCAAAGAAAGAAGAATTCATACAGTGTGGATTTATTTATATAAAATATTAAAACAGACAAAACCAACCTGTGATGTTAGAAATTAGGATAGTGGTTTTCCTTTGGGTAGGAGGACAGTGAATGAAGCAGGCATACAAGAACTTTCTGGTTATGTTCACTTTGTGAAAATTCTCTAAGCTATATCCATTTCTGTGTACGCTTATATACTTCTCTATGTATGTTGCAAGGCACCTTTCCATATAATTGTTACAGTTCATTATAAAGGTTAAAAGAAGAAAAACTAAAAGAGTTAAAATTAAGTTAAATAATAAATTATTGATTTTTGCTAGTAAATCAATACTGCTTTGGAAATTAAAATTATACAAATCAAAACAGGTAAATATTTATTTCATTTAGGTACCAAATTCTGAAGTGGTGAGACTCAGTAAAATTTGCTCAACTTTACACGTTGTTTCCTCTCTGCATATTCCATAGTGGGCTTCTCCCACTCCAACTCCAGAATATTTTCTGTATAGTTTGAACACAGATGTAAGTGGATTTTTTTTTTATGCTGTGGAAATATCCAAGCAGAAACTCTTTAGATGGTTGGAATGCAGAAGCAAAGCTCTTTCTCTCCCTCCTCCTCTCCATTGCCCACCATATGTTTCAGAAGGGCCAAGGAGGAATTTGCTACTGACTAGAGAGAGAGGGAATGTGAAGGAGACAGAGAGAAGTTGTTTTGCATTTGGTGAATGAAGTATATGGGTAATGAAGATCTTTGAGGGAGGGTAAATTAATAAATGCTGTCTGTTTGGACTTTCAAATTTCTCTTCACAAGTTTTCTTATGGTGATGAAACCACTTTAAATTTGTGTGCAAAATTAATTTTTAGGTATATTCAAACTAGTTCATATTGGATGATATATGGATACTTTAGAGAAAGCATAATAAAGTTTTTACATTAACTGGAAAGTGATACAAAGAGGGCAAATTTTCTGTTCAAGAGAAAGTGAGATTGAGAATGAGAGTGAAAGGCAATTGCTTCTTGCCTTCTGAGCAGAGAAGAAAACTAAGAAAAGAAAAATGACACCTGCACCCCAATGTTCATAGCAGCACTATTTACAATAGCCAAGACATGGAAACAGCCTAAATGTCCATCAACGGATGACTGGATAAAGAAGATGTGGTATATTTATACAATGGAATACTACTCAGCTATAAAAATCAACAACATAACGCCATTTGCAGCAACATGGATGTTCCTTGAGAATGTCATTCTAAGTGAAGTAAGCCAGAAAGAGAAAGAAAAATACCATATGAGGTCACTCATATGTGGAATCTAAAAAAATAAAAACAGAAATACAAAACAGAAATAGACTCATAGACATAGAATACAAACTTGTGGTTGCCAAGAGGGCGGGTGGTGGGAAGGGACAGACTTGGTATTTCAAAATGTAGAATAGATAAACAAGATTATACTGTATAGCACAGGGAAATTTATACAAGATCTTGTGGTAGCTCACGGCAAAAAAAAAATGTGACAATGAATATATGTATGTTCGTGTATAACTGAAAAATTGTGCTCTGCACTGGAATTTGACACAACATTGAAAAATGACTATTACTCAATAAAAAAATTTTAAAAAAACCTAAGAAAAGAACACTCTAACACTTTCTCTCACTGGGAGTTTCTCCTTGATAGCTGAGAAAGAGGAAAATAGGCAGAGAGAGAAAGCAAGAACATTAAGGAATCCCAGTACTGAGCATGAAATGGTGCTGATGAGACCCCTTTAGGTAGTGAGCCAAAAGCTAACTGCTCTTGAATTATTAAGAGGACTTTTGATCCAAACTCAGCAAGCTGATCTGAAGTTCCTAAGATACCACACACCACAAAAGAGCTTGTTTTACTCAAGTCTACTGCTGGAAGTTTGGAATGCCAACTAATTTATTCCTTCATTCCCTTAAATTAGTTGATAATAAATATAAAACAAACGATGGTCAATGTATCAGCTCTAAAAATAAGTAAGTACCCAGTAACTCCTACAGGACAAGATTCCCAGGTAACCATAAGTTAGAAAACAAAGGTGGGTCCTCAGGACTAGGTAGCTTCCTGCTACTTCTCCAGTTTAGACCTTGGGACTTATCTTGGCAAGTGAGAGGTTGGAAAATGGACTCTTGAGTGCATTCACCCAGGGAGATTGTAGACCTGTGGTACAAGCCAAGTCACAAGCCGAGTCACTAGCAGAATGCAGAATGAGAGAGAGAGCTGCGTGCCTCCAAGCAAATATCTAATGGGTGGTTACTCAAGAAGGCAGGAAGCAGAAGATAGGTCACCTTCCTTCCTGTCTGGAGAGTTTTCTGGGAAGCAGACATGGAGTTGGAGTTAGGCATAAAGAAGGTTTATGGGGAAGTAAAACTTATGAAAGAAAAAGGGAGGAGGCAGGATTGGGCAAGGAAATTCTCAGACCACAATGCAAACCTGACAAAAGTCTCCGCAGAACAGAGAGCTCTACAGCAGAGACTGACCATCAGAGAAGTGCTGCTTTGGGCAGAATAGGCTGGGCACATGTACTACCAACTTGTTCAGTCATTGGCTGAGTGCCTAGCGAGTCTTCTGCTCAAGACGGCAGATCCTACAGAAGTTAAGAGCTGGAAGCAATCAGTTACCACGCTCCTGGAAGCTGGTGGTACCTTCTCGAAGGCAGGTCAGAGCAGCTTATCTCCATGTCTGCTATAATCCACACCCTGTGCCATGCGGATCCACTTCTCTGTACACTCATGGGGAAGAACAGCTCCTTCAGGGCTCTGTGGAAAACTTAGTAAAGGGAGGTCAGCAGAACAAAGTAAAGCCCCACTGCTGCAGTTAGTCCTGGGACTGCAGCTGGCAATTGTTTCCCTCCTCCACTCACCATTCAGATTTCCTTACTCTCACCTGCCACCACGGCTTACTTGGTGGGATGACCGAATGCTTCATTTCTGGGGGTCTGAGCCCCTGGTAACCATGTCTTTCTCAGATTGCATTATTGCATTCTCTAATCACAGTTACAGTTGAGCATAGGAGTACCAAAGGGTGCCCAACTGAGTCACTTGAGTTTCACACATATTCCATTCCTCCCTGTCCCCATTGTATAATGCTAACTCCTCAGTTAGCCCTGACAAGATGATGACTCCTCTTCTTGCTTCCTGGTCTCTGAACACAAGGTTCCTAAAGTACCTAAGTAGCAGCTGTAGTTTGCACCTCCTTTGGGAACCAGGACATTTGATCCTGCAGAGTCCAGAGTTGCAGGGGTTAGAAGCACAGAGTGGCTTGTTAGCTGATGGTAAGTGGGGGTCCTTGGTTCATGGACTTAAGTAAACTTCCTATTGAGGGAAGAGAACCACACAGAAGACTCTGATTCAGTGCATATTCTGCATCCTGAAGAATGGTACCCTATCCCTTCAGGATGTTACCTGTGACCAGGCCTATCACCGGTATCTTTAGCAGGTCATTCCACTGCTGTCAGGTTGGCAGTTTTCAGGTGGTGCAATATGTGAAAAGATAAGTAGAACTATGATCACAGGCCCATATCAACCCCTCCTTCAGTGGAAAGTGTGTTCCCTGACCAGATGGGATTTTGGGTGGTGTTCCATGCCTATGGACCAGACACTGTGTAAGTCCCACATTGTGGTGTTGGTTGAGTCAACCAAACTCGACCTGGAATAGATGTCTATTTCTGCTGGACCTTATAGGACAGAAGGGGCCAGATTTTTCTCTGCTGCATTTGACAGTCTTGATTTTGACTTGAAATTGTCTATTATTTTGGTGCCATCTTGCCTTTAAGGTTTCTTCACGGTATAGCGACATTTTGAGGTCTCAATATTGGTCTCTGTTGTTGGCAAGGTTTAAGTTTAGAGGCAGGTACAATTATATTGGCCTTGTAAGTGGGTGTTCACTATGACTCATGCCTCGCCTTCGTCTTTGCCACCATGGCCACTTGGTTTGCATGCTCATCTTGGCAGCCCTAAGGTGGCTGCTAACAAAATCTGTCTAACATCTGTTGGCCAAGTCATTTTATCTTTATGAAGCTTCTTCTGTTATGGATGCTTTCTGATGGGTATTAACACATGATACAATGATCTTCACATTTGTGTTGACTCTCACATGTCTATCCGTATGCCTCCATCTCAAGCCTCCTTGTTTTGATGTTTCAGTCTTTCTCCTTTCAGGCCCCTGCACAACTGATCAGGCTGTTCAATACTACTGATTAGTCCATGTATATTCTAACTTAGAAACACTTTTCATTCCACCAAAGAAGATGACCGAGTACGTCATCTAAAGCTCAGTCTCTTGAGCAGATTTCTTTGCCACTTTCTCTCAAGCCACCCCCAAGTGAAGCTGTAGTCCAGTTGTCATCCAGTTTTGTCTTCTGTGTATGTATCAAGCCATCCATGCATTAACCAAGCTCAGGCTTTTTCTTCCTCCTCCTTCAGCCATAGGTGGGAGCTGAGATGGGTGCTAGTGCACCCATGGTAGGTAAAAAAATGACAGTCTGGGATTCTTGCTCATTTAGGTTGTGTTCTTTAGTCATACTCAAGCTCAGTCTAGGATATACCACCTCTGTCTTATGGTGGATTGCTGCTGGGCGTGCCTCGTTTCTCTCTGTTGAATTTGACAGCCATGATTCTGACCTCCGACTTGAAATTTTATTATCTTGGTGTGTGCATCTGCGTACTTTTCTGGTTCTTCTTTGGTTTGTTTTTTTGTTTGTTTTTTGGGGTTTTTTTTTTTTTTTTTTTGGCTTTTTCCTCTTGCTCCTTTATTGCCACCTATTCTTCTTTCCAGACCTTAAATACTGGTGCTTCACAGGTATTTACCCTTGGCCCACCAGTCCCCTCATTCCTCCTGTCTGCTCTTACGGTTTCTCAGGGCTGGGGGTATTGCATAAAATGTGAGTTTGTAATAAAAATGGACTTTAAATTGTAGCTATACTATTTACTAGCTGTTTGACTTTATGTAGGAAATTGAACCTCTCTGAACCTGAATGTAACTATTTTATGAGTAACCATCAGATTGGTCAACATTTGCAAAGTACTTTGCATGCGGTTTGCCAACAAGTAAGTACTCTTTGATGGCAACTATTCATTATAGCTATTTAACTACTGTCATGTCTATAATCATAGCCTAGACCTCTGCTTTAAGCCTTAATCTCATCTGATTGATTGTCTTTATCCATCTGGGTGTCTGGATGTCCCACAGGCAGTCAGTCTAACATACCTGTGTTTGAACTCATCATCTTCCTATCCAAATAAGCTACTTCTTCTATATTCTCTCTTTTGGTCTCTTCACTGTCCAATCAATGATAAAGCTAGTTGGAAATCTTACCTCCATCTTCTCCATCATCTCAATCTAATCAGGTATGTTTACTTTCTAAATATTTATCAAACCTGTCTCTTTCTCCAGGGAAGGTAGGTGCTGGTGGAGTACAGTTTTTAACTTGCCAACTAAAATAAATTAGGAAAACTTTGAATCTTAAAAAAAAATTTTTTTTCTAGTTAACTCAGGTTGTCAAGGAGAAAGTAGTGATTTCTCTCCATTCGCCACTCTGCTGGTCATGATATATATGTATTATGCAAATACACACGTGTACACACACACACACACACACACACACACACACACACACACACACACAAAGCTTCTATGTTCTCACAGAGATAGGAGAGGCTCACATCATTATGTTCTCCTCTGTGTCCTTCACTGGACTCTGGTGTTGGCTGGTTGATCATGTCTTGACCCTGGGTCTCTTGTGCTGGTATTTTCTGAGGTGCAAGTGGTTGAATCTACATTTTAGAGCGTGAGGCTGGGCTCTACAGTCCTTACCACAGCCTTAGATAATAAGGTTCCTGTCATGGTGGTTCACTCACTCATGTCGCCCTCAGCCTCTTCTGATTTGGGGGGGTCCCTAAGAGTTGCAGCAGACTTCTGTACACCACACTTAATTGTACTGGGCCCTTTGAAGCTGTCCTTTGGCTTACCCACTTGGACACCTTTCTCACACATTTCTGAGCCACTGTCTGGGCACCATTAATTTTTCTCTGTATTATTATTGCTAATTACTACTCTTTGCCACAGGGCTTACAAATATTCTCTGCCTATGCTCTGAGACACCTAAAACTGAGCCCTCCTCCCTCTGTCAGACTCTGAGATTTCCCCCAGAATCTACCTGGATGCCTTTCCCACAATGTCCTCCCTCATGCTTCAGCTATACAGGGAAGGGGTTAACAAGTGAGAATTCTATCTGACTGTTTCTTCCTCTGTTCTCTTGCCAGTCTCTATTGGAAGAAAATTTTATTCCTATCTATATTATTGATAATGACAAAAGATAGCATTCCAACATGTAAGATTAATTTTTTTAACTATACAGATAACTTTTAGAATTAAGAACTTCTTTGTTCTCAAAACCAGACTCTCAAGATTATTTACTCCCCATGGGCAAGATCAGTTTTGAGATTGGGAGCAAAAGGATGGCCTATTTCTATGTGCATCTCTGCTGTAATAGTCTGCTTCTGGCTGGAAAAAGGAATTAACCACATGCAATAAAGCAGAAAAGATAAAAATCACATTAATAATCACAATATTGTGATATATAAGGTATTATGATTTTTCTCCTGTATTTGGTCTTCCTCTATAGTTCCAAGTTTCCAGCTCCCCAAATCCTTGGAATTTACTAAATGCTGAGTGTGGTAAAGGTGTTTTTGTTATGTTAATGAGGTGACTGTTGGAAAGCACCCAGGGTTGGGGGCTGATTGCCAGTGGAGCCAACCACATGCTTAGAGTGTTAGAACTTTTGATCTTACTCACTGTCCTCCAAGGTGAAAAGAAGGGCTGCAGATGGAATCAGTTGCCAGGGGCCGGTGAATTAATCATTCGAACCTGTGTCATGAGTCTGTCTCCATAAAAACCAGAATGGTGGGATTCAGAGAACTTCCTGGTTAATGAACATGTGGAGATTTGAGGAGAGTGGCTCACCTGGAAAGGGCGTGGAAGCTCTGTCCCTCCCCCCGATACTATGCCTTCTGCCTCTCTTCCATCTGGCTGTTCCTGAGTTATATTCTTTTATAATTAACCAGTACATGTTTTCTGAGTTCTGTGAGCTACTCTAGAAAATTAACTGAACCCAAGGAGGAAGTCATGGGAACCTCTGATTTATAGCCACTTGGTCAGAAATACAGGTAACAACCTGGACCTGCACTTGGCATCCTGAGTTGGAGGGGATTGTTGGAACCTCAGCTCTGTAGAACTCTGTAGCCAGTTGGTCAGAAGCACAGGTCATAACCTGAGCCCGTGACTGGTATCTGAAGTTGGATGGCGAGTGGGGTGGGGAAGGGTGAGGAGGGTGCCAGAGAAGACAGTCTTGTGTGACTGAACCTGTGGAATCTGATGTTGTCTCTAAATAGAGTAGGGTAGGAAGTGTCAGAATTGAGTTGAATTCTGACTTTCTGCTGGTGTCTGAGAATTGCTTTTTGGTGTGAGGAAAAACCTCCCAACATTGGAAACTGAGTCTCAGAACACCGAAAGAATAACATGTTATCCCCCCTTTTCTAGATGTGTTCTATTTCCCTCGTATGATATATTCTGCATCCTTCTCTGTCCTGCCCTACGCACCAGAAGAGTCACTTTATATATTGCCTTGAGATTTGCGTGACTTTTATCTTCAGATTTGGGGTCAGTCAGTGGGAGGCCCAGGGAAGAAATCTGGTTGAAGGTGAATTAAGCCAAGGTTTTTATTTTTCCAGCTTCCCAGGTACATCTGCCAAAGGCCACAGCTCCTGTCTAGTTGCAGTCACAGATTCTTAATCATTCTAATAACTTCTCTCTCCTTTTGTGTCTTCAGATCATCTAGGAATGATGACATTCTGGCCTCCTGCTAACTCTCTGGTGACACACCATCCCTTGTTTGTTTCCCTTAAGTAAAAAAAAAAAAAAAATCCCTTAAGTAAGCTTTTCTCAGTTGTCCCATTAAGTATGGAATTTGCTTTTCTTAGGATCATTACTGATAAATCCATTGTATCTATGTGATCCATTGTATCAGAATTCAACTCAATTCTGACACTTGTATTTGCATGACACATTTTTTTTTTTCAGTTAGAAAAGCAGGGATTCTAATCCTTAAAGTTCTCTTTTATCCTTATCTTCTACTGTGAAACAGTACTCTGCTTACAAGGATGAGCATGAAATGCTTTCTGAAGTTCTTCATTTAACCCACTGAACTGCTATATTCTGGGCACTGTTTCAGGCACTGTGGATACCATGGTGAACAAGATGGAATAGTTCTTGTCCTTATGGAGTCTCTACTCTCCTGACTCTTAATTTCCCCTTTGTTGGTTGCAATTTTTAATGAACAAAATGTGTGTTAGTTATTGACTGTCCTGGTCACATCCCTTTCAAGCAAGTCTTTCCCATCCACATCCCAGGTGGCTTATGATAAGGCAGAGCAATGTTTTTGCTGAAATTTGAAGACCCAGAAGCTGTGAATAAGCAGTGGAAGTAT
This sequence comes from Camelus ferus, assembly GCF_009834535.1. Classification (NCBI taxonomy): domain Eukaryota; kingdom Metazoa; phylum Chordata; class Mammalia; order Artiodactyla; family Camelidae; genus Camelus; species Camelus ferus. The sequence goes on from NC_045704.1 coordinate 58,795,504, forward strand.
AACGAGAGATCAAAGTATAGAAAGAAATAGGCATAGAAAGAAATATGGATGCAGTGATGAATTGAAAGACCATTTTGCCTTAGTACTGAGTAGATTGCTGCTGAAGCCTTACTCACCTGCAGTTCCTCTTCTTAGCTTCTCGGGAGTTCTTTGTGGAAGTTTTACCAGAAATCCTCCTTTGCTTGGAAGTTTGAATGGCTCCTAGTCCTTTAAAGCCAAACGAGACTGAGGAAACATCCTCCCATGGAAAGGAGGGAAAGGGAAGGAAAAGTGCTGTGTAGACGTTGAGTTTGGTGGTGCTGCTGCTAATGGGCTCACTGAAGCACGTGGGGGAGCATGCTGCACCAGCGAGTGGACTGCCTTCCTTTCCTTACCGTGTGCAGTAAAGACTGTGCTGCTCCTCAAGCTGGCCTTTTAAGCAATCCTGCCTCATGAATCATAGCCCTACAGCTTGTTTTTCTTTCCCAGACCCCCATACTCCACACCCCACTCTCATCAGTAGTTTTGTTTTTTCTAGATGATGAAAAACTGCCAGGTGGATCCCTTGCTTCGTGTGATCCCTGGATCATTTGTACACCTGCTGATCCTGCTGACACTTGCCACTGGGATTCTGCTGTCTAAGAAGACTGCCAAGGTACATTTGTCATAGCATGGCTCATTATTTTACAGACTAAAGGCAGGTCCATGTCCTAAAACATAAGTATTGAAATTGCCTTTATGAGAGTCCTGCTAAGCTAAAATACATTTATGGAATCTGTCTGCAATATATCATTATCTTTTTTTAAAAAATGTTATGATGATCTACTGGTTGCCTTTTCCCCACAATTCTCCAATCTCATGGCTGAGAACTCATTTTTTGCAGTCTCAGCTGGGGTCCATTTTTCTGGGACCAACCTTGTCAAGGGTAGGGAGAGAGTAAGTGAGCTCAAGAAATGCAGCCCTACGTAAACCTTGCATTTCCTTCTCTGACCTTATAGTTTAGTCCTAGACTCCTGCTTTCTCTGAGACCCAGTACCTACCCTGTGCCCCTGATCCAGGGACAGGTAGTTAAGCACAGGTGTTGCTTCTGCCTTTGCTGCCATGTGCCACTGGGGATGTTTGAGAGACCTCTTATAATCTCTTTGTATTTTTTATAGAGCTTTTGCACCCATTGTCTCACTTGAATCCTAGAATAGTCTTATTGAAATAAACTATTTTACATTTAAAATCCATTTTTAATGGAGCCAGGACTGGAATAAAGCTCTCATAACTCCATCAATGCCTTTTATTTTTAAGGAACATGTATTTTCTTTTTTAACATAAACCTGTTCTGAAACAAAAGGAAATAGTAATATAAAGTTCCAAATCACCCAGTGATAAGCTTTACTAATATTTCAGAATCTTTAGTCCACATACATAGTTTTTTATATTGTTGATGTCATTCTAAAATAAAACTTTGCAACCTGAAAATTGAATGAATTTAATGAAAAGTTTAATGAATTTGGCAGGTTTTTTTGTTCTTTCTTGTTTAATATTGTCACATGTTGATTTTGATCCTCATATTAAGTTGATCCCAAGACCAAGCTATAGATCTCAAATCAACTTTAATGCAAAAAAGGGTGGACAATAGTATAATAGAAAGGAGATATCAGGGCAGGGTATTCCTGTGCCAGGTTCCTTGAGCAAGGCATCGCACAGAGCAAAGGGAAGTTTGTAGATGGGCACACAAGAAACAAAACACTACAGTGGTCCCGTGGGTCTGCTTGGTTTAGAAACAAATTCCCTCCTTAAGCTATGTAAAATGTTGATACCTCTTTCACAGTAGTCAGTGCAGGGAAGGATCTGTAGTACAATCCAAATGGCTCCCGTGAGACAGTGTCCAGTGTGGTTCACGAAGCAACTAACTAAAGTGAACGTGCTCACGATAGGGAGCCCTGTGCCCGGGAACAACCGCAGAGTTCTCTTTCCTCAGCCTCACCTATGTGCAGTGCCAACCTAAATGTGAGGTAGAAAAGCAGCCCCCTTGTGGTTTGATTGAAAGGGTCCTGGCGCTTTCTCCTAATCCCAAACACAAAAATCTCCATATCTGAAAGAGCTCTGTTATAATACAAAGGTATCATTCGAGTAAACTGTTACCACTTTGAGCTACCAGATTGGATTAATGTCTAATGCATAGAGAAGATCCACTTCATCACAGCAGGGCAGGCCACTTTAGCTCTAAGACCAGGACCTGTGCATAGAAGTGAAAGAAGGGATGGAAGGGAACAGAGTGTGGGTACTGCAGGGAGCCTTGCTGGGAAGCCACGGCACCACTTACCCACCTACATACCTGGTACCCAGGAGGGCTGGAAGAGCACAGAGGAGCATCGTGAGGGGCAAGTGATACTGAAAACAGCCTTCACCATTGTGAATCATGAGGAGTAAAGACACAGTTCATGGGCCTGTTTCATGCTTAGAAAAACTAATTTAGTAAATATGTATTCTCGACATCATAACGGTTCCATCTGTGGGTGAAACAGAGAGCTTTCCTTGGGAGCAGCAGTAAGGTTCAGCAGTGGCCCAGGGCCCAGACCACTGGGCAGAGGCCCTTTCTGTTGGGAGAGAGTCACATTCCCCTGTTATTTGCCACAGCCTCAGGACCCACAGGCTGCCTGCAATGTGCGAACTGCAGAATTCAGCATGAAGGTTGCCAACAATTTTTGGCCTCAGCTTTTTAGCTGGTTCTCATTTAGCAACAATTTCAATTTTTCTGGGACACTTGGTGTTTTGATGAAGAAAAATTAGGTGTCCTTTAGTCAACTTGGCAAAAGAGAGGGTGGGTGATAGTGGTCCAGAAGAGTTATATGGTTATAGGACTTAGTTATCTCCATTAAAAATCCTAGAGCAGCCATCGGCATCTCATTCTCATGTAGTTTTAAAGAGAAGAACGTTCTGTCCTTAAAAAATGGGCAGTTCATACTCATCAAGTCATGAAGCTGTGCAATCATTTGTGAATTGAGAAGCAAGTCTTCCGATGTTGACAAAGGGAACAGCATTACCCACTGTGGGAATTAAGGCCAAAAACTGGGGTTTAATCCTCACTCCCATTCCGCATCTCTTCCACCACAGTCCCTCACAGGGTGCATAAATATTGGGTAGAACTGCCACGTAATCGACTACATGAATAAACCGTAAGTTGACTCAACATATCTCATTACATCCATGACAAAACCATAACTTTCTTAGGACATAGTGCTACCCAAGCCTCCTACCCATCACGCTTCTAACAGAAAATGTGTACCAGCCTTTTGGGAAAGTGGCCTCCCAGCCACATGTGGGAATTTATTCATTGTCCTAGCAGAAGTTTCCATTGTACCAGAGAATTTTCACAGGCTGAAAACATGGCTGCTGTACTCCTGCCAAGAGCCTTCTAGCCTGAGACAGTGACCAAGTATGGGTGCACCCAGGTCTATGGCATGGGCCTGATCTGGAGTCAAAAGGAAATGTTTAGCCATCTTTCAGATTTTGTTCCTCAAGACTCCAATGAGAACATGGTCCCCTACCCTCTGCATTTGAATCACCAGATGTACATTGGCTGTGAAGGCTGGTTCTCATCTCAAGTGAAAATATGGGAGGCCGTCACGAAGAATGGCCAGCTTTGCTCCATTGCACACATCTGCCAGAAATGGACCTTTTGGCACTTGGCATTTTTTTTGTTCTCTACATGCAACATGTGTAATTCCAATTCACACCTCTTTGCCCTATATTTTGGCCCATTCTCTTGGCAATTTCACTTTAAAGAAAAACACAAAGCAGAGGCTTTTAAGTTTCTTTTACAATTCCATATTTATAACCTAGTATCCTCAGCTGCTTTGAGAAGATGTATGAGGTTTTTTGATCACATGTGATGAAGTATGTATTATTAAAAGATCATGATGCATCTATCAAGCCCCATATTCTTAGCAGATAGCACAACCTTGAACCATGCAGTAAGCATTCAAAATATTATTTTAATGAATTCATGGTTAACATGACCTAGAAATAAGGTGGTGAATTAAAATTAACTTGAGTGTGTAAAAGACTATGCTACTGTGATAGTTATTGCCAGAAAACAAGTACTTCTGGTTCTCCTTTTGAGCATATAGAATTTTTTTGTGTGAGCATATAGAAAATTTTGACTAGTAAAATTTGAGTAGAATAATGTTACTTCTTGGGGAGGAGGTTTTAAAAGCTGGATAAAATATCACACTTCTGTCTTTCCATCTCCCGGGGGTGAAGGAACTACTCCACATAGAGGCTGTTCCATCCTTCGTGAATGGAGTAAGGATGACGCAAAGAGCTGTAGCCAGCACATGACAGATGTGTTGTGAGAAAGAGAATTAGACCTTTGTCATTATAAGTCACTAGGATCCGAAAGTGTTACTCCAGCATAATCCCGCTTGTCCTGACTGACATAGCTACTTAGGTTCTGTTTCGCAGGTGTGAGTATAGAATAGGTGAAAGAATGAGAGAGCTTTTGGGTTTGGATTTCTGACGGACTCTTAAAGACCATGTACTTTCAATAAAGAATACATGGTGGTCTACCCACCCCCTTGATGGCTCAGGAGCCAACTCAGAGAACCTCTTAAGCTAATCTGGCAGCGACAGTGACAGAGGAGAAGTGATTTAGCAGGATTTACTGTTTCCTGGTGTCATTGCTTTGGTCTGATATCGTCACTCCCTGTGTGGGAGAGAAAGGACAGTGTGTTAGGTCGTACTAAATGTTGGCTCACACTAAATATATTTTATTATGAGAAAAGCACTAGCATCAGAAATACTTATGAGTGTTAATATAAATGAGAGTGGAATGATTTTAATTGTTTTGTGGGAAATGGTTGGTGCTAATTTTAAAGGTTCATAGACCACAGAAGAGAATAAAAAAGAAAATAGTAATTACTCAAAACCTACCCCCTGGAGACAGCCTTGCTAGTGTTTTAGTGAACATCCTTTCTAAGCATCTCTCTCTAAACAAATGTGCACATGTTTTACATAAATGGGAATATACTATTAAAGTCACATCCATTTAATTGACTCTAATAGGCACAGTTCTAAGAACTGAGATGAAGGCATAAGCAACCCCTGTCCTGAAGCTTACTAAATGTAAAGAGAGATATTCAGCAAGACTTTTCACGAGAAGTTGGTGTTGTGGTACGGGAAGTCCAGGGTGCTGTGCTCTTTGTAGGGAATTTAACTTAGCCTAAGGAGTAAGGGATGACTTCCTGAGGAAGTGACTTTTTTATAAAATGATCTTTATTTTACTCTGGCATGTCAGATAACTACATTATAATTTTCAGAGGTGGCATAATATTTCACCGTATGAAGTTATGTATGTGCTATAAATTATTTGCAAGTTATTATTAGTAGGCCTTCAGTTTGTCTCCTTTTTCAAATCTCATATATAGGGCTACAATGGAAGCCCTTTTGCATGCATTTTGTTTTACATTTCTTAAGGATAAAGACAGAGAAATGAGATCATTGGATCAGAAGTTACACAGATTTTATATTTATGTTTTATGTGTATATACACACATTATATATATATCGTTAAACTACACAAATACATACATTACACATACATATAAATGTATACAGACATCACAGACATCAACTACCGATGTTACTATACTGCCTACAGAAATGTGCCAGTTTCTATTCTCATTATCAAAAACTCTTAGGAGTGACAGGTCCCCAAATCCTGGAAGACTCAAGAAATGTAAATCATTAACATTTTGTAAACATTTTCAGCATCGTAGGTGGGAAAACTTTCATCTTGTTTGCATTTCCTTAATCACCTTGAGGCTGAAATTGAATGTAGTGAGCAGGTTGTATATTCCCTAACTAGACACATGTAAGTCAGAGGGTTGGAGATAACCTCATGTTAAATTCAGGAGCATTCCACATCAGTGAAGTTTTTAGGGGTGCCGTGGTATGGGGCATGATGGTATATCCTCTCCATGGTAAAGTACAAATTATTGCATCTTGCACTCTTCACCACTAAGAGGCACAGTACAGTGCTTAGTAATTCTCTTTCAAATTGGAGTATAGCATATATCATACTTGGGAATAATATTTTAATTCATTTATCAGATCTCAGAAGGATGTTACTTTCGAGTCCTCCCCAGAGCAAGAAAAGCCTCCACAGCAGGTCCTCTTGCAGGCTGGGCATTGTAACTGCAGCAGAAGCGGCAGTGCTGGAGGTATTTGAGGTGGTTGGGGTACTGGATAAGGATGCTATGTGGAGCCTCCAGCAAGTCACACTAGGAGATGTTCAAGGCGGACTCTTAGAATTCTAGAACAAGTCATGTCTCTGAAACATTATCCACCAATTCGATAAACAGCTCTGGGCCCTAGTAGAGACTGAGAGCCTGACCAGTGGACAGCAAGTGACTATGTGACCAGAACATTTTGCCATGACCTAGGTATTTTAAGATCCACCAGGTAGTGAAGAGAAAGCAACAGTCCATTATACAAAGGAAATAGAGCCTCTCACATTGGGCCTGAGAAGGTCAAGAAGGGACAAGTACCTGAACAAATGGTTCAGCCCTCCCCAGTGCCCGTGGACTCCTCTCCCTCAGCCGTGGCCTGCATGGTGATGCAGACCTCTGCAACTGACTGAAAAAGGAGGGAGGCTCTCAGGCTCCCAGGTGACTTGGCACAATACCAAAAATGGACTACTGTCACACTACAGCTGCACTGAGAGAAGTCTCAGAAGTAGTGGTGAAGAGAAGTACCCAGCATGCAGAACTATACACTTCTACATTTGGTGATTTCATTTGCATGGAAGGAGAAGTGGCTTCAGATAACAGCTTTCATGGACTCGAGTTGTGACAAGGGGCTTCAGTGGTTGGTCCCGGGTCTGGAAGGAGCAAAATTTTTAAAGTATGAGACAGAGAACTCTGGGGAAGAGGCATGTGATTAGGCTTATGGGAGTGGACACAAGAAGCGATTCTGGGAAGCAATAGTTCTCCTAGGATAAGTCCTGAAGGTTTTGAGAGGAAGGGGCTAAAGAAGGGAGTATCTACTTCCGGGCAGCCTTTCTCACCAGTGGGGCTTTTGGCACTGACCTGAATTTCCTTGTTGACTCAAGATTGACTGATTCAGAAGGGATGGGGCAGGCATTCTCACAAAGCAACACAGCAGAGAAGAAAGAATAGATTTTAAGTATTCCCCAGTGCTCTGTTTTGCCTCTTCCCAAGTCTTCTGCCCCCAGGGCAATCTTCTCAGTGACTTCTAACACTTTTTAAAAGTGTTAAAAAATTTAAAAGTCTTCCTGACATCTACCTTCCTTGTGGATTCTGTGATTTTCTATAGGGTTGATTTAGGAACAAGGAACAGAGCCTTTTCCAGTTCACTATCTACCTGAATCACTGTTTTCTGCTTCCCTGAAAATGGGACTGGGGTGAAACAAAGTGCATAGAAGAAAGGAATGTTGGAGCAAATAGAGAAAACAAAGGAAGCCGGGAGGGCTATGGGGAAAAGAAAAGGATGCTGAAAGAAGAGAGAAAATATATATAGTTCCAGGAGTTTTCATATATTTGTGGTTCAAGTTCAAGTTATTGCCTGACTTCATTGGAACAAATTAGGTCCATTTTCCCAAAACCAATCTCCACGGTCATATGAATGACAAGTAATCACCGGGTCATTTCTTCCACAACCACTGGGGCATTAATCTTGAAATCCTAGGCTAGACTCAGAAATGTGTGAAATAGTGGGGGAGGCTGGTCCTCTGCGCAATGTCAGGTCTGAGATTTCCCAAAATGTACAGAATACCCCCTTTCTATTATTCCCATGACTTGAAGCTGATATTTTCAGTTTTTTTTTTTTTTTTTTTTGATGAGTAAAACCCTGGTTGTTGTCATAAAGTTAGATACTTCAAATATTTTGCTTTTCTCTTTTTCCTTCCCCGTATGTAGTCATGGGAGGCTCACACCAGGCAAGTGTTTTGATTTCACTGTCAATGTGTAGGATTTCATTGTTGTCATTACTGTGTTTATCACATTCCTCCCAGTTATGGGCCATTAGCATTCCACCAAAAAATATAAATTCTGAAATGTAAGGTAATTCAGTGGGCTGGATATCCGAGAAGCCCCTATCCCCATCTCAGCACACATGGGAGGCCTCTCCCACCTGGCCAGGCCTAGCAGCTGAAATTCACCCCTGGGGCTTCCCACTCCTGTCAATCACAGCATCCTGCTGTGAACACCATGCAGCCATTCCTCTCACACTGGCTCTCAGGCTGGCAAGACAAGTAACCACATGGGCTCTGGTCCACACTGCTAAGGCCCATGACATTCCTGGAGATAGCAATGAATCAGTGCACGTCACCACTACAGCATCTCTGTTCTGCTCAGAGTCCTTCATCCCAGAGGGTTCCCAAATATTTTGCAAGCTGATACTTTGTCCAAGCTGTGCATAAGCCTCTTGCTTCATCTACCACTGGAACCCATGCACAGCACCTCGGTGGTGGAATGCAGCAGCTGTTCTGTAGCCACACCACAATCCCATGGACCTCAGTTTGGGACAGGAAGCCAAGAGGAATACCATATCCAATTGAAAGGACAGGGGGGAATTCAGGAGGTAAAATTCACTGAGCCAGACTTGGAAGCTGGCCAGGACACCTGGCTAACACCCTTCCTTTCCCCAGAAAGCCTGGGTCCTGGTGACCACCAACAGCCTGCCTCTTGCTCCACTGGCCCCCAGACACCAAGCAATGTCCTCCTAAGACTAACTCTAAACTCTAAATGACATGGGGGGGATAACAGTAAAATATTGTAAAAACTAAGGGCAACTCTCTCCACACCTGCTGAGCTTAGCTAATGTCACCTTAGGAGGAACAGGAAAATCACTGAGGTATAGTGAAGGTGTGAAAAATGACCAAAGTGTCTAATCTTATTTCCTTCGTGACATTAGAGAGACACCCAGATCTGAGGAAGTATCCAGTGTTTGGAGCTGAGAATATGGATCACAGCCAGAGAAGTGGTTTAGGGTCATGATGTCAGCCTTGAAGACTGTGTTTAAGTATAAGTAACTCACCAGACCAGTGATTTTACCCCAAAACAAAGAGATAAGTCTGTACAGGTATGTTTGAAGACACATTCAATTAAACAACAGTAAAAGCACTGTAACAACTGCTCTTCACCGCTTCTCATACTATGGCTATGATGATGATGATGGTATTTAACAACATTACCATATATGAGGTACTCTGTCAGTCACTTCATGTGAATTCTCATGTAGTCCTCCCCATAACTGTAAGATAAGTACCATCATTATCCGCATTTTACACCAGTAAACTGAAGAACAAAGAGATTAAGTAATTTGTTCAGTATCATGCAAATAGTAAGTGGTGGCACCAGAATGTGAACTGAGCCAGACCAGCCACTATACATGCTGTCACTATACCTTGTGTGATCCTCCCCTCATCACTCTATATTGGTTAAAAAAAGGGGGGGGGGGCGGGGAGAGTGATCCAAGAGACATTACAAGAGTCATACGCTTTGCTGCCCCAGAGAGAGGTACCATACACAGAGTACAAAAGATAAAAACAATTTCAATTGAGAACCTGTAGGGTCACTTATTCCTTTCACAAACATTTATTGAACATCCACAAAGTACCTGATGCTGTGCTGGAGATAATGGGGAAGAAGATAGATAAAGGTTGGGGTTTGTAGGGAATTACAGGTTGGTGACCATCCATAGTATCCCTCCCTCACATCCTTCAGCAGCTTTCTCCCGAGGAGCTTTTGAAGCAAACTTACCGTAATACCGAAAAAGCAATTTCTAGAGTGAAATTTATGACTATGTTTTGAATTGTCTACTCACTTATTTCCTTGGGAACCATGAGTTACTTTCCTCAATGAAAGCTCCTTATGATGTACCTATACGTAATACTTTGTAAAACATCTTCTGGGAAAATAAAAAGTAACATGAGAAAGTACTTGAGCATTTACTGACTTGGATGGGAACAGTATAATTTACATAGAAGCATGTGTAATGTACTTAGTAGGTTTATTACCTCTTTCAAATGACATTTGCCTTTTGTAATGATTAATTTTATGTGTCCACTTGGCTGTGCCACGGTACCTAGATATTTGGTCAAACATTATTCTAGATGTCTGTGAAAGTATTTTTAGATGATACTAACATTTCAATAAGTAGGCTTTGAATAAAGCAGGTTACCCTCCGTAATGTGGGAAGACCTCACCCAATTGGTTGAAGGCCTTAATAGAAAAAAAAAACCTACCTCTCCCAAGGAAGAAGGAAATTTGCCAACAGATTACCTAAGAACTGTAGCCCCAACATCAATTCTTCCCTGGGTTTTCAGCCTGCTGGACTACCTTGTATTTTTTGGACTTGGTAATCTCTACAATGATGTAAATAAATTCCTTAATATAGATACATAGATCTCCTCACTCTCTCCCTCTCTCTCTCTCTATTTATATATACATATACACACACACACATATATATGTGTATATATATACACACACATACATATACACACATACACACATATATACATGTA